>NC_140099.1:600000-1200000 GCF_964237585.1 Gallinula chloropus | reverse complement strand
GCTGAAAAATGTCTTCAAGATGTTATGACATGTCTGTCCTCAGAGCAACCTACAGATGCAGCCACCAAGAGGATCAACGAGCGCAAGGAGATGCTCCAGCGCTATAAGGAAGAAAAGGAACTTAGGAAGCTGAGAGAGCAAAGAGAGAAAGCAAAAAAGGGTGTGTTTAAAGTTGGGCTGTACAGACCAACTGCACCTGGATTTCTGTCACTTGTACCTGAAGAGCCAGTGATAGCAAAGCCAAAAGAGAAGGTAATAAATGTAGTATTCAATATCTAACTGACATGTGTCTAGTATGCTATATTAAAATTGCTATTTGTATACAAAATGATGTGTATGTTATGCCAAACAGTTTATTTTTAACTACTTCAGAAATAATTACTTTATAATAGGGAACAACAAAGGAGTAAATTGCCTTATTTTTTAAACAACAGAGCTGGAAATCGTACTAGTGAGATGTTGATTTTTAGACTTATGAGACTGTTCTCAGTTCAAAAGCTGGAATGATTCATGTCCAAATGAAACAGCAAAGTTATTTTAGAACTGGGAACTTGTTCCTATTTAGTCAAAACTTTGGAAGTTTTTCAGCTTTACTCGCTTGACCCATTTTGCATGAGTTTGCTGCTTTTCAGGCTTAGGCTTCTAGCCCACTCTAGCAGTGATGGAGGGAATATGTTGTGTTAACTCTTGTTTCCTTGGGGATGTTTCCAGGCAGCTCCTGCTTTCTCTGGGAGGATGACTCGATCAAAGGCCAAGGTCCAAGAAGAAAAAATCATGATACCAACTGCATCAAAGCACTCTACGGTTTGTTTTTATATAAACTTCAGCAAGTAGATTTAGAAAGAGGGATGCAACTGGTCTGGCTGTTAAAGACTGAGGTGAAGGCAGCATTTTTATCTACCCGTTTAAAGAGAAAGGATTGAGTTAGCCCAACTGTGGTACTACTCTGACTTCTTGGAGCCTATATAATGACACATCCAGTGCACGTAGCTGTTAGAATACTATTTATTTTGCTAATTCAGCAGCTTTATGTCATAAAGTTAAAATGATATTTATGTTTTAAACTGTAAAAATGTTTCATTTCACATATCTGAATTTACCAGTTTGAATATGCCTTTATTTTGTTGGGGAATTCTATCAGCAGGAGGTTTTCTTTACCTGGTGTTTTCCATACCGTTTTCTATACTATAAGCCTTAATGCTTATCCTTAATTTCTCTCTACTTTTTAAAGCCCTTTGTGCCATATTCTTTGACCATTTGTTCTCCTGGAGCCTGGGATAGAAAGATAAATAAAGAAATTAGGCTGCTTCATTTCTGGAAATCTTATACTTCATGAAATGCATCTTCTCTTGTAGGTCTGTGCCGACAGGCATAGCAGGCACCCTACGCAAGCAGGATGTAAACAGATGAGTACAGACAAAGCAGCTGAAAAAGAAAAAGGTATGAAAGGAGTAGGATTCCCTGCATCTGATCCTGAAAGGATGCTGCTTGCTTGTTTGTTTTCCCAGTCAGTAGTTGGGACATTATGGGAGGGAGGCAAAGAACCTCTCTGGGGGAGATCAGCAGTATGTTTTTTGGTGCAGGAAATGAGGAGGTTTTGGGATGGCTGTTCTTACTGACCAGGACAAGGGTGGCAGATCATCAAGTGCATGGCTTGAGGTTTCACATGTACTTATTACCTCTGTGAGGAAATGGACTGTGGGACACTAGTTGTCCTGCATGCTCATTAATCACCCTAGGAAAGGGAAAAGAAAAAGGTCAGTAGGCAGAATTATGTGATTGCTGGCTGCCTTAGGATCTGGAGCTGCACAGAGCTTTGTCTTGTGTAGTAGCTGCTGCTGTTACAGAAGTGACTTCACCTGGAAAGATGAAGAATAGCTGATATGGGTAAAATACAAATTTTCCTTGGTATGGTAGGTGGCCTGAAAAATAGCTGATTGTGTGAGGTGTAAATGTCCATCTGTGATCTCTGCATGCAACCACTTGTGTAACTCAGCACAGGAAAAGCTTTGGAAGAGGGAGCCTACTGGCAAGGCTTCTTAGCAGATAACATTGGAGACAGGAGCCCAAGCTTCTGATGTGCACCAGCACAACTGGATAAATGTCTGATTGTCATCTTTAATAAATGACAACTACAATCTCGGGTATTCATAACTTACAGCAGCCCCTTCTGTGTCTGTCACTTCCTATGTGACAGTAACGTTTCTTAAGACGACAATGACACAAACCCCCACAACCCACCCCACCTTTAACGCTGTGGGATACTTTGGACATCAGGAAGAATTTCTAGTCCATGCCTAACTAGATACAACTAAGTCATGTGAAATATCAATGTCAGTGCAAGATATTTGATAACTTAGAGTGAAATGGCTTTCACATCGCTAATTTAATTAGCAAGCAGAAGACCTTTATTTAAATACATTTCAGTAGTGCCATTAGTGAATGCTGAGAAGATCTATTATCAGTGGTTGATATAGCAATTAAAGCAGTTACTTTCTGAAAAATCATCCACTTGACTTCATTATGCTGTTTCTGCTGAATCAAGACTATGCATTATATGTATTTAACCACTAGTATAAGAATGTCAGGGAAGTGAATGTTTGGATTAATCAAATATTGCAGTGATTTATCTAGTATTTTTTTTCACAACTTGTTATTCTAGTGCTCACAGAATTGCAGCTGACATTAAAAACACGAGTAGCATTAATGGTAATCAAGTGGGGCTACTAGATTTCAGGCAAATCTAGAAAGGGAAGGTATGAAAAAAAACCCCTCCTGTTAAATTCCTCTGTGCAGGAGAGTGCTGTTAATTGTGGAAGATATCAGAAACAGTACTAAAATACAAAGCTGAAAACTATTAATGGTAATGGGTAATGCAGTGCATGAACTTGTCATATTTTGTAAAATATTTTGGAGGTAATTCATCTTAAGAATGCTTTGTTAGATTAGCTAAATTGAGACCTTGGAATACTTTCATATGATGACTAGGACATCACTTTGTTACATGGACAGTTTGCTTAATCTTCCAGCTGTGAAAATAACCATGGCCAGTAATTACTCTAGAAATCTTTATCTGTAAAATGGAATGGTGATGAGGATTGGGTGTTGGACCCGATGCTCTCTGGAGGTCACTTCCAACCCCTATGATTGTGTGATTCTGATCGCAGGGGACATTGAGAAGGTTTCCATAAGCTTTCTACATGTCATCCAGTACACTGATACCTGGATGGTCCTGGAGTCCCACTGTCCAGTAAAAACTTCTTTGAGATCCTTGAGAGCATTGCCTAGAGGCAGAGCTGTGCTGTCTGTGTTTAGCACTGCTTGCACTGAACTGACAAAAAAAACAACCCAAACCCACCAAACTTTATCAGTTTGATTCTGGCAAACTAATGCAACTGATAATCACTAGTGCACTTTCCAGGTTTTGGAGAAAGCAGTACTTTTGGTTATATTACTTGAGTACAGCTCTTTATTCAGCTTTGAAAACTGAAATGACCCTTTCTTGCAGTGTTGCAGACTGTGACCCAGACAACCTCCAATGTAAGAATCACCAGAGCAGCAGCCTCTGCAGCAAGGCAGATGCTGAAAACAACATCAGCTCCTGTTGCTCCTGGTAAGTGAGGCAGTGAATGTAGTCCTGCTTGTGTAGCTTAAGCCTCATCTCTAAGTATTTGGAATAGAGTGCTGTAAAGAGATACCATCTAATACTGGGTAAGGGAACACTGGAAACACCACATGTACATCTATATGCTGCTGTTAGGCTCCTTGTCAAATGATATATTAAGGTCTGTTGTCTTTAGGATCTTGCTTGTGTCTCAGACACCCTGTTGTGCTGTTCAGCTTGTTCTAAGCTGTCTCAAGACGTTATGTTCTGTTGTGTAACTATCTCCTTTGAATAGACAGACTGTATGCAGATCATGCCAAGCTGTCACATCCTTAGGAAAGGACTAAATACTTGATTGCTTAGACTCTCATCTGGAGCTCTGTAGCAATGTTTAAAGCAAGATGTTGAAACACATGTTGGACAATTTCCCTCAAAACCCATCAGTGTGGAGCATCAGTATCCAAATAGTAATTATAAACTGATAGAACAAAACCAGAACTGGTAAAGATTTGCCAGTTTGTTGGATCACTGTTTTAAGGACGTATGATTATTAAGTCTGTGATCAGGAACAGACCCCTCTGGAAGAGATGAGAGCGGGTGTTCTTCAGGTCAGGGATTTCTCTTTGTCCATGTTTGTCCCCTTACTAGAATAAGGGAGCTTCATGATCGCTGAAGGCAAAATGATGAGCATATATTCTATTCTCAGGAAATTCTCCAGAATGCTCTGCAGTGTCCCTTGTACTATGCAGGACAAACATTAACCCCTAGCTGATAGCACAGCTTTGATAGCATCAGTTTCAATTCACCAACAGAAATCCTATACCATGTAGAAACAAAAAATCTGCAGTCAAATGACTTGACACCATCTCTTCAGCCTTTAAGGAAATAAGGTGACTTCTATTTGTAGTACCTGACATCATGTAAAGACAATGAATCTGTTTTCCTTTTTTGCTGATCCATCTCCTAATAGGCTGTTAAATCCTAGAGCAGGTTTTCTTTTCAGTGAACCTTTGCAATTAGTTGTCTGCCCTCTAGCCCCTCCCACTCAATAAATAAACCAGTCTCTCCCTGTCTCTAGCTGCTGGGACTTTTACAGCAATCTTTTGGTGAAAGATTGCCTTAATCAGATGCCTTCTTGACCTTTGGGAGTTCCTCTCATTTTAGGTAACCAGTCACAAAGAAAGACGGCGAATGTAGGAAAGCAGAAGAAAGCAGTCAAACCTGACATCAAGGAGGTAGGTCATTTATTATTGGAAATGGAAAAGCAATAAAACTGATTTAAGAGTCAGTAACAGTGGAACTGTATGTCAAATATACTTGTGTTCAAGCAGAGAAGTAATAAGTTCACTAATAACATTGATTTTTGGAAGAAGCTGTATGCAGTTGTATTGCTATATTTTTAAAATGAAGATCAGATGTAGTTTGCTTATATGGTTGACTTGATTGGCAATCAAGATCTGGACAATAATTTAAGTTAGACAAGACACTCTTACATGACATCTCAATTGTCTTGTTTTAACTAGTAAAAATGACCTGTTTGCTGCTTTTATCTGGCACTTGTAAATCTTGGGCAGTTTGTTCCTTTTTGAAACATACACTGAACGTTTCCTTTTCCTGCTGACATGAGACCTCAGGAGCTGAGAAATAAACCTGTTTAGGTTTCAAACCATGAAACAATAAAGCTGGAAAATTTATTCTCTTCAAGGTGGCCACATCCTAATTAAAAGCAGTCATTGAGCATTCACATGCTGACAGTCCTGTGTGAGAACCATCAGTGCCCTTTCTCCATCTCTGCTCTCCACCATTCCCTCTCAACCCAGTGTCCCCCTCATGCCTCCCATCTCCATCCCTGCTCTAGTGTGCTCATAAACCTGATGCAGTTGTGCACAAACGTTGACAGGAGGTTAAGAGGCACTTATATCTTCTTCTGGATAAGTACCTCTTCACAGGCAGGAGCTGCTTTGTGCTGCTACTTGGGAAGCTCTTGCTGTAACCTGGGTCATCTCATTACAAGAAGTGCATTAAAAGTCAGATTTGAGGCTCACATTCCAAGCAAGGGTATCAAAGTATAACAGGGCTTTCAGTAGGTTGAAGCAGCTTATTTTCTGGAAGAACATTCCAAGTTTTGAGCCAACGATATCTTCTAAGTTTTAAGCCTAACAAGGGCTGGTTTGAGCCAATATCTCAGCGTAGGTATCTCAAATGCATCCTGTATGACATGTGGTTGCTCAGCTCATAGGAACGTGGATTCAACTCATTAACTTCTTATTCTCTTTTAATGGCATTCTGTGGTCTTGGTCTGCATTCCTCAGCCATCATCTTATTTTAGCTTGTTCTTTGTACTAGAGTAAGTGAATAAACTGTGATTATTCAACAGGCCTAGTTGGATTTGGAGCCAGAAATTCTGCTCTTGAGGAGCTTATCACCTTAAAGGTGTGGGCTTTTTCTAGGAGTGGGAGCAAGTGTTTGCTAATTTTAATTACTGTTTTGGCAGCAAGGGTGTTCTGCTACCTTAGCCCCTTCAGCAGATTGTTTGCATTCCTCATAGGGAAATGCTGCCCCTGTTGCTAGAGTGATTTACAGGTGTTAAAGCCAGTTGGGCCTATTGGTAAATCATGGTATCTGTACATGTGTGCTATTGCAGAAAGTGACTTACCTGAAGCTGTTCCCTTCCTGATGGCTTCCAGACAGTTGTGTTATCATTCAGCCCACACCTATACTAAACACTTTATTGACTGAATAACATAGTTTGTCTGTTTGTGCTGTTCCAGGTAATTCCTTCTAAACATGAAGTGGGTAAAAATGCTCAACCAGACGCAGCAGTGAAAGATTCAGCAGCTGATTCTGAACACACAGTGTCAATGGAACTTCAACAGGGACAGACCTCAGTGGAAAACATACCAAATCCTACACCAGGGAGACATGCAAAGCGCTCCTTTGCACCTCAGAACTTTGTGTTTCAGCCACTGAGTGGATTGGCAACCTACAAAGTTACACCCATGACTCCTTCTAGGGCAAATGCATTTTTGACACCTGATGCTTTCTGGGATTTTTCAACATCTCCAGTGTAAGATTCTTCCTTCTAATGGCCTCAAATGCAAGTGAAACTCTGGGATGCTTTCTACAAAACCCATCAGCTTTCTAGAGAGATATTCCCTGTGTAACAAGCTGTTGTGTTGTTGAAATACCTGATCATCATGGTCGTTACTGCTGGTTAATCAGATGTGAACTTAACACAAAGCTCTATAATCTTTTAAAGTAAAGCAGTGTCAGGGAATATACAGGGGTTTATTAATTTTAATGAGGGTTGCTTGCATTGTCTAGTGTCACCTCTAAGACAGGCTGCCAAATGGGGTGGGTTTGTGTATTTGGCAATATTTGATATCAATTTTTCAATGTATCTCAACTCTTTTTTTTTTTTTTCTTTTCTTTTTGGTCACTGTTTCTAGCCCTATAGTTGCAAAACCCAGTGAAACTAAGCCACAGGAGCCTCCTTTAAAAAGTCAGATTTCACCTGCTGGTAAAGGCACTCAGGAACAGCAAATCATTACCAGTTTGAAAGGAGAAAAAGGTATGAAGTTCACATTTAGTTTATTGTCCTACTGATGTTGGGGTTGGTTTTTTCCCCACCAGGTTTTGAACAAAAATGCCTTTTGTATTTTTCAGTGAGTGAATCAGATGAGAGAGCTTCCATTCAGCCAGCAGATGAAACAATTCCTGTCTCTACAGATACAACAGCACTTGACATGAAGTCAGATGACATAAGAGAGCAAGAGCACGACGTGCCCTATTTCAGGTTTGTCTTCAGTTGTTTTGCTTCCCTGTTGTCTGTTCTGAGGTCTTCAAGATGAGTAATAAGACATCTTGTGAAGGTTTGCTTATGGTCTGTCAGCAGTGACCTGAGTAGGCACACGTTCCTGCCTCCTTGTGTTTTCCTAAGGAACACAAGCTTGAAGCCACTAGAAAAGACATTTTATCTCAGCCAGTCAGAGAACTAAAAACAGTCAAATGCCTTCTGCTCAGAGAGAGTGTATCCTCTGTGAAAGCAGGAGAGGAACCATTCACAGTCACAAGTAGTGACAGCAGTTGGAGAATTCTCCAAAACCTGATTTTTCCCATTATCTCTTTATTTTAGAAACATTCTTCGGTCCGAGACAGAAAGGCTGATGTCTCAGTGCCACCTGTGGGATGGCAAATTTGAGCTGGACATTCCAGAGGACGGTAAGACCAAAATGCAGTAGGTGTTAGTGGGGGTACTGCAGTCACTGAAGTTGACAGAGGGGAATATGTGTACCCTAGCATATCTGCAAAGGAGAAAGTTGTAGTGAAAGCTGCACTAGATAAAGTTTAGAGCTGTACCTGCTCTGAGGCATGCTTTTTTGTATTGTATGTAGCAGTAGGGTGAGGGGTGATGGTTTTAGAGTAGAAAAGGGAGATTTAGGGTGGATATTAGGAGAAAATTCTTCACTCTGACGTAATGGATCACTGGCACAGGTTGCCCAGAGAGGTGGTGGAGGCCCCATCCCTGGAGACATCCAAGGTCAGGCTTGATGGGGCTCTGAGCGACCTGCTCTAGTGAAGATGTCCCTGCTCACTGCAGAGGTGGGACTAGATGGGCTTTGAAGGTCCCTTCC
Organism: Gallinula chloropus; assembly: GCF_964237585.1. Taxonomy (NCBI): domain Eukaryota; kingdom Metazoa; phylum Chordata; class Aves; order Gruiformes; family Rallidae; genus Gallinula; species Gallinula chloropus. Next base: position 1,191,762 of record NC_140099.1, on the reverse strand, counting down.
AACCTCACACATTCGGCGAGTCTGTCTCCTAGTGCTAAAACTTACATGTACTTGGCATGATAGTTCACCAGAGTGAACACAGTGCATACCAGGGTGGTTTTTCTGTTGTCATTTTTAAGTATATTTAAATGTACCAACTTTAAGAGGGTTTTTTTTTAAATAAAATTAAGATTTAATGTAACATAAGTGTCCTTACTTGGGAAAATGAAGATGACTTCTCCTACAGGCAGCAACATTTTTTTTTTTAAAGAAGCAAGATGAGAGCAGTTCAGTCCATAGGTGTGCTCCAGCTGAATTGTATTGCAGCTCTGTATTAAGATGAGCATAGTTCCAGCAAGAAACATATTCCAGGCTCTTCAAATACTTAATTAAACCAGTTGTGACATGAGGGATCATTCTAAGATGTACTTTCTTTCTTGTTTTCTTGTTGCTATAGCTAAAGATCTCATTCGCACCACGCTTGGCCAGACAAGACTGCTCATAGCAGAAAGGTTTAAACAGTTTGAAGGGCTGGTGGATAACTGTGAATTTAAACAGGGAGAAAAAGAAACGATGTGTACAGACTTAGATGGATTTTGGGACATGGTTACTTTTCAGGTAGGTACTTGCATGTTAACCTGCTAAAGTTGGTGGGGTTATTAACAAGCAATGGACTCAAACTATTCTCTTGGGTTTTGAATAGTCAGATTCTGATTATTTTTAAATATAAAAACACTGGTCCTTGTTCAATGCTTTCTGATGGTGAAAAGTGCCCCCTGATAGGCTACAATTTATAATTCGTGGACCTGTTCATCTGTTGTGTCTTCTTGTGGCCTGTCTCTCTTGTTTTTCACTGGAATGAAGGCGTGTAGTCAAGTCTTACTCTGGTTTGGAGTGAGGATACAGTCACAGTGTCGACCTGGACCGAAAGCTAGGAGCTTTGGGAAACTTTGACCCATTGGGACACCTACTTGTGTGACCTGTCCTAGGGACCCTGCTTTGGCAGGGGGGTTGGTCCCAATGATCTCTTGAGGTCCCTTCCAACCCCTATAGTTCTGTGATTCCTGGAGTTCATGAGAAGTAGTAGTTCTGTGCTTCACTCTGAAAATCACACAGAAACTACAATGCCCTTATTTAGGGTGAGCTTGGGTGGTAGGAAGCCTTCATCTCTATTTCTCTTGATGCTTCTGTTGGTTTCAGAATGAAATATAATATTCAAGAATTAGGATCAAAACAGCTCTCAATGGTATTTGTAAATCAGCATTCAGCAAAGGAACTTGTAACTAGTTAAATGCAAAGATGGATTTATTGTTGAGGTTCTAGTTGTAGGTCTTTAATTCCCTCCAGAAAGTGTAAGGGTTTGACCTGCTCATATGTCAGATTTGAGGGGAACTTTGCTGCCCTTTGAACACAGGGTTCCCTACACTCCCCATGTACCAGGAGCAGCTCAGGTTTCTCCTGAGCATCCCCACCTTTTCCCTCAGACACACTTGGAGTCACAGAACTGCTAACCCTGTCCCTTTTTACATTCCTTTTCCTGTTTGTGTCCTCTGAGTTTCAGGGAGGATGTAAAGGACTTGTCACTTCAGTGATAGCTCTGCCTCATGTGGCCTTGCTAGGAGATGAGACAAGCGTCTCTGTGACAGAGCCTAAGGAGGACAAGGCTGTCACACTGAGTGTGGGGCAGGGAGGAGGTGATGCTGCAGAGCTAATTTGTCATGAAGGAGCACAGACTGTGTCATGAAGCTCTTGGGCCAGCAGTTTGGAAGGGCCAACAGGCTTGCATGGCATGTTTCCTACATAATGGGAGACTCGTGTGTGTGTGTTTGGATAAAGACTATTGTGCATTGTGCTGTTCTGCATTCCTTAAATGCAGCCATGGTCAAAGTGCTTTTAAGTTCAGTAGGAGAACAGGTCATGAAACAGCTCTTTCATTTAGATGTAGATCTTACAGAATAATCTTATCCTTCCCTTACCTTTAAACTGCAGAAATGACACCAGCCTTGTAATCTATAGTCTGAAGCTTGTGTATGTTGGCATAACCTTCATGTCATGTGGGATTGTTCAATGCTTGACATGCGTTCAAGTACCTGGGTGCATGACTGTGCTTAAATTTGTTACCTGCTTTTTGTGAAACACTGTTCTGTTGTGAATCTTGAGAAGACTTGGAAACTAAACCTGGGCTTTTCTGGGATTATCCAATAGATAGAAGATGTGAATAAAAAATTTGATGATCTGAGGAAGCTTCAAGACAATAACTGGCAACCACTTGATGTGTCAAGCCAAGCAGTTGTCAAGGTATGAATAGCCCCTAAAGCATGTCCCCTACGGTGTCAAGATGCGACAGTGTGGTGAGGTACCTAAAACAACTAGCAAGCTGCTATTGCAGCAATGAATGCTCTTCTTAAATGGAGGTTTCTTCTAAAGCCTTACTGATCTGGCTTCTTTAGATGTTAATGGTTAAAAATTCAGTGCAGTTCCTCTGAAGATGCACCCTTCTGCCTTGCACCTCCTGGGTGCACTTGCACGAGTTGGTGTTTGCAACGATAGTTGTCTCTCTTGGCTAGGAAGATTAGCACTAAGAATTATGACTCTTGGGGACTCTGCTAGGAAGACTAGTAAGTCTGTTTAAATTTAGAACAGAAATTTATGCTTCAGATGTAGAACTGAAGGTTCAGCTTTCTCTGGACCACCGGTATTGTTTCCAAGCTGAAGAGGAAACCACATGGGCATGTGGCAGTGACTGGCTGCTGGGTTTGAGCTGAGAGTGCTAAATTATAATGATGTCCCATTAATACAGCACCACTAGTAGCATTATGCCACTAATGGTTCTGTCCAAAATAAGTTATTGCTTATTGCAAAATAAGCTTTAATGTAAGCCATTCTATCTACTCTTTGGTTTGGAATATAGAATTGCTCCTAATGACTGAATAATGAATTTCACTTACACTGCCTAAACTATCCAGTTCCTTGAGGCTGCTCAACTAGCCATAACAGCAATCTGAAGGTCGGTAAGAAACTCCAGGCACTGAAAGCTGGAGGGAATGAGGTCTGTGTGAGCTGCCTGTAAATGTCAGGGAAGCCTACAGATGGTGCAAGACACAAAACTGCCTTTGAAAATGTGAATTCCGGGAGCTCACGCTGGCTGGCTGCTCTCTGTCCTGCGGTTACTTGATCTCCCTGCCACTAGGAGTCCCTGTATCCCACTTTTTTAAAAAATGCTCGCTGGATTTGTTAGGGGAAAAAAAAAAAGTTGTGCTGAGTAGTTCTGAACTGCTGGCTCAGTACAAACAACCCTTAATACTGTCAGCACAAACGATCCATAGTAGTCCAAGAGATTCTGGAGGTGAGCTGAGACCTCCAGCATGTCTCTGTGTGGCCATCAGCCATGTGTCTGTGTGCAACTCCTTCTGTCCAAAGCTTCCAGATGTGACTTGAGGCTTCCTTACCATTTCAGAAAAAGACTGTCCTGAATGGAGTGTCTAAACCAAAGCTGGGAGCAGCTGGCAGAGCTGCTGCCCGAAGCCGCCTTGCTGCTATAAAGGCAGTGATGAGGGATAAGATGAAGCACGACAGAGCTCTTGATTGTACACAACAGGAGAAACTGCCAGAAGTAGAAAAAGTGGTTTTTGAAGGAGGATTTTTCAGAATTGAAAGCCCTGTGAAAACCTTTCCAGGTGGGTGACACTTCATTGTGATTTCTGTGACCTTGAGGAGAGCTTATTAACCAGTCTCACTGGGGAGAGAAGTTTTTCTGTTTGTAATGGATACAACTCCTGTACTGGACACAATTAATATTTCAACCAGTGGTTAATTACACAGGGATCCAAAGTAAACTTGTTCTACAGGAATGTACTGATCTGAGTGATTATGGCAACATGAAATCTCTACTTTGAGAGGTAAAAGCAGCTGGTTCATAGTTTTTCAGCATGTTTAACAATGAAGACTTAACTCCTAGACTTAGCCAGCAAGCCTGTTCTTCAAAGACAATGCAGGGTTATGCCCTCTACTTGCAAGACTGGAATTGGGATTTGTTTTAAATCTCTTGCTGTGCTGTCATCAAAACTGTGAATAGAGTACCCCTGTAACCTGCATTCACCTTCAACAAATCCATAGTATGGTTCCAGTCTGCTATAAAAGCTGTTTAATAGCATTTTTTGAGCAAATGCTTAAAATGCATCTTTATTTTCAAGGACTTTCTTGTTACAATCTACTTGAAGCCAGTGTTTTCAGTAATCCTTGATCCTTTGGGACTTGTTTGTTTTCCCATTTCTAGCTCACAAGATGACTTTGCATTTCCCAGTTTGTTTATTTGTGTAGATCTCTTCTCTCATCACAAGACCAGGAATTTCTTTGTGTGCTTCTTGCTCACTACTAAGAGCAGACCTTCTGAAAAGCTTTGAGCAGCACTGGTTTAAGCAAGCTCTAGCAGAGGAGCCGTTATAAGAAGCAATTTTAAAGCTGTGTCTTTTAAGTTGTATTAAAATTACCTAATTTGAAAGCTGGGAATTAATGACAACCTTCACCAGATGGACTGTTTAAATGTTTCAGGTTCTTTGTGAAGAGGTTACTAAATTGCTTAGCTGGTGTTAAGGTGGTTTTGTAACTAATTGACCTGCTCTTGTCACCTTTTTTTCAGCTTCTCCTTGCAGTGTACATAAGATTTCAATGCAACATTTGCATAAGACAATCCAGCAAGCAGAAAGTAATAGTGTTCCTAGCCAGAATCCAGACAAACAGTTAATTTAATCTTCTGGAAACTACCTTAGCTATTAAACACATTAAACACCCTTTTTCAGGCTTGCTGTCAAAGTCACCTCGCAGATCTTCCCAGCGGGCTTCCCAAAAACTGGCAACTCCCAGGTCATCCAGTAGAGCTCTGCTTCAGAGTGTTCCTCCTGCTCTCCATAACCCAGAGGATCCAACTGCAAGCCAAACCACGCCGGTGCTCACAGGCTTCCAACCAGCACAGCATTTAAAAACACACCAGTTTCCCACTGGGAGACCTTCCCTGCTGGATAAACTCCCCGGTGATTTTCTTGACCAAAGGTAGACATGTTAAGGCAGCTTTTAGTTTAATTCCTACAAATAATTTTATAGTTTTAACTGAAATAATTAACATTAATACCCATTAAATATTACCTTTCAACTTGACAGTGATAAAGGTTGCAAAGTACATGTGTCTTTTCCTTCCCTTGGGCAAATATTAAGAGCTTTGCCCAATTTTAATTTTATTCTTGGGGTAGGAGTTTTCTTTTATTGCCCAGAGAATATGATACAGCCCAGAGAATGTGATACAACAACCAAGCATAACTTCCCATTAAATTGTAAGATCAGCTGGCTAGGTCAAGAGATGATTGAATGTGATTGATGGAGGTGACTGAGAAGAATGAAAACATCTTGGTTTCTCTTTCAGCATTTCCCTAGTCCCAGAAGAACACTGTCCTGTTGCTGGCACAGCAGAGGGAACTAAGGTAACTCAGGCATTGCTCATGTATGTGTGTTAAAGACTTTATTATCATTAGCAAAAATTAAAGTTCTCTTTATTAGTCCCAGATGTTTGGATTTCTGATTGATTCCTCATCAGGATATCTCCTGTGATCTGCAGGCTGGTGCTTTTCCTTCTCAGTATGGACATGGATAAGGACCTGCTGCAATTTGGGGACCTTGTTTTGCTCTTGGGGAGCTCGCTGTCTTGTTGGCTGCTCTGATGACAACTTGTTGCTTGGGCAGGCAATGTTCCTTTGAAGTCAAATACCCCTTTTCTGGTGTGAATTTTAATTACTTTTCCATTTGGGGACCCTGACTAAAGACAACAAGTGATATTTAGCTGTCTGGGTCCTCGTGCTGCCAGAGCAGAGATCGGGCTGTTACGCTACGTGAAGGTATAGCAAGAGCAGTGTTGCTGATGTAAACCCAGGCCCTGAAATGTCTGCAGGCTTGGTGACACACCTACATTTGAGCAGCCTTAAATAAAAGAATAACCAAACCCCAAAACAAACAAAAAAAACCCCAGCAGGAATGTGGCCTCTGTAGTTTAAATAGTGATGCTGCTCTACTCAGCGAAAGTCAGAGCTCTGTGGTTACTCATCCTTTAGTACCATTCATTGGCAATGGAGTGTCTTAATTTTATATAATAACCTTGGTTACTAATTTGTTCTTAGGCCTTTTACTTCCTTCTTTCCCTGTCAAATGAGAACTTGCTGCTGGTTGGCGATGTGGCTCTCTGGGGAAAGCTTTAACTTGTGGTGGTGCTGATAGGTTTTGCTCTGGGTGAAGTCTCACTAGAGAAGTGCCAAAAAACATTCTGAGGATGTTCGAGTTCAAAACCTGTCCCATGGGAGAACTTCCTTTACATAAAGTGATTATCAAGCTTCCAGGGGGAAACATTTTGTGTGAGATGGGTGGCAGCATTGTCCTGCCTGTGTGTTGTACAGGGTCTGGAGTTAAAATCCCATCTCTCCTGGCTCTCTGAAATCTGCAGATCGGATGTATGGCCTGGGCTTAACGTGACAGGCTTGCACAGGCTTCTGTAAACTCATCCCTCCCTGCTTTCACTGATGCTTTCCCCTTGCCCCTCAAGGAGGCAGATACAATGACTGCAGACATCTCAGCCTCTTTGGGGGCAAGGAACAATCAAAATCCTTTGGTTTCAGGTGCTGGAAAATCCTAGCAGTGAATTAAAGGTACTGGATGGTGTGGAAGAGATGGAGCTGTCTGCTGCAGAGCAACAAGGACAAGATACCGTTGTGTGCAGTCCAGAGGAGGTGACCTGTGTGAGGCCTGACTTGGCTCAGCCTGAAGAACCAAACCCACACCAAGCAGGTGTGTATCTTAAAGCTGTTTCACACAGTGTGTGGTATTGCTGGGGCTTTTTATTCCAAAGTTTTAGGGTAGCCTAAATATTACTCTTGGAAATGGCCCTCCCTGTAGCTTGGTTAATCTTTGTGTGCTGATAGCAAAGCCTCCTTTAGCTAGAATGGCTTCAATGTGCCTTGCACATGAGCAAACACCATGCCTCAGCTTTTTCCATGTGATATGGGGAGGAGAAAGCTGATAGAAAAGGGTTGAAGTAAATACAGACAGTTTTGGTGGGGGGCTTCATGGTGGTTTAACCCCCCCAGAAAATGCAGAAAACACCTTTGGTAGCATCAGACTTAAAACTTTTTACCTTTTTTTATTTTTAAATGAAATGTTCTTATTTTTCAGACTTTTCCTGTAGTGATTTAACATCCCTGGGCAGAAATCCTTTTGATATGGTAAGCTGACCTTCAGTTTTACTTGACTACACCAACCTGCATGCTCCAGTACTGTTTCCCTTGCCTGCAGAATCTGTTATCACAACGTTAAATGCTGTGACACCAGGCCAGTTCAGCTCACCCTCAGGAGGAGCCTCCATCCCTGCCTCCCTGCTTGGGCTCACTATTGCACATGATCAATGTGGGATGAACTGAGATATTCTTATCAGATCCATCCTTTAAATTTTATTTCTTTGTAAATATTTACTAACATAACAAACAGTTTGGCATTTTTCCTCCACTGTCAGAATTTTCCAGCTCTGTCCCATCCCATTTTTTTATAGCTTTTAACTTTTAGAGTATATCTAGAGTATAGTCAAGGCCAGGTTGGATGGGGCCCTGGACAACCTTGTATAGCTCCAGGCCTGGGGGTTGGTGGCCCTGCCTGTGGCAGGGGGTTGGAACTCTGTGATCCTTGGAGTCCCTTCCAACCCAGATCATTCTATGATTCTATGATCTGTAGTATACTTAAGCAGGTTTCACATCTGTCTGGCTGATCCAGCCTTTGCTACTCCAAAGCTGTGCTGTGCCTGTGGAAATGAGAGTCCAGAGAAGTGTGTGCTTCTCCCCTTCCTTTGGCAAAAGCATTTGCTGCCCCACAATGTCTAAGAGGCCTCCAAAGCAGGCACCAAACCTCCCCTGATGGGAATTGCTGTTGGCCTGGTGTTCATCCAGATGTCCTCAGAGAAAAGAGAATTGACTCTTAGCTGCTTCAGTGTGTCACTGCAGCGCCGCTGTGCGGAACAGGTACCTGACCCTCTGGTGCTTAACTTCACTCTCTGGTTTCTCCCACAGCCCATGCTGGATGCTGAGCTGCCCTTCACCCCAGTCAAGAGCAAAGCCCAGATGTTTGCAGCAAGGGAATCATTCAGCGACCTTATTGTATTTTCTCCCCTTTCTCCCTCTGGGAAGAAGTGAGTGACTTGACACTCAAAACATGTAAATTGTATTAACCAACCCCCCTTCCCAAACCCATGGAAGATACCTGAAACACCCTCTGCTTCCCTGTGTTCTGAGTGAATGGATACCTGTAATATTTTGTAATGCAACTTGTGAAAAAATTTAGTAATGTTTTATGGGGCAGTCCTTACACCCCCTAAGTGCCAGCCCTGTGTTAGCACAGGGTGTTCGCTGGCTGGACCCGCTGTACCCAGTGACTATTTTAATTTGTGTAACTCCCTGTATTTCCTGTTTACTTCAAGTCATAAAACTATTCATCTTTAAGCTTTTTCTGTCCTGACCTTGCTTACCTTGTGAATTATAAGACATGAGGGCAGCTGCTGGGGGTAAGACCCAGCCTGTTGCACCCCCAAAAGCTCTGTTTCCTACTCCGTGCTGCGGTGAGGGTACTGCTGCACCCTCAGGCTCGGTGCTGCCTGCACTAACAGCTCTGATCAGCAGATGCCACAGGGTTGGTGTGTGTCACACTTTCCTGCAAGAATCTTCCTGGCAGTTTAACAACCACTTTGTAAGAGTAGAAACTCTCAGTACAAGGATTTCAAAGTCAGGTAGTGTCTCCTCCTGGCAGTGTATTAAAATAGGCATTGATTAGGATTTCCTTTAGGATGCAGTTATCTGTTGAATATCTTTAAATACCTTGGAGCCAAACCCTGTTCTGCGTGTTTTTATGTGAAAAACCTCTGAACCTCTTTCTCTGAGCCCTTGACATGTTAAGCTCAGGCTCTGCTCACATCTTACTCGTTCTGTTACCTGGACTGCAGTATATTTACATGTAAGGAGTATGCCAGTTGTATGTACTCTACATTTGAGGAGGAGCATTAGAGTGCCTCCAGTTGTTACACCATACAAATACCTGACTGGGCTGCTGGTTGTGAGGGTGACCCCAGTGCGATACACACACGCTCCCCACTGGCCTTTATGTTAACCCAAGGGACGGAACACAAACCCTGGGGCAGGAACCATTCCTGCTACAGCTGGGGAACCTCATCCCACCAACGTTGTGACCTGGAAGCTGTGCACTCATTGCACTGAAATAAACAGAGGAAGCTAATGTGAGTTGGTGTTACCACACTGGGCTTTCTTCATTACTAACCTCCAGCTACAGGGCTGGTTTCAACCCAAAATAGCTCTCCATGACTTGCCTGCTCTGTTCTGTCGTTAAGGCTGTGTAATGAATAATGGTTAATGAGGGATTCCTGACAGCTCTACATGCTTCAGCCAGAGTTGGCCCACTGGGCTGGGCTGCTGCATCTGCTGGAAATTTCACTGCTTGGCTTGTTGTAACTTGGCATCTCAGGGTATAAATGAAGTGACTGTTCTGAGACATGTCAAAGGGATCCTTGAGAACCCTGGCAGCGGCCCTTGCGGGGTTCTTGTTTTGCAGGCGAGCCCAGAGGAATGACTCATGGCAAAGGGAACATATTTTTCTGACTCATGAGGTGGACTTGCCAATAAACCACCCCACCCCACCCTTGAAACCGGTCTCGGCTCACGCAGAAAGATGAGGCTTGTGACCCGTTGCGGGGAGTACGTAACGCTTGTGCAAGCTGGATCTCTGCTCAGGACACGCTGATTTAGGCTGCCAGGGATGGGACTTTGAAGAGAATGAGGGATAACTCTTCTGGACATGGCCTAGGGGAGAGGCTTTGCTTCCTCCAGCTAAAATTTAGGGCAGATATTTCCCCCTCTTGAAGGAATACTCAGAGGCTCTCACGTATTCCGTGTTTCCTAGAGGACAACTCCAACTTACCTCTTTGAAGCCGGATTGTGCAACTCCCCTGGGAGGGAAACAAGCGCAACGAAGGAGTTCTGTTCCCATTCCTTCAGTGCAAAAGGAGTAACTACTCTGCTTTGCAGAGCAACTGAGGTTCTCCATCTCTACAGCAAGAATTTGGATACTTCCACACTTGAACACGGCTCGCTGGAGGATGCCATGGCTTTTGAGAGCTCACTGAAACCAATTCTTACCAGTGAACATATGCTTTATTACCCCAACACCTTTGTGTAAGGAGGCCCTTGTGTTACAGCCAGGTTAGGAGCACTGAGTAAGGGTACAATGATGCCACCATGATTAGATCATGCTGGGTGTAACGCTGCTGAGGGTGATGTCCCCAGCGATGCACAGCCTGGTGATCTCGTTCAGCCTCTTCTCGCGGAAGTTGTACTGCAGCAAGTGAGCATCGTTGACTGCCACCTTGAAGTGATCCATCTCACAAAGGATCTGGAGCTGCAACAAAAACCCAAAATCACTCAAAAAATAACCACCAGATTTGTCCTACAACAGGGTTTCACACCACAGACTTGAGTGGGTTGGTACCACCTAAAGGTGCCGGCTGAGTCCGACCCACAGGCACCTCCCAGGTGATGAAACACTGGTGCCCTTTGCCTTCCCTGAAGCTCTGCTGTCCTCCTCCTCCTCTGTTTTAGCCCACAGTTTGTGTCTCCTTCTGAATGACCCTATGGTGTCACCAACTGTGGGCATGTTTTGGAGGAGAAAAAGCTCATGGAGAGAGTTTGGCTGCTCCTGGGGGAAATCTTTTACAGAAACTGACCCAAATGGCTGCAGGAGGAGGATTCAACACTAAATGGGAATAACAGAAGTGGGGAGAAACCCCCCCTGGGCTGCTGGACCTGGAGGAGGGGGTAGGAAGGGGAGACAGACAGCCAAGGAAGGGCCCTTGGCTGGTTATTAGCTACCTTGAAGGGTTTTCCAGCTTCAAATGGAAACCTAGGAGCTGTCCTGTCCTCCTTCCCCCAGTTATTCTGGAACATGGAATTGCAGACGATGACTCTCCTGTTGTCTTCATTGAAGCGGGGATTGAAGTGGAAGGCGATGTCATTCCCCCTCTTGAAATCCAGGGAAAACCTGCAGAGACAGTACCAGAATCACTGGGATGTTTCTCCAAAAGCCCTGGGGGTCTGATGGGGTCTGCCAAAAGTAGCAGCAAGTGGGTGGAACCCCCCCTCACCCCCTGCTGAGCAATGACAGGGCATTTCTGGCAGCTTCTCCGTATTTATTTAACAGAACAGTTGATTTTAGACTGAATGGGTGTTACTCAAAGCACATTCCAGCCCCTGGCTCCATCTGGCAGCACCCCACGGACACGCAGCCTGCCCTCAGTGCTGGATGCCCTGGTACCTGCTAGGGTTGGGGTTGACGGTCCCGGTGATGGTTATGAGCATTCGAGGGACGAGTCCTGCCTGCAGGGGCAGCTCGTAGGGGATTTTCTGTGAGACAGCAGGGATTTAGAGTTACCAAAAAAGCACATCAACACCTCGCACGTGGGCTGGGGGCTTGCTGTGCCCAGCCATGCCACACACACCCCCCCCCCCCCCCCCCCCCCGGGGACAGCCAGCCCCCAGGGTCCCTCCCCTGACCAGTCAAAATCCCACAAGGGAGACAGAAACCTGTAAAACCTGATGGAGCCATTACCAGGGGAGGAGCTGGACCCCCTTGCGGAGGGGAGGGCCCAAATCCAGGACCGCTGGGTGGTTGTCCGGGGGCAGAATACGGCCCTGGTCCGGCTGGTGCTCCAGGGAAGGCTCCTGGTGCTCCTGGATACGATCCTGGTCCTGCTGGTCCTCCAGGATATGGCCCTGGTGCTCCAGGATACGGCCCCGGGGCTCCAGGATATGCTCCTGGTGCTGCTGGTGAGCCGGGATAGGTCCCCGGAGGGCTGGGGTACGCTGGGAACCCCCCAGGAGCCTGTGGCTGGTTCCCCCAGGAGGGCCAGCCTTGGGGTGGGGGGGCGTTGGGGTTGGGGTTGTTGCCAGTGGACAAAGCATCAGATAACTGGGGACAGAGGGAGAGGGAGGAGGGTTAGTGGGTGACGGTCATCCCACAGTTGAGTCCCCCAGCACACACCTTTCCAGCTGGAGCCTACAGCTCAGTTTGGGGGGCTGGGGGGGAGCGCCTGGGCTGGGGTTTCCAGCAGAGCTGGGGTTTCCAGCAGGTCTGGCCCCAGGCCCACCAAAGGTCCCCGCTTCAAGGAAGCAAACTGGTCCCAGCCCAGCTTTTAGTATTTCCCAAGCAAGCCATACTCACAGAGAAAGGGTCCGACATCGTTCCTGAAACAAGGAGGAAAACGAGGCTTAAGTCAGTGTTAACATCCCCTACCCCAACCCAGAGGTGTTTGAGGAGAGTCTCAGCCCCCCCTGCGTTACCTGCCTGGCAGAGCCGACAGCTCCTGCACCTCAGAACAAACCCTGGGCTGATACCTGGGGGAGAGAGGGAGGGTCACCAGCCTGAGCAGCTCCGGGGGTGGATGGATCGGTGGGCTTGGTGTTGCTGCAAGGCTGTGGTTGAGCTTCCAACGCTGCTGGTGTCAAGTGGAGAGGGAAAACCAGGCTGCAGGGACCTGGTGCTGCTCTGTCCCAGGAGCTCTGGGGTCCCTCCCGGCTCTCCATGTGTTTTCATGTGGTTTTTGGTCTTTGCTACTTGGGAAGAACCACACACGGTGTCCTGAGCCGCATGAGCACTCTCATCAGAAGAAGGACATGAACCTGTTGTAGCACATCCAGAGGAGGCCACAGAAAGGATCCCAGGGCTGGAGCACCTCTACTATGAATCCAGGCTGAGAGACCTGGGCTGGTTCAGCCTGGAGAAGTGAAAGCTCCAGGGGGAGCTTATAGCTGCCTCCCAGTGCCTGAAGGGGCTACAGGAAAGCTGGGGAGGAGGGACTGTTCCTGAGGGCATGGAGCAACAGGATGAGGGGGGATAGTTTTAGAGCAGAAAAGGGAGATTTAGGTTGGCTATTAGGAAAAGGGTGGTGGATCCCTGGCACAGGTTGCCCAGAGAGGTGGTGGAGGCCCCATCCCTGGAGACATTCAAGATCAGGCTTGATGGGGCTCTGAGCGACCTGCTCTAGTGAAGATGTCCCTGCTCACTGCAGGGTGGGACTAGATGGGCTTTGAAGGTCCCTTCCCACCTATCACATTCTATGAGTCTGTGATTCTGTCCTCCAGGAACCTGGAGCTCTGCACTTGTTCTACCCAAAAAGGCCCCAGGGCTGCCGCTCCTACCCATCAGGAACACTTACTCCAGCCTCAAAACCCTTTTAATAATGGAAAAACCCCAAAGGCACAGTCTGCAGCAGAGCTCCTCCATGGGATGAGTAACGTGGGCATCGCCCACCCGTGTCCCGTGGCCGCAGCCGCCGCGTTACTCACTTCCCCGTCCCGTGGCATCTCCATGAGACAGCCCAAACAGAGTCCCTGGGGGGCTGGAGCTGCAACCACAGGGTGGGTACAGGGGGACCAGACCAGGGCAGCATGTGAGGGACCCCCCAAGAAGAACACGTGTGCTCCCAGCCAGCAGATAGAAGCTGTTTGAGGTGCAGGGAGCTGCAGCACAGCCAGACAGGTACCTGCAGCGCGCAGGAACAGCCTGGCCTGAGCCGGATTCCTCCCGGCAAAGGGCACTGGGAGGAGGAAAAGGGGGGAAAAGCAAAGGGAGAGGCAGAAACGGGGCAAGGAAAGGGAAAAATCCACACTGCAGAGGAGGGGAATTCTTTCTGTGAGAACACTCAGGCACATGAAGGTCACGGCAAACCTGCCCGCCCTGCCCTAGCAGGGACAACACTCCCCCCCTCACCCCCCTCACCCCCCCCCGAGTTTTTTACAGCTGGTAAATACACCCCCCACCCCCTCCTTTCCCTGCGAAACGTTCCCCCCCTTCCCCCAGCCCCTGTGGTTTCGCACCCAGAAGCCTGAACTGTTGGGACGGCGCCCGGCCCTTCGCTCTGTGGGGTTCGCTGTTTCTTTACTGAGGCTCCAGGAGACCCTCCCCTGGGTCCTGGCAGGTTTGGGCGAGCCCCAGGTCCTGGCTGCTCTGGCGAGGGGTCCCCCTGCTCCCCCCTTCCTCCTCCCTGCGGTACCTCGGGGAGAAGCGAGCTGACTGCCTGTGACAGATGCTGTGCAGGGTCTCCTGTGTCCCCCGCCGGGACCGGGATGGTCTTGCAAATCCCCGGGGCCCGTTGGTCGCCCCGTCCTCTCCCGCCCCCGAGGGGTCCGTGCCCGCTGCCCCGGGGCAGAGCCGAGCTGAGCCCCACGGTTTGGGGCTGCCAAACCTCGCCGAGCCCCGACCCGCCGAGGGGAAATCAGCCGTAGGGGGGGTGTCCCGGCACAGACATCCCCAGACACCCCCGGTATTTCCACTCCAAAGCGGAAAAACTTCAGTTTGGGAGAGAAACCGGGTTTCTCCCCCCCGGCGCTGCTCCTGCCGCGGCTTCTGGGATCTCTCCGGCCTCCCGCACAGCGACACTCCCCCCACCCCCACCCCTCCGCCTGGTTTTTGGGCTACCCCAGCACCCCACGGGCTGCAGACACCCTCCGAGCTGCTCAACACCCACCACCCCGCAGCTACCCCAGGCAGCCCCAAAGGCGGCCAGACCCGCCTGTCCTCTCCGGCCGCTGCGGTTAACCGCGGGCTCCAGCCGCCCGGCCACGCACCGCTGTCCCGGCTCCGCAATCAACCCTTTCCCTGCCTTAGCCCCGCTGCTGCTCGCCCTCGGGGGCCCAAGGGATCGGTGCACCCACTCACCGTGCGTGCGGCAGCTCCCGGCTGAGGCTCCTGGGCTGGGCTGGGCTCCCGGGGGGACACGGACGGGGACACCCCGCCTGCTCGGGGCGGGGCCGGGGCGGGGAGAGTCACTCCCAGAACCATCGTTTAATTTCCCTTTATTAAGCGATGACACTTCCCCACCCCCCCCTCCCACTCCCCCCTCAGGCAAAGTGACACAGGGAAAAATTTGGGCTTCTCGAGGGGGGGTTGTTCCCACCCGCCAGAGGGTTTCATCCTCCTCGGGAAGACACAGATTGTCTTTCAAGCTTCAAAAAAGAGCCCAAACCACTTTGTTCTCACCCAAAACTGGTCGAGGATGGCTGCTGGGGGCACGATTTTACCACAGGTGAAAGAAAATAAAGCACACCCCTCCCCAAAAAAGCCCCCAAAAAAGGGGTTTTCAAGGCTGAAATGCTGATGTGCTGGGGGAGAGGGGGAAGGAAACACCCCCCCTCACATAAAACCAGGACTCGGTTTGGCTCCGGATGCCTTTTGATACTGGTTAACCCCACACTGCAGACCGTACACACCTACCTGGGACATCACCAGGGGGGGTTATAAGCTCAAAACAACCACCATATAATACCTAGAAGGGACACTGTGTGCTTCTCAGGCTTGAATTACAGTCAGGTGTCTCCAGGGAACCGCAGGTGGTTGGGAGGAATTAATAGACAGCAATTAAGGGTAATAAAGATCTGTTGACATTCAGTTTGTGGTGCTGGAGATGTCTGAACACCTGAGGAAAAGCACCGCTATGTCCAGCCATCCCCCAGTCCCCACAGCCAACCAAAAGTCAGAGCATGTTATTAGCACGCTTTAATTGGCGTCATTAAAGACACAGAGACTACTTCTTTAAGGCAGTGGCTGAACTATATGGCTTCGCTGGTAGGGCAGCTGGTACCAAAATAAAACCAGGCAGAAAGCTCTTGGGTTTGATGAATTTTAGTGTAACTTCTTCCACCGGCCTGGAGTTCAGCACCCTTCACCTTTGTGTGGTATCACAGGGATCTGGACACAACTTGCAGGGATGAAACCCCCATAAAGCTGGTGAGAGGGATGCTGGGGACACCTGAGGGCACAACCCCCACGGGATGCTCCACTCGGGCCAATGGGAACCCCAAGGTGATGTCTGTGAGGCAGCGCTCCGGGCTTGGGGCAGGGGGCTGGAGAGGTCCCTGGGGGAGAAGGACCTGGGGGTGTGGGGTGACTGCAGACTGAACGTGAGCCAGCAGTGTGCCTGGGTGGCCAACAGCATCCTGGCCTGTGTCAGGAATGGTGTGACCAGCAGGAATAGGTGATTGTTCCGTTGTACAGTGAGGCTGCACCTCGAGTGCTGGGTCCAGTTCTGGGCTCCTCACCATCAGAAGGACATTGGGGTCCTGGAGGTCACTCAAAGGCTCCAGTGAGGTTTGTTCACCTGGTTTTTCCCAGTTCCAATGCTGTAAACTCTGCGCCCCCAGCTACACAACAGGTACACAGAGCATTAAAAAAAACCCCCAAACTTAATTAAAAGGGAAAATGCAAATCAGCATCTGATTCCTTCACTTAAATAAGCCAAGCAGCAGCGAGGATGCCGAGCGAGCATCCCTTCAGCGTTCGTGGGGCGGGTGCTGAGAGCCCCGTGCATGCAGAGCATGTGCACATGCCCACAAAAGAGGTTTTGCAGTTACAGCTGGGGATTCCCAGCCCTTTACTGGGTCCCAGTACCCCTCGCTCCACGCTGACCTCTGTCAGGAGTTCGTGTCTTCTCCTGCACCTTCAGTTCAAAAGGCTCCAGCCCCAGGCAGAGCTGTCTCTGAAACGTTAAGTATCTTCCCATGAATTAATTTAAATTGCTAATGGGAAATTCATGACCAGGAAGATGCTTCTCCCTTGTCTTCTTAGCGGTGAACTGGTGGGAAGGAAATTAATGCAGGGGGCAAAAGCTCAATGGCACAGAGACCCAGTGCCCCTTACCCAGCAGCCCACCGCACACCCACCTCACAATTCCTGGGGCCTGACTGGTGTGTGGAGTCAGCTCCAGCCATCACACAACGTTTGGGGGCTGATGTACCACTGAGGCTGTGCCCAGCACCTTTGGGGTGCCACACACTGCACCAGCCCCAGGGTGTCACCTCCGTTTGGGCCCAGCACACCACCAGCTCTCACCCCCAGCTCTCCCTGCTCCATAAGCACACCACGGGCTGCTCCTCCATCACCTGCCTGGTTCATCCCAAAGCCCTGGGAGGACCCAGCAAACAGCCTCCTGCTGAGAAGCTGACAGCCCTTTTGGGGGAGGTGGCTCAAAGAGCTCCCTCAGCCCCCTCATCGCTCCCCCCCCCCCTCCAACATCACCACGCTCCAGAGACAAATGCCAGGCAGGGGAGGGTTGAGTCACTCAGGTTTGAGGGCAGAGCAAGCAGAGGGAGCTGACAAAGGGCGACAGCACTCATGGCATCGTCCCCACTGCTCACACCTACCTCGGTGTGTCCAGCCAAGCCCAGGCTTGCTCCTGTCCCCCCAGCAGCTTCCTTTTATTCTCTCTTTCTAAAGCACAGAGCAAAACTCCTGCCTTTGCAGCGTCCTTGGTGCCCTGCTGGGAGGGCACAGCCCCCCCGGCTCCCTCCGGCTCTGCCAGGGGCAGGACAAGGGCGCGTCCATCCCCGGAGAGCTTCACACGCCTTCGCCCAGCACAACCTCGCTAGAGCTGGGAGCTTGGGTGGCACTGGAGAGGAACGGAGGCGAAGGGTGAGCGCTGGGGGGTGTCCTGGGCGCTGGGCGAGTTTCGCAGCAAACTGGAGCTGCGAGTGGTAACGCGTCTCCCGAACGGCACCGCAAGGCGCTGCCCCGCCGGAGCTGCCCCAGCCCAGCACCCCGCCCCGGCCCTCCCCGTGTTTTTAAAGCCCATTTATTATTAAAACCGAACAGCAGACGCAGCCTTCCCGGGAGCGGGGAGCGGGCGGGGAGCGGGGACCGGCGGGGAGCAGCCGCCCCGCCCTCTGACGGCACCAGGCCCGGGATGCGCAGCAGCAGCTCCCGGAGGGGTCACATCGCACCTCACACCGGTCACCGGCTCCTGTGTCAAACCTTTCACAGAATCACGAGGATGGGAAAGACCTTTAAGATTATCAAGTCCAACCGTCCCTGTCCTGTGCTAAACCAGCTCCCTGAGCACCTCATCTCCCCTCTGTTAAACACACCCAGGGCTGGGGACTCAGCCCCTCCCTGGGCAGCCTGTGCCAGGCCCTGACAACTCTGCCAGGGAAGAACTTTTCCCTCCCAGCTGAGCTGACCCTGCCCTGGGGCAGCTTGAGCCCATTGCCCCTTGTCCCATCTCCTGTCCCCTGGCTGCAGAGACCATCGCCCACCTCTCTGCACCCTCCTGGCAGGGCAGGGGAGGTGGGGAGAAGGTCTCCCCTCAGCCTCCTCTTCTCCAGGCTCAACACCCCCAGCTCCCTCAGCTGCTCCTCAGAGGATTTGCCCTCCAGCCCCTTCCCCAGCCTGGCTGCCCTTCTCTGGACACACTCCAGGACCTCAATGTCCTTCTTGTAGTGAGGAGCCCAGAACTGGACCCAGCACTCAAGCTGCAGCCTCACCAATGCCCCAGGGGCACAGTCCCTGCCCTGGACCTACTGGCCACACTGTGTCTGACACAAGCCAGGATGCCATTGGCCTTCTTGGCCACCTGAGCACACTGCTGGCTCACATTCAGTCTGCAGTCACCCAACACCCCCAGGTCCTTCTCTGCCTGACACTGCCCCAAGCCTGTGGTGCTGCCCAGGGTTGCAGCGACTTTTCTTTGCCCCACTCAGAGCCAAGGTTTCAGCTTGACATCACCCCACAGCCGGTTTCTTTTTAGCAACAACTGACTCTGACAGACAGCACGTGGAGACAGGCATCAAGATGAAGATGATGATGGCAGAGGTCACTCCGACCTACAGATGCATCATCCCACATTCCCAGTTACACAGTGCTGCTCAAGCTCTGCATTCCCAGTGGGAAATCAGGGACAGCATCAGGGTTGAACATGTGAAGTGGAAGCTGCTCAAAGTGCCTGGATAATCAACTTCCTGCAGGAGAATCCTGCCCAGAGAGGGGGTGGGTGCCCCATCCCTGGGGGTGTTCCAGGCCAGGTTGGATGGGGCCCTGGGCAACCTTGTGTAGCTCCAGGCCTGGAGGTTGGTGTCCCTGCCTGTGGCAGGGGGTTGGAGCTTTGTGACCCCTGGGGTCCCTCCCAACCCAGACCATTCTATGATTCTATGATCATCAGCTCCCTGCCCTCGAGGAACACCAATAGAAACCAGTTTTATGCAGCCTGATGCCCAGCAAGAAGTGGCACCGGGATACTGAGGTGTTAACTCTCCCCATCTCTAAGCAAACTTAACCCAGGATTTCCTGCCCCTTCACAGTGCTGGACGGTGCCACTCTGTGACCAAAGGCAGCAGAGCCCAAACCCCTCCAAGCCAGCCCTAGAGCAGGAAGGGCTCTACTGAGCTTTGCACATCACTCATCGCTCAGCACATCCTTGTGAAAAGACACAGGATAATGAGTTGGAGTGGTCATTATCCCTTCACAGCTTTGGGAAGCAGAGTATCCTGACACATCACTCCTTGCCAGGTTCCCACCAGGGACCCACCCCAAACCCACAGGGCCCTAGTGAGCCAGAGGAAGGTCAAGAAAGCACACATGGCAGCTGCAGGCACTAGTCACCTTTGGAGGTTGCTCAAGGAGGGGTAAATGCCATGTTTGCTTTTACTGGGACATGGAGCAGCAGAACTCCCAAAAGACGTGGGGTGATGCTGGTGGGAAGGGACAGGAGGAGGTTCCTAGTCCCTGCTGGGAACACAGCCAGCTCCCAGGCCAGCCCAGGGCTTTAGCCAGGCCAGTCTCCACAGACTGAGACTGCAGCAGCTCAACTGTCCACACAGAGACAAAGCTTCTCCTTGTTCCCTGGTCTGACACCTGAACACCCACCAGCGGGTGGTTTCGCAGCAGCAGGAGCTGGTGTTTCGGTGTTTGCAGAGCCCGGGGTGTGTGTCCCCAGCAGGAAGCTCTCCTCTTTAGACCTGGGCAATGAATAGTTCCCCCACTGCAGGCTGAAGGTGCCAGCTCCAGCCTCAACATCTCTCAGAAACAGCCAGAACCAGGATAAGGCTGGGCAGGGTCCCTGACTTCGACCCAGATGCTCCCCACGATTGAGTCTTCAGTAACTCAAACAGCTCATCCCCGGGAACGACACGAGCTCCTCTGCAGAGCAGGACACTCAGTGCTCACAGCAGACACGAGCTCCAGCTCTGGTTCTGGCTGAGGTTCTCCCAGGGACAAGCAGCCTAAGGCAAGTGTCTCCTCACCGAGGCAGTGGAACCATTTACACCACAGAGGAGGCTGCAGGCAGGATGTAAGTGAGGTTGTATCAGAGAAGGAACCAGCTTAAAGATACCAGGGTGGGGAGAGGGAGATGTACCTTACACCACCCTTACTGCCAAGGTGATCAATGAGTTTAGGGGCCAAGTGCCAGGAGCATTCCCTCCCCACATGCACCGCAGGAACTGGATGACTGTGTGAGGAGGCAAGACCTGGTGCAGGCACAGAGCTGGAAGTGAAAGCCAGAGGTGTGGCATGGACCAGAGCACAGAGCACTGCCCTGCCAGAGGCGTGAGAAAGGGGGAGGGCAGAAGGGAGGGGAAGCAGCACTGGACAGGAGGTACCCCTCAGGCAGGGAAGGTACCCTCAGGGAGTGACACTGCAGAGCTGACACATCTGTACCATCACACTCTCCTGTATCAAGGTGTAACCTGGAACTCCCTGTCTGCTGGGCAGGGGAACAAAGTCCCAAAGTCCTCCTCCCTCCTGTCTGCAGTCATGGAACAGGCAGACTTCAGCCCTCAGGAGATCTCCAATGGCTGTAGCTGCTTTCAGCCAAACTCCACTGAACTGCCAGGCAAAGCCAGAGCTGCTCCTCCCACTACAGCCACCTGAAAAATTCAGGCCCTGAGGAAGCAAAGCCTGTGAACATCACATCCATCATTGCCCCTCTTCGGCTCACAGCCCCTGCCCACGCACAAGAGGGGTACACCTATGTACCCCCAAGCTCACAAGCACCTACACCCTTCCACACACAGCACAGCTCCCACCCAAGCACAGTGGAGATGGCTGTTTGACTGTCCTGGGGCACCACACAGAGCACCCACAGAGAAATCCTGTGGCATGTACTAATTGAGAAGGGATTAATATTACAAGTTGCAGCTTGCAGCTCTTGCTTTGCCAGATTCATCTGTGCATCCCTGGGGACTACCAGGTGCCTGAGGATACAGCATTGCATTTTAATCGTGGTGGGGTTTGGGGGTTTTTAGGAAAGGCACAACTGGGAGATGTGGAGAAGGCTATAGGTAAGTACCACCCAAAACTTGGGCTTCAGGGCAGTAAGGAATGAACAGCAGTGGATCTGCACACCCATGTCCTCATCTCTACCACTGCAAGAGACAATTCATTTGAGGAATGTCTCTCTTACCAGTTAGGTGCCCTAAGGGGAGGTTATTTTCTGAGCCTTAAAGGGAATAAGCATTTTTGTTGCTGCCCTTCTCCACTCACAGCTGCTTTTTTACCTTCTGGAAAGGGTGGAGGTGTGAACGAAGGTAGCAGCACCTGTCAGCTCAGCGTGAACCATTCTGCAAGCCATGAGGTACAAAGTGATGCCCAAACTTTGTAGTTCAAGCTGCTGCCAAGCCTGGAGTTTCTCAGCATTACCCACCCTGTCCCACCAAAGTCCCAGTAAGCACATCAGACCATTGGTTCACTGGTCACTTACCACATCCAGATGTGTCAATATAGCAGAGAAATTATTCAGAGCCAGGGAAAAACTCAAAGAAAACAGCACAGCACACTTCAGGGGTGAAAAATAAATCCCATTCCTCCTCTAGAACAGGCAGGATCAGGTTGTTTATGGGGTTTTTATCCCCCTCTTAGTTCCCAAGGCAGTTTGTGAGCAAGCAATACCTGAAGCTGACGTGCCATGACACAGCAAGAGTCGCATCCACCCTCCGTACGCCTTGTGCACAGGCTGCAAAGAACCAAGAGGTCACAGAAGGAAGAGGAAAAACCACTCACAGAAGTCAAGTCATTCTGATTTTATATTCAGTCTTTGCAAATCCAGGATGTCCTATTTTTTACTATTCATTCAAGGCAAAAAAAGGCTACAGAGGCATGTCAAAAGCAGTCATTGAAAAACAGTAAACACGACGGTCTTGAAAATACGTTTAATGTCTAATCTTATACAAAAGTGACAGCATTTTCAAAAAAATATCAAATCCTGTATTTATAGCTTCTCACTATCATACAGCAATATTTGTTTCATCTAAAGAAAATACAGCAGCAGGTGATAATCTATACTTTGAAGGATGTGATTGCTTGTAGTTCTTATTGTAAACAGATGCGGTATGTCGATCTCAAAGCACAAGTCAAAATGAACTTCTCAGCAAGTCAGAACTCAAACGATGCATAGAAATGTACAGATTCCATTGCAGAAGCTTCAGGCCAGAAGTTGCTCACACTTGACAGAACATGTGATAAAGTTACTACACGGTATATAGTGACAACTGGAGAGGTTTTTTTACACAATAGATTAACAGGTATACCCTTTTCACTGTTATGCAAAGAACTTTGCTCACAAAAACAAAGGGGTTATGAAACAGTTTCCATGACCTCAAGAAATACGAATATACATTGAAAAAACATCCCATATATACTGAATTTTAGCCTAAATGTTCCAGTAACAAATCCTGCCTATTTCAGGAAGAAGCTAGAAGTCTAGTTACTTTTACAACCACACCACCCCCTTCCAAAATAAACCCCCACAAGCCTAACCAACATTACTTGCTAAGTCTGCTTTTATCCTTTCCTACCTCTTCCCACTCCCTGCAGAGACACAGGGCCAGGGCCATTTCAAACTGGAGTGCCTGATCCATTCATTTGGAATAAATGCTTTATTCTCATTACAACCATTTCTCATCTAAGGCTGCAGGTATGGAAAAAAAAAAGCACTTGAGCAAATGTAGTCGATGTTCTGATGGTTATTTTTGATCAGTTTTGTTGAGACCTGAACCAAGCCTGTTGCTTGGGGCAGGGAGGGGGTTGCAACTGGGGTTTGTTTGAGGTTAGTGAAGACTTGCACTTTGGGTTCTTATTTCTAGGGTTACAGGTGCCAGGTCTTAAGCTGAAATGCTAAGGGGGTTCGTTCAGCTCCAGTGTTGCCTTCCTGAAATGAAAGAAAAACAACCAACCCACCTTGTACTTTTGCTTTATGACATCAGATTTAAAGAGCCACAGCTAAGCTGACCACTTTCTTCTGCAAAACTCTCTCAGGGCTTTGCCATAAAGGCCAAGACTAGTGCCAAGCATCACCACCAGGTCACCCCATTTGTTTTTAAGAAGTTCACCACATGCATGCAGGAAGCCACAATAAGGTACTGGAAGAGAATGAACTCGTTTTCACAGTTCCAGGATACAAAGACTCCTTAATGAGCAACGATGTTAAGCAAGATCTGTTCCTAATTCTACCTACAGAGGCTAAGTTAGGACATCCCCAGCCAGGGGGGCGGTGAAACAAACTGTCCATAGGCAAAACCTAGGCTAGGAAGTACCACAAAGAGTGCCAGAACTCTGTGCTGACACGTGGCTGCGCGTCTCTGATCGCAGCAAACCCCTTGCATGCGCTTTGTACAGATATGGCAACAGGAGAACTTACTCCAAAGCCCCTTGGAGGGGGGGAAACAGCTACACAGCAGCACACAGGCTTCTAGACATCCAGCTCCTCGTGATTACACTCGCTCGGTGAGGTGTGCAGACACCTAGCTGGGAACAGAGGGCTCCTCCCCAAAACAATCACAGCTGAACCCCAGCAAGACCTCCTCCTCCTCCTCAATTGTGGCAGTGAAGATCTTTGTAGCCAACAGAACTAAACACCGTGCCAAAAGCCACCTGGAAGGGAATTGTCAGATTGGGGGTTTTGATCTTTTAAGCTCAAGTTCAGTTTCCAGGGACTCAAAGACTCCGCTGAGTTTAGGCAACTCACCAAAGCCAAATGTTTAAATGACTGGAACCCAGGTGAGAAATAGGGAAGTACCTAAGTGGGAATTCAGTTTCTTTTTACACAGACCAAAGCCAAACTTCCAACCACCACAGAATGAGAACTGGCAAAAGGATGTCCTCATTTGCATGCATAAAACTCACATTTTGTTGATTCAAAAGTTAACTGCACATCCAGGTTATTGAATTTGCAGAGAAACACCTGCCTGTGACCAGGAACAGGGTGCTGACAAGTCAGAGCTTGTATCTCAGATGCACATCTTCACTGCAGCAGTCCCAGACCGATCGGGTTTTTGAGTATATACAAAACGCTGAGAAAACCTTCACATGTCCCATCTCTTTAGTTTCAGTTACTGTAGCACGTTCAAAAGTTAAGATTTCTTGACCAAAACCAAAAAAAAAATCTTGAAACACTTTTTATTGACATTTTAGAATAACCTGAAAATAGACAAAATATGACTATCCATCCATTCAGTGACCAGCACAATATCTGGCAACAAAACTTAAAGCACTCATGGAAATTTAAGAATTAACATTTTTGAAGTCCTTGAGCCTGACTCTTTCTAATCCTTACTTGGCAACTCCCGTTTTTCCAAAGAATCCTTGCCAACATAAGAGCCACAGGTGTTAAGTTTTAATTCTGCTCTTCACAATTCATTTTATTAAACTGATTATGCCAGCATATGAGCAAGGTAAATTTAGGCAAACTGCTCCTTCATACCTCAAATGCACATACAAGAGGCGAGTACTCTTCATAGCCCCAAACATTACTGAAACAAAAACTGTAAAAATCTCTGTAAGTAGTGGATGAAGGTGGAAAGCTACAGTATTTTGTTGCCCAGAATGTGTTCAGCGGTAAGGCTGCAAGAGACAAGAAATTCATGGTCAATACAGGCTTTTCATGAAGCATTTCATTCATAGGTAGAGAAATTCTTACTTGAAAACAAATTGATCCTTCTAATTTGCTACTCCATCCCCACATGCTCTAGAAGCTCTCTCTCTAGACTACAGAGACAAGAATATTTTCTCTTTTGGAAGTGATCACAACCATCTTTCCCTCCCCACCCCTCACCCCCTTTTTTATTTTGCCTTTTAGAGAAGGCTTTCCAAGTGGTGGAAGCCCACTCTAACGTGACGCTTAGGTACACTCCATCCTAATGTCACCATTCTAGAATGTTTAAAGTAGCATTTAAGAAGCTGGCTATCATTCTGGTGATGACAGAATTAAGATGAAGCTGCTGAGATGCCTTACCTGCACTACTAGGTGTTATGCTACTGAATTTCCACACTTAAAATGTGTAACATTTTAGAGTAATTCAAGACCAAATGTCAAATACTCACATGGGGACCACCAGGCATTGATGGAGCACCAGCAGGACCAGATGACACTTGAAAAGGATTAGGGGGCGTAGGGTATAGTCCTGGAGCCGGATATGATCCTGTGGGTGGAGGAAATGGACCTGGCGGTGAAGGTCCCCATGTTCCAGGTGGAACTGTACCCCATGGTACTGTTGGCGCGGCCCCTGGAGTCTGGGTAGGAGCGGAATATGGCCCTGGGGGTGGATATGGCATGCTAGGTGCAGGATACTGCCCTCCCATTGTTGGTCCCCATGCTCCAGAGGGCATGGATCCCCATGGCCCAACAGGAGCAGGAGGTGCAGCTGGCTCTGTCGGACCACCGTAAGGTCTTGGAAGCTCTGGAAAGGGCATATTTGGTGGAGGATATTGCCCTGGCGGGACTGGGCCTGGCACAGTTGGGGGTGGATATGGCCCACCGGGAGGAGGGCAAGAGGGTCCGGTAGGAGGAGGAGGAAATGGAGCAGGTGGTCCAGGGGGCATTGAAGGATACATTCCTGTGGGCGGAGGGCCGAAGGGCACGCTGGACGCAGACGTGTTTGGTGGCAGTCCGGCCGGCGCCGCGGGCGGAGCGCTCGGGTTGTTCCAAGGGTTGGAAGCCGGCCAAGCCTGCGGTGGCTGACCAGGCTGCTGACCAGGCTTTGTACTGCTCACTTTGGAGGTTTTAGCAGGCGACTGATCTGGTAAAGCATCTGCCAACTAAAAGATAAAGGGTCAGTGAGAATGTAAAACGCCTCCTGGGCTTCCTAGTTGCAGACATTCACCTACTACGTGTATATGCCTGAGGAGAAGAGCCCTTTGTGGCCGCACAGAGATGATTACATTCATTTTGGTGCAGCTCCTATCATTAAGGTAGAAGAGGCATTCTGACTTGCTGCAGTTTGAAAACCAAAGGTAAAAGGCGACCTACCACACACTGCAATAAGCAATTTCAGCACAAATCCAAGGAGAGGTTTTCAGAGACTTCCATTCTAACTACTCTGGCAGTACTAAAGCACAACTCCTTTGTTAGCATCGCAGCAGAAGAGACCCTACAAGGCACCTAGCAGCTTCCTAGGTTCAGTCCACACATTGCTACATCTGCCCAAAAGGAAAACACCACCACTGCAATACAGAGGAAATCAGCTCTCAACTGTAAAGCTCCCCTTCTCAAAAAAGCACGTCAACTTTTAGAATGAAGTAAGACAACTGGCTGATCTTCAGGAAAGAAAAACTGTTACTTACCGAAAAATCATCAGTTCCAGACATTTTGCTGAAAAGTAAGGTAAGATAAAGTGAAATTTGTTGAAAATAATAGAAGTATTTCAAGCAAGAGTTCATGAGACAAACGCTACATCTGTCTCATTCAAACCACAGTAAACGATGACCTGGCCCCGCTCCTGGGCGGTGGCTTTCACGACGCTGGCCCGCACAGGTAAGTGCTACCCAAACTCTTTCCTCTTGATCAAGGTCTCATGAAATGGAAAAGTCTTCAGCTTCTACCTGCCTCATCCCAGACAGGACCGACACACCATGTAAATGGGTCACATTACGCTCAGAAAAAAGACACTTTAGCTATTCCTGGTGAGTAGGCAGCCGACCCAGACAGCGATGCCTGGGAAGCGCTCCAGGGTCTCTTCTCAACTGGGGCTGGGCCGAGCCTCGGCAGGCTGCGAGCAGGTGAAGTTAATGCACCTGAGCCAAAGCACCATTAAATCCCCACACAGATCTTACTGCCAGAAATCAAAGAGCTGCAGCTTGGTGATACTTCATCCTCCAATGATTTCCGGGCATACTAACGGCAGTGGATGCTCTTGCTTATACTCACTGACTCCAGCCAGTCAGCTGTGAAGGCAGCCATGGCCAGGGCCACAGAACCACAAGGCTGGAAAAGACCTTTGAGATCGAGTCCAACCATCCCTGTCCTGTGCCAATCTGTACCTCTACGTACCTCATCTGCTCATCTTTTAAATACACCCAGCGGTGGGGACTCAGCCCCCTCCCTGGGCAGCCTGTGCCAGGCCCTGACAATTCTGCCAGGGAAGAACTTTTCCCTCCCAGCTGAGCTGACCCTGCCCTGGGGCAGCTTGAGCCCATTGCCCCTTGTCCCATCTCCTGTCCCCTGGCTGCAGAGACCATCGCCCACCTCTCTGCACCCTCCTGGCAGGGCAGGGGAGGTGGGGAGAAGGGCTCCCCTCAGCCTCCTCTTCTCCAGGCTCAACACCCCCAGCTCCCTCAGCTGCTCCTCAGAGGATTTGCCCTCCAGCCCCTTCCCCAGCCTGGCTGCCCTTCCCTGGACACACTCCAGGACCTCAATGTCCTTCTTGTAGTGAGGGGCCCAGAACTGGACCCAGCACTCGAGGTGCAGCCTCACCAGTGCCCAGTACAGGGGCACAACCATTTCCCTGGCCCTGCTGCCACACTGGGTCTGACACAAGCCAGGATGCCATTGGCCTTCTTGCCATACCTAACGTCTGACCTTTCAACACTTGGAAGAAACACTGAACACAGTATCTGATTCATTGCTCCTTATCTTTTCTGAAACCAAGTGCTGAACTCTGAGCTTTCCTGAGCTCCACCACAACGAAAACCAACTGACTTTGTCCATCTTATTTTAGCCATACAAAAGGGCAGCTGTCACAAGCCTGAAGTCATTCAGTTTGACTGACCATAAATACTGACTGGAGGTGAAGACCTCTTGAAAGGATGACCAAGAGCAGGTAGAGTAGGTGGACATGACCCAGCATGGGCAGAAAGTTCTAGGGAAGAGCATATGAGATGGAGAAGGATGAAGCAGAACAAAAAAGAACAAAATATGACTGCAAATACTACTGCCAAGCAGAGCCCCAGGAAAACAATCCTTGTTTTCCATTGCTGATGGTGAAGCCCTAAAACACAGAGACTAGGGCTGGAGATTTATACAGAGAACTTCTGACAAACAGGTTTAAAAGCTCCAATTACATAATGCACACATAAACTAGAGTCTTCCCTGAAACTGTATGGTAAAATTTATAACAATCTAGACAATTTCCTAATCTTAAAACAGTACAGGATGAGAACAGGGGGCTGTTTAGCTCCACATCCTATTTTATCTTTAGCAATGACAATGGGGAAGAACAAGAACAGAGATGACTCCAAAACCTCAATGATTCCAAGCTCAGAGACTTCCTAAGTTGTAGACAACTTCTATGGAATAAGAACCCTCCAATAATTTCTCTTCCACAAACATGTCTAGTTTCCTCCCTTGTTCCTACATCAGCTGGCAAGGATTTGTTACAGAAAAAGCTCCTCTTTTGTTCCAAACCTGGTTCTTACTAGTTTCAGCTGTTGCTCCTTCATTCTTGCAGCCAAGGAAGTCTATTCTTATCCACTGTGCTCGTGCTGCTCATTATTCTACAGATATTTTTTTTACCATTTTCTTTCAGCTATTCCTTCTCCAGGCTGAGCTCCAGCTTCTTTCACTGACCCTCACACAGGAGCTGTTTCATACCTTTGATTATCCTCAGCGCTTCTCTTTGAGGCTGCTCCAGTTCTTTTGTGGCTTTTGAGATGAATGACAAGAAGGAACCACACAGAATGTGAGATGCAGGATAACCATTGATTTATACAGTTCCATAATTATGTTCTGGTTTGTCCTTTATTTCCTTCCTAATACTTCTTAACATTTCATCTGCTTTCTGACCACCGCTGAACTGGTGCTTCTGCAGCAGTATTTCATTCCTCAGTGTTAAGGGTTACCCCATCATTTTATAGATGAAATTATACACACCACTCTACATTTATCTACTCTGAATTACATCAGATTTATCGACACTGAATTCTCTGCCATTTATTCCCTAAACCTTTACTTTCCTGAATGGCTTCACATCAGCAAGACGCTGCTCATCTCACTTCCCAAGTTATTTATGACCACATTAAGCATCCCAAACCCCTGTGGAAACACAACAAACTTCAAGTTACACTTAGTAATTTAAATAAACCTCTTAAACACCTAATTATCTAAATAAACCTTTTAGGAAATACATATCCAGAAAGTTAGTGCCCTGGTAGAAACCAGTGCCTAATGGCATGAATCTGGAGGTTTGTTAAAGCTCCAATGAGCTTATAACAACAGTAGTTCCTTCAAGTAGGTACAAATACCCGAATCTTTGTATTGGATGAGGTACACTGGTATTTGTTTCATGCTGAGAAACCAACTGAACTGCATCAGGAAAGTGGTTTCTGCTCCCACTATTAATGGCTCAGCTGTTTGAGAGGTACCTACCCAAAAAAGCTCAGTTCCTTGTCAGTAGGAGCCTCTTATATTAAAAGTTTGATAGTTTTTGCAATGAACCATGCTCAATAATAATCAGAGGTCAGTATCTGCTTTTTAGTGGCACAGTAGTTCAGTTTACTTAGACACAGAAGCTATTCAACATACCCCACACAATATAAGAGAACCAACAGAGAGACAACACAACAGTAACTTTTTACACAAGTGAACATGTATTTCTAACAAAAACCCCACACCCCAGGCCAGCAAAAAGCAACACCAAAACAGGCCAGGAGAATGATCCCTCCTTTAGGCAGACAGATGGGATAAGACCAAGCGAAAAACAGATCTACAAGAGACTGAAATAAGCCCACAGAAGAAGTTAAAACATATGCTGCAACAGAGAGAAGGAAGGGAGGAAATAAACCTAAAGGAACACTCAGAAGAAAATCTCATGATCTGCCACAAAGGAGTAGTAAACTCAAGTCAAAAGTGGTGGATGAAACAGCTGGCTCACAAAACATCCCCAATATTTGTTAGCAGATAATTTCACATATATTTCCATGCCATGAAAACTAAGGAAACAATTCTGCTGCATGATTTGTGTATATATATGTATATAAAAGTGTAGTTAAGTGCAGCTGATAATGAGATTTAGTGGCTTTTTTACTTTGGCAAGCAGACTGAAGCAACATTTGTTGGCAACATTTGGCGTAACTGAGTCAATGCCAAGCATGTCAAGGATCCTCTTGCAGACAGGATGGCCTACTTCAGGGAGGGTTTTTAAACATACAGTTAAATCTGGGCACTGCCACCCTCGTTTAATAAAAAGGAAACTGAAATTACCCATTAGACACATCCAGACAACAGAGAAACTAATTTGTACTTAAATCTAGAACCCATATTCCATCCAGTTGTTCAAACCTAGCTGAAAGAAGTTCAATCAAAACCTTACAGATGTATCAATTATATTCATAAAAAAGTCTTGCCCGAGGCAGTCACATGCTCACAAATTCAACTCAGAGACACTGTCAGACAGAAGTGTGTCACACAACTCCATTTTCAAGTCCCCACCGGGCACATGTGGGCTCAAGGCTTCAGAAAAACTTGATTTTTAGGCTTGGTAGAGTTAACAAATGGATTCTCATCGTCTCTTGAAGCTTCCCTAGAAGAGCACTGCACAAGCACTGATGCAAGCAGAGAAAAGCCAATTGCTGTAACAGTTTAGCTACATTTAAATGTTACTTCAAATTATTCCTTCCTGGAGTGGGGGGGGGGGGGGGGGGGGGGGGGGGAAGAAAGAGCGAGTGGAAGGAGGAAGATTCAGGAGCTGAGGTGATTTGGCAGGGAGTAGAAAGACTACAGAGCCGACAGCATTCCATCTGAAGCCCTGCTTGCACCCATTGTGCTGCAAGATAAGATTTCCTTTGTTTTCCCAAGGCCGCCCCAAGGCGCATCCCCTGCTTTCCAGAGGCACCGAGCCTGCCAGCCCCAGCTCTGCTGGTCAGGGCTCCACGTCTCAGCCACCTGAGGCCACATCCAGCCAGAAGCACAAAGCTAAAACGAGGGAAAGAGATGCCCAACGCCTGCAAAGAATGTGACTGCAGCATCTTCCTCATCCTTTATGCTGAAGGGTGATTGACAGGAGGGCGTGAAGCCGAAACCACACACAGCAAAACCCTCCAGAGCAGAGTCCAAGACCTCCCAGACACCCACTGGGAGTTAACAGCAGGGAGGGGAGCTGAGCAAGGAGGCTGAGAAGCTCTGACACAGAAACAGGAGGCTGATTCTCACAGCAGCATTGAGGACCAAGTGGTGATTTTCAAGAAGGGTCATGAAAAGCCCGTTCCTGGGAGCGTGGCACTACGTGTGGCACACTAAGCCCAGCAGCTGCCACCACAGAACTGCTCCACTGTGGGTTTTTTAAGCTCTAAACCCTCCCTGATCACACCCAGCCCAAAGTGATGGATGTAGTAGTATTTTTTCCCATGCTCTCACCCTTCCTGGCTTTTATCCAGCACTAGTCTCTGAAGACCCATGTTAGAAAGAGCTGCCCAACCCACTTTTCCTTTCCTTGACTAAAGCTCTCCAAAACTAAGCATCCACTGCTAGTTGCTTTTCTCTTTCTTCTTTTTTTTTGGGGGGAGTTGTATGACATTTTTCAAACACTCAGTGTGCCAGATTTAGTTCCTGTCTCCAAGATCATCTTTCCAACACAGAAAAGGAAAAAAAAAACACCCCACCCCTCTCTAGATGCAACAGGCTCCGTTGCATTTCCACTGGGTGGCATGGCTCTGTCAGCAAAGAGGTGCTTTTGTCACTGGAACATGACTAATACCTACCAGCACAACCTCATCTACAACAAGATTTCTGCCCACATAAGTAGAGCTACCCAACATAGCTCCACAGATAAAATGGAAGAGACACCAAATCTTTGACAGCTTCTAAATGTTTTCTAAAATATGCAAATTTCTGCAGCTTCTACCTCCAGGCATTAAGCAGCAACGTTTTAGAGCTGGCCTCTCCTTATCTGTAAGCTTTCTCAGCAGAGCACTCGGTACCAAGGGATTGTTTAGTCTGATCTGCAGCCTGGGAGAACAAAAACAACCAGTAAACAGACTGGCAGGGAGAGAAAAACCACGCCTACAGTTACCTCATTAGTAGCTACTTGGTATCCTTTCACCCCTTCCCCTATCTGCCTGGATCAAAAAGGAGGAGGTAAAATGAAATTTTTTTAGTTTTCACATTTTCTGGACAGATTTAATTAAGAGTGACAACTAAAGTGATGCATGTTAGTGCCTCTGCCATCAACTATCAACTGCCAGGAAAAAAACACCCAACTAGTCAAAACAAGAGGTCTTATCAGTTTCCATGACCTCTAAAACATAATGCTGTAAGGAACCATAATCTGTTCTAGTTTTCCACCATTTTCACAGCTGCCTCCCCACCAAGAGCAGACCCCATCGCTTCAGATGGTCACCACATCACAAGCAGATGATTCTAAACCCAGCAAACCATCTATCACTTCTGAGGCAGCTTCTTTGTGCACCAGCTGACATACAAAACCAGTGGAGACAAGTCTCCACTGCCAAACATCACTCCTGTCTGCACTACCCTGCATATCTTGCAAAAGACCTCTCAGAATAATTAAAACATATCTTCAATAGTCTAAACTTACTAGTGAGCTACGAGCCCATTCTCAGCATCTTATCCTCATTTAACTTTAAATAGGTGCTTTGTTTCTCATTTATAGCTTTAGTTTTCAGCTATTAATCCTTCAGAAGCCTTCCTCAACTAGCTGTAAAAATCTATTTAAAAGACAGCCTGCATTCTCCTCCTACCAAAACTACCCAGGAATTATCAGTTTAAATAGTTTTAATTGGTGTGGATGAAATAACACTGACCCCAACTGTGAGTGACTACCAAACACCTTCACTGGAGGGTTATTTATCTCCTCCTCTGCCATAAAGGCATCAAAACTGCCTGTCATATTCCAGTTCTAGGCTCACTGGTGACAAACAAAAGCCACACAACTTTCCACTCCTCAACAAAAGGTTCTTTCCCAGGATAACTGCTTTCCAGGATACAGTCTCACCACATGGATGCACATGGCATCTTTCACATCTTGACCTGACACGGTGAAGAGGTACTTGAACGAACTCAAGTTTCAGAGTATCTGAAGTCCTCTCCAGCTCTGATACCTGCCACCATTTTTCTGCAGAAGCTGCTTCTCTCCAGAGGGCTTGGGGAAGGTAGTTTCAGGGTGTGTCTGGATTGCTTTTTAAAAAAATTAAGCCAACCAGAACTACCTTTGCTCTTACATCACCGACTGATACTAAGGCTGAACAAGGCATCAGAGCAACATTGTTTTCCAGTGAATTCCCCCAGAAACAAGATCTCTCCAGGACAAGACGTGCAGGTGAGCAGCTCTGTGCCACACAGCCAGCTTTCCCAGTCAGCTACCTTCAGAATATGAACACCTGAATAAAATGAATCGACTTCAGAAGCCTGGCCTGCCCAAGCCCTCCCTTAGGAAAGGGCCTTCACTGGCACTGGCACGCGATCCCCCCTCGCTGAAGAGCCGCGTACAGACCGCGGCACGCACCCGTGCCGGCAGGGCGTGTTACCCCGGCAAGGCACGGCAGCTCCCGCCGCGACAGGGTGAGCCGGGCCCCGCTGCGAGCGGCCCCGCTGCGCTCTGCGCAGCCCGGCCAAGCCAGCCCCGCGCAAGCGAAGGCGGCAGCGGCCATCAGGCCGTGACCGGCGACCCGGAGCGATACGCCCGGCCCAGGCGGCGGGTCTCCGGGTGGGGGAGGCTGGCTTCTGCCACTCACTCGAAGCCAGCGACTCCCGCTACCGCCCTCGGGAGAGGAGGCGGCGGCGGCACCTCCCCGCCCGCCTCTCCCGAGGGGCTAACGGGGGAAGGAAGAGCCAGCTGCGGCCCAGCGGTCCCCGGGGGCGGCCGGGCCGCTGCGGGATGGAGCCCCCTCCCTTCGCTCTCCCCCCCCCCCCACCTCGGTCAGGCCCTCCCGCCCTCCCAGCGGCGGCGGCCCGGCCTGCGCGCCGCGGCGCGTACCTGTGCGGGAGGAGCGCAGCGCAGGCCAGGAGCGAGGCGGCAGGCGGCGGCCCGCAGTCCCTCCGCCACCCCGACGCCCAGGCGGAAGCGGAACTGCGTCACGCCCGCGCCCGCCTCCCGGAAGGTCACCGACTTCGCCCCGCCCGCCAGAGTCGCGGCGCCGCGCCCCCTCCTCCCTTCCTCCCGCCCGCCGCGTCGCCGTGAGCCACGTGACACACGCACCGCCACCCCGCCCGCCCGCCGTCACCCCGCGCGCGCGGCCTCGGGGTCACGTGGTGCTTTCCCGCCCACACGCGCGGAGGGGCGGCTGAGGCGCTGACGCGACCCGCCCATCGCCTCACGCCTCCCGCCGCCTCACGCCGCCGCCCCGCTTCTCCCCCGCCGGGTAGCGGCTTCAGGGCGCCGTGAGGCAGGAACGCTTAGCAACCTTCATTCCACTGCCCCGCCCAGGGTGTTCTCAGCGGAAGGATGGTGACCTGTAGCCCTTTGCCGCCTTGGCAGTGTGGTTTTCCCTCAGCAAGCACTAAACCCCACCGCATTTAACTTAGAAGTGACCCAAAGCGCCCAGCTCTCACATTTCAGGCCCAAAGGACAGACGGCAGACCTGAAAAGCTTGGCGGGTTTTCTCATAAACACCTTTTGCAGCCCCAGACCCTCATAATGAGGACTAAACACATAGTGCCATTCTGCAGCCCGGCCCCCCTGAGCTGTGGTGCTGATCCCTTCCCATGCACAGCTAATTCCCCCAAGCTCGGCAGAAGCGTGGAGCCTGTGCTGAGGGTCATGTCCCGTGTGCTGGGGCTCTTCCTCTGGCGGCTGCACATCTATTTGTGCTTCTCAAGGTCATTCCCTGGCTATTTCTGAGGCAACTGGGGAAAAGCAGCAGCCGGGAGGAGGCCGCAGGTGCTGTGGTAGCTGCGACAGGCATGAAAACATGGCATTTTCGACGATTTATTTTTATAAGTCATCGCCACCTAAACTGGAAGGCCATTCGCTGCGGTCGGCTCATCCGCTCACTCAGAATTTCATTAAATGCCGTGGAATATCCAGGCCAACTTCGCAGTTCTTGTGCAATTGCCATTCCACATCCAGTAGTGCCTGGGAGTTTGTATGTAAACAGCACTTCTGGCATGGACAGAAGTAAATAAGAGCAAATAAGAGTGGAATCAAACTTCCTCCCTGCTGCATTCACCTCACCTTTGCTTTTCCACTCCCAAAAGGCCTCACTGGGAGCAGTTGCTGCCATGTCCTGGACTGCTGGCATTGACAAGAGGAGTCACAGAGTCACAGATTTGCAGGGGTTGGAAGGCACCTCCAGACACCATCGAGTCCAACCCCCTGCCAAAGCAGGTTCCCTAGGACAGGCCGCACAGGTCAGCGTCCAGATGAGTCTTGAATATCTCCAGAGAAGGAGACTCCACAACTCCCTTGGGCAGAATGTTTCCCCAGACTACGATGTTTCTTCCTGAGCAATCTCCTCATTAGAAGCCTTAATTAATGGACATGCATGTGGCTGATGATGGAGATGATGTCTCACCTTAAATAGCAAACCCAGACTGCGACAGCACCTCACCAGCCAACCTCACCAACCTTGCAGTTAGGATCGCCTGATATTTAAATAAACACACCTCCCCTTTTCTGCAGAAGCACAAAGGATGATGATTTTTTTTTACAAATATTTATTTGCATACACAGCTTTCCCCTGCTTTAGGGAAGTGTAGCTCTTTGTCTGTGTGTGTATATATGCTGTTGTAAAAAGAACTGCAAGGTTTACATTATTTGTATGTAGTTGATCCATCTTAGTGCCAGGAATAAGACTGGTGGGGTGGGCCTAACACCGAACCCTAGCCACATCCTGTTGGAAGACATGACTTTGCACTCTAAATAATGTAATGGGAAAAAAAAAAGTGGGGATGCAATTGCAAATTAGAGCTTGCATGTGAGTCTTGAAGAAGACAGTGGAAGCCACGTGAAAGAAATTTGCCTCCCAATCAGTAAAAGGAATTGTTTTCCATGCCCCCATGGTAGGACCTGCCAAGGTGTTATTTAAATTATACAGCAAGGCTGTTTGTTTGGTGTGATAATGAGAAGGCAGTTCTTTGTTACAGGTCCACATCTCCACATTGCAGCACCGGTGCTGTTGCCTGTGTTACAAGTACAGGCAACTTTGTTTTTTCTTCAGTGTTGTAGAAATATTTGGGTTGGGAAGAGGCTCTGCTCAAAGCTCTGGCTCAAAACAAAGCCAGCTTTGAACCTTGCGCGGCTGCATTTCCAGTGTCTCCAGAGACAGAGATTGCACAACCTCTCTGGACGTTCAGCCCAGTCCCTAAATACCAGCACTGTGAATGGTACCATTATTCCTCACACCTCATCACACTTTCCCTCGCTGCCACTTGTGGCTGTTGCGTGTCCTTTTGCCACCCACCTCTGAGAAGCATCTGCCTGCTCCCTAACTTGGCTCCAGGTGTCTGGAAGCTGCAGTGAGATCTCTCTTCTCCTCTCTCCTAGCTCAAAAATACAATTTCCACAACCTCTCTTCCTATGTCATATGCTCTGCCCCCCCACTCAACCATCTCTTGTCTTCCAGTGGCAAAATTGTGTGTAATTGCCTGCCTTAGCCTTTATTTTGGAGTAAAGGACTGACAGACAATACTCAAACTGCCTGATTTAGTGCTTCTCAGAGACAATACACAGATCTTGAAATGTGACAAGCATCAGAGTCGGGAAAGTTTATCGCACCCAGAGGGCTGTGCACGCCACAGACAAATCCAGAGGAACAATAACTATCTTTTTCATACCTCCTGCTTTTCCATCAGCTAGTCAGAAGGCGGAGGAAGTTCAAGATCCAGCAGAGGCACCCCTTTTCTATCCAGCCAGAAAACAAAAGGATTTGCACTTTTTTTTATTGGGTTCTTTTAAAGACAAGATTAAAATTACAGACTGTAACGTCAGTTTTAGTTAAGAAAATGCCAGTCTCTGAGGACGGGCTGGAACAGTGAGATAGAAGACACTAAGCTTCAGTTACAGCCTCGATTCTTACTGGGAGATGTCACTGGGCTTTTGTATTCATGCTTCACTGTGTGCTGTGAACGTTGAGTGCTCCGAAGAATTAGCTGAGCCACCCTGAAGCTAGATTTTAAAGGATACCAGATGGTATGTTCAATGCATGTGGTAAGCTTTTACATGCTTTTCCCCTATGGCCAATCACTGCCTGATAATTTATTTCAAAACCCTCATAAAACAAATCACTTGGAGAACGACGCCGGCTCTAGTTAATAAGTGCTCTTTCTCAAGGCAGAGGCTTGTTGCCATGAAGATAAAATCATAAAACTGGTTCAAAGTGCGTTGGGATGGCAAATGCACCCTATTGAGGGGGTGAGATAAACTGGAGTGAACTGGAAAGGAAGCGTGGCTGGCTGCTTCTGAAATTATGAGCAAGTGAACCGTAATTAAAGACACTTTGACAGTCGTTTAGGTACTAACACATGTGTTTGCTGTGGCAGGGGCTGAGTTTTTTGGGTGCCTTTGCTTTCCACAGTGGTGGATATGTAGACCCTTGTTCACGTGTCAAGCCAACGGACAAGTTTGTTTTCAGATTTTGGAGCTGGTGATTTTGTCTGGCAGCAGAAGACAGCGCTCTCTCCACTTCTTTATGGAATAAGAAGTAGAAAATTCCTCTCTGTGTGGCACCACCAAATAATCTGTCCTCTCAGATAGGACAGATCTCCTGTCCTCATCCCTGAGGAGAGAACCACAGTTTCTGGAGGGATCCAAACCTTTATTGGTCCCGGCTCTGCCCTTCTCCCTCCCTCAGGATGCCCAATCCCAAACTGCAGTTCCCAGTGTGGTGTTGCAACCCTTGCAGAGTCTTGATGAGCTTTGTGACATTTGCTCTTTGGCTTACAGCCAGGTTGATGATAACATGAAATTATGGCTCTTCGTTCTCTGAAGGGTCATTTAAGTGCTTGTTGCTGCAGGGACAAACTAGAAAACTTCTTTTCCTTCAAAAGCTTGAAGAGCAAAAGGCAACTGAAATGACCCCTTATTTTATTTTCTATTAATTTTGTAATTGTAAATTAAGATCTTTTTCTGGTGAGGGAGAAGGAGGTGAGGAGTAGCTGGCTTGGGGATGCTTTGGCCTGGCAGGGAGGGCAGAGTTGATTATCCTGTAGCCCAGATTCCCTAACAGATATGAACACACAAGCATGAACACAGCCCTGATGGAGAAACTTAACAATAGTCACAGTGGGACACTCTGGCCTCGAGTCCCCTGTTGACTGTGGGCAACATCAGATACTTGGGAGAAGAAGACAGGCAGGAAATGTGGAATGATTCTTGCCCCAGAAAGCCCGAGAAGCCCTAACAATCGGCAGTCTGGGGTTACACTCACACCAGCAACAGCTGAAGACCCACCAAAAGTGAGGTCAGTACTGTGTGATGCTGTTGTTCGTGCCACAGGCTGTTGGTTGGTCATCTCTGTGATCCTGTGAGCAGCTCCCAGCAGGAAGAATGTGCCCAGATTGCCAAATCTCTATCACTCTGTTTTAAGTCACTGCCTATGACACTATTTAGGATTATGGAATCATCAAACCATTTAGGTTGGAAAAGACCTTTTAAGATCATCAAGTCCATCCACAAACCCAGCACTGCCAAGTCCACCACTAAAGCATGTCCTGAAGAGCCACATCTGCATGTCTTTTAAATACCTCCAGGGATGGTGCCTCAACCTCTTCCCTGGGCCGCCTGCTCTGATGATTGATAACCCTTTTTGTGAGGAAATTTTCCCTAACATCCAATCCAAACCTCCCCTGGGCAAACTTGAGGCCATTTCCCCCTGTTACTTAGGAGAAGAGACCAACCTGATGTGGATACAGTGTCAGGTCTCCCCTCAGCCTCCAGACCAAACACCCCCAGCTCCCTCAGCTGTTCCTATCAGACTTGTTGGCCAGCCCCTTCACCACGTCATTGTACAGAAATTCTTCCTGATCTCTGACCTAAATCTCCCCTGGACAATTTTAAGCCCTTTCCTCTCTTCCTATCCCTTGTCACCTGAGAGAAGAGACCAACCCCGACACCTCTGCAACCACCTTGCAGGTTGAGAGTGATAAGGTCTGGGAGCCTCAGCCTCCTGTTCTCCAGACTAAAAAGCTTCTGTTTCTATATGTGAAGTTAATTGTGATACCAGGTTGCTCTTGTCTCTACTTCAGATGTGTATGGATGGTGTAGCCATACTGCTAAGGTCAACCATCCGCTGATGGGTGCCAGAGAACACATTTGCAGTCAAATGGCTTGTAGTAATTCAGGAAATGATGCACCTAGGGACTGTTTTGAGGTCGGGAAGGATCTGTAAGTCACTGACACGACAAAGGTGCTACTGAACGGCATGTGATGAATTACTGACCTGAGTATCCAGTATAAAATGCTGTGTGGAGCGCTGACACCCAGCCCTGATCCAGGAGTGTGTGGTAGTGTGGGCTGAGCTTCCTTACCGGCTTGCACAACGTTTGGTGGAGAGCCTGGCTCCAGGGGACTCTTGTCTTACTTGCATGGCTGGGAGGTCCATAGGCAGCTGAGCAGAGCTGTCCATCTGGGTCAAAATCCTCCAGATGAAGACCAAGTCGATGCTCACCTGTTAATTTCAGTAGTTTTAGGAATATATTGGAGTGGGGCTGTTTTCCCCCAACATTTCTGTGCTGAACCAGGATGGGCATTTACTGCGTACCTAGTGCAGCTGAGGGAGTTTATTCCATTCCAGGACTAATTTTCCTATCTTGCCTTTACTCTCCCTGCTCTAGGCAGGGATTTGATTGCTGCAATCACCTCCTCACTTTTAACCCCATCAAAAGAGCACCTATTTCACCCACTGCAACTTTAATATGCCAAATTCTTGTCCCCTCACCTCACAGTCATTTAATACTCTGAGTAAATCTGTGGGAATAACACCTCTGTCGTTCTTCATCCTTCTCCTCAGCGTTCAAGCTCTAATTCAGCACATAAGTGCCAGTGCCTTTTAGTCACTAATGCCATGCAAAAAACTCCCTGAGAATAAAGGAGTTTTCATGATCACAGTTAAGAAGTCGCTTCCTTCTTTGGGTCTTATTTTTTCCATCAGCCTGTTGGAAGAGTCCAGCCAGAAAAGATTAGCCCGGGAAAGACTTTTGCTGGACTCATAAACATAACCACAAATGCACTTCTTAGTCATATTTTAGGTCAAATGGATTTGTCAAGTCAATAGTCACCCAAGGATGAAGGATTCCTATAAATAAATGAGACTCTTTAATATCTGTCTGACAGAGCTCCTTTAAAGTGCAAATGCAGCTGGAATTAACTGAAGTCAAGATCATTTCAAGCAAGAGTCATTTAAAAAAAGAAAAAAGAAAAGAAAACAAACATTTGAACTTTTTAACCTTGGGGTTGTTTTCCAGCCACATCCCTAGCAATGATAATAAATTCAGAAAATTCCATGAAAATCTCTATTCTTTGGACTCTTGAGGCATTTAGCATAATGTTCTCAGTTCCTCTTCTCTCTTATGAAAACAGGAAGAAATTATGCAGGGTAGTAGCTGTTTAAATACTAGAAAGTCTCCCTGGGGAGAATTACAGACATTTCAGTGATAAATTGGAAGTGAGATAACAGAAGGTTGGGAATGAGCCTGATCCGAAGTTCATTTCAAAGCTTCCTCTTTGATTTCGGGGCTTTTTGTCTGAGGTTTTGAGCTGAGAAAGTCTCAGCCCAGCTGAGTTTGGGTGACAGGTTTCTCTTTGTGCAGATTTACCCTGGGGAATTCTCCTTGAAGCAGTGCAAAAAAAAGAAAAAAGAAAGGAAAATAAAGAGAAAATAAGTTTAATCCAGCACTATTAGTTATTTTTTTCATGGAAGTTCGACATCCAAACTTCATCCTGAGTCTTCCCAGCAGCCAGGCCACTCTCCTGGCTGCCAGGCCGGGGTCATACAACTCCGGGCTGGAAGTTTCTAATATTGTCTCAAGAAACAGAGTTGGAATCCCCGCTGGGGTGAAGGCATCCTAGTTAATGAGCAGAAATACTCCTGGTATACAGCCCTTTAGAAAGAGAAGGAGCTGGCTATTGTGATGAAGTACATTGCAAAACATGCTGGGCTCCCTCTGACCGCAGGGATCTGAGGACATAATTGCCTTGTTATTCTGTGCTCCCCAGGGCGGTGCTGGAGGCAGTTTACAGAATGGGCACTTGAAAACTGCCTCCTGCAAAATCTGCTACCCACTGCCTGCTTTCCCAGGTCCCCTTGCCTTTGCTCGGCTTGGCAGGGACTCCTTCTCCTCCTCCTCTTCTTCCTCCTCCTTCTGGGAAATTCCCACCCTT
The DNA here is from genome assembly GCF_964237585.1 of Gallinula chloropus. Classification (NCBI taxonomy): domain Eukaryota; kingdom Metazoa; phylum Chordata; class Aves; order Gruiformes; family Rallidae; genus Gallinula; species Gallinula chloropus. The sequence goes on along the minus strand of NC_140099.1, from coordinate 1,150,396 downwards.
TGATTCACAGAATCACGGAATCACAGGGGTTGGAAGGGACCTCCAGAGCCCATCAGTCCAACCCCCTGCCCAAGCAGGGTCCCTGGGACAGGGCACACAGGTCGGTGTCCAGACGGGGCTGGAATCTCTCCAGAGAAGGAGACTCCATACCCCCTGGGCAGCCTGTCCCAGGGCTCCCTCACTGGGAAGAAGTTCTTCCCCAGATTGGGGGGAACTCCCTGTGCTCCAACTTGAGCCCATCGCCCCTTGTCCTGTCCCCACAGACACTGAGCAGAGGCTGCCCATGGCCCCTGTGTCCCACCCTTCAGATACTGATCCCCATTGATCAGATCCCCTCTCAGGCTCTTCTCTCCAGGCTGAACAGCCCCAGCTCACTCAGCCTTTCCTCACAGGGGAGATGCTCCAGCCCTTCAGCATCTTTGTGGCCCTTCACTAAACTCCTTCCAGGAGATCCCTGTCTGTTTTGTACCAGGGCTGCAGAACCCCCTTCCCACCACCTCCCCTATATTCATACATAGTTTCCTATTTTATGCTTGGGCTTGAGGCTGGTTGGGAGATGAAGCACCACCTTGGTGTAGGTTTGAGGTTAGCAGTGTCGAGCTAATGTTGCAATACAAATAACCAAGAGGAATAACACTTCCTCAGTAATTTTTCAGCCCACAGGGTCCAGACCGGTTGGTGACCTGAGAAAACCAGTCTTGCTCTGAACCGTGTCACACTCCTGCCTCGGCACTACTTAAGCTAAACACATTCTGGGAAAACAACAAGATGTGCTGCCAAAATAGCAGAAAAGAACCAACTCCCCAAACAGGAGGCCTTCCCTCAGCCCCCCTAGCTCAACAGCAGGTTTAACGAAGTAACAGGAGGTAAGAACAACAAGTTCGCTGCTCTTTAAAGTTATGAATAGCTCCTAATCACACAAATTGTTTCCAAAGAGCGTGTGGGAAGGAGCAGCAAGGATTGCAGGATCAGACTCAAGAACGATTATGCTGAAGTGAATGGGCTCTTTCCCTCTCAGCAAAGATTTAAGAGCCAGCGCTGTAGTTAGCTCTGACACTGCTGGGAATTGCTTCTCTTTGAGACAAAAGATAGTACTTGCTAAAATGTAATTTCACAATTAGAAATGAGTCGCAGTTGACAAACGTATCTATGTATACATCCATGGGGATCTGCTCTCATTCATTCCAAGTACCAGGAGATGGGACAAAGGGAAACAGGCTCAAGCTGCCCCAGGGCAGGGTCAGCTCAGCTGGGAGGGAAAAGTTCTTCCCTGGCAGAGTTGTCAGGGCCTGGCACAGGCTGCCCAGGGAGGGGGCTGAGTCACTGACCCTGGGTGTGTTTAACAGATGAGTAGGTGAGGTACTTAGAGAGATGGTTTAGCATAGGACAGGAATGGTTTGACTCTTAAAGGTCTTAAATGGTCTTAAAGGTCTTTTCCAATCTTGTGTGATTCGGATTTGCAGTCAGTCATTCGCAAGAATCTCACTGCCAGGAGAAATGAAGACCCGTGTTCACACTTAGACTGCAAACCCACCAGCGTGCAGCCATTTAACCCCTCATTGGAAAGAACCTTTTAGCATCTTCAACCCTAGTGACGCTTACCTGATTGTGAGACAAGCAAAGCCCCCATCCCACCGTGGAACTGCGCCTCAGTGGACTTCTGGCCCAGCCTGGCACGGCCATTCACCTCTTATAGGTATATCGGCCAGGGTGCTGGAGTCCAAATACAATGAAGGTGAAGCTGGCAGAGGCAGCAAAGAGTTTTGGCTGCTCGTGACAGCGCCTCAGTCCTAGTGGGATGGAGGGAGGGGGGTACATCGTTTCCCTTTGCTTCCTCCCGTGGTGCATCTCAGGTTCAGGTGGATAAGCTGCAGGTGTGATTTCAGCTGCCCAACATTAAGTTTCATTTGCTAATGCCATATGTTATTTGTGTGATAACAAACATGCCATTTTTAGCTTATAAAGCGTTGACAGAATGTATCTGGAATAACTCCTACCCTAATGTGGCCAAACATTTCACAAAGAGGGTTCCAAAATACCCTTTCAGGAGTGCTGTTTGATTACAGAGTGTGGGTATCTGAGCAGTTAAGACTACAGCTGGGAGGAAGAAGGACAATAGATTAAAGAGCACAACACTTGGCTTGGGAACCGCTTGGAAACAGGCGACTCCAGTTCCCTAGTTTCCCAGTTTCCCCAGTTTCTCCATCCTCCCCCTTCTCTTCCCCCTCAATAATCCTGTCTGCCTGGAATCACAATAAAGGAGATCCTGGGATAAAGCAAGGGATTATTTAGGTGCTTTTGCTATTAAACGAAGCACAATATCAAAGTACTCAGAGCATCCCCCTGGCTTATGTGAAAGAAAGGATCCTTTTATTCCAGGGTTAGTCTTTTGTCTAGCCAAGAATCTGCCACCCACTCAGGTAATTTGTACCAACAGATAGTACCTGTGGTAGCAGAAGATCCTGTCAGGAGGGAATATCCAGAGAGATGTTTTTTTTTTTAATCACTTGGAGGAGAGTGGGACATGGGAAGAGGCATTTGCTCAAACAGAGAATGTCTGGGGTTTATTTTTTTTTTGCTTATCTGCATAAATGCCAGTGTTCTGAGTGAATCAACAAAGGGCAAGTGCCTCCTCATCCAGCTGGCGTACTCAAACTCCCACTCAGTGCCACCTTTGAATATATCTTCCCCAATAAAATCCACTTCCCCTTTGCATTTGCCCTCTCTTTTGGGCACGGGACCAACATTCCTTGTGCATGAGGATGCCAGAGCCAGCAGCCTCACACCAAGATACAATTTGGCTCAGAGAGCATAAAAATGACAGGATGCCTCCCTCGCCAACCCTGTGTTACCTTGATGGCAGTGAGATCTCAGGCATCTTCTGACAGAGGAGAAAAGCCTTCAGCTTGCCCTCAGACGCCAGCTTGCCAGGTCAAAGGTGTTCTGAAAAATGAGGCATTTCCAGGGAGGCTGAAGATCACGCAGAGATATTCCTTGCCAGAAACACCAGGGTGGAGCTTTCCCATTCCTGCTGCTGAGAGGTGGGAGGCAGTCACGCAGAGAGAGGTCTCCCTTGCACCCGGGCACTGGTGTCCTTCCTCAGCCTAGCTGTTGCCCCAAATTCCCCTTTCTCTCCACACTTTCTCACTCAGGTTCTGCTCCGTGCTCCTGCAGACACCCTTCCCTCAGGCTGACACCCTTTGCTGGCTGGAAGCATTAGATGCCTCTAAGGTACAGTTGAAGAAAGGAAGTGTGTGTGTGTGTCTCTTTATTTCTAATGTATTAAAACCACGAGAAAAATATCCACAAACCTGAAATGATCCAATTTTGCAATTGCATAGGTGGAGAAAACCACCAAAAGTCAGATTTAGTCTCTTCCCCTTGTCCCTCTTTCCCCAGGGATCACCTAGAGACCTTCCTCCTTCCCCTGAGTTGGAGGATGTGAAGTTTCATACAGCTCCCAGCAAGTTTTATGGCAACACAGCCAGTGCTCAGATTGATTTGTCTTGACTAAATTTGCTTGATCTTTCCTTTTTCAGGCTTTGGATATCAATTAAAAGAACACTACTCTTTTGTCTTGTGTGTTGCTCCCCTACAAAATAATGAACTGTTTAATACACTAGAGGCAATTTCGAATTATCTAGTTTAATGAGGAAGGTTGTGACAGAAGATTTATTACCCTTTCTGATCTGCTAATGTATTTTCCCAACCATCCCAGCAGAACCAATCACGGTATTTTCATTATACACTCTATTTTCAGGGGTTCATTAGTTGTAGACTAAAAATAACAGTGAAAGTCTCGGTCTGAGAGCTAATCCAATTTTTTTTTTAATTGGAAACAAAATTTGATTAGACAACTTTCTAATCATAACAGCATCAAGCATCGAGACCCTTACTGGGTGTTTTTGTCCAGATTGAAACTTCATGTGACTGCACATAAAGAGCTGACCTAGAAATACAAACCCAGCCTTTTCCTTACACAAAAAGACCCACATTAGGACAAGCCATGGACTGTTGTCTATTCCCTCTTCCAGTTGAGGTGCATTGAAAAGAACAAAGGTTGGGCAATGAACCCAGACCATGGAGACAAACTCAGAGATGCTCTTGGCTAGTTGGTGAACATGACACTTAAATAAGTGTCTAAGATTTCCCCCCTCATAGAACTAAAAATAAGGAAAATAAGATGGAAGAGCTCCCAGATAGATAGCCCACAGGGCCTCCTACCTTAAAACTGGATACAAACCCTTCTTACCACGCGCTCTTTCTGGCACTGGCTTTGTGCTGTTGGATTCCAGTACATAACACAGGCCCAGCATGTTTCCTGCTGCATCACTTTGATATGCAAGAGCCACAAGGAAACGAGGAGATGGAGATGAACATCTTTGGACTTTATGGGATGTGCTCTTTGCCAAAAGGCATCCCACCATGGTGGGAGTTTGGAGATCACGCCTCTCTCGCGTGACAGTCATCCTCCTATCTCTGCTCCCAGGGAGGAAGAGGGACCGGTGCTCACAAGGGCCAGCCCTACAGTGGCCAGACACCCTGAACATGCTAATGAACCTGCTGTGGCTTTGAACTATGCTTCCCCATCCAGAGATCCTTCTGACCTGTCCCAAAATCACGGCGTTTGTTCCAGGGATTCTTCCAAGCAATAATGTAACCGGAATACCAGCAGGAGGACATCCTTGGGGCACTTGTCAGTCTTTTCTATCTCTGCAGGATGTCTGGACACCCCCCAGGAAGGAATGGCTAATGACCTGGGTGTTCCTGCAGACCTGCCTGTGGGCAGCTGGGCTGAGGATGCCTTTGGGCCAGATAACGCATCACCCAGACACCCTGGGGAATTTTAAAATGGATGTAGGAAGAGGGACGTTATTGCAGCTCACGTCAGCTCCATGCTATAGATTTTAGCTGCATAAATTATATATTTACATCCAAAACTCTATTATTCATCGAGTTGAGTAAACAAGTATTGATTTTTACACTGTAGCCCAGATGAATATTTCTAACAATGCAGACAGGCTCCTCTTCCACCCTCAGTCACTCTGACCTCATCCCTGCTTCCTGTGAGGAGTATTTAACAAGGACGATCAAGTTTAAAACCAGTTAGCTGCCTCTGTTTGGAATGGAAATCAATGCCTGTTTCTTTCTGAATGGACAACTTCCCCCACCCACACCACAGGATCGTTTTAGATGCTGAACCAGGCAGAGGCAAGGATGCATGAAATGATCTCAGCTCCTGGAATAACCCCACCTCTCCCACCGCATGGGAAGAGGCAAAGACATCCTGGCTAAGTGAATGTAGCAGGAAAAGCTCTGATCATAGAATCATAGGGGGGAAGGGACCTCAAGAGATCATTGGGTCCAACCCCCCTGCCAAAGCAGCTCCCCAGCTCATATTGCACAGGGAAGCATCCAGACAGGGCTGGAATCTCTCCAGAGATGGAGACTCCACACCCCCTGGACAGCCTGTCCCAGGGCTCCCTCAGTCTCACTGGGAAGAAGTTCTTCCCCAGATTGGGGGGGAACTCCCTGTGCTCCAACTTGAGCCCATCGCCCCTTGTCCTGTCCCCACAGACACTGAAAAGGGGCTGCCCATTTCCACTGCATCCCATAATTAAGATATTTATAAACATTAATAAGGTCCCCCCCTTAGTCTTCTTTTCTCCAGGCTGAACAGCCCCAGCTCACTCAGCCTTTCCTCAGAGGGGGGATGCTCCAGGACCTTAATCATCTTTGTAGAACAGTGTAAAAGAAGTCAGAAGAGTATGGAACCCTTTGAGAAAGGTCCTGCTGCCAGCATGAGCTCGTGTCAGGGTTTCTCAGCATTATGATACCACCGTGCACATTTTAGGGGTGGCAGGAGTAATCCTTTAACTGCGCTTTCCAGCACCGTGTTCCTTCAGAGGTGAACCAAAATCACTTACTTCATAGCTAACTTTGCTATACTGAATCAATGTACAAGTTCCTTATTGGAGTTTTATTGCAGATAAAACTGACGGAGAAAATCGCTGGGATCTACTTAAAAATGGGAAGGAAATGTACGTTTACAATAAAAAGGTCTCTGAAGGTCTCTTGTTTCATAGGAAGGAAGCTGTCTTTATATTGCATGGACTATAAAAAATGATTAAAACTGAAGAGAGACAGGAAGCTGATAATTTGATTTATCATCTTAATGGCTATGATTCATGAATAAATAATATAATGGTTTATGTCTCTCTTGTAAAAGAAGTAGAGAAGAGCAATTTGTCTAATAAATGACTTCAGAAATTACAGCCGAGTCTTGTTTGCCACATTTGTTCTATTTAAAAAGAATGAGTGAGTATCTTATTTCTTATTACTTACTAGGACATTTGTTGTATTATTTATAAGAGTCAAAAACCCTAACTAAAAGCCACTCATCTCTGACCGCAGTCTCCCATTAGCTTTAAATTCAGGAAAGAGAAAGGGATTGATCACTAGATCAATAAATCTAACCTTAGAGCTGACTAAAAGCTTCCTTTAACCTCCTTCCTCCTGCATCCTTTTTTCAAAATTAAAGTATCCCCCTTTTTAATTATTTAAGAGCATGTCAATTTTACAGGAAGGCCACGTATGACCACATCATACAGGGATTTCTTCTTTAGATTGGAAACACAATGGCATCTTTAAAAGGAAAGCATTTAAATGATGATTGTCAGTTGGGTTTTTTTTAATTTTAATTTGGGTATGCTACTACAGATACATGTACCCCGCTCCAAACGTGCTCTGGATTGCCTCAAGGCAAGGGCTGGGAGTAGGAAAATCGAGAAGATTCATATACTCCCAGTTACCAGACAGACAAACTGCCCCAAATCCATCAGTGATGCTGATGGGGTTGTTCTGTACTGACGGCACCGGGCCAACAACTGACACTGCTACAGAGCTGCAAAAAGTCACTTCAGGCAAAAGCAAACTCCAGAGAACATAATTAATGGAAAGAGTGTTTAATTAGTTTCTTTTTTCAACCATCCTGTAAAAATAGCTTGTATATGTTGTTTGCCCCGCGCGCATCGAGAGGCTGGCCTCTTCTCCCCCCCTTTTAGCAAAATAATTTATCAAAATTGGAGCTTTGTTTCTTACCAGAAGCTGTTCACTCTTTATATGTGCGGAGTTTCTGCTGTCCTCCTATGGAACCATCTTCAAAACAATACAACCCGCATCATGCCGCCACCATTCCCCATGCAAAGCTGGCTGGGTGCCCCAAAACAAGAGGTCTGTGCCCCAAAACGGGGTCAACCTCTGGATTCTGTCCTTGCTTGGGCTCTGACTTGCTGTGTAGCCTTCAACACGTGCTTTTCCTCACATCCCCATACCTGTCCTTGTTCAACATTTAATCTTCATCCCGAAGAACTTGGGATCTTTGTCTTGCAAGAGTTTGGGCTGAGAAAATGGAAGTTCTTGCTGTGTTTCCTAGGTTAAATTTTCAGAGGGATTCAACACTGATCTTCAGGACTTGGTTATCTTTGGGTCCTACTTCAGACGTGGGGTGTTACAAAGAGTTAGCAGCATGGGTGAGACTATAAATGCCAGCAGGAGGAGGAAAGCTTTAGGATGACAATTCTTGGCATACTGTAAAACCAGTTAATTTCTACAAAGCTTATTAAAAAAAAAAAACAAACAAGGTACATGGATTTAAGCAAAATAGACCTTTTGAGTCCTCATGTGGGATTAAAAAGATGTATGCTTCATGAAATGGATCTTTCAACAGACCACATGACTCGATGGCATGAGGTACCAATGTCACATAAGTACGATCTGGACAAATAAGCCAGGAAAAAAACAGGGTGAACTTCCACAAAACCCCCATTCTTCAATGTTTTCCACCTAGGATTTCTCTAAATAAATGCCATTAACTGGCCCACAGTCCAAAGGAGCTATTTTTATGTGCCGCACCTTCTTCCCCCAAGTGCTGGATTATATAGTTCTCCTAAAATTGGACTGTTCTGGGGTATGCAAGGCATCAGCTAAGGTCAAAGCAATGTAGGCTGCCTACAGAACAACACTGAGAATGCAGTATGTCATGGAACTACACCCCAAAAAAGGTTCTTTCACAGCCTTTCGGTTTGAGGGGACAAAAGCTTTGCTGATTCTAAAAGACAGGTGGCCTTTGCTGACTTCCAAAGGACAACTTTTGGTTGAAATATGTGATAATAACAATAATAATGGTCACCTCTATCTAAAATGAGGTGCTTTTTGAGTTTCTGAAAGAACATTCACCAAGAAGGCTGCAAGTATCTCTGATGTCACTCCATGAAGTCAGACTTTGACCCTGACTCTACGGCAGCCACACAAGTCACAGGTGGTGACACTGCGATGGTGACACTGTGATGGTGATGGGCACAGTGTAGAAGAGCAGTGCAACAGCCGTCCCTGCTGCTCGCTCTCTTTGTGTTTGGAAGATGGCAGTGAGAGACAGAGGGGAAAACCAGATTTACCAGCATGAAGCTGTCCTTGATAAAACAGTTTATGCAAAAGGCCACGTTAGTTGAATGGAAGCAGCACGAGGAAAAGGTGGCAGAAAATTAAGGGCAGTTTTTCTGGCATCAGTCATACAATTAAGTTTTGCATATGGAGAATCTCAGCTGGTCAGAGCTGTTGCACATGTATCAATAAAGCTGTGCTGATTTACAGCAGCTGAGAGTTTGTCCCGTAGCGTATTCACCCGTGTGCGATGCGATAGATTGATGTGTTAGCATTTTCTCCCTGGAGACTCTGGTTCTAAACCTATTTAAAACCCAGTGCAAACAAACGGGCTGGTCTCTAAGCAGATGTCCCTGGAACTCTGTTTACATCATCACAGTGACAGCAGTTTAGTGGAAAGGGTATTCTCTGTTGGGGGGGGAGCGAGGGCTGGGTAGCAGGTCCTGGGTGGAGTAAAGCCTCCTTGGTAAGTCCTGAGTACCCAGCTCACTGGATGGATTTGATGCCTACAAATCCATAGGATGCTGTATGAAGTGAAAGGAAAAGACTCAAATAGAAATATTGCTTAGTCTACGATCTGGGAGTGAGACTCTGGCACGGTGCTCTGCTGCTCCCAGCCTGCAGGTGTACCCAACCTTGGGCACACGCAGGGGTCATTGCTGGTTTCTGAGCAGATCTTTTGCATGAGTGAAATTAAACACATCCATCCTTCTTCAGGCTTGGAGGTCAGTTTCAACAACATTTTGAGAGGATACAAACACTCCCTGTGATCAAATTGAGAGGAAACTCTGGTGGCTGTGGTTACAACTGCACCATCTCACATACTTTTGGTATGGGCACAGTTTGGTGAGAGGGAATAAAGCACATACAGGTGAAGACAACAGAACTGCCCATCACTCCAGCACCTCCTGGAGCTGCGTCCTGAGGCCAGCCTGGAGAGCAATAGGGCTTCCTGCCTCAGCCCAGACCCACTGAGTCTCGCTGGGATTTCACCAATAATTCAGCAGCAGACCTGCCTATCCATGTAATGTAAGTAATGCTTTTAGGAGCATTATCCAGGCATGGCTTTCCCGTACATGGAATTTGGCAGGAGGCCATCTCACCAAATGCTTCGCATTGCAAGAAAAATCTGCAGGCTTTTTTATTTTAAATTTATTAAACTAGACTTACTAAAAAAACCCCAACCCTCCTACCAACAAAATAAGTTATTTGTTATCACCTCAAGATCAGCCATGCAAGACCACCCAGTTTAATATGCAGATTTTTAAGGAAACATCTTCCTTCCCAGCCCCCTGCTCCACCTCAGCAGTTGGGAAGCAGCAGCTCCCACAGTGAAACCCAGATATTTCATATAATGAAACAGTAACAGAGAAATGGAGTTACCAAGTCCAAGTCCCCTCTATCACAAGTAGCTGTATCATTATCCCTTCTCCACACTGATCAAATCCCAGCTGAAGAGCAGTTTGCTTTCTACTGCTATCACACAAAGCAAAAAGCTGTTCCAGAACCCTGCAGCTCTGACAGTTATAAGTCTTGCTTTTTTCCAACCCCAACCTTTTCCGTGAGCAGTTTATTCCTGTACACAGTGTTGTCCTTAACTTGAATTGTTTTTTTCCCCTCTCCCTGGTGTTTAGTCCCCTGATGTATTTATAGAAGGCTCATATCCTCTTTCAAACTTCATTTTGCTAGGACTAGTGATGTTAGAAATAGACCCATGAATTTCCTAGATGTGGAGGGACGTACACACACACACAGAGCCTAGAGCACTCATTTTAAAAGAAATGCAGGAAATACAGACGACTGGATCTTTAGTTAACACTAAACAGGTGTTAACATGTGTTTAGTTAACACTAAACATGTGATTTCAAACATATGTAAATTACAATATAAAAGACAGATCAAGTTTGAAACCGATTTTTAGGGGGTTTAGATCTAAAGACTATCCATCTATAGAAATACCAGAAAGCCTACCTGAAATTCCATAAAACTCTAGTTTGGGAACAGTACCAAAAGCCCCTAAGTTCTAAAAAAGAGAGCTGGGAAGACTCAAAGTACATCTGGATAAAAAAGCCTTAGACAGAGGCTAGTTTGGGTGGTAAATAATCTGTGGAAATAAAATAATAAATCAGACTGCTATTAAAAACAACGCTAGAAGGAAGAAAGACCAAACATCCTATTCAATAAACACGGTTTCATTCTTTCATAAAAATATTGCCTAACTTTGCTGCTCTGGCACATCAATCCTGAGCACTCTAACTTTTGATTTATAATGATATTCCTTCAGATACAGCTTCACCGAGGGAGGAATGGGAAGGGCATCAATACCGTCATAGGTCGTACAGTTGCAAATAACCGTTCTACATATGTGTTGAAGAGAAAAGGGGAAGGTCCTGTTTAGTGGAGTGGATAAAAGCGGCTCAAAGAACATACAGGAACTTGGATCTTTGTAGTGCTCCAGGAGTCCTGTGATGTCAGGAGAATGGAAGACGCAGGGGTCGTGGGCGTCAAAGCTGAAGTTGTGATTCCACTGCTCTATCCGCGCGTGGAGGGAGCGACTGTAGCGCCTGAAGCTCACGGAAAACAAATAGTCTTCTTGGGCAGAATCTCGTAACAAAAACGTTCCCTCTGGCTTCCCTTCCAGCAGCGCCTCAGCCGCGTATTTATCCATGACTCCCCAGTAGCAGGGATTGTTATTGATCTGGAGGAGGTCCGGGACTAGACAGTGGACGTAATCAATCTGCGTGTGGTATTTTGGGGGTGTTTCCATCCGTAGCAGCTCATCGTCCGTTTCCCATCTGGGCTTGTTTCTTTTTCTAGAACTTGTGCACAGTGTTATAACTTCATCATCAGAGTCCATATCGCTCTCATCTTTACTGCTCCTTACCACCTTACCTGTCACCGACTCGGCCCTCGAGGAACCGCTGTCGCTGAAGTCGCAGGACTGGGAGGGAGAGTCCGCTCCCCCGTTGGCAATCTCATCGTCTCGCAGCTGATCCTCCCTTTCCTCATGCTGGGATAAATCAGCAATTATCCAGTCTTCTGCTTTTGGACTTACAGGGGCCGTATGTCTTTTGATCAAGTGCCACCGAAAAGCCAGCTCCGAGCGCGGGGGGAAAGGGCACTTATCAAGCATTAACTCGCTGATATGAATTTTCCTCTTCGACGGCAGCCCCGAGGCGTGCCGACTGCTGCAGTGCTTTATGGGGAAGCACTGACCCACAGCATCTTGCAGCTTCTGCTTGAGAGACCGGCCTAAAAACCTGTGACCGCACGAGCGGTCTAGATCCAGCTCGATGGAGGAGCAGCTGTACTTCCTCTCCTGGCTCCTTAAATTAGTCCCTGGTTTTCCAGCAGCGCTTGCTGTTTCAGCCTCAGAACAGTGCTCACTCTTTTTAGACCAGGAGAGTTTCTTCCCGCTCCAGACGTACCCATCCTTTCTGTCTGCGCTTCTGCTCCGGCTGCTTTTGGGTCTCACATCGGAGTTTTTAATGTTGGTGTCCTTATTTTCTGCCATGTCAGTAGCGTTGCTTCCCGAGCTGCCAGAAAGGGATTTTCTACATAAGGAAGCTTCCTTGAGGCACCTCCTGGAAATATCTAAGGAGAAAGAAAACAGCTCTGTTAATAGTTGTGTGTGCACACACCCCACCAGACCAGAGCAGGACAAGGGTGACAATTAATTGCTAGCCATGTAAAAATAAGCTGAATTCCAGCTAAATCAGCTGGTGCACCCCACAAATACCAGCCTGATGCTGGACAAGGCTCTCTTAACCTTTCCTTGGGAAAAGCATCCACCAGAACAAACCACCTTGGGTGCTTTTAGGGTATCCACTCTGACTAGGCATCAGAGCAGGGAGCTTGAGGTGCTGGCAGTCCTGTCGTGCTCAGGTCCATGTTAAGGGGAAGCCCTTCACGTGGCAGGTGATGCTGTTTACTGAGCAAATTCCCCATCTCTTCCAAATAACCTTTCATGAAGGAACAAGCCAGAACAGAAGCAACTAGGTCAGAGTACAAAGAGCTACTGTACCTAGATGATATGCCTGTTTGCTACTAATCCACAGGGTGGGATGCCAGAGATCTTTTTCTTAACTGACACTTTTAGGTCACTTTCTGGATTTAAAAAAAAAAATTAAAAATTAAATGATATCAGTGGCAGATTCTGTCGGTTTCTGAAAGCTGTTTTCCTCTGCCTTTTCAAATGAAGCTAGGAAATACTGAGCCCCTAAGGGATTGAAATATCTGGGGCTTTACATACTGAAAAGGATTAAAACAAATCCAGTCCCTTACTAAAAGCAATTTTAAAAGGCCATGAAAGATGGAACTGCTTATTACTCATTAGAGAAGAAAGTTTACATTATTAAAATCAGCGCTGCTCTGAGACCTACGGTGTCTGATTTCATTCTCTATTGTTTCCAAAAGTGTATTGAATTCTCCAACAGATAAGAGGTTTCCTTCTGAATGTTGGGCTTTGAAAAAGAAAACTGAAAAAAAAAAAAAAATCTTCCTTCAATTCCTCAAGCTGAAAGCAGAGAGGAATTTTTCCAAGGTGCACTGGCAGCAGGACCTTATGCATCCCATACTCTCCTGAAGCATGGCAGAGCACAGAAATATTCCCCATCATGTACCACGATGCTTTTGCACCACGATGATGTTCAGCTCCTGGGGTTTGTATTTTTGGCTGGGTTTTTTTTTTTTGTCCTGCTGTTTTGTTGGGTTTTTGTATAAAAAAAAAACCCCAACTAATTGCCATGGTAAATATTAAGCAGGAAAAGAAAAGGGCATCCACTTCCTCTCCCCATTCAATCCATTCTCATCATCAGGATTAGCCAGCATGACACAACCTCTCTGCTGTCCCCCGGGGCTGTGCAGGCTGAGCTCTAGCTTCTGCTTTCAGTAAAAGAATAAGGCTGGCGTGCCAAAAGGCTTCCAGGGGATCTGTGGGCCAAATGCATCCCAGATGGAACTTTCACCCCAGAATTTTGGACATTGCATTCCTGATTGACAACCCACAAACCTGGGAGATGTGGGGGAAAGGAAACCAGGGGGAAAGGGAGACACAGAAACGTGGAACAAGGGTGAGATAGGTAAAACACTGCAAATATGTGGGGAGAGAAATGGCATTAGAGCAACCTACATGAACAGTGCCCCAGTGGCACTAAGGAGAATCGGAGAGTGGGGCCCATATCCCACCAAATACCAATCAGAGACTGAGAATTGCTGGGCAAAAAACTGGCTTGATGGCCGGGTCCAGAGAGTTGTAAATGGAGCTAAATCCTGCTGGAGGCCAGTCACAAGTGTGTCCCCAAGGGCTTGGTCCTGTTCAACATTTTTATCACTAACCTGAACATGAGCCAGCAGTGTGCCCAGGTGGCCAAGAAGACCAACAACACCCTGGCTTGTATCAGACACAGTGTGGCCAGTAGGTCTGGGGAGGGGATTGTGCCCCTGTACTGGGCATTGGTGAGGCTACACCTCGAGTGCTGGGTCCAGTTCTGGGCTCCTCACCATCAGAAGGACATTGAGGTCCTGGAGCGAGTCCAGAGAAGGGCAGCCAGGCTGGGGAAGGGGCTGGAGGGCAAATCCTCTGAGAAGCAGCTGAGGGAGCTGGGGGTGTTCAGCCTGGAGAAGAGGAGGCTGAGGGGAGACCTTCTCCCCACCTCCCCTGCCCTGCCAGGAGGATGCAGAGAGGTGGGCGATGGTCTCTGCAGCCAGGGGACAGGAGATGGGACAAGGGGCAATGGGCTCAAGCTGCCCCAGGACAGGGTCAGCTCAGACATTAGGAGAAAGTTCCTCACCAAAAAGGTTGTTGGGCACTGGAACAAGTTGTCCTGGGAGGGTCTTGAGTCCCCACCCCGGGTGTGTTTAACAGAGGGGAGATGAGGTGCTCAGGGATCTGGTTTAGCACAGGACAGGAATGGTTGGAGTGAATGATCTCAAAGGTCTTTTCCAACCTTGTGATTCTGTGAAAAAAAAAATGTTTATTTTTCTCCTGTCAAGATTTTGCAAACCTTTTTTTCAGTGAAAACACTGCATGATGCCACACAAATAGCAGAAAGGCAACATTTGTATACGATGCTTTTGTTTAGACCAAGACTCATTGATTGCTTTCCTAACATCTTTGATCCTGAAACAAAGCTGAACACTGAATTTTCTCCACCATTAAAAAAGAGGAAGAAAAAAAAAAAGCAATCTCATTTACCCTGGTGATAATCTGACCTAACTGCAGAAGACAAAAGTTTATTCTAGAGGGGCTGGTGCCAAGGGCAGGGAGGGCCAGGCCCAGGGGAATGGCCTTCAGCTGCAGGAGGGGCTGGGAGGCAGAAATTCTTCCTGGGGAGGGGGGAGGCCCTGGCACAGGGTGCCCAGAGAAGCTGGGGCTGCCCCTGTATCCCTGGCAGGGTTCAAGGCCGGGTTGGATGGGGCTTGGGGCACCCTGGGCTGGTGGGGGGTGTCCCACCCTTGGCAGGGGTGGCACTGGGGGGGCTTTGAGGTCCCTTCCACCCCAAACCAGTCTGAGAGTCCATGATTCATCTTGTGGTAAAATACGTTGAGTCTCTGTATATGGGATTTTTAACTGGACCGAGAGGTATCACTGAGGTTACAAAGTTGAATACTTAAAATTAGGATATGACAGTTTGTAATTGCTTTTGAAACCTTCCAATTACCTCATTCTGCATATCCAGCCCATATAAGGAGTAAGAACACGCAGAATACAGGCTTTTAATTAAAAACTGCAAAACATACACAGCGCCGAAGGGCTGGAAAGGCCCTTTATCTCCTACCTTCAGCCTTGCCCTTGAAATCATTTCAGGGGGTTATGTCATTTCTAGGTTGTTGTTACTGTTTTTAACTGTAAAAGCCCCTTCTGCTTTGTACCAGTGTTCTATCACGATTCATTAGTGGCCCCCGAGCTCTGAAACTTCAACTGGAGAAACAGCACGTGATGCTGTAAGACACGGACCATTAGCCAGCCCAGAGAGCTGCTTCCCCGGGGTCTGAAGGCTGCTGGCACCGACCTGCCAGTTCTGCCACGTCAGAGCAGTAATTGCTAATCAGAAAACACTCAGCCCATGAAAAGAGCAGGGAATAAATGAAGGAAAAGGGATGTCATCCTGCTAAAGCCAGGTTTGAGCTTGACCTTGCAAAGGAAGAGACCAAACCTAGCTTTCCAAATTAATTACAAACGTCGGTGTGTTGAGGCAAGGTGCCTTCTGAAACACGCAGCAGCCACAAGGTGCCCAAATCCCCCTTCTGCTTTAAAATGAGGGATCACGCCTTCACACCCTGCCCAATCCCTGATTCACAGCCCCAACAATTAAATGGGGAGCAAAAAATAATTTGGGTGTGGGAAAGAAAAAGGCATAAGGAGCAGTGAAGAGTTCAGTGCTGTGTTACCACTCAAAGCCATCCACCTAAACCAGCTCCTCCTTTCTCTGCAAAGGTCTGAGGGAAACGCTGTGTACTGTACATCCATTAACGGCTGGAGCACAACTGAAAGAGCAGGAGAGGAGGCCGAGGATAAAAGAGAGCAGGGAGTGTAGTTTTCCCCACAGGGCAAGGTTAAATGGAGGAGCCCAGCTCTGTGCAGCTTTCAGGTATCAGTTCTGAGAGCCTCCGTAGACAGAATTAGTCTCCTGCCTACAAAAGATGCCTTCCAAGAGGGGATACCTTAGGCATCACATCTGACAAAACCCTTATACCCAAAACTCTTCTGCCTAAGCAAACAGCCAGGGCAAAGCAACATGCAGGGAAAGGCAGAGTTCACTTCGGGCCACAGCACCCAGCCTGCAGTTCAAGGTTACCCAACGCTGTCACAGTCCCTGAGGACAAGCTGAGAGCTGGGTGGGTTCTGTTGTTGTTTTTACAGTGTGCCCAGCTCCCTCCTTCACAAGCACAGGGGGTGCAGGGCAGCACGAGATGCTTTTTCTTTCAAGCACTGATGCCTCAACGCTGAAACTTCCAGCCCAAGCTAAAAGCCATACCTAGGAGCTATGTGGAGGCAGTAACAGTATTACCTCCTAGCCAGAGGCAGGCTGCAAGCAACAACTGTGATAAGGCAGTTGCAGCATCGCTGTGTGCCTGATTAAATCAGCAGCACATACTCAGTAACCCCAACAGGAGAATTAAACCCCGAAGCGTAGAGACCTTTTTTATTTATTCAATAAATACTGAGTTGCTTTCACTAGACATTTATGTCCTGAGCCACTGGATCCTTGCCTCTAGCCTAGTACTTCCAGGTCCTCTTCATGAAGCTGCTTCCCTTTCAGTGTAACACTGTAAGATCAACAAAGCACCAGGTGAAGTGGGTGGCAGGGGGGTCTCTAGCCAACCCTCCTGCTCACTACAGGACCATTCTCAGGAGAGCTACGGCCCTGTCCTGAAAACCTCTGAGGATGGAGCTCCTACCATCTCTTCAGTGCTCCCACACTGCACGACCCTTCTAGGGAAGTACTTCAAAAAGTTTTCTGTCCACAAAATCAAAGTGTCACCTCTAATTAAATAAGAAAAGGAAACTCACACAAAGCAAAATAAATCGATTCTGTAAGCTGGTATTCTTCTAGAGCTGATCAAATCCTGAGAGAGAAGAGCAAGCTGTAATGAATTGGAGATTTTTTTCCCTTTCTTCTTTCAACTTACATAAAAGTTGTTTAAAAACATTCTCACCCATCTCATGCTCTTTTCATGAATTTCACCCAATTAGATTTTGGCCACAAGACTGCATTTTAAAACCTGACCTTCCAGTGAAGTTGAGCCGTTATTGACTTATTTTGGAAAAAAGCCCAAACTATTAAGGATAACATCAAGTCTCAATTTCTCTGCCTTAACGTATTTTTTCCTCAGTTTTCACTACGTTTAACTTGATTTATGGTATCATCCAAAAACACCTAAGCTTGACTCCAGAGGCCTCGCCATCAAATTAAAGCAATAATCAGACATACACAAAAGAAAATCACTCTCTAAAGATACCAACGGTAACTTACAGCACTTCTTACTTGGAAATACCCTTGATTTGTTTTGGAACTCTAGGAGGAGGGGGGTGCATGGCCATGCCCCCCTAACCCAAACACTGGGGCTATTTTATTCTCACCCAGAAGGTAGAAGTGACCTGGACATAGGTGCCAGAGGTGAGGGCTGCTTGTATCTACTGCTTTAGCATAACTCTGCTCTAGCGCTGAAGGAGAGAGGCACGCAGAGCCTGGCAAACCACAGCAGCACTAAATCATCAGAAGCTTTATGGTCCATGACCAACACTTCGTGCTCCACCCAGGAACCGAAGAGGAGAGCAGCGTGCTTCCCGTGCCTCCCCGGCTCCCGTCCCGCCGCTCCGCTCCCAGCCACTTCCACCTATTAATCAACTCAGCAGCAGGTTGAGTTCCTGGCTGGATTTATTACAGGATCACCTTCAATTTGATGCCGTGCCACTTCCGATGTGACAAAGCCACTGGGCCTACAGTCCCTTGGCCGAGTGACCATGGGATCCCCCCCTCCGAGAAACCTCTCCCCAGTCTCCCGATGCCCATTCAAAGTCATCTACCAGGCAGCACCTCCAGACAGCTCATTTTGTTACACAGAACTGAGCTTAAACCAGCTTTCATACCGAAAAATATTTTATAAGAGAGTTTCCACAAATTAAAATAATCCAGAGAAATCAATCCAGTCGTCAGGCATTAGTCTCCCTCCCCGGCTTGCAGTCAGGCTGCTGTAAGAATAGCTCCGTCTTCCCACTCAGCTGATGAGCGGTTCAGCTCAAACCATTTCTCCAGAACACGTTATCCTCCCCAGGAATCATGATTTACTGAAATATGTCAGCAGACACCCATGGAAAGCATGTCTCTGCACAGCTTCCACGAGGTCTAATAATGATTTATTTTTTTTTAAAGCATGCCTACTCTGTAATCCTGCCACTTACTCATTCATGAAAGTACCAACAGTGTGACTGCTACAGAGAGCCCGGCCACATTTCCAATAGAAATAAATCACTCTGCTCACCCCAGTCACCGGTAACTCCGCTCCTGAGCAAAACTGAAGATAAAAAAGAGGGTTTTTTTTTTGCCTGGAAGCAATTTTTTCTTAGAAGCAGGAATAAACTGGGCCAGATCATTAAAGCTACATAAAGGAAGAACAGAGGGCTGGGGCTGGGGTTTCCCCCCTGCTCCCCCCTTATTCCATATACACCGAACACTAACATTTGTTGCCCTTCAAGACCCAAACCACTACGTTCCAGCACATGGCAGCTCAATGCTTTCTGCAGTGCAATCGCTACCTGCCCCGCTACAACCGCTGTCAACCGAACCCCGCACAGCACCGGCTTGGGGGGCTGGAATCACCGAGTAACCCCATGACCACCGTGACGACCTCCGAGGGGGTTTGATCCTGCACCTTCGCTGGGGTGCCAGCACTGCCCTGCCTCTCCGCAGCGCTTGGCTGAGGCGGGGATTTGGGCTAAGCTAAGGCACTGCCGCTCGTCTGGGGCTTGCCTCGCCATTCCCGAGCTGCTCGAGGGTCTGCCATTAGGTACAGACGCCTAAGTGCACGCACTAAACCCGCAGGCACTTTGTACCGGAGGGTACAATGCGCCCACACGCGGTATTTTTCCACGGGAAAAGCGAACGCGCACCGAGGACCGAGACCACCCCGGTGACAGGGGCGCGGAGCCCGGCAGCTGACAGCGCCCGCCTCAGGCATCGCCCGCCGGCCCGGCACCTCCCGGCCCCAACTCACCTCCCGGCCCGAGGCAGCGGGCCGAGCGCGCTGCCCTCCCCGGGGAAGCCGCTCGCCGCCCGACTCGCTCCTTCAAGCCGGGCTGGGCGGCCTGACCCGCCACGGGCGAGGCGCAGGGGGTGACGGCAGGAGGAAGAGGAGGACTCGGAGGAAGGCCACCGGTACCTCCGCGGCCGCCGGTGTGCGGGCTCCCGCGGGCGGCGGCAAGCGCGATGCGACGGCAGCCGGTGCAGGGCGGCGCGGGGCCCGGCTCCCCTCACCCGCCCAAGCGGAGACGCTGTGAAGCGGCCCCCGCCGCGCCTGGCGCCGCCATCCTCGATCTCCCGGCCGGCCGGGGCCGGCCCCAGCCCCGCCTGCGCGCAGCCCCGCCCCGGGCCCTGACGGAGCAGGCCCGGCCCTCGGGGCGGGCTGGGCGGCGGGGCCAGCTGCGGAGGCGCTGAGCGCGGGAAGGTTCGAAGCGGACGGCGGGGCCCGTGCGGTGAGCCGGTGTGGGCCCGGGCTTCCCCCTCGCATCGCCGGGCGGGGGGGGCCCCTTTCCCGGCCCGGAGCGGGGTCGCGGCCTGGGACGGGGAGCGGGGGCAGGGGGGACGGCTTTCTTAGGGACCAGCGGGGGCCTTGGCCCGGCCCGGTCTGCCCCGGCCCGGTCTGCCTCGGGCACTGAGGCGCCCTCCGGCAGCCGGTAACCCGTTTCCCCCCACCCTCTTCTCTCTTGGGTCCCTCCCACGCCCAGCCCCGTCCCACGCGAGGGGGTGTAGGCGCCGCGTCTGACATCTGCCCGGCCTCGGGCCCCTCAGGCCAGGCTGGTGGACCCGTGGGTGGGTGGGTGGGTATCTCAGCATCTCCGACCTTGCCCTGTTGCCTGAGACTCTTGTTTCCAGTGGATTTTCCTTCTAAATTGATTTTATTTCTCCCTGCTTTTGTCCCCTGTAAATAAACAGGTGAAGGTGAAGATGCCATCAGTGCAAAAGCCGATGCGGTATGGCCACACCGAGGGCCACACTGACGTCTGCTTCGATGACACGGGGAGGTAATTAATTGCTTTATTCCTAGAGCCCAGGGAGAAGTGGAACCCAGGGGAGGGATGGTCTTGCTCCCGTCTCTTGCTTTCCCTGGAGTTTCTGTACCAGCAGCTGCTGGGGTGGGGGTAGGGCGATGGGTTTATGGCCTGGCTTGGTCTGGGAAATCCTTTGGGGTTTGCCAGTGTTGAGAACTGGCTATAGAACATATTTTGATGCCTTGAGTTTTAAAGTGGGTGATTTATAACTTAAATCTAAACATATACATATATATATATATAAACCTACATACATGCTTTTTATAAGAGTGACTTTGTGGAATCTAGCAGAAATCAATTTAGTGTGGGACTGAGTACGTTCATAGATGCACTAAGACATTAAAAATACAGCTGCAGAAATCCAATATTGGGCTTGCTATCTTGCTATTCTTGTGCTATTTCTTGTCTGTATAAATATAAAGTATTTGCTGTTACCTTTTCATTGAATGAAAAGAAATGGTAAACCAGCAGCCAAGCCCACTCAAAATAATCTCAGGGGTTAAATCATACATACTGAGTGTAGTTTAAGTCCATCTTCTCTTATTCCTTTATTTAGCTCATTAGACTTTGCCTAATAACAATCCTTTGAAACCAAAACAAGCCTTGTTTGCCATTACAATGCAAATGTTTAAAAGAGGGTGCAGATACCTCTGCCAGACACCACTGGTGCACTACTGCTGGACTCACTGGCGTCAATGTATTCAAGGTCAACATAGTGTAGACAACTTTAGAAAACAAGAAAGGACCTGAGGCTTGGTTGTAGATTCACGGTGTCTTTAGTTAAAAAAATCCCATACAAACTTCTCTATATTTGCTCTGTGACTTCAGGTTCTTGTTTATCACATTAAAATTGTAACAGTTAACTCCAGCAAACTTGAATTCCATATTGACTAGTTTTTATAGGTCCTGTAGGCCTGGAACAGTATTAAATTCATTAAACTTCAGACAAGTCTGTATTAACACTCTTAGTTTTCCCTCAACTTTGTAATCAGCTGTAAGGTAAGTTTCCAAAGTCTTAAGAAGGAATTACATGCCCAGTTCTTAGAGAAATCAGTGCTCATTAAAATTTGCTCTAGGTCCTGGGTTGACATGTAATATCTAAGGGCTGGTTCAGATGAGTGCCAGGCATAGGTAGTTACCAGAGGCTCAGGGTACTGTGTTATGATACCAGATGAGACTTTTTTCCCCCATGCTTAATAAATTAGACATAACAAGTGTAGATATTTGCTGCATCACATAGTATGAATTATGTTTCAGTTAAAAAAATCGCTTTAGTAACACTTTCATTTGGAGATTGAAAGTCATGGTGGCTGTCCTGTCTGTTCCTGAATGATAACAGGTCCTGTGTCTTTCCACAGCTGCATTGTAACTTGTGGCAGAGATGGAGACGTTAGGATTTGGGAAAACCTGGATGATGATGATCCAAAGTCCATTAATGTGGGACAAAAGGCCTATTCGTGTGCCCTAAAGGTATAGTTGTTAACAGAACTCCTCTGAATTGTGTCATGCTGGTGTTGCTGTGTTACTCTACAGATGCTGGACTGTAAGTTCAGGGATGCTGCTTGTGTGGGTAACATACTGGTATAATATACAGGAAAAAGCAGGAATAATACTGTGTGTAGCACATTTCAGTCTGATTGATGGTGAATATGTAGCTCTTGAGATGGACAAAGGCAGGGAGGGATAGGACAGGGGGAATGGCCTTCAGCTGCAGGAGGGCAGCTGGAGAGGGGCTGGGAGGCAGAAATCCTTCCCAGGGAGGGGGGAGGCCCTGGCACAGGGTGCCCAGAGAAGCTGGGGCTGCCCCAGGGACAGCTTGGATGGGGCTTTGGGTACTCTGGGCTGGTGGGGGTGTCCAGATCCCCTCTAACTCAAACTATGGTCTTTGTCTGCTGTATGTTAAATATGTAGTTCTTTGTCTTCAGATTAATGTATGGAAAAAATAAATTGAATGCAGTTAAACGAGTGGCAGGTATTAACTTTGAGCATAGGGATGTATTCTACCTCTATGTCCAGGTTAAAATATTAAAGCTATCTTGAAAATGTAATATTCAGAAGTACACAGAAATTTAGTTGATTAACTGTCTCTATAGACTTTTTGAATATTTTAAGTAAATTAAGTATTTTATGTAAACCAGGAATACTTCTGACAATTCATTTTACCTCACTGAGGACTGTAAAGGAACAATTCCTTTTACTAAGCCCCTGGAATATTTTTTCCTCCTTTCCTTCTCATTCAGTTATATGAATTTCTGACTTTGATCTCCCTTCTGAGAAACAAACCCAGCAGATTAAGCTAATTATGCAGTGAACTTTCTAGGCTGTTTCAGTGTTTTCTCACAATTTGAGTTGGAAAAAGTTTCCCAGCATAAAATGTGATCATCAAGTATTAGGAAAAAGAGCCAAGAGGTTGTTTCATATGCTCCTGCTTTAAGGTCCAAGAAATGATAATCTATCTTAATCAAAAATTACTTCTACAGCATCAGCATCTGGTAATCCTTTGGTAATATTTTATAATTTTTTTTTATAATTGGTTGACATTTCACTCTCAAAATTGTTGTTTGGCCCAAAGATGCCTCTGACCCACCATCCCCAAAGCTGGAAGAGAACAGGGTTCTTGCTTGTGTAAGTTGTAAGAATTTGTGAGGATGCCAACCAGAGGCAGTTCTGTAGTCTGAGTGTCTGAGGTCTAAAGCATAACCTGCTCTGTTTGTTTCAATGGCCAGGCAGTTCCTTTTGCTGTATCTTGCAGGAGTCATTATTTGTAAATAACAAGGCAGATAAGTTCCCTATAGGAAGTTGTATAATACAGGATGATTCTTTTTCCTATGGATCTTTGTGTATTTAGCTTGAGAACTCTTACAGTGTTCCATTCACATGCAATTGTTGTATTACAATAGTAATAGAAGGTAAAAAATGTCATCTTTGTGGTAGTTGAAGAATTCCAGAAGTCTCCATCAGTTCTTCAGATGCTGTGTATTTCCTTTGCAATCGTAAAGGAAAACAAAAATCAAGATATTGCTTCAACTATTTCTGATTTTAGAGAGGAAATAAATGAGAATTAACATATATGTATTATATTTGAAAAAATAATAATTCAAAACCTTCTTCAGAACTACTGCCTAAAGTGAAACTTCTTTCTTACGTCCCTTATAATATACTCCTGTATCTGTTCCTCAGTACCCATACAATCTATTTTCATAGAATCATAGGATCACAGACTGGTCTGGGTTGGAAGGGACCCCAAGGATCACAGAGCTCCAACCCCCTGCCACAGGCAGGGACACCAACCTCCAGGCCTGGAGCTACACAAGGTTGCCCAGGGCCCCATCCAACCTGGCCTTGAACACCCCCAGGGACGGGGCACCCACCCCCTCTCTGGGCAGCCTGTTCCAGCCCCTCACCACTCTCTCTGTACAGAACTTCCCCCTAATATCTCATCTAACCCTTCCCTCCTCCAGCTTCACTCCATCCCCCTTGTCCTGCCAGTCTCTGCCCTTTAACAAGCTGATTCCCCTCCTGATTCTGGGGTCCCTTCAGGGACGGGGAGGCTGCGGTGAGGTCCCCCCACAGCCTTCTCTTCTCCAGGCTGACCCAGCCCAGCTCCCTCAGTCTCTCTCCGTAGGGGAGCTGCTCCAGCCCTCTGAGCATCCCCGTGGCTCCTCTGACCCCTCTCCAACAGCCCCACATCTTCCTTGTGTTGGGGGCTCGAGATCTCGTTTTAGGGTATTTTCCTGTTGATTTTCACTGCATTACTTACCCTTCCACAAACCAAGTGAGGTGACTTGAATGAGTTCTCTTAGCAAGTCAGTGGCAGAGCCAAAAATTGCTAAAAGTTGATGAATAGAGGAGGGAAAATCCAGGTTTTAATTTTTTTATACAAGTAGGAAAAATCCTGTGCTCTTATGTTTATTGTAAAGTTCTTTTAGTTTTGAGGGTTTGGCTTGTTTCTTTAAAACAATTTTAAACAGTGAGATTAGGAGTGTGTCATGAGGCTTAACTTCAGGAAATCTTATTCCAAAAATTTTTCTTCATTAATTTAAATGCCATGAGGAACTGATCTGAGATGTTGATGTAATCTAGGTAATAAATCTCCTCTCTTGGTTAGCTAGGTTACTTAGTACTGGTTGCTGCTTTGTGTCTTGAGGATTTGTACAAAAGCTTTAGGCAACTTAAAACAAACCCAACTCAAAAAAAAAAACCCAACCACTTCATGGAAATGAGACATTAATTTATTTTTATATTTCAAAAGCTTGCTTATACATACAACTGAAGAATAGTAAGTATTGTCACTTGAAGAAGAGATACTACTTTTGTAAGTATAGGATAATGTCTTTTGTTTTGCCCTTTTAATCTGGAGTAATTTTTAGTAAACATCTGCCCTCTGTTTTCAGAAAAGAACTAAGCTATAGTTCATGAACTTCTCATCTTTCCCTGCTGGCATTTAAGTGAGAAGTTCGGTCCGAGGGTGCCCTCTCCTGATACTGCAGCATATTAATCTAAGATGCAAGATTCTTCCTGTTCCAGGAGCTTTCTTGTCAGAGTAAAAGGAGTGAATTTTCCATCCACCAGAAGAAGATTGGATAGTTCTCTTTGAAAATGTTGTGGTTCTGTGTGGCTGGGTTCTGGTGGAGCAGGGGGGCTGCAGGGGTAGCTTCTGCAAGAAGCAGCCAGAAGCTCTCTGCAGGCCCCACACAGCAAACACCAGCTGACTCAAGGCTGGAGTGGCTGACCGAGGCTGAGCCCATCAGCGATGGTCACAGAGCCTCTGGGGATTGCATTTAAGAGGAAAAAACCCACAAGTGGCTGCTTTTTGCCCCCAGAGAAGGGAGTGAGAAGATGTAAGGAGCTGTGGAGACACCAAGGCCAGTGAAGGTGGGGAGGAGGCACTGCAGGTACTGGAGAGGAAAATTCCCCTTCAGCACGTGGAAGGGGATGGGGAGCAGAGACCCCAGCTGTTCCCATGGAGGGGCCCCACGCTGGAGCAGGTGGAGGCACATGGAGGCCTGGAGCAGGTGGAGACATATGGAAGGCGTGTGACCTGCGTTGGAGCAAGTCCCAGCAAAACACACTCCCCTCTCCCTTCTTCTGAGCGTGATGTAATTGGCATGGAATACCCTCTTTGGCCACTTTGTGTCACCTATCCTGTCTGTGTCCAGCTTCCTGGGTGCCCCCTGCCTTCTCACTAGCAGGGCAATATGAACAACTGAAAAGTCCTTGACCTCTTGGCAGCAACTAAAACATCATGTGTTATCAGCACTGCTCTCATCCTAACTCCCAAACACAGCTGCTAGAAAGAAAATTAACTCTATCCTACCCCAAACAAGGACAGAAATTCATTAGTGACTTGAAGCATTCTTTATTTTGGTAAAGATCCAAACTGGGAAGGTCTCAATGCAGTAATTTGCCATATTAGCATAATGAATTTTAAGTCTGCTTAAGCAACTGGAGTTCTGGTCTCAAATCTAGCTGTGTGTTTCTACAGGATTGAAATTAAGAACATAATTTTTCCAGTTTTCAATAGTTCAGTTAAAGTGGTAAGGTATTTAAAGTTACTGTGCTTGTCTGTGCTTTTTGGGGAAGAAATAAAAGTTTAAAGAGTATATCCCCTGATGCTCTTACTGTCAGATCTCCTTTGGATCTCTGATTTGGAACACCAGAGCAATTTTTTTTGGCTCTGTGGGCGGAGCTAACAATTTTAAAGATGAATTTTGTTTGTAGAATGGAAGACTGGTCACAGCAGTGTCGAACAACACTGTTCAGATGCACACGTTTCCTGAAGGAGCTCCAGATGGCATCCTAACTCGTTTCACCATGAACGCAAACCACGTCACCTTTAATAGTGATGGGACCAAAATTGCTGCTGGATCCAGGTAATCTGTGTGTGATAAGGAAAAGTGTTCCTGTTCTCTAAAATCTGGCAACTTCCTTGCATGGTGATTTTTACCAATGAGGTCATTAATCCACAGAGCTCTGAGGGTTTTAAAGTATTGCAAAGAAATGAAAAGGACTTGTGGAGAGCACTGGAACGGGCTGCCCTGAGAGGTTGTGGAGTCTCCTCTGGAGACATGCTCTTTAGTGACCTGCTCTGGCAGAGGGGTTGGACTGGATGATCTTTCAAGGTCCCTTCCAACCCCAGACATTCTGTGTTTCTCTGAAACAGTGCTCCAAGAGACACTTGATCCACTAAATAATTTTAAGTGGAATTCCAGTGTTGTGAAATAATTCCTTTTCTTGAGGAGACTGGAGTGTTTTCAGCTTTCAGGCTTACAATGTGTAAGTGTAAGTGTTTGCCCATGTGGATCTCATTGCAGCATCAAGGGGTTTGTTACTGTGCATTAAAGATAACGTCCTGGCTGCTCAGGCTCACGGTGCTGCAGCTGTATGTGCACATGCAATAGTTAGATGGGTTTGAATTTATGTGAGAGCTTTGGGTCGTTCTCTGGCGTAAGGAGCATCGCTGTCCTGCCAGATGATAACCAGTCACAGTTGCAAGACTTGGCTGAAGGAAACTAAACGTGCAGTTGGGGTAATTTCTTAGGGCAGCGTGTTTGCTTGTACGCAGTGTAAGCCAGTCCTTTAACAGACATGGCAAAACAGCAAGCAGGCAAGATGCCTTTTCTCTTATTTAAGGCTCAGGCGATTCTTAACTGGGTTTCTTGAACTCTTAGGGCAGCTGTTGGTAACCCAGGCTGTGTGTTTGCTCCTCTACTGGAATTTGTTCTCCGCAGTAGAGGTGGCACAAGGTTGTTTCTGCTTCCTGGCTCCTGTAAGTGTGAATTGAATGAGAAGGCAGTTTGGATGAATATGCTGGACTGTGAACTCTGGCAGCTGTGGAGCAGATGCACCAGCTCCACCAAAACTAGAAGGCTGGACAGCTGGGGGCAGTAACCACTCTAATATCTAAATCTGACAGGGATCATGAGTTGGGGCCCTTTGCCAGTTCTTTTTCCTGAGGGAACAGCTCTGCCCCAGGATCTGACTTTGATTAGAGAGATTAGGCACATGACAAACCCTTTTCTGTTTCTAAAACTTACAAAACCTTGGTATTTCTGCAGCCTGGCCAGGGCTCTGACGTTAGGGAACAAAGCTCAGAGGACTGTGAGGGCTCCCCTCGGTGGGGTCTCCTGTAACGCACGGAAGGAGGAGGCGACAGCCATGAAATGAGGGAATGCAGTTAAGAAGAATTGCTTTTAGTTATCCCAGATTGCTCCCCTTTTTACATGAAGTCTGCCAACTTCAGTTTTATATACATCTGACATCCAACTGGCTATGAAAGTTCACATGAGTTATTTCAAAAATAGTTGTGTGTCTTCTTAGATAAACAAAAATATCCTGTTGCCTGGTTTGTTTTGATTTTTGTTTTTCCTTTAAAGTTGTCTTGCAGTGTTGAAGAGAGCTAACATTTCAGCTGTCTTGCTGTATAGCTGACAGACTTCCTTTTATGACTGTTTGGTTAGCCACAGATACAGCTGAAGTTGTGTTCTGAATTTAGTTAAAGTAACCTACACAGTTAGGTCCTAAAATTAAATATCTCTCTGAGGGTGTTACAATGAAGTATGAGAGGGAAAGGTGCTGAAAGATTGTCACAGGAGCTTTTTGGCTTAGGAGTTAGGATTGATAGTTTGACTTAAACTGGGGTAATGTCTGTAATTTTGGAGGAAGGAATAAAGTTGTAAAAAATGTTAGTGTTTCTAATAATATGTTAGATGGTCTTAAAAGCCCTGTTAAAAAGGTCACAAGAACCCTACTTGCTCTATTTTATTTTATTTTTAAATACATATGACCAAATAATTAAAGTAATGACTATCTGTCCCATTCAACAGGTAGTTCTTCTCAGCTCCCTCATACCTAAGCAGAGGTTTTTAACAGCTCATATAGAACATGGTATTAAACAGGTATATGGTCTGTGTGTACATAAGATGCTTTTCAAAGAGCAACCATATTTTATGAACTTAGATATGACCAAAAATTACTTTCTGATAGTTTCTGAAGCCATAGCTTCCCTGAAAGGTAGTGCCCAATTCAGTTTTTATTGCCATAGAGGAATAGACTGTCGTTGTTAATGCCAATGTTAATGCTTTCATGTGTGTGGTGTTGGGATCTACAGTGACTTCATGGTCAAAGTTGTGGAGGTGGCTGATAGCAGCAAGCAGAAAACATTCCGAGGACACGATGCTCCTGTTCTAAGCCTGTCTTTCGACCCTAGGGATGTTTACCTGGTAAAAACGTTTTCTTGTTTACTTTCTACTTGGAATCTCCTTTTTCTTGAGAAAAAAAAAAAAAAACCCTAAACCAATAAACCAGTCACTGAGCACATGAAATTACTTCATTTCAGCTGACCTTAGTGATGATGGAATGTGTGACAACTTGTTCCCTCCCAGGAGAGCTCCATCTTTGCTTCACTACTCAATTACTGGCTCTGTTCTTTTGGAATCTAATGCTGATCTGATTTCAGAGAGGAAAAGATGTTTCACTAAAGAAATGTAATATTAATTTTGAGCCTCTTTTGTGAGTAAGCAGCTTGCTTGAAGTACAAGGAGGGTTTGTAATTGCAATAGCTTTGGAGTCAAGTACAATTGTCAAGATGACAGTATGGGAAAGTTTTAAGTCTTAAAATGGTTTAAATGGGGAGGCTTTCTTTTTAAAACTGCCTATTTTTTATGTGTTGTAGCATTGGTTACAGGGATTTTTTTTCAGTTTTGTAGCATTAATTTCTCCATGTCTTTAATTATTGTTTGTAAAAATCCCTTACACAGGCATCGGCGAGCTGCGATGGCTCTGTCAGGGTATGGACAATTGCAGATCAGGTAAGGAGAAAAAAATTGCCTCTCAGAGTTAAATCTTTTGTGAGAAACCCAGGATTTCACAGACAGCAAGAAGAGCTGGACTGAAATAACCCAACTACATGTTACAGAATACTTTTTATCTCCTTCTGGGAGACATTCCAAAGCTTGATTATGAAATGTTGCCTGGGTAGCTGTTGGTTGTTCTTCCTCTTTGTGGAATCCCTGGTATCTTCTGTTTGTGTCTTCATTGGCCACCACAGTGTATTTTGTCCTTTGCACAGGACAATGCTGCTGTGCAAAGACAACAATTGACAGCAGATTCCTTATTTCAGAATTTCAGCTCGTTGCTCTCAGGGTTAAGAGAAGATTTTTATTCTAATGAACCACCATTAGGTGTATTCTGGTTTTATTTTTTTCAAGATTCCTATGAAATAAAGAAGAAATTTTGGGATTGTAGGCTGACTGGTGAAGGTGGAATAAGGCTCTGAGATGCTACACAGTAGATTTAGGTTGGATGTTAGGAAAAAGTTCTTCACTTTGAGGGTGGTGGGTAACTGACACAGGTTGCCCAGAGAGGTGGTGGAGGCCCCATCCCTGGAGATATTCAAGATCAGGCTTGATGGGGCTTGATGGGAGGTTCAGATTAGATGTTAGGAGAAAATATTTCCCTGAAAGAGTTGTCAGGGCCTGGCACAGGCTGCCCAGGGAGGGGGCTGAGTCCCCACCCCTGGGTGTGTTTAACAGAGGGGAGATGAGGTGCTCAGGGAGCTGGTTTAGCACAGGACAGGAACGGTTGGATTCGATGATCTTAAAGGTCTTTTCCAACCTCGTGATTCTGACTCTGAGCAACCTGATCTAGTGAAGATGTCCCTGCTCACTGCAGGGAGGATGGACTAGATGACCTCTCAAGGTCCCTTCCAACTTTACATCTATGATTCTGTGATCTTCTTTTATAAGTAGTTGGTTAATCTCATTAGGAACATGATTGCTTTGACCTCAGATTAGGAAGAGACAACCAATTTCTCACGTCAGGCTCAGTGAGATGATTCCCCTGATGATAACCATACATTTCATGGGTTATTTTTGCTGAATGCCATTGTCTGGAATTATTCCTCTAAATACAGTCGAAAATAACCCTGTGCATTTGTGGATTGCTACTTTTTTAAACCAAAAGCATACTTCTAATGGGAAATGTCATGTTCCAGGCTGACAGCAAGTGCCTTTGGGGACAATTACACTAACAGTGTCCCAGCATCATGGCAGTCTGATGCACATATATGCTGGAGTTTGAGACTGTAGCTGTTCATTCTTCACACTGCTGCACTGAGATGCAGGCAGATGCCTGCCACCTTGTTGCAGCTGATGTGGGTTTGACAAATTAATTTTGGTCAGGTTTCTCTGTAAGCTAAAAACATGTGATCTCATTTGCTCTGCACTTAATTAAAACCACTTGTCCTGTGATCTTATTTCTGTTACAAGTAGTTGTATTGCCTTTCAAATAGTCTCAGGTCTGTATTGGCAAAGTGTGTTTCTCTGTTTTAAGGCAGTACATACCATTGTATGAAAGAGGTGATTTCAGTTCCAAAAATGGTTTATCTTTTTTTTTTTACTTTTAGCTTTTTTCCACACTACTTTCTTTTAAGAATTTTTACTGTATGCTAGATTTTCAGAGCTAGAAGATTCATTTTTTTTTTAATACTTTGTTCTCAGGCATGCACAACAAGCTGGCAGCTGCTGCAGAAATGTAACGATGTGATAAATGCTAAATCCATATGCAGGCTTGGCTGGCAACCTGGCAGTGGGAAGGTAAGTGATGTTGTTTTAGCCACATCCTAATCCTCCTTTTCCTTTTGGGAACCCATCCTCCTTTTCTACCCAACAGTAGAATTTAACCCAGGCAAAACCAAATTCCAACTCTTGGGAATAAGGAAAACGTTTTGTTTTTAGGAGAAAGAAAAACCTGGAAATGGTTACTTGTTCAAGCTCTAACTGTGTTTGGCAGCAGTTCAGCTGTCAGCCCAAACCAACGTTAAACAGTTGTGTTGTGCCAAACAGGAAGGAACATTGTACACCAGGGAAATAATCAAATTGCTTGCAACAAGAGCATCAAAGGGGTTCAGTCTTTCTCTGCTTGGAGTGAATTTTGCCCTATCAGTAATCTTGCTCTGTAAATATTTCCTCAGTAAGTTGTTCCCTTTCTTTTCACCTGAAGAGTGAAGCCGATACACAACACACTAAACCTGTAGTATGTATGTGCCGCTGCAGTAGTAGTAATTATGGATTGCTAATGAAAATGAGTGAGTATAGTTATAGAGGGGTGTCTGTTTCATGTAACCTAGAACATCTCCACAACATCTGGAGAGGAGGAAGGTGGATGAGAGAATGTCACTTGTAGTACAAATTGTTTATGCAATATGGATGCTAAACCCAAATAATTTCAGTTTTTAAGCTCATTCTTCACGTACACACACAGGTATGTAAGCAGTTGTCTTGGTTCTCTTATGAAGTGAATTGTTAGAAGTCTTTAAAAACCCCAGATCTTAAAAAAACTGACAGGTAATGTTTATGTAGTTCTGTGAAAGATGAAATGAGTGATTGCAAGAATCAGCTATTCAAAGAAGATTTACTGAGACATTGTAACCTGATCGAAAGAGGTTTGGGGAAGGAGGGAGAAGGAGAACATAAGCCTGTGCTCCGAGCATTGGAAACTATTTATATTGTGTTTCATAAATAAGAACTTCTAACCTTACAGTGCAGCTGTCATTATCTTCAGTTTTCTGCCAGAAAGGAATGAAGATTAAAATAAAACCAAGCATGCTGTGCTGTGTTGCATGTGGAAAGCATTAAAGAACCTCATAATTCAAATTATTTCATCTTCCTTTATTTTCTCTGATAACATTGCTAGGATGCTAGAGAGCCATTAAATACTGAAGCAGCCACAACTGTAATCCTCCTGAATGAAGGACCTGTGCTATTTAAATGTCCTGTTTGGAAGGTAACTCATTCTAAATTCTCCAGTTCCTGTTTCCTTTTAACAGTTGCTGGCAGTTCCTGTGGATAAAGTTGTTAAACTGTACAGAAGGGAAACCTGGGACAGTCAGTTTGATCTGTCAGATACGTTCATCACACAGGTAGGTCCATAAACGAGATGCTTACTAAATCTTCTGTAATTAAACCATTATTCTGCTAGGAATTGTACACTGTTTTTCTTTCCCCCCCCCCCCCTCTTGGTAGCAATTGCTCATATTTTCTCTTTTCTTTCTGATCCTGTCACTTTATGTTGGAAAACAAGGCAGGAGACACTAGATGAGCATCAAGACACATGTGGCTGTGGTTCCTCTCCTTCATTTAGAGAGACCCACTGGATCTCTAAGGTCTACTGTGAATCACCAGCTGCAGTTGAAGAATATCTGTTGAGCGTGTTCTTTCTGTACAAAGCAGAGATATCAGTTGTTTATTAAGCTGAAATTTAACTACATCTTAGCCCTAACTGTGCCATCTTCCTTTTTATTTTGACCTTGTGATGTACTTAGAAACTTTGTGTAGAAGAGGACCGCTTTCCTAGTGTTCTTAAGATACAGAACACAGAGTCTTGCATTTTAATTTATGAAGCTGTATGAAGTTCAAAATAAGCAAAGCTGTGCTTTGTGCTGAGTTTGCAGAATGTACTATGCTTCTGTCTGCATGTCTAGAATTGGGTTTTGTTTGACCTCATGGCAGCATTTTATGACAGAGGATGGATATTCTCAAAAAAACCCCACTATAAAGAGTCTTTAAAGATTGTTTAAAGTTCAGTTCTTGCAGGTATCTGCCTAGAGCCGGCTCTAGTACAGGAGAGTGGATGTCATCTGCTAAAGATCACTATTATTCTTTCTTTTCTTCCAGAATAAGCTCCAGAATATAAATGCTATGTGTTCATTGGTAGTAATTTCTTTCTATTCTTGATTATTTTTTTTTCCTTAGCCATTGAACGTTGTGGCCTGGTCTCCTTGTGGGCAGTATCTGGCAGCTGGAAGTGTGGATGGGAGTATAGTGGTGTGGAATGTGGCAACCCAGGAGTGCATAGAGAGGTATTCAGGGTTGTTCCATAAATCCCTCAGCATGTGGGTTTTTTTTCCCCTTTGAAATAGAATTTTGGTATCTTTTCTGTAAAACTTCTTTTAAGCAAATGTAGGACTCTGCCTTTTGAAATCCCTTAATGAGGTTTACAGGGCAGTTCTGTAGGTTTTCTGTTAATGTTTCACTGAAAACAAGCACGCCAGGAGACAGTGTGTGAGGGCTCAGATTGAAGAACACCATGTACCTGGTCTCACCGACGGTCTCCCAGCTGGTAGTAGAGCCCGGAGTGCATCCTGAAAGAGCCAAAGCACCAGGCTAAAAGAGCCATGTCAGCTCTGGGTGATGCTGAGAGGCAGAGCCACCAGTCAGGCTAGGCTTCAGCAATGGGAGCTCTTGTGCACCATGGGATACACTAAAACAGCACGTCCTGTGCTGAAGGGAATTCCAGGGCTGCTGTATCATTTCTGTGTTCTACAGGGAAGCAGCTTTCACAGCATATCACTCTTGGTGGTGATGTTAATGCCTTCCCCCACCACCACATCCAGTGTGCACAGAATCATAGAATCACAGACTGGTCTGGGCTGGGATGGACCCCAAGGATCACAGAGCTCCAACCCCCTGCCACAGGCAGGGACACCAACCTCCAGGCCTGGAGCTACACAAGGTTGCCCAGGGCCCCAGCCAACCTGGCCTGGAACACCCCCAGGGATGGGGCACCCACCCCCTCTCTGGGCAGCCCCTTCCAGCCCCTCACCACTCTCTCCGGAAAGAACTTCTCCCTAATATCTAATTTAAACCTTTGAGTGTGGCCTGATTTGGATGAAGTACCCTTTTCCTTTCTGCATAGCTGGAAGGCTCTGGAAACGTGACATTCCTAGAAATAGAATAGGGAGGGGATGTGACTGGATTTTATTCAGATCTCATAGTCTAGTTTTCTGTGTGCAAGTAGCTTTTATTACTTTTTAATCTAATAATTGGTTAAAGGATAG
The DNA here is from genome assembly GCF_964237585.1 of Gallinula chloropus. Lineage (NCBI taxonomy): Eukaryota > Metazoa > Chordata > Aves > Gruiformes > Rallidae > Gallinula > Gallinula chloropus. Next base: position 1,116,344 of record NC_140099.1, on the reverse strand, counting down.
TTTTGATGGATGGTGATGTTCTTCATATGCCAAACCCCAAGGTGACTGGCTGGAGGATGTAGCCTTCCTCACCTGTAGATGAAAAAGGGCAAACCAACAAATTGGTGATCTCTGAACCTGATGATCTCTGGAGGTCCCTTCCAACCCCTATAATTCTGTGATTATGTGAAACTGCACTGTAGCTTTTTAAAGCATCCCTTTAAAAAAAAAGGGGGGATGGGGAGAAGGAATGATTAAGTGAGGTAGAAAAGAAGAGAAGGGATGATTTATCTGCCTGAATATTTTGGGTAAGAAACGTGATTGTTACTGTAACACCTCTGTTAAGAATTAAAGACAGATGATGTAAATAATTAATGGGAGGACTTTTTGCAAGAAAAAAGGTGGAAAAGATACAGGATTAACTCATCAGTTAAAAAGAAAAACTAAATGTTCTTTTTATAACTGGATGGGTCTGGAATGTATGACTGATGGGGAATTACCTTGTCTTTTCTACATCTGTCAGGAAGCTGTTGTTTTAAGAATATGAATCTGTTTGGTTTTTAAAGCATAAGTGGTTTCCTCCACAGAAAAGGAAGACCTGCTGTATTTTTAATAGTAGCTGTTTATGCTAAAAGTAACCTATTAATTATTTTATTAAGTGTAACATCACTTTCTAATACTAGTAAATGTTAGTGCTTTTACAGTAACTCCTGTGGACGTTTCTGCCCTGAGAAGCTTACTAAAAATACATTATTTTATGTTGTTTTTAGGATGAAGCATGAGAAAAAATACTGTGTCTGTGGACTGGCATGGCACCCCAAGCACAGACAAATGGCTTATACAGATACTGAAGGAAATCTGGGTTTGCTGGAAAACATTGGTGATGGAAAGAAGCCAAATGACAAGGTGATCAGTACTGGTTATTTCTTAAATTAACATAATGGTTTAAGTTACCAAATTGTGTTGAACGTTCTGCATTGGGTGTTGAAAGTTCCCTCTTGTGTGTTAAATCATTCTTTGAATTTCACACCCAAAGGGAACTTTGTGGTCTTTGTTAACCTGGTTTTAGGTTGCCAGTACAGCCACGAAAGGCTACGACGATCTCTTTGATGGAGACGACGACGACTATTTAAATGGAGATATGATTGAACCACAGTCTTCCCCCAAGACTGGACCTAATGAAGATGATGGTGATGATGATCACCCTATGCCAACTTCAGGCCATCTGAGACGGGCGATCATTGATGATGATGATGATAACTCGCTAGGTACAGAATGAACTACTTTTCCAGAGCTCTTTAGTGCTGTTATTGGGACAGTCTCTTGGCATCCTTTGCTCAGATACAGCCTGCCTTACTTTTTCAGAGAAATCTAGACTGGTTTAATTATCTTTAAACCTATATTCTGACATAATAATACATGTAAGATATAATTTATCTTCTTTTTAAACTTGTAGATATTGGGATGATAAAAGCCACTTCTAATCTTCTTGCAAAGGAGGATGGTGATGATGATGATCAAACTGGTGGCATACCAGCTTTGCCACCATCATCTACACAACAGCCTTTCTACGACGGGCCAATGCCAACCCCCAAGCAAAAGCCATTCCAGTCTGGCTCCACTCCTGCACATCTCATGCATCGTTTCATGGTAAATCTCACTGCTGTGTGGTAACATAGATCTAGATGCTTTGTTACTATTGAATATTGTCTGGTTCTTTCTATCTCTTAATCAAAAATCTTGGAAAATGTTAGATTTTGTTTTAATAAATTCACAGTGTGAAGCTAAATGGTTGAAAGTGTCTTTGTGTTAATGCAAAGACCACATGATGTTACACTATATTTTGGTTGCTTTAGATGTAGAAATAACTGCTTGGCTTTAAGACCAAAGCAAGCTGTAGAGTTTATACCTGTGCTATAAAATCCTAACAAATCTTTTTAGAAATTTTTTTTTTTTGCTAGAAGTTGTGATTTGTGCTGTGAAGACTTGTACCTTAGTTGCCCACTATTTCTTTCTGAAGGCAAGTTCTTCAGGCTGGATTTTATATGGAGAAAGATGGCTAAACAACGATGATCAAACTGGTTCCTGCCTAGTTCAGCTGGTTTAGAAGCTACAGTCCTGACTGCACAAATCTTCAGTCTTCCTCCTACCTCCTGTTGTCTCTGATGTGAAAGTTAGAGCAAGCTGTTTCAGGGCAGTGTGCTTGATTTGGTTGTGTGATTTTGGGTGGGCTCTTCTTTTTTCACAGGTGTGGAATTCTGTTGGCATCATTCGCTGCTACAACGATGAGCAGGACAATGCGATAGACATCGAGTTGCACGACACCTCCGTCCACCACGCCACGCACCTGCCCAACTCTCTGAACCACACCATGGCCGACCTCTCTCCTGAAGCCATCTTACTGGCCTGTGAGAGTACAGAGGAACTTGCAAGGTAAGTCACAGCCTTGCTCTGCAAAACCCAGACTGTGGAATTATACTCAGCTGCTTTCTGAGTTTTCAGCTTTTATTGCTTTTTTTGGAGATTTTTGGCTTTTGGTCGTGTTTTTTATTTATGGGACTGCTTTTGAGGAGGGTTTTCACATCTCCACCTACTTAAAGACTTCAAGAATATTGGAACATGTATTTTGGTTCCTGAGAGTTCTTTTTTTAATCCCTTTTCTCAGATATGTATATATACACACTGGAAACTTTGTGCATTGCTAGCTCAAAGGAAATCGTAAACATGAACAATGTTTCTTCAGTCTACTCAGATCAAAAATAAATAAAGGGCTATGCTATTTCTTTTCCCACTGTTGCTAAGGAGACATGTTTGGAGATTCCCAAAGAATTATAAATATGAAGAACTCAAGTTTATGAAGACCACAGGAAGATTTAAGCAGCGGGGCCAGCTAGATTCTCTTTTTGCATTTAAGAACAGTAGCAATGGTATTTTATTGTCAGTTTCTGTGGAAATATCTTGAAGAAAGGAAAGAAAAAACCACTTTATTTTCACACATATGGGGTTGTGATAAGTTAAAAATTTGGAAGTATTATTTGTATGCATTGGTTGTATGATATTCTGGGGTGCTGAGCACCTTCAGTTTTTACTATTGTTAATCAAGCAGGATGCTTACCTATTTCCACCTAACAAATAATTCTTCCCTCAGACCTCCAGTCTGTCTCTGCCTCACAGTTGAGAGGGACTAATTCTACAGTGTTGGCTCTTCAGCTCTTAAATAGTCAGAGTTACACCTTTGCAAACAACTGCTTGTGATTTATAGTTCCTGTCTGTGACTGTCCCAGATTCTAGGTTGCTAATAAAAACCTAAGATACCATCTCTTTCTTCATGTTGAGATACCTGACTGTTGTTCTTTGTCTTTGCTTTAGCAAGCTCCACTGCATTCATTTTAGCTCCTGGGATGCAAACAAGGAGTGGACGGTAGATATGCCGAAGGATGAAGACATTGAGGCCATCTGTCTGGGTCAGGGCTGGGCCGCTTGTGCCACAAGCGCCTTGCTAGTGCGTGTGTTTACAGTCGGAGGAGTCCAGAAAGAAATCTTCAGTCTCCCAGGTCCAGTGGTATCTATGGCAGGACATGGAGAGCAGCTGATGATTATTTATCACAGAGGTAGTTTTCTCTCCCTTCTGTCCGTTTTGAACTGGGTTTATGTTTTCAGTCAGTGACTGGCCTGGATGCTGACCTGTGTGACCTGTCCCAGGGACCCTGCTTTGGCAGGGGGGTTGGACTCGATGAGCTCTGCAGGTCCCTTCCAACCCCTATGATTCTGTGATTCATACACTGGTTAATTTGTATGTAATTACCAGAAGTATTATCTTCTTCTCAACGATGTTTATCTTTCTTCTTGATGAAGCTTTTGCTGTCAGAACCCGCAGATTTCTGACAGCAAAGCCTACATTTTATATGGGGATGCTGAGGTTAACCTGTGGGAAAGGGGAGGATTTTATAAGGGTGACATTACTAGATTAAACTTGGGTTTCAGATATGCCAGGATGAATTGCTATAGGAAATTAAAGAAGTACTTGTTATGCATGTTTTGTATGTCCAAAATGACAAATAGCTGCTTGTCTGACAGCAGTATTCATACGTAACCCTGCAATAGAAAGAGGTTTTAATTCAAAACTTAAAAAAAAGCATTGTCTTGTCTCTTGCCCAAATCTAACACAGCCATTGATCAACTTCTGCCTAGGTACTGGTTTTGATGGGGACCAGTGCCTTGGAGTACAGCTGATGGAGCTGGGAAAGAAGAAAAAACAAATTTTGCATGGAGACCCTCTTTCTCTTACGAAGAAGTCCTATTTGGTGTGGGTTGGATTCTCTGCAGAAGGTATGAAACTGCTGCATAAGTGACTTTGAGAAATCTTGACCCTGTTGGGGTATTTTAGAGGAGAGCTTGGCTAATTAATGCCCTTTTAGTAATGGTGATTGTGGGACTTTGGCTTTTTTCAGACTCCTCAGTGCTAAAAGGAAAACACCTGTTTTTCTATTCTTTCAATATATCTCTCAGAAATGTTTAGTATGTTTCTACTGTGAAGAGAATACAGGTGAATCTTTTCAGAACTTGTTTTCCTGATCAGTTCCACCAAAATAGGCCCATTCAGCTCTCAGCAAAAGCCTTCCCCCACACCCCAAGTTGGTAGCTTGAGAGGAGTTTTTAAGATAACCAGAAAAATTCATAGTAAAATAGCTGATTTTCTTTGGGAATCCACCCAAGTGGGATGAACTTGATTGCTTCATTAAATGTTCTTAAGTTGGAGCTTGTGGGTTAACCTGCAGTAGTGTTGACTGTCAGAAGGTGGCGCATCCTTCTAAGGAAACTAGTTTTTCCCCAGCTAGGTTGTACAGTTTGGGAGAGAGGATGTCATGTTACAGACACCTAAACTGTCAGTTCCCAGCAGCATCCACCCGTTCAGGCTTGCTCGTGTTCTACTTAATTGCCTGTCAGATTGACTCTGTTCACCTGTACCCAACAGGTACCCCGTGTTACGTGGATTCCGAGGGGGTTGTGCGGATGCTGAACCGAGGACTTGGGAACACTTGGATTCCTGTGTGCAACACAAGAGAGCATTGCAAAGGCAAATCTGATCATTACTGGGTGGTTGGCATCCATGAAAACCCCCAGCAGCTCAGGTGGGATATTTCACAGGGAACTGCTTTGTTTCTCTTGGGTTTATTTACCCAGCACTTGGTAAGGAGAGAAACTGGAATCAGGATTTTACTAAAACAGGTGGCGAGTAAGTGCCCGTAGTAAATGATCCAGTTTATAATTGTAACTCTGTGTGGATGTTCCATTGCTAAATTGGTTTTGAATAAACTCATTAGAGTTTTATAATTAGTAACTAATTGTGGCTTTTTTGCCTTGGCTGAAAGGAGCGTGCACTTTATGAAATTACACATCTCTGATGCAGGCATGTTCGTGCTTTTTGCTAGAGAAAGCTGCTGAAAGGTAATGGCTGCTGTAGGGATCCTGCTTCTGCTCTTGATGCTTTTCAGGGTTTTGGTGTTTGGTTTGGGTTGGTTTTTCTCCTTAGCTATGTTTTCCCCTTTTGTCACTTTGAGAATAATCCAATCCTGTAACTACTCAACTTCATTAGATAAATCAACTGTGTGTTGTTATATTAACATTTAAACTGTGGCCATGAAGAACAATTGTGCAAAATTGCTCAAATGCCTGTTTAGGTGAGGGTTAGCCATTGCTTTAGGTGTTACCACTGTCATGTTCTATAAAGAACTTCTTGTTTCCCTTTATTGTAACAAGCATCCTACATCTTCATCTGCTAAGCCTTGTGGTCCTCTTTGTTTGGTGACCTGTGTCCTTTTCAAACCAGGACAGAATCAGTCAGCTCACGGTATTTTACTGAAATTTAAGCTCTTTTACTTGGCTAGTCGTGCACATTTTATTTCATTTTACATGATGTTCTGGGTTTTGTGATAAGGGGAATAATTTGCTATCGCTGGTTAATATCAATTCACTGTCTGTTTCTTCCTCTAAATCATTAAGTAACATTGGCCTCCAGAAAATACACCAGAAATGTGCAGGACACATCACACTGATGGGATGGTCACCTGCGAGTGTCTCATCGTGGCTTCTGTCCTACTCCAAGGAGGAGTGCTGCTCTCCAAGTCGAAAAGAACGTTTTATCCAGAGCCACTAGCATATGCAAGATAAAAAGGGGGGAGGGTTGTTGTAGAAACACCACAGGCCTCAATTAACACAGAGAGCCAGGACACTAATGCTTCCTGTCCTTTTTTTTTCCCGGGGTCTGAAACAAGAGCTTAGAAAAAACAGATATTTTCCTCAGTGCTGCATTGATGCTGCTGGAAATACAGCTCTTCCCCAATCAATGTTTGGTTTCCAGAAAGTACTGTTTTAAATACAATGAAACAGTAAGCCTGTGCTTTTAGGATGTACTTTCACCCTTCTCTGAACACAGTGCTCTCCTTGTGAAGTCCAAAACCCCTCATCAAAATAAATGGTAGACGTGCCTGCTCTTGTTCCAGGGGCCTTCAGTGGTGCAGCAGTGTCTGAGTGTAACAAATTGCATTTACATTTTGTAATTGGTATTAAGTTGTGTGTTGTGTGAGATAGAGATCTGTGGCTGGTTTGCTTCTGGTTTGGAATTGCTGGTGTGAACAAGGATAGCATGTGCTTTCCTGGTTTTAAAACCTTGTACTGGTTGCAGTGTCCAAGTAACCCTTTATAGTGCAATCTTGCTGTGTTTAAGTCTGTAATTTAATTACTACTTTTTTAAGGAACAAATCCTCTTAAAGTATCTTCCTCCTTAGGAGATGTGATTTAGATGTAGAACAACTGGTGGCTGTAGGTGATGAGGATTGTGTGTGGGTTTTGTTTCCCTTGTGCAGGTGTATCCCTTGTAAAGGAGCCCGGTTCCCTCCTACGCTGCCACGGCCTGCTGTAGTAATATTGCCATTTCAACTTCCTTACTGTCAAGTTACAACAGAAAAAGGACAGATGGAGGTATGGAACGGTGGTGAGTCCACAGCTGAGAGTCTCAGATGTCCCCATAGTGGGGATTAGACAAGATTCCTATTAATCATCTCTCCTGAGAAAGAGGGTAGTACAAACTCTGAGTAAGATGCCTGGCTGAGGAGGTTATTTGGGTTCAGTGTTTTGGAGAGCTTTTCCCGTTTGGTTCACAACTGTTTCTAGAAGAATACAAAATAAAGCTGTTAAGAGCTGATGCAAGGTTATATTTAGACACAGTCTATTTCTTGCCAATGCAGTCTTTTTAGTGGGTGGTGATTAACGTTCCAGGAAGCGCCACATTTTGGGATCCAAATCCAGACCCTCCTAAAGGTGCCTGGTTTTTACTACTTCAGGCATAACAATATTCCTGGCAGACCTTTTTTTTGTTTGTTTGTTTTTAAGACTTACCAACTGCTCCAATTGAAATCAACCCTCTAAAATCAGCCCTTCAGGCTTCATTTATTTTTTTAAGGGAGAGGCTGGTTGAAGCAAGATGTACCTGTGGAGAACTTCTAGAGGAATATCTGTATTTCTTCTTCAACTTTTTAATAGGTTTAAATATTTCAGCTGTGGTGCACAAAGTAGAAACCTCACCCTTAGGGACAGTTAGAAATTTATTCTCTTTGATAGAAGTGTAAAGTGTGCACTGATGAACTTTGTGGTTTTTAATGAATTCTTCATTCAGCTCAAATCTTTATGATTTGCACCTGCACACCCAGATAATAGAAGGGAACTGTTAATTTAGCTTGAGGGCATATGTACTTCTGCATAGGTAAAGCAGCAGATTATTCCAGTACATCTGATCAAACCTGTATGTTTTAAATAAGTTCATAATTACTTTGGGATAGATGTAGCTGGATCTAATGGCCATACTAGTGTTTCCCTGAACAACAAGAGTTAGCTTTTCTGTTTACCTGTCTCACAGATGATGATTATTCTACAGTTACTGAGTTATTCTGGAATACTTCCAGTTTGCTGTGAGACAGAAGCTCAAAGATAAGAACAACCAACTTGTTTTGGAATTGTCTGTCCTGGTAGCAAACTGGTGAACGTTTTTTGTCTCATAAATAGAACACATAGAACTCCTTGAAAGAAGGCCACCAAGATGATGGAGTGGAACCCTTTCCTTATGAGGAGAGGCTGAGGGAGCTGGGCCTCTTTAGCCTGGAGAAGAGGAGACTGAGGGGTGACCTTATTCATGTTTATAGATATGTAAAGGGTGAGAGTCAGGAGGCTGGAGCCAGGCTCTGCTCAGGGATGGCAGCGACAGGACAAGGGTCAGTGGGTGCAGCTGGAGCAGAGGAAGCTCCATGGGAATGTCAGGAGGAACTTTGTCACTGTGAGGGTGACAGAGCCCTGGGACAGGCTGCCCAGAGAGGCTGTGGAGTCTCCTTCTCTGGAGACATTCAAACCTGCCTGGATGTGTTCTGTGGGATTTAGTCTGGGTGATCCTGCTCTGGCAGGGGGGTTGGACTAGATGATCATTTGAGGTCCCTTCCAACTCCTGACCTTCTGTGATTCTGTGATCCTGCTGAAAGCCTGTGATATGGATGGAATTTAACATACATGGTGACTGTTTGGATCAGTTTGTATACAGATGGTTGTTGATGTACTCTCTTTTCACTTGGGTAAGCACTGACTTTTAAAGAGAATTGTCTATTCCTCACCCTCCTAATATAAACATTTAAGAATAAGGTGATAAAATACATTGCAAATTGTTAGGCATGAAGTTATGGGCTGTTTGTTTTATCTCCCCTCTGACCTCCAGTGTGCATCTTTCTCCCCTTTTCAGGAGCAGTACTGGCGTTCTGTTGTCTTTCACAACCACGTGGATTACTTATCAAAAAACGGCTATGAATTTGATGAAACTGCTACAAGTCAGTCAGTGAAAGAACAGCAAGAACTTCTAATGAAGCTGTTTGCTGTAAGTGTGAATCAAGAGAAAACAGAAAGGATCCCTGAGACTTGAATTGATGGTGTTTGTAAATGTTGATGTGATTCCTCTTAGTAGAAGTCTCTCCAAGTTCTTATAGTTCGTAGACTATGATAAGGGGAGGACTGCAGTTAATATGGTTATTGCTTATCAGTATGAAGGGCAAGAGGAAGAATTTATTAAAAACCCAAGAGCTTTATCTTTGCTACACAGCTCATGATTGCTGGTGCTTTGTCTTCATTCATTCATTCCACCAAGACCATAACGTTCTGGTCTTAGAGTCCAGCCAGAGCCTTGGTACTGAAATGTGTAGCTCACAAGGCTTCTCTTCTTCCAGCTGTCTTGTAAACTGGAGCGTGAATTTCGCTGCGTGGAACTTGCTGACCTCATGACACAGAAGGTGGTGAATTTGGCGATCAAGTACGCGTCTCGCTCTCGAAGGCTGAATTTAGCCCAGCGACTCAGCGAGATGGCTGTGGAGAAGGCGAGCGAGCTGGCGACGGAAGGGGAAGAGGAGGAGGAGGAGGATTTCCAAAAGCACTTGAATGCTGGGTAACACAAATTGCTGTGAATAAAAACCAGTTTTTACTGATCTCTTGACATTTTGGTCCAGTTGATGCGCTTTTCTGGACCACAGTTTGCAGTGTGTTTGTCATCCCGTAACAGTTTGTGTTGCTTTTCTTATGGTTCTACATATAAAATGATACATTCTTGTTGATCACTTGTGAGGACTCATTAGTACTGGGATATAAAAGGGAAATATCTCTACTCCTTGCTTACTGTATGTATGTTCAACAGCTTCAGAGGCAAAGGAGGCTCAATGCCAAGTTGTTACCCCTTCCCCAAGCTTGGGTGGGTTTGGTTATTTGACTATAATCTATTTTTTTCCTCTCTTTGTCACAGTCTATCCATCTCACTTCATTCCACACCTATCTTAAAGTTCTTCTATCATCCTCCAGCCCTCCCCTCCTTCAGTATCCCATTTCAGCATATCCTATTTATTCTCTTTTTCCCTCCTAATTAATTCCAGCTCTTCAAAACTACAGGTTTGCCTGACATTTTTTCCCCTGTGTATCTGTGCTACCTTTCCTCTCCTACCTGTTTCTTTGTAAAGCACAATGAGACAAAATATGTACACTTTAAGATACAAACCAGACAGGAGAGCTTTCTTCTTGCTTGGCCTCTGAATGGTAGAGCTGTAAGGAAGAGTTGCAAACCACCAGCCTGATAGCACAGGAAGAATGTCATAGCGCTTTGTCAGAAACAATGACTTCCTATAGCAATTTTATGTATGAAGTTTGGAGCTTATTTAAGCTAAGGAAGTGATAAGTTCCTTAACTTATCTGTAGCCTTTCCTTTATTCATGTGTGTGAAGCTGCACTCTAAAACTCCTTTCTAAATGCTCTTCCTTGTTCTTCTGGCTCAGGCATGGGAGCTGTAATCCCACACCTGGGACCTCTTCCACTCCAAGGGTTGAAATTCCTCACAAACTCTGTGGTGTTCTTAGTGCCACGTGATTCTGGTGGAAAGAAATGAACCTGTTGTTTATGAATATGTATACAGAGAGAGTGGTGAGGGTCTGGAAGGGGCTGCCCAGAGAGGGGGTGGGTGCCTCGTCTCTGGGGGTGTTCCAGGCGAGGTTGGATGGGGCCCTGGGCAACCTTGTGTAGCTCCAGGCCTGGAGGTTGGTGTCCCTGCCTGTGGCAGGGGGTTGGAGCTCTGGGACCCTTGGGGTCCCTTCCAACCCAGGTCAGTCTGGGATTCTATGAATCTGTAGGTTTTAATGATCAGTGATGATTAGGAGGGAGATCCAAGAAATGTACACTGGGAATTTGGAGAATAGTCAGGTTAAGCCTTAAAACTCACTCCCTAAGCTTCAGGCTAAAAATATGCATCCATGTTACCAGCCATGTGTTTATTCAAGTATGCAGAAAAGCAATTCAGTGTTTGTCATACCTTCTGGCAACAAGAGGGTTGCACTCTGAAGGTGGCGAGAGGCTGCCCTTGCTGTTTGGGTGCTCGCTCTTGTGTGTGGAGCTGTTTGGCCAGTGCCTGTACTTCCACCTGAGCCCAGACTTCAGGCAGTTTCATAGCTGTGTGTGGTCTTGTCTTAAAGCTACATGAGTACTGCCTCAAGCAACGGCCTTTGATGTTTCAGGGTGAACCGAAGTGGTTAACGAACTTCTGTTTTATTTTTAGTAATCATCACAGTTCAAACAGAGGTATAATGCAAGTAAAGTGCTGAATGTTATTGTTCCTGTTTCCTCAATTAGATAAGTTAGGCTTCCTTTGTTCTGTTTTTCCTTTGGAATGTGGTGAGTGCTTCCTTTCTGATGGAATTCCTCCCATCTAGTTACAGCAGCTCTGCCACGGAGTGGAGTCGGCAGCGGGTCAGAAATGTTCAGCAGGACCAAGAAGTGGAAGATGCTGAGGAGGCTGATGCCCAGGAGGAAGTAGAAGAAACGCCAGAAGTACATAAACAGAGTAAGAAAAGTATATTCTCTATATATGCTGGAAGTTAGCTAGATGTCTTTTGTGGAATTAATAAGGAATTCTGGAAAATTCCCAGATAATTTGTACTTTAAATAACTCAGCAGACTGTAGGATTGTGCAAACAACAGGGTTTTCTGCCTATTGTTTTGTTCTTTTGACGTAGAATTTAGGAAAGACAGGCACAGTGCCCATCAAGGAGCACCACAAGGGGAATACAGGAGGTTTGATTTAGAAGCTGTTTATGTAAATAGAAAACAATCTCATTTGTTCCACTGAGTTCTAAAACTGCAACTTTTGCAGGGACTATTTTTTTCCACTACCTAGTTAGAGCAGGTAGATACTCCAGCCTGTGCCCACAGTCGCTGCAGAGAAACAGTTAGTGTATGTCATCTGCTCCATGGCAGCTTGTCCTTAGAAACTGAGGGACCTTTGGGAGTATTTCTGTTGTCTAATAGCATTTCTAATGGACTTCATCACCTTGGGAAGCTGTGACTTTGGTTCCAGTTCAGATCTTGCAGGAGTTTAGTTGATAGACAAGTAGTTTGCTGGGCACACTTATTCCTTAAAGTTTAAGGTTTAGGGAATTAAGTCTGCAACTCTTTAACTTAAAATCTAGGAAAAGCTAACAGCTGGTTTTGTGAAAGTGTGTGTACAATGTGAAAATGAGAATTGTGCTTTAAAATACAGGTTGCTTTACTAGTGCTTGTGTGTTTGGGGGGTTGTTTTTTTAAAAATTATGTTATTGTGCTTTCTTGCACTTAAATATGTACCCCTTTCCTTGTTCTGAAGGGCCAAAGCCTTTCTCCAGAGGTGTCTCTTCAGCAGAGGTGACTACTCCAAAGTCTGGTGAGTAAATCTCCATTTATTCTGAGCTGAGAACTTGTCACGCTTCCCAATACCTGCCCCTCTTTGTATCCTCTGCTCTCCCATTGCTACCAAAATTTAGTGTTGTCCAGTGGAAAGTTGCCTGGATTGTTGTTCTCCCAGTTGTAGGAGATTCCCTGTTCCTGTTGATTTCTTCATGACCTACTGATGTGCTGATTGCCTTAGCTGTGCCACGTGCCGAGTCCGTTCTCTGCCTGGCTGTGTCATGAAGGCATTCCTTGGGGCAGGGAAAAATGAGAACAATCATCAGTTGATTAGTATTACTAATCACAGGCACGTTTATTGGTTCCTCTTACAAGGCAGAGTTAATAAACCTGATGTAGAAGTGTGAGTCTGAGCAGGCAGGGGCAGACTGTGACTTCTTGTTTCTTCCCTTCTGCCAACCCTCTAGCAAGAATAATAGGAGTGGAAACGGATTTGGGAGTGGAGGAAGTACTAGGTCTTCCTGTGGATTTGTATTTCTGATGACTAATAACAGCCAAGTGCATATAGTATGATCTTCATGGGGTTATTAAAGTGTCTTTTTCTTTAGGCAACCACTTTCAAGCCCAGTGGGAACTTCTTTTCCTTGGTGTGGAATAGCTGATGCCTTTGATTTAGTTCTCCTCTTCAATTTTCAATGAACAGAAGCACACAAAATCAGTGTTAGCCTTATTCTTGGGAAATGAAGCTCATGTTTCATCTGCTCATTTAAAATGATTGCTGCATAGATTTTATATAAACTTGGGCATACACACACATGCATTTTTACATTCCTTTTCTCTTTATTAAACAGCTGTAATTGCATCAAGCAGCCAAGGACGAGTGAATCCCTTTAAGGTAAGAGTTTTGCAAGTGGCTTGGTGTTCTGGAAATGGCAACAGATTATTGTATCTGAAGTTTGCAATGAAACTATGACAGGTATCCTGGAGGGACAGAGGAAGGGAATAGGATGGACAATAAAATGTCTATTTATTTGTTTTGCTAGGTGTCATCTAACAAAAAGGAGCCAATGACCCCCTCAACAAATGTCCTAGACAATATGAGCAAATACTCAAAGAAAACTTCTTTGTCTAGCAGTCGAGCCACAAACAAGCAGGACTCTCCTGTTATAAAGCCTCTGATTCCCAAACCCAAGACCAAGCAGGTAATGTTTCTAGTCTTGTTACATTGTCTTAGTGAGTAAAGAACACTACATTGAATTAGACCAGTTTTTATGAAGTATGAAACCCTGTCCGTTGAGTAAAGCATCCTAGATGGCAAAGTTTCTTTAAGCATGCTGCAGAATCTATAAAAGGACATAAATCAGGAAAAAAAATATAATCAGTTGTAGAAATTACATTCTGTGCTGCATCTTGTGCTTTTATTTTAAATAGTGTTAACCAACCATCTGCTGGGCTGAAATTGGATGGATTAAATGCCATATTAACACAAGTGGTTATTGTGCCTTTAGGAAAGGCTTGGGTTTTGTTAGGCTACATGGGTGTGTGCTGTCTGAGAGGACTGAAATGTTCTTACCTCTTATTTTTTTTCTTTTTAATTTCAATTTCTATAGGCTTCAGCAGTCTCCTTCTTCCAGGCTCGTACACCAAACCTGAGTGAAAAACCAGTGGAAGAAAGAGAAGAAAAAGCTGGGAATGAGTCCCAGGAAGTCAAAGTCCCTGCACAGGAGAGCATTGAAAACAAAAGGTGAGTGGACACTTGCATCTCAGTACCACATTCCAGGTTTGATAGAAGTCTAAAATACTCTATTTTCTTCCTGAAGATGTTCTCTGAAGTGGTGTAACATCATGATTAAAGTGTTAGGTCACAAGCTGTCATGCTTGTGAGGTCACTTAGCTGCTCCTTCTGCTGTGCATGTTATCAAACCAACCTGCAGCAAGCAAGGAACAGGGAAGCTCATCCTGAACTCATCTTTCCTAGTGTGCATGAAGTAGAGGTTTTGAATCATCCAGAAACAAATATGTGTGTGAGTGAGTAACAAACAGATGATGCAAGGCATAATTTTGGGGCTCTAAGCAGTGATTTTTGCCTTGATGCTACTTAGGCATCTGATAACAACCTTTGAATGATAAATGAAACCATGCTGCTCTGTCAGTTCCAAGTGTAGGAAATACTTCAACATCTCTAGCAAATCTCAGAGGAGGTGTAAAAGCAAAGAAGGTTATGTGAAAGCATAAAAGCTTCATTTTAGTGTTTTTTCAAAAAAGAAAACAAACTGAAACTGTACATCAGTGAAAGGGCACATCTTTTCCTAGCTAAGACTCCCAAGATGGAATTTCTAGCAGTCCCAGTCCTGGTGAAACTTGCAGTATTGTAATCATGTTTGATTGAGACTTCATTTAACTGAGGTAGATGAAGGTAATTATTATTCATTTGAACTGGCATTCTTTTCATTAACCTTTTACAGATAATGTTCTAAAACAAGCAGCAAGGCAAATTGTGAGGAGGATTAGCTGAAACATGCTAATCTCTGTGCTCTATTTTTAGGCTGATGGGACCCTGTCAGAAAGGAAGAGAATCATTATGCTTTGTCATTCTAAAACTGAAATGTTAATCTCCATATATATCACAAGATTTAATAAAAGTGCTTGACTTAGTCTTGCCTTGTCAGCACATTCTTTTTAAGCATACTGCAGTAGGAGAAAGCAAATTGCTGACTGTATGTATGTCTTTCCAAGAACAAAAAAAAAAGTGCAGTTAGGTTATTTAGGAATGTATTTTTGGGGAGGAATATGAGGTTTTCTATAAACATCTTCAACAGACAATTTTTGTGTGCTTCTTTTAGACCAAAGACAGGATTCCAGATGTGGCTAGAAGAGAACAGAGCAAACATTTTGACAGATAATCCTGATTTGGATGAAGCAGAAGTGATAAAAGAAGGTATGAATCGATTTAGAATGCTGTCGTCGGAAGAAAGAATGGTAAGAAAACAGCCTTTAATTCTGTTTCTTTGAGAATTGTCCCCAGGCACACACTGAATCCCTTTGGTTATTTTAATTGGATTTTTTTTCTTTAAACTCCACTGTTCTCCATCTCCATGGACTTTGACTTGGAATTGGGATGTAATCTATGAGATATACTTTATGAAAACACAAACTATCTCAATAAAAAGTAATAGCAGAAAGGAGCTTTTCCAAAGTGGGCATAACAGAAACATAATTGATGAAGAAATTACAAAAGAGAAGGGAAAGAGTTTAAAAGTGACGTAGCCAAGGTTAATTCACTGGGGTTTCACTTTGTTCTAAGGCCTTCTGGGTCTCTTACTTGTCCAGAAAGACAAATAAGAGCTTCTATTTCATAGACAAGCTCAAATGAAGTACAGTTTTGAAGGAGACTTTTGTTTAAAACAAGAAAATAGTGAGGAAATTTGTTCTGAAGCAGGAATGACAGCAGAGAAACACTATAATCAGAGAAAGTAATTGGAAAGTTTTCTGGTCTGATTTGTGGCTTTGTGTTTAATGATGTGCTCTCTGCAAAGGTGTGGACTGAGAAAGCAAAAGGAGGAGCAGTTCCTGATTCAACAGATGATAAAAAGCGAAAGCGTCCGGCTGCTGGTGAAGATGAAGTGAAAAAGAACCAGGAGCAAGAAGCAGAGGACTCAAATTTATCCAAAAAACCAAAACCTTTAGATCAGTCTACAAATGCCAGACTGTCAGCTTTTGCCTTCAAGCAAAGCTAAGGAACGTGGCACCGGCTTGGTGCCTGTTTTCTGACAAGATGAGGCAGCTCTGTATTGAGAAACCCGCTGCTGGGCTCCAGGAGGACTAGCAGAAAGAGTGCCTTCACTCCAAATAACCTTCTAGGAAGTATTTTAGTATCAGTTCTTGAGGGAAACGTTGAATCTGTGCTCTCAGTCTTTTGCCAGTTACTAGTATAAACCTTGATAGCAAAACTAACCTTAATGGACCTGGTATGTAGAAGCACCATTCCCCACAGGCTTGTGTTCCTTGGTGCTTGTGGTGATTGATGCTAATTACAGGTCAGGTGTTCTGGGGAGGGTAAACTTTGTCCAAAAACTGTCCAGTGGTTTTAGAGAGGCAAAGGAACAGCTATACCAGTCCTTTTGCCAGCTGCAAACACTTGTAAGAGAAAGGCACCCAAAGAAAAGGGGGGTGAGGGGAAAGTAGCTTGTCACAGTCCTGATGTGCAGATTCAACACTTGTGGGTGGCTGTGACAGTGGTGGAGAGCAGCCTGGTGTGAGCAGGGGGAGAAAACCTGGACAGGAGCCGAGTTAAAAGTCCAGGGTGCTGAAATGAGCCACATCATACAGTGCAAATGTACTTTCCCAATCTGTGCAGGGTCCAGAAAGTGCTCAGAACTTGAAAAAAATCTCTGTATTCTTTAAAATAAAATGTGACTGTTTCTTTGTTTTAAGGCGGTGATTGTCGATGCAGTTCTTATAAATACACAGACTTCTACTTACAGGTCATAAGGCAGTTGTATTTACCTTCTCTGGAGAGGAGGCAGTACATCTAAGAAAAGTATTTGAAGCAAACTCAAGGTTTGAAGCTTTTTAAGGACAAGGTAAAATAATTTAGCGTAACAAGTGAGCCCAAAGAGTTTTAACTTAGGTTTGGGTTTTTTCCTCCCCTCTGGTTTTGCACATTCTTTCATTGTTTTCTTCATTCTTTATTCATTTTTACCTTACTACTGAAAAGGCAAATGGCTGTCTGAGAAGTCTGTAGATTGGCAATTGAGAGAGACTTCTGTAAAAGCCACTAAATCTTAGTGCAAGATGTGTTTTGCTAGGCTGTTTTTAGCAATTGTAGGTTATTTTAGAGAAAACAGATACTGTTTTTGCTCCATGTAACAGACAAACCAGGGGCAGGATGTCAACCAGGGATAGGAAATACAAACAGAGAAAGATCTAAAGTCCTGTCATTTAAAATTCTTTTTTTTAATCCATAGTTCTTGTGTTGTTTGCATTTTATTTGTTTAATGCTAAGAATAGACAGCAAGTAATAATTAACATAAGTAATAACTTTTGGTATTGACATAATGCAGGAAATTCAGAAGAGTAGTGGGATATTACAGTGACTTTTTCTACATTCTTGGGGAAGAAATGATTGTATCAGAGACTGGAATAGGCAGTAAAGTGTATTTCCACATTTGAGTGTATCGGAGACAAATGGGGTTAGATGTGTAAGAGAAAATACCCTGATAGAGCAATGACTGTGAGCTTGGTGAGCTGTGTGTGTTCTTTCTGCCTGGCTACCTGGTGACTTGAGCATCTTGACCATGGTGCAGGGAGATGGGCGGGTGGTTTTCCTTTTCACCTGCATCCCCATAATCTGTATGGAAAGGAGCTGCCCCTCGGCCGCTCTTACCCTACCAGGGAAGTCCAGTCACCCTCTGCAGTAAGTAAGCAAACTTTGAGCAACTCCTCAGGGCTCCTATATATGTAAAGGGTGCATAAAATTATTCAAGCAAGATATTTACACCTCAGGACGTTGAATCACAGAGCTGTAGGGGTTGGAAGGGACCTCCAGAGCCCATCAGTCCAACCCCCTGCCAAAGCAGGGTCCCTAGGACAGGGCACACAGGTTGGTGTCCAGACGGGGCTGGAATCTCTCCAGAGAAGGAGACTCCACAGCCCCTGGGCAGCCTGTCCCAGGGCTCCCTCACCCTCACTGGGAAGAAGTTCTTCCCCAGATTGGTGGGAACTCCCTGTGCTCCAACTTGAGGCCATTGCCCCTTGTGAAGGGGCTGCCCATGTCCCCTGTGTCCCACACTTCAGATATTGATACCCATTGATCAGATCCCCTCTCAGGCTTCTCCAGGCTGAACAGCCCCAGCTCACTCAGCCTTTCCTCACAGGGGAGATGCTCCAGGCCTTTAATCACCTTCGCAGCCTCCTCTGGACTCTCTCCAGGAGATCCCTGTCTTTTTTAACCCAGGGAGCCCAGCACTGGACACAACACTCCAGGTGGGGTCTGACCAGGGCAGAGCAGAGGGGGAGGATCCCCTCCTGTGACCTGCTGGCCATACTGCTTCTAATGCACCCCAGGATCCCACTGGCTCTCTTAGCCACCAGGGCACACTGCTGGCTCATGGCCACCCTGTCATCCACGAGGACTCCCAGGTCCTTCTCTCCAGTTGTGCTTCTGGTGGTTGGGTCTGTCTGTAAAGCTCCTGCCCTGTTGCACCAGCTGTGCTTTGCTTCAGACTCCAGCCACAAACCTGGTACCATTCCCGTTCTATACCAGAGGCAGGTAGGAGTCCACTGCTGCGAACAGCTGGCCCCACAGAGTGTCCACAGTCCTTTTGGCTTCTCTAGGAAGGAGGAAACTTCCAAAGTAAACTCCCATGAGAGTTTTCTGAGAGCTGGACGTTTGCAATCGCGTGGCTCTGCTGAACTAACAAGCCAAAGGTCTGTTTCAAGGGGAGGCTCCTGGATTTTAGTGGATGGTTTCATGGAAACCACTGGGGGTGTCAGGCACCACCCTGCACATCCCTGGTTCCCGTTTGCTGTTCTCCTGGCTTTGCTTTTGCTGTATAATGCTTGCAGGTTTCATCAGACCTGACATCTGCAGCCTTGGGGTCACAATCTGTTTCTTTGTAGTGCAGATGTTCTTTATCTGGATAAATGCTGAGCTTCCTGTGGGTGCGGCGGTCGCTTTGGGGTCCAACAGGTTAACAACATTGCTGCACACACAGTGATGTATGGAGGTTTGTATAAGGTAAATGGCTTGAGATGCCCTCTCAGCTGCAGAACAAGGGAGGTGAGTGTGCTACACTGGGTTATATCCCCCATGAAAAGCCATCAGATCCTGCCCATCAGTTTGGGACTGGTTTTGGTGTGTTTAAGTATCACAGAATCACGAGGTTGGAAAAGACCTTTAAGCTCATCGAGTCCAACCGTCCCTGTCCTGTGCTAAACCAGCTCCCTGAGCACCTCATCTCCCCTCTGTTAAACACACCCAGGGCTGGGGACTCAGCCCCCTCCCTGGGCAGCCTGTGCCAGGCCCTGACAACTCTGCCAGGGAAGAAAGAAGCTGGTCCTGGCTGCCACTTTCTCCTCCGGCTGCTGCGCTGCCGTATCAAAGCAATAACTCATTGGCTTAAGGGCAGACAGACACAAACACCTTCCCTGGGCTGTGAAAACGGCCACTTGATGCTGGACTCAATTGGATGTGAACGGCAGAGGGAATGTGCAGGGATAGTTTGAGCTGCGTGTTGCCAGGGAACAGCCCGGTCTACAAATCACATTATTGATCTCCGGGTGAGAAGCGATGGGGGACTCAGCTGCTCTTCCCCTCTGCCCGGTGCCTGAATCAAAAGCCGCCCTTGATTTAGGAATGGGCTGGAGGGGCTTAGAGATCACCCCAGGTGATGGAGAGCTCCTGTCAGAAACGAGGTACGGGTCCACAGGGCCCTGCAGACATGTGTTAGACGGCTGTTTTCTTAAAATGAAATATGTATTTGCTTCCCACAGCCTGCCCATGGGCCTCCCTCTGAAGTTTACCAGATTTTGGGGAGCCACTGAGATCCTGTGGCCTTCCTCTGTGAGGGCATGAAAGGAGAGCAGGGGCAGGGCAAAACTGCTGCCTCTCCTTCCAGTTTCAGCTCTAAAATGCAGGGAACTTCAGCTCCTCCCTCAGCAGGGAATTTAAAGCAGCTGATAACTACCCCCTCAAACCTTGGGGATCCTCTGTCCTTCCAGAGCAACAACTCCCCCCTGTGAGCGATTAGTATTTTAGGAGCCTGTAATCAATTTTGCTGGTTATTCTGGGTAATGGAATTAAATTGCTCGTGATTCACTCTTTAAACTGACGCACTGTGATTCCAGGGGCTGATAAATCCCAAGCCCTATTTCCAGGGCATGGGAAGGATGGCAGGAGGCTGCCACGTTGCCATCCATCGCCGCTCTGGGCTCAGCTATTATTTAAGGATCACGTTTGGGTCGCGCTGCAGCTTGATGTTAATAGCAGGATCGATGCTCGTTGCTCTTCTCCTGCTCGAGCTGTTAATGATACGCTGGGTCGACGCAGATGGTTTGAGAAGGTGGAATTCATCATCTCTCACTTGAAGCTCTGAGCCCAGTCTCAAACACTTCCGCTTTACAGTCAATGGAGGGACAAATAGGCATCTTCTGTGCATTTTAGCAGCTGTCAGTGTGGAAATTGCACTTGAAATACTTTTTAGAGGACTGAATCGAACCTCGGGAAGGCTGCCTGGGTCTCTTCATCCTCAGCCAGCTTGGTTTCTTTGGAAAGCTTGTTCTTCAAACCCTGAGGAGCTCCCTGGTACAAAAAAGACAGGGATCTCCTGGGCAGAGTCCAGAGAAGGTCTACAAAGATGATTAAGGGCCTGGAGCATCTCCCCTGTGAGGAAAGACTGAGTGAGCTGGGGCTGTTCAGCCTGGAGAAAAGAAGACTAAGGGGGGACCTTATTAATGTTTATAAATACCTTAAGTATGGGATGCAGGGGGAAATGGGCAGCCCCTTCTCAGTGTCTGTTGGGACAGGACAAGGGGCAATGGCTGCAAATTGGAGTATAGGAAGTTCTGCAACAACATGGGGAAGAACTTCTCCCCAGTGAGGGTGAGGGAGCCCTGGGACAGGCTGCCCAGGGGGTGTGGAGTCTCCTTCTCTGGAGAGATTCCAGCCCCGTCTGGACACCGACCTGTGTGACCTGTCCCAGGGACCCTGCTTGGGCAGGGGGTTGGACTGATGGGCTCTGGGGGTCCCTTCCAACCACTATGATTCTATGATTTGCCTGGCCAGTGTGGGTTTGTGTTTTGGAATCATAGAATCCCAGACTGGTCTGGGATGTGTCCCAAGGATCACAGAGCTCCAACCCCCTGCCACAGGCAGGGACAACAACCTCCAGGCCTGGAGCTACACAAGGTTGCCCAGGGCCCCAGCCAACCTTGCCTTGAACACCCCCAGGGATGGGGCACCCACCCCCTCTCTGGGCAGCCCCTTCCAGCCCCTCACCACTCTCTCTGGAAAGAACTTCCCCCTAATATCTAATCTAAACCTTCCTTCAGAGAGAGGGGACTTCTTCATGGCTGGAAACAGCCGTGTTGTAACATCCTGATGCATATCTACCTAACCCCAGTAGTGCCACGTTTGTGAGTGCTGGGGCCAGAGCTGCTGGCATTGGCTCCTGTGTGTGCTCAAACACACCCAGAAAGTGTGGGTTTCTGCCTCTCCACACTACTCCCGCTAGTAAATAAGGTGGAAAGTGTCCTTCTCCCCCCTAGAAATATAAAAATTACAAGCAGCTCCCAGAGCTGCTGAGTTCAGAGCTTTGTAAAGCCCAGCGTGACTCCAGAGGGAGCTTATCTTCTTTCCCAAGAGAATAAAGGTAGCAAAGACCAGGGAGTGCCAAGATACAGGGATGCCCTTTGCTAAGCCCTTCTTCACACGGATGATCAGGTCTCAGTGGTTTGTGGCTCCTAGGAAATGCTACCCAGCCCTTTGAACCATGTCAGCTTGGGCTGGTTCCAAAGGGAAGTGGGAGTCACTTTTGCTGGGTACGGGAACCCGTCCAGCCTTATACGGAGGACTTGGAGATCCCCAGATGCTGCCAGGTACCCGGGTGTCTGGGGAGGAGCAAGGCTGGAGCTCAGGGCTTCCTAATCCTCTGCTGCAGCAGTTTCTGTTCCTGAGGGCGCCCGGGGCAATACAGCCGGTACAGCCTGACTGGCTGCAGGCCAGCGCCCGGCCCTTCATTTCACCTGAGTCATCCTGGCTCGCTCTCTTCTGGTAAAACCTGTGACTGGAAACCGAATCAGCAACAGGGAGGGTGTTTCTGCTGCTGGGGTTTTTAATTTTCCCTTTTTTCCCCCCCTTTTTTTCCCTTTTTTTCTTGCTTGTCTTGGCTCTTGTGCCAGCAGACAGGAAAGCCAGTGAGTCACACTCTGCACCCCGTCCCTCCCTCTGCCAGCTCCTTCCCCCCATTTATCTCCCTGGTAATTTACCATTTCCTAAGCATGAGGGAGCAGAAGTTGTCCCTGCTGCCTTCCAGACAGATCAGGTGTAAAAAGTGAGGGCTTGGCTGCATCCTTCAGCTTCTCAGCCATTCATTGCAGTGGCAGTCTGAAAAATACTGGTTACCTGGCTCACGGTTGGGGTGACGGGTGATGGAGCATGTGCCCTACGCTCAGCTGAACCTTATGACTCAGTTTCTATCTCATCAAGTCCCAGAATAGCTTTGGCCAGAGGGAACCTCCCAAACCACCCGTCCCAGCATTCATTGGTTTGCTGACATGTGAACCCAACGTGAGGCCAGGGCAGAACAGCCTGAAAGCTCCCGCTTGCGAACACGCGCCGTGGAGGATGCAGGATGCTCAGACTGCGGGCAGAGCTGACATCCCAGCCTGGTCCCCCTGCCAGAGACCCCAAAAACCAGTCATCAGAGCTGGCACATTTCCAGAGCCAGGGGTGGGAACACGAAAACATCAGGGCACATTAACCCTGCAGCAGGAAGGGGTCTGCAGGGCTCAGTAGTTCAGGTGGACTGGACCCCAGCCATGGTTATGTGTTAGGCATGGTCATGAAGGAGGATACATCCATGTGTGGGGTCTTCCTGGTGGCTGCATCCCCCTGGCCAGCATCTCAGGGTGCCCCAGCATGGCTCCAGCAGCACCAGGGAGCTACCGAGGGGGATGCACCAGCATCATCCTGGTGGGAAAAGGACCAGCAATCCAATTCAGGGGGTTGGACTCAATGGTCTCTTGAAGTCCCTTCCAACCCCTACAGTTCTGTGAATTTTGGGAGGCTGTAAAGGGGGGAGCTGCTGCTCAGGGCAAGGACCCAGGTCCCAGCAGGACCCTCCCCATCCATCCCCAGCCGAAGCCACCTTGCTGCCTGCCCTGGGCTCCCCTAGACGTTCCCCACTATGGGGCAATGGGCACCCACCGTAGCTCAGGGGGACAGATCCCCACACCTCCAGCCCGGGGATTCCCCCCCACCGCCGCCCCGCTCATCCCGCCCCCGCTGTGACGGGCTGAGACCGTCCGGCTCATCACACCGCGGGTGACGTCACGGCGGCGGCGGCCAATGGCGGCGGCGCGGGCGGTATAAAGCGGGCGGCTGCGGGGCCGACCGGCCGTGCAGAGGTGGCGGCGGGTGGGGGGCCGGTGGGACGGCGGGAGGGCAGGAGGAAGGGAGCGCCGAGGGCACCGGGCTCCGCCACAGCGCGCTGCCCGCGGCCGGGCCCTGCGGGGGCCCATGGAGGCGGCGCGGAGCTGTAACGGGTACGCGCGGCAGGAGAAGCCGCCGCCGGCCGCTTCCCCTTCGACGGGCGCCGAGAAGCCGCGCGTCCCCCCCGGGAGCGGCGGCGGGAGCGGGGATGGCTGGAGGGGCGAGCGGCCCCGCAGCGAGGAGGACAACGAGCTGAGCCTGCCCAGCCTGGCCGCTGCCTACACCACCATCCTGCGCTCGCTGGGCGAGGACCCCGAGCGGCAGGGGCTGCTGAAGACGCCCTGGAGGGCGGCCACCGCCATGCAGTTCTTCACCAAGGGCTACCAGGAGACCATCTCGGGTAGGGAGCGCTCCCCGCGGGCGGGTCTCGCTCAGCCCGGGCCGGAGAGCCCGGTCCCGGCCGCGCTGCTGCCGTCCCTGCGCTGTCTCTTGGAGCGAAGCTTCGCCCGCTGCCCCTGGTCCGCGAGTCCCCAGCAGCGCGTGGTGGGAACGCCCGTACCTCGGGGGCTCCCCGTCCCTTCCTGTGCCCTGTTTACCCCGCTGAGCTCCTCGCTGGCGTCTGTCGTAAACTTCTGGTGCTTCTGTTTGTCCTTTTCTGGTGTAAACTTCTCAAGCTCTGGCGTAGGAACCTGTTGATTGCACTTCTCCTCCCCATCCTTAGCTGGGCTGTGCTCAGGAGGGGAAGGAGCACTTGGCTTCTGTTTGCAGGCATAAGCTGCTTGAATTGCCACGGGAAGAGTCCTGTTCTGCCCATGCTTTGAGCAGGTGAGGCTTTTCAGAGCTGGGAATGAAGCTTAAGGAAGGAGGAGGTCGGGGAGATTCCAGGTCCATCTCGGGGTCCCGACAGCGAGTGGAGGTGTGGGGAGGTACCCCAGGTTCGCATCCCTGCCCCAGGTGAGCGACCTGTCCGCTTCCCAACTGTGGCCTCTCCTTGAACTGGGTGGGATGTGTTGTCCTCCTCACCAGCAGCTCCAAAGTTGTCCCTTGGTTCCAGTGCAGGGTAAATCCTGTGTGAAAATGTAGAGTTTACATGGGGTTTCCTCTCCTCAGCCTTCCCACTGAGGAGTGCCCCCTGCACTGATGGTAAAACAGGGCTTGGCAGTCCGGGGGATTTCTCCTTGCAGTGAAAAGCAAGTTCCTGTTAGTGAGTAAGGGATGGTGGCTGTGTCAGCGTGGACTCCGAACGCGAATCGGAACCGACTCCAGCACATCCTGCTCTGTGGGTACGGCACTGGTGTTCCCAGAGCCCCAGAACGGCATCAGGGTGTTGCAGCTGGATGGGAACCGTGCCCATCAGGCATCGGGGAGCTTCCCGCGGACGCACCAGAGTCCTTCCCAGTGCCCCGGGCTTCAGCTGAGAGAGGTCGGCTTTTGTCTCTAGTTTCTTTTTCACTTCTCAGCTGTTGGCTCTTAGGAAATCAGATTGCAGCAGTTAACTTACCCAAGTGCCGGTGCCGTGTCCTGGCTTCCCCCAGGAGCAGCGTTTCTGCCTGGATCTCTGCTTTGCCTGCCTGATCCCACCAGGCTCTCAGGTCTGCGTCTGGAAACAGGCTGCGGGCTGTAGCTGCCATCCTCACTTCTCTCCCTTTAGTCCTGCTGCACCGTGTGTTTGAGGTGAGGTTTCCCAGGGTCTTCCAGAATAATCCTTTGTCTGCTGGGAATGATTTTCCTCGTTTGGGGACTCTCTGTGTGTGTCTCTGCTGCTGTAAGTCGCAGATGTCTCAGTCATCCTGCCAGTCTCTAGCAGAAGGGGTTTTTTAGTGGTAGTTTCTGAGGATGAATTTCTGTGCTCAGCCTGGATGATGAGGCTGCTGCCCGTCTTAAGTCCTCTCTTATCTTGCTGCCACTTTTGTGTGCAGGGCCCTACATTCTCCTAAGCTTTAGAGTTTTTAATAGCTTTTTTCCTACTGATATGGGGAGTCTCCAGGACCTGAATTGTCGGTCCTAATCTCTCACTTAGAGCTCACAAAGCAGAGCAGTTCTGGCTGTCTCCTCCCCTGAGTCTGCAAACCTGGGAGAGCTGTGTTATATCCATGAGTAAAAGTGTCACTACTGGGTGCTGTACTTGGTCTGCTTTTCCCTTTTCTTTCTAGGAGATAAAGCTGTGATATTAGTGTTCCTTCTGATGCCAGATGGGGAATCCTTTTACTTTCCAGCTACTCACCTTTTGCACAACGCCCAGCTTCCAGTCTTCCCACTCTTACTAGCCAGACACAGCAAGAGCTGTAGCTGAAGTCCCCAGCAGCTGGCAAAACTGTGGGTGAGGAGTTGGCTGGGAGAGTTGATATGGAAGTAACTTCCACTTGGGAGAGTTTAAAATACATCATGAAACCTGGAGCTGACAACTACAGAGTCTGTGGGAGCAGGACTTGCTGTGGGATTGCTGTGGCTCTGTGGCAGTGTCTGGATGTGCTGCTCACTTGCTTGTGCTAATACAATCTGCACAGCCAGGCCAGGAACTGGCTTGTAAAAGAAGGAACACAAAACAAAAAACACCTCACCCCCTAGCTCAAACAATTCCCCCACAAACCATCCACCCCAGACCTCAGTGAAAACCAGCCCTGACCCCTTGTTTGCTCAGGTTTCTCAGCTTACTCAGCTCTGTATGTGGAAGTGCTGGGACAAGCAGAGGTTAAAGCTGTGCTTTGTGGGGTGTGTGTTGAGTGTGTCCACGTTTCCCCCCAACATGTGGAATGCCACTGGTGGTTACCATTGGTCTTTTCACAAAAGATTCCTCAGGTGAAAGCCCTGTGGTGGTGACTGTACAAACACGTGCCTGGGAGCAAAGTGTGTTGCAACAGGCTCTTGCCTTCAGCAGGGCCCTGGCTGGCTTGTGGAAACCTTGCCAGGCTGTACAGATAGAAGAATTGACAAAGATGAACCAAGGTGGTGAGTGTAAGTACAGCCATGGGCTTTAAAATCAGCCTTCTGTCTGCTTGAGTGTCTGCCTTGGGGTAGGCAGGAGAAAATAGATTAATTTCTGATGGTGTTTCCATTTTCCATATGGGAACACAAACCCAGTGTAATAGGTGTATTCCCAAATCATGAAACAGCCAAGGCTGGAGAGTGTGAAGCTACAGGCATGCTGCAGGAGGGCTTGGGTGTTCAGTGTGCTCCTCTCAAGCCTCGTGGGCTGGAAGTGAGAACGTGGGGGTTTTGTGGCTGATGACAAAACTGAAGTACCTGACTGCCTGGGATGCTGCCTGCTGCTCAGGGTGAGGGATTTGAGTGGAGCCTGGCTCTTGTCACTGAATGAGGTCAGGGTGCTGGAAACTCTTGGGTATGGTGTGGGGTGATGGCCCAACCTGCCCTGCAGCAACCCGCCGACTCTGATGCCACCGGAGAGGACCAAACGGTGTGAGTGGGGAGCTTGGTTCAAGGAACCCCTGAAGCTTTTGGGAGCTGCTGAGCTAATGTGTGGCTTCAACAAAATCAGTGAATAGGTACTGTTTTTTCTCTTTCAGCCTTGATTGATGGTTCACCCTTCAGAGCAAACTGTTTCCCTGGTCAGTTTGGTTACTGAACACTTGGGGCACGATTAATACGCTGGACCTTCGGTCTCCTTCCCTGGGTGTTGTCACTTTGCTTCCATGACACCTTCCTGTATTTGTGGCTTTGTACTTTCCATAGCTTAACTTGGTAGTGTTGTAGGGAAGATTACATCTCAATTCTGTCCCTTCTCTCCATTCAGATTTCTGTGAGCTGCAGAGAAGCTGATGCTGCTTTCCAGCTCCCGCTGTGTGTGTTTCCCAGCTCACTTTCAGAGCAAGAGCAGTCCTGCTTCACCCCTCATTCATCTGTGCTATCTGTGTTCTGCAGCTGGCCATTATTGTATTTTGGAGCCTTTAGCAGAGTTTACTCACTAAATGTCTAAATCTGGCTCTTCCTGTTCTTCCTAGGTTATGTCTCTTCCCTTATTAATGCTGCCTTTACTGCAGGTCTTGCTCTTTGTCAGAACACATTCAAATGCAGTGATCCTGCTTTTATAGTGCCAGTCATCCAATTTCATGTGAGTGGCAAGAATGCTTCCAGTGATGTCAAATAATATCCATGTGGGGTCCAGATTCAAAAATGCTGGCAGGTCTCACTTGGGCACCTCTGCAGACTAACAGCCACTGCCACAGAAACCTCTTAATGTGTCTGTGGGGGTGGCAGAGCAGGCACCATAGCAAAGCTTTACTTATTGATTTCACACAGAATCACAAGGCTGGAAAAGCCCTTTAAGATCATCAAGTCCAACCGTCCCTGTCCTGTGCTAAACCAGATCCCTGAGCACCTCATCTCCCCTCTGTTAAACACCCCCAGGGCTGGGGACTCAGCCCCTCCCTGGGCAGCCTGTGCCAGGCCCTGACAACTCTGCCAGGGAAGAACTTTTCCCTCCCAGCTGAGCTGACCCTGCCCTGGGGCAGCTTGAGCCCATTGCCCCTTGTCCCATCTCCTGTCCCCTGGCTGCAGAGACCATCGCCCACCTCTCTGCACCCTCCTGGCAGGGCAGGGGAGGTGGGGAGAAGGTCTCCCCTCAGCCTCCTCTTCTCCAGGCTGAACACCCCCAGCTGCCTCAGCTGCTTCTCAGAGGATTTGCCCTCCAGCCCCTTCCCCAGCCTGGTTGCTCTTCCGTGGATGCACTCCAGGACCTCAATGTCCTTTCTGTAGTGAGAACAGCACACAGTGCTTCTGCATGAGCATCCAAGGATGTGTTTTCTTGCCTGGGTTCAGGTCTGTCAGCCTCATGCTTCTAGGAGTAAATGATAAATAAAGGTGAGCTGGGCTGCTGACAGTTGGTTGCCTGTAACTTTCTTATATTTGGTTCAGGCAATTGCCTGCCAAAGATTGAACGTGGAGAGATCCATCCCTCCTTTTACTAAAGGCTTAAAGTCACAGCCAGAGGTGCACCCTGTGAGTGTGTGTATACAAACACCAGGAGGCACAAGTGCGTGCAAAGGAGTGAATAAACAAATACAAGATCACAGACAGTGCAAACTTACAACTCAAGCCTTCAGCATCACTCTTGCTAAGCAGAGCTGACTAGTAAGAGACAGAAACAGTGTCAGTTGCAGCGAGTCTCAAGGATGCTAGCTGCCAAGGGTAGCTGGTTCTCTTTGTGTAATCCTGTGGGAAACATTAGGCACGGGGCTGAGTGAGCCACCTGCATCTGCTGGAGGATGTTAACCAGCTTCCATCATCCATAAGCACTAAGTGGTGTGTGTGTTAAACAGTGTAGTTGCTGGTAATGGTTATGTGAATAAAAGCTGGAGGACTTTTTGGGTAAGTTTGTTACCTCTCAAGCACGTTCCAGGTTCAGCTGTCCTTCCAGGGAGCTGAGAGTGAGGAATGCTGGAGAGGATAACTGCTTTCTGAACCTCAGTGGTTCAGGATGTGTGCTTGACTTGCCTGGAGGTGAAGTGACTCTCCTGTGCAGCTTTTATTCTAAAGCAGGGGGCTAGTTAGCTGTCCTACAGCAGCTGAACACCTGCAGAACTGGGTATATGTTTCTCTTCCTCTCATTAGTTTCTGTGCTTTTTTTCCCATGGTGAAGGGTGAAAAAATGCAGCCTTAACGCTCTTCCTCCTCTTGCCTGTGTGAATCTGGTACTTTGACAGATGACAACAATAGTGTAAACCCATAATTTTTCTGCCAGGCTGCTCAGTGTGCTGCAGCTGAGAGGTGCTGAGCGTGGCTGTGTGAAGCCAGGCAGGCTGTGCCTTAAACAAACAGGGCTGTTTGATCAGCAGCGCTGCCCTTTGCGAGGGACTGCGAGTCACTCGGTTCCCTTCTGGAAACAGGGTGCCCCTGGGTCTCTGGCTACTGCTAGAAGGAACGGTCTGATCTCTTAACCTGAACAGCAGCATGGCAGTGGTGTGGCTGTGGCTTGACTCTCGTATGCTGGAGCGTGGGAGATATGGGGGTTGTTCAGATTAAGGTCCTTGGAGGTTTTCTTTCCTCAGCTTCCACCTCTGGATGAATGAAGCTTCCCATGATGGAACTTGGGCTGGGGGCTACAGCTGCAGGACCTCCCAGGACGATCTCTCCTTCTCCTCAATGCTCAAGTAACACCGAGTTTGTTTGGAGTTTTGTTGGGAATTTATTAAAAGTCTTAACCCCTTGAATCTTAACTATCAAGGGTTTCTGGTCTCTTCATGTTCCTTCTCTAAAGTGGTGGTTCATCTTCCCTGAGTTTTCACTTCGGTTCCAGAAGGAAGCATGGATGAGGGGACTGTCAGACCTCCTATGACATGAGGCTCTGAAATGGGCATTGAAAATCCTGATACATTTTAATGAGCATCTCCATCACCCTGCTTTCCCTCATACTAATAAACCTCTTGGCAGAGGGCAACTTCCAGAACCTAATCTCAGCTTTGCCTGGGAACCTGCAATAACCGATCTCTTATGAACAGACCTGAGTCTCATGGCAATATGGAAAACTTCTTACAGGAAAACAAACCTGTACAAATGGTGCCTGGAATTAGTTGAACAGCAATAATGCTTTGCTTCCATCTTTGCTTCTGTGAAAGGTGCCTTACATCACACACATGGTTCACCTCTCTTTGGTAACTGAAGAGTTAAGCTTTGCTTCTGAAGCCAGTGTTCCTGTCTGAAGCCAAACATCCCTCTCTAGGCCATTGGTGTGGCAGTGATGAAATCTGAAATTAGTCATAAACTTGTAAATTCTTCTGTGTCTGAGGTTTCTTTTGGTTCCTGTTAGGTATGTTATGGTGAGGAAGCCACTTTGTGCTTACTTAATTGTCTCTGCAGCTTTTGAACTCTATTGCCTATTTAGATGCCACTTTACTATTTAGAAGGAGCCATACATAGCCAAAGAGCTCTTTAAGATTTTTTTTTTTCTGAAGCAGATGTCACATCCAGATCCCCCCTTTCTTAGGAACCTGAAGTCATTAACTTTCTGTGGCAGTACAAACTCTCTATATGAATGAGTGTTTTTGTAGCCTGATTCTCTTCTCTGTTCACATAATAAATTCTGGGTACCTTTTAATACTGAAAGACTCCAACAATTTTGTTTCTTGTCTGGAGTATTTTCTCAAAACTACAGCTCCCTGTGGTGCCATCATGTGAATGAATGAAATCAGTTTTGACTCCACACCTTACCTTTCAGTTGCTGCTGGGTAAGAAGTGTTTACAGCAGTTCCCTTCCAGATGTAACTCTGACCCTGTAGTCAGCTGGTTTTAGCTATCACCTTGTCCCCTCTGCTCTATCAGCTACATCTGTCCTCAGATGAACTTCTAGAGAACGGCAGGCAAAGGATCTGCCTGTGTGCCCCAGCTGATTAACTGATCAGTGATTAGCCTTTGGTCTCTGGCTTATGGCACTGCTGTCGGGGAGTATCCTCCACACCTAGTTCATGTGAGTTTTGGTGTAACTCTCTGCTTTGGGAAGAGCAGAAGGTACCTGGCTGTAGTTTGAACACACTACTGTGCATCGGTGTGATGTGACCACCCCACCACCCTCGCAGGACACCGGCCTCCTCAGCCTGAACCCGCTCCTACACTGGCCTCAGCCGCCTGCTGCAGCTCACAGCGCTTGTGGGGGGCTGTCAGTGGGGGGGGGTCTGGAGCTGTGTCCTGGCTGTGAAGAGAACCACCTGCCTTATGTCTCTGCCAGGATGGCTGAGCCCAAGAAGAGTGGTGGGGAATCTCTGAGGCCACCTTCACCCCTGCTGCTGCTCAGTCCGACTCTTCTCTGAAGTGGCGCAGTGAAGCAGCACTGCAGGGAAGTACTTAAACTCGCAGTGAGAACAACTCCATCCCTCAGTCCCCTGGGCAGAGTAAAAATGGGACCTCTGAGGTGCTGCTCAGAGTGCTGCCATCCCTCATTCCCTTCCTCGACCGAGCCGGCTGCTGGGTGGGCTCCGGCTTCTCCGCTCGCCAGAGGTGCTCTCGCTTTCCTGTGTCACATTAAAGCCATGCAAATAGTTTCTATAGCAACAGGTCTTTCTGCTGGCTCTGACGCAGATCCCCAAAGGTCTTTCGTGGTCTGTCTGCATCCCGGGCTGCTTTCTGCTGTTATCAACTCCCCTCGAAGACAAAGGGGGGGAAATGAGTTCTGCTCTGTTTGGAGGGACCTGGCGGCTGGTCTGTGGAAAGAGCTCACTGAAGTTTCTACACCGGGACTGGAGCTCTAGATTGAGGGGAGAAATCAGCTGGAATAATCTGTACTGTACACAAAATGGCTCTTGTTCTTCCTCTCCTCCAGGCTACCTAATTTAATTTGGATCTTGGCTTTCTGTTAACATGGTGTGTCCAGGCTAAAGGGTTTAGGCTGTAAATTCCCATTGCTTTTCTGGGGAGGTGAAGAGGGCACATGGTGGTGTTGATGGGCTCTTTTGGGGTACAGGCAGGGCTCGGTTGCAGCACTCAGGTGCTGCTGTGACTGACAAAAGCAGGGTGAGGGGAGGTGTGACTGAGAGGCCATGGGATGATGTATGAACGTGCCCATCTCATCAGATCCTACTGATGGCAGTGATTACATAGGTAGTACTTGGAGGGAGCAGAAGCACTGCTTCAGTGGAGGATGGTTTCTTTTCCATGTTAAGGAAGAGGAGCCCATCTGAGCTGCCTGTGCCTTGCTTTGTCAGGAAACCAAGCCAGCAGCTGTGCTTACTTCTAGCCCTCCTTCCCACCAAAAGCCCTGTTGGCCTCTGTAGTTTCCCTTTGAAGATCCTGGGGCTGCAGGAGGAAGGGATGGAAAAGATGTAGTTGTGTTTGGAAGGTGGGTGAGATGCAGCAAGTGTAACAGCTCTGGGGGAGTTGGGACAGGCATGGGGAGGGACATGAAAGTGGAATCAAGCTAGGGATTAGGCAGTGTGCCCCAACAGGTAGAATGTGAGAACAGGAGAAAAGGTGCAGATTTGTCCCCAGCTTTGCTACTGGCCTGGTTAATCTGGAGCCCTGTTTCCCCTTCAGTCCTTTCATCTCTGTTAAGTCCTCCAGAGCACGTGCTGCAGGATGAGTTTGCTGGGTCCTCTTTGATGCTGTTGCAAATTGAATGGCTAAAAAAAGGAAAATAATGAAATGCAAAGTTAGATAAAATGGTGTTGCCTCCAAGAAGGAGGCAATAAAACGTTTCAGTCTCTGCCAAACAACTCTCTGCTGTGTAATTACTGAAAACAAGTGCTGCAGTGGGACATGGTACAGCATCTTCTCACAGCTACTCTTACCTAACTCCTCTTTCATAGAATCATAGACTGGTCTGGGTTGGGAGGGACCCCAAGGATCACAGAGCTCCAACCCCCCTGCCATAGGCAGGGACACCAACCTCCAGGCATGATCCACACAAGGTTGCCCAGGACCTCATCCAACCTGGCCCTGAACACCCCCAGGGATGGGGCACCCACCCCCTCTCTGGGAAGCCCCTTCCAGCCCCTCACCACTCTCTCTGCAAAGAACTTCCCGCTAATATCTCATCTAACCCTTCCCTCCTCTTTTGCCAACACAAGGCTTGGATTACAAATGGGGAAGTACAGGGATAGGGGGGCTTCAAGCTATGCTTATTTTTGGCAGAACAGACTTGTGGAGTGTGAGCAGGAGGGACTGGAGTAGGACTGGGTGCCCGGGGCTCTGCTGACACCATGCCTGTTTACTCAGGCAGTGAGTGGCCTTTGGTCTCACATTTTGTTTTACCTTGCACCCCTGTATCACCTGGGAGTTGTGAAGGGGGATACTGGAGGGGCTGACACTGAGCTGATTCCTTCCTTAATGGCTCTGGCCCTGCTCAAGGAGGAACGGGTGCTGACTTAAGATTGTCACCCCTTGCTGTGAAGTTGGGCAGCTGAGCAGGTATCACCTGTGATCTGGCTGCAACCTGCTGCTGATGTTAAATAAAGCAAAGGTGCAAAATTGGCAAGGCCTGTGTAAATGAGGAGCATGAAACATCCCAAAGCCCTGTGGGTATATTCCTGATGCATGGATCCATTTGCTTTACACACCTCTGAAGCTCCCTTGGCTGATGAGAAGAAGCACTGCTGAAGCTGAGGAGGGGATTATGCAGGGGATGGATGACCTTTGTGTTCCCCTTTGATTGCTTTAGCCACCAGAAGGATGTCTGTTGTCCCTCAAGTTGCCTGTGTGATGCCTCACAGGTCACTTAAGCTGCTTTTTTCCCGCTTTAAAGCAGGGCTACCAGCTGTCTCCGTGACACAGCGTGGCTGCTCAGCACTCCCCCAGCAGACGTGGGGGCCTCAGATGAAGCTCAGGAGGCTCTATCAGTGTACATATTGCACATGCCTGAGTGTGCCTGTGCACACAGGTACAGGCATAGAGACTTCACAGCTGACGTACCTGGTGTCACCCCGACTTAATGAGAACGTGGCTGTTCTTGATGGTTCTGGCCAGTCTGTGTGGAGTGTGCTGACCTAAGTCCCTATCTGCCATCGGGCCCGGGTACGCCCCTGCCTGTGCTGGTCCGAGCCGGGGCGGGTGGGCTGATCACAGCAGCGGCTGCCCTGGAGATGCTGCCTGGCTCTGTTTGGATTTTGGTTTAATAACGCTGGGCGCAGCAGCAGCCTGTGTTTGCCTTTCTGCTGGAGAAATGGCACGTCCGCCGAGTGCTGCGGGAGGGAGCTGAGCACCCAGTGTCTGCCTTCCCCTCCTGTGAGCCGGCTGTGGTCTGGATTCGGGCTGAGTTCGTGGTTATTCCATGCGTGGTGCTCCCCGGGTGATCAAAATCCTCTCCAGTGGTGTCTGGAGCAAACCAGACTCTGAAATTTGGAGAAGGAAGCTAGGTGCCTTCACACAGCTCCTTCCTGGCCCCTCCTGGTGCCCCCTTCTCCTGCTCTCTGACCTGATCACAGGCTGCCTGGGGTTCAGCCTGGCTGTCTTGCAGGTTGCTCAGCCCTTCTCAGAGAGGACGTGCGTGGCAGGCAGAGCATCCTGCGCACAGTTTCCAGGGTTACCTGTGCAGTGCTGATAGCAGGCAGGAAATTAAAAGGCTCCACGCCACTGAGACGTTATCGACAGCAGATGGTGGCCGGTAGGTGTACGTGCGTGTCAGGGGAAGGCATGAAGGCAGCCAGAGCAGACACCACTGTTAGGTTTGTGTCATCTCCGCCTCAGGCACTAAGCTCTGGCGTGGGTGAAGCAGGGTGGTCCCTGAGCACCCTGGTTCCTCTTCTGGCCGTGGTGTATGTGACTCTGGTTCCTGGAAGTAACTCCAAATAGCGTGGCTTTGAGCTAGCTTGTTTGCAGAGTTCCTTGTCCTGCTTCTCAGCCCTCTGTACACGTAGCTCTCTTGTCTCTGTCTTCTCTCCTGTCTTTCAAAAGGCTCTTCTGCTTTTAGACTCTCCAAGTATGGTCCAGCTGCCTGCTTTGTGGCAACTACAGCGATGTGCTGCAACCTGCATCAGGGTTGCTTGAGGATGTGTGGGGGGACTGCTGAGTCTGGAAAATCAATGGAGGATCTGTTCTTCTGAGCTCTGACACTAGCAGAGTGTCACAGTGTGTGTTCCTTTCCATACTGAGCTGTCTCTCGGTCCTTCTGTCTTTGTGGGTCTCTCCACCTGAGTTCTCTGTTAACTCTGAGGTGCAGAATTAGGATAAGCGAGTCTGCTTTCAGTTTGGGACAGCAAATCTCTCCCCTGGCTGTGGACACAGGTCTGTCTGTGTGTGCCTAAACACCTGCTGTCCAGCATGCCTTGGGATGAAGTAGAAGTGTATCTTATTTGTGTGCAAAACCTCCTTGAAGATAGTGATGCTGGTGTTGAGGTGCTTGAAGAAACCCCTGTGATGGCTTCACTTTTCTCAACCCTCAGGCTCAGTTTTGCTTGTGGCACTTCATGAAAGTGCTAATGGAAAGTTGCTTTGAGAGTCCTCCCCTCCTCAGCACTGACTTTATCAGGGGCAATCTTAATTGCTCTTAAGATGCAAAGATTAACCTGGGCTGAAACTCTTATTTAAATAAAACACTATAGGCTGTCTTCTGGGCTGGGTCAGCCTGGAGACGAGAAGGCTGCGGGGGGACCTCATTGCAGCCTCCCCGTCCCTGAAGGGAGCAGAGGAACAGGAGGGGAATCAGCTTGTTAAAGGGCAGAGACTGGCAGGACAAGGGGATGAAGGGAAGGGTGAGAGGAGATGTTAGGGGGAAGTTCTTTCCAGAGAGAGTGGTGAGGGGCTGGACCAGGCTGCCCAGAGAGGGGGTGGGTGCCCCATCCCTGGAGGTGTTCAAGGCCAGGTTGGATGGGGCCCTGGGCAACCTTGTGTAGCTCCAGGCCTGGAGGTTGGTGTCCCTGCCTGTGGCAGGGGATTGGAGCTCTGGGATCCTTGGGGTCCCTCCCAGCCCAGCCCATCCTATGATTCTGGTGTAGCACACAAGAAGTGTGACAGTGTGGTGGCAACTCTGTGAGCGTATGCGAACCCAAGCGTACTCGGGCTGTTACTCTTTACTTGCCTCCCATACCTTAACCCTAAAATATGTCTTTCTGAGCCTGCTCTGTTCTTGCTACAAGCCTTTTCACTTCCAGCTTTTTTTTTTTCACTGGCCAAAGAACCTTCCACCCTTGTGCACTTATTTTCTCTTAACGCCAATGTTTACTTTCAGATGTTCTGAATGATGCCATCTTTGATGAAGACCACGATGAGATGGTAATTGTGAAGGACATAGACATGTTCTCATTGTGTGAGCATCACCTCGTTCCATTTGTTGGAAAGGTAACTCTCCCTCACAAAACAAACCTGGGGATACACAATAAAAGACCAAAAATACATGTAAACGACTTTGTAGTTGTAACCACAAAGCTTTTAAAGCTGGAAGTATTTACTGCTCACGGCTATGATTCTAGAAGTTAATCTTCAGAATACAAATAAGGAAGACCTCCTTAATATGAGTTTTATTTGGATTTAAGCTCCTAAAATACAACGCTCAACCTTTCCTAGTCTAAGTAATCTAATGGTTTCTGACATTTCATATCAAAGCTCACCGTGCAGCAGCAGCAAGCCTGGAGGGCAGGCATCTTGATATTAAACCAGTTCACCCTGCACACTGGCTCTGTCACGGATTTAGCTGCTGCCTCAGAGCTATCTAGTGCCCGTTCATCTGGGGAACCCCTCCTGAGCAGAACAAGCTGGCAATGAGCAGCCCTGTCTTAAGCCCAGGCAGGGAGGGGTGGTTAGAATTGGCTGAAGGGAGGCTGCTTAGGTTGGGACTCCCATGAAAATCTGGTGTTTCAGATGACATTGAAACTCTGATGGCCACAACTTTAAAAACTAAATGATAAAAATCTCAAATTAACCACTGGAAGAGTTCAGAGCAGGCAAGTCCATTCTGCACCTCTCAGCCCCTCTGCTCCCGTGACAACACAGAGGTGTGGAGCTTATGGCATCTGTCCTGCCAGAAAGTACTCACAGGCCAGAGGAGTACCAAGTGCTTCTGTGGTCTCTAAAATTTGGTCATTGCCACATACATTCCAAGCAGACTGTCTCCCAAAAATAAAACACCTGAACAGAAACCAGCCATTTGTTTAGTGGAGTCAACTCAATGTCACCTGCTTTCCTTTCTCATCATTAGTATTTTGTACTGGAGAACAAGGTAACTTCTATTTTCCTTGCAAGCTTTCTGCTTTGCCTGTTACTCGTGGTTACACATACTGTGCCTGTTCTCTCCATTACTCCTGTGGCAACACATCGGGTTTTTTTTTACATCTACCTGTTTAGCCTGTGTGATTTGGAGAAATCTCCTTGCAAACACTGAGTTGGTCCTGCTCCTATAATGGTCTGCTAAATGACTTGGTATGCCTCTAAATGTTCTCAGACTAACCATTCTCCTGCTGGGTACATCAGCCAGGCTGCAGTACCGACCGGTCGGTCTTGTGTTTTCAGTCCTATCTTAGATAAAATAAGAAATTCACAAAAATCCTCTGTGGGGAACAGGATTCAGCGTTTACTTCTTATGTCTCTCACTTTGTCTGAACTGTTTCATCTCTTTTCAGGTGTCAGTGGGTTGATTAGCCAACAGAAGTGATAGGAATGAGCGAGTTAGCCAGGTAATTAGGTGCACTGTGGTACCTGTGACTGCAGGTATGGCAATACAGGATTCTGAGATGGGGTCTCCAGGCAAAGGGCTAAGACAGAATCCTACACTGATCCCTGCTGTATCTTGGCTAATTTTTCAAGTCTCTGGTACAGTGACACAAATGCTGGTTGTTCAGGTGCTAGAACTTCAGACCCATTTGGATTCAGTAGCCTATGGGGCTTTCTTAAAACAAGGAGCTAAATGCCTTTCCCCCAGCTTTGTATCCAAGCTCTTTTTGGCTGAAGAACTCATTGCAGCTCAGTGCCACTGCACGTTCGCTGTGAGCATTCAAGCAGGATGGAAGTTGACAATCATACAGTGATCTGTGGGGCTACCAAAGCAGGGCAAAAAATAATCAGTAAGTGCAGCCTGATTTGGGTGGCTTCTTGTCATCAGAACTTTCACTGGAAGCTAAATACAGTCCTCCTCCCTCCCTAAATCCATTTTAGGTGTTGAAAGAAAAGCGTGTTTATTTTAGCTGACCAGTGCTGTGCTGGGTAACAGACTGCTTGTTGTACCCCTAATGTAGTAGTACTCTGTAGCATTCCTGAGACTTGGAACATAAGCCTTGACTCTTGAATAGTTGTGATTTTTCTCCCTCTCAGAAAACTTACCTGTTCTTCACCAGGACACTGACCTCACCAGGCATTTACAGTCTCTGTTAGCTCCACAGTTTCTCAGGCTTGCATGGTGGCATGTTTCTCCCACATGCTCGGACTTCTGGACTGTTCCAGAGCTAGTTCTGGGGCAATTGCACATCTCATTCTTTATGCATGAGTTTCATATGGATTTGGGAGTGTGGTTTTTGTATGTTAATGGCCTGCTCTCCTCTGTCTAGGTACATATTGGCTATCTTCCCAACAAACAAGTGCTGGGCCTCAGCAAGCTCGCTAGGTAAGTGTTAATGTAATGAAAGTGATGCTAATTTGTAAAAAGGATTCCAAGCTGTGCTAACTGTGCTAATCTTTCTAATCTGGTCCCCCCTCTAAAGCTCAGCTCACTTTGTGTCCTGGATTTGGATTGAGCCCAGTCCTCAGCATTATGTTGTTCTCTTTGTGGAGAGGAGAGATAAGTCTTAGAGCTCTGTGTTAATTCACATCACTCGACTGTCGCAGAGCCCTAACACTTCTGTATGTCCACCCACAGCAGGGATGTCTGCAGGGAGCATGGGAGAAAGAGCAACAGGGAATTTGGTTGTGTTCTAAGGCAGGCCACCAAAACCAGTGGGGATCTCTAGCTATTTACTGCTTATTGATGGATAAGAACAAAGATCCCCAACTGTAAATGAACACATTCTGTGGATAGAAATGTAAAGCTTTTTCATCTGTTAGCTGACTCTTAGGATAAACCTGGCATTTCTCTGGCACTCCACACCTGCTGAGAGCACCGTGGGGTAGATTTTATATAGATAAGGTGCAGCAAAGAAACAAAGCAATTATGATGCACTTCAGAAATCCATTTGCTATGTAAAATAGCTTTTTCCTCAGCAAGTGCCCTTGGGTCAGTTGTTGCACTGAATCTTCTTGTAAAGTGAGGCGTTCTTGTTCTGGTGAGGAAGGGGATGGTAGATCCCTTCGATGAGCAGGTTGTCAGGGGCTGGAGTGGAAGGGTCTCAATAGTAACCAATCTGAAAATCTGGCTGCAGTTCAGAAAGACCACGTAGGTTTTGCTGATGCTTTTCCCTGGCACGTCTGTTCATCTTGCTGTCGTTCCAATAACACTAATGAGAATTAGCCTCC
This sequence comes from Gallinula chloropus, assembly GCF_964237585.1. Classification (NCBI taxonomy): domain Eukaryota; kingdom Metazoa; phylum Chordata; class Aves; order Gruiformes; family Rallidae; genus Gallinula; species Gallinula chloropus. Next base: position 1,077,172 of record NC_140099.1, on the reverse strand, counting down.
TAAATCTGCGTGCCTGCTGGGTTGTCTTAGCAGGTAAGTGCCGTGTAGGATATGACACTAAAGTGCTTTAAGGGCTGTCAGCTCTGTTCTGTGCCCTGCTTGCCCAACAGTGAACGTGGTTTGAAGGGCCCTTGGAGGTGGTGTCTGCCAACGTGGCCTCATATTTCAGGGAGACCATCCTGGTGTGTTCTGGCACTGCTTGTAGGAGTGGACTTTAAGAAACAGGCGGTTCAACCTTTCATGTTCTCACACATGTGGCTGTTCCTTGGTGCTGAAGCTGTAGGATGAGGTTCTGAGCTGGAGCACTGCAGTTTCAAGTAGAAAGACTCTACCTTCTCTAGCTGGTACACTCAGGGATGTCTTTGTGGCCGTCCATGGCTCGTGCTGTGTGCTGGCCAGCACTCCAGCGGCTCCATCCGAAGTGATGAAGGGGCTTTTTGAGTTGGCTTTCTGAAGGCAAGCATCCTTCCTCAGTCCTTTAGCCCTTGCTTTCATTTCTGCAGGGCTTGAATGCTGGATTAAGGATCGCATGTGAAGTCTGCATCAGTGGAGTGGTGCTCACCCTGATCTCTAGTTACCTCCGAACTGCAGATGTACAAAGGAGCTCAAACCCATCTTCCCTGAGTTTCAACCTGGTGCTGGAGTGTCTGCTTTTCCTACTATTTAATTCCCAGTACAGAAACACACCCAAATATGCTCAGAGCTTCCTGCGCTCTGCTTGAAAGGTTAAATCTTGCCTTTTTTTCAAGTCAGACTAAAACTCTCCCTGTTCTGCAATAATGAAAAGATTAGATTCTTGTATAACAAAATGTTCTCAAGTCCTCGCTTGCTTTTGAGTGCTTACCATGCAAGGGCTGGTGGGCCAAGCAGCGCTTCCCTTTCCTGCCCTATATAATGCAGCCAGTGTTCAAACAAAGATTTGTGAGCCTGTGTTGGTACTGGAGGCCTAATCTTTCATAATAGGATTAGTCTCATGTGGTGAGTTTCTGTAGTTGTGGATGACCTGTATACGGTAAACAAGCATCTTGCCTTGGGTGTTTGAGCTCAGGCTTGGAAATGCTAATGAAAACAGCTGGGTTTTACCTACATGTGCTTATAGGGCTCCTCCTGTACAATACCAGTATGAAAATATCTCAGCATCAGCTTTTGTTTCCTATCCATATATTTAATTTAAATATCATGTTGCTTAGCTTAGAGTAGCTGTAGCATGACCATTTAATTTCTGGAGGGGATTTTCTGCCTGTAGTTCTCTCTGCAAAACAGCAGGCAAGTCTCATTGTCAGACACGTTTCTTCTAACTGGTGCCTCAGGCTGCCAGCCAGTGTCTGGCTTGTGTCTCCTCTGACCAGACAGGCATCCCAGCGTTCTGTAGCAACTTCTTTGCATGGCTCTTTGACGTGTAATTAAGCATCTGAGGTTGGTATGAATAACCCATCCAGTTGCAGAGCAGTTGTAAGAGTTTATTATTATTATTTTTAATGTGTGGGATCTAGTACAGTGGTGTTCAATGATGGCTGGATCACTTGTGTTGCTCCATGAATGGCTTCGATTTGAAACCGTGTTAGAGAGTAGTGCTAAGGTGATCCCTGCCCTGAACTGTGAAGGATGGTGTGATATATGGGTGGAGAGCATCTGTTTTCAATAAAACCAATTCTGTCTCATTGTTCTTAGTTAAATCTGTGGTTAAATGCAAGAATGTGAAACATCTCTTGCTTAACTTCAGTAGTTTTCTGGGAATCCTGATATCCCAGTTGTCCTTAAACCAGTGTTTGGTTCAGATTGGAGCAAAAGGAGGGAATCTGACCTCGGGTCAAAGTTCAGCTTCCAGGGAGTCTTTGGGCATCAGTTCCCTTGCAAGGGGATGATGCAGGTGGGTGGTGGTACAAGTAACTTGAACTGACAGCCAATGGAAGATGCTCGAAGAAGGAGGGGTAGGTTGCTCCTGATATACTCTCTGGGGTGGTGGGAACCTGCCACTGAACACAGTGCTGTGCTGAGGGAGGTCCTTCAGCAGTGCCAGCCAGGGGCTGGGCTGTGGCGTGATGTCATCTGGATTTCCAGGAGGCACACGTAGCCTTGTTTGGCAGCACCAAGCTAATTGTGAAGAGCAGGAAACGGTTAAATAGGAAGAAGTATAACATCATCTTTCTCCTTTCTCCCTTAGGATCGTGGAAATATACAGTAGAAGATTACAAGGTAACTGGCTGAACTTCTGGTTTTGTGTGTGTGCCCCTTTGCTGGCCAGCTCAGGGTGCTGATGGTTGTACAGGGGTGAGAGTGGTGCAGATCTTGGTGTGGAGAGAACTGCTGTGATCTTGAATAGGGGTTTTCTCATCTGTCAGCACGGCCCCTCCGTGTCCAGTGAGGGAAACAGGTGTGGAGGATAAATGTGCTGCAAGATAGAGCTGCCAGGAACAACTCAAGTAGTTGGGTGATACTGGAGAAGTCGTCTCCTGCTGATGGTTTGAGAGAGGTGCCTTCAAGAATTCTTATCTGAAGAGATGACGTGAGAGCTGCTGTGTTACGGGCTGCCTGCCTCTTACCCCTGAGAAGTGGAGGAGGCTGCAGGGGCTGAGGCCTTGGGTTGGGCTCAGCCAGGTCTCTGTACCACGGTTAAATTCGGTCTGTTCTGGGCAGCAGAAGGCTTAGTGACCATTAGTTTCAGAGTGGTGAGTAGAGGGTGTTAGGGCTGCAGGAAATAAAGCTTTGCAGGACAACAGGCTCTCTTTAATTTGCTTGGTTTTAATCTCTGGTTTCCTCTCTTAAAAAGTGAAACTCTGTGTGGGGAATGAATAAGGCAGCAGTAAAACCCCTTAACAAATCCACAAAATCAGGAAGAAAACAGAGTGCCAAGACAATCTGACTGCACGATAGGCAGTGTGAGAGCTGTGGCACCGAGCCCTGGTGATGCAGTTCCTGTCAGAGGCAGTGCGAAGTGCTTCCCAGGAAAAACAAGCACAGGGAGGGTTTGGTGCTCGTGAAGCTCATGTAGGAAGGGCAGAGCTTGGTGGCGGCGCCGACCAGGCCTTGGACGCAAGGCCGCGGTGTTGCAGTCCTTTCTGAGGCGTGCAGATAGCGGCCATGGGGTGATGCTGATGGGATGTCAGCCCTGCCCCTGAACTCCTCGCTGTTCTTTCAGTCCAGGAGCGCCTTACCAAGCAGATTGCAATAGCCATCACAGAAGCCTTACAGCCCGCCGGAGTCGGAGTGGTTATCGAAGCTACGTAAGTGACTCTGGGCTGCTCCCTGGCAGCGTGTGGGCCGCGCCTGACGCCGGCTGTGTGCTGCAGAGCTGTTGTGTGTCGCCTCTTTGCATGGCTGCCACAGCCTGAGGCAGAGTGTGGGCAGGAGGGAGTGATCCTGGCTTGGGGAAACGGCCTGGTGGGTTGGAGACATTTAAAGTGGGGGCTCCGAATCCCCCCGTGGAGATGTGGCAGTGTGGTCACCCGTCCCATTTGTGCTGGGTCTGTGCTCTGCCTCAGCGCACCTTCTGCTTCCTCCGGGAAAGCAAAGCTTGGGACTAGCAACAGGCACGTCCCCATGATCAGAATGCACCTCGGAAAGGTGGGATCTTCCTGGGAGATCATCTCTGAGGAGAGCAGGCAGAGGGCTGGGAATTTGACTTTCTTTTCCATAATGGAGAGCAAAGGTGCTGTTGCCAGTTGTCTGAGCTGGATAGGAAGGGGTTTGCCACTTCCCCAGAACTTAAGGTGACTGTAAGAAAGAAAGGATTATTTCTTTCAAGTCTGCCTGATTTATTGATTCCCTTCTCATTTCTTCTAGGCATATGTGCATGGTAATGCGTGGGGTACAGAAAATGAACAGTAAAACAGTAACCAGCACAATGTTGGGGGTGTTCCGGGAAGATCCAAAGACCCGCGAAGAATTCCTGACGCTCATCAGGAGCTGAAGCTGTGTTATCCTCTTAACTGCACTCTGGAGATTGTTCTGTCCAGTGTCACTGTCTGTTCTTACTTGTTCCTACGTCTCACTTTGAAAGTAAATCGTTGTGAATTGTTGTTGTAGTCTTTGTGCAGTGAAAGACTTCTGATGGCAAAGGAAAAACGTATCGCTGAGGTGGGCTCCTCCTGGACTTCCAATGATGCTGATGTCACGGCACTGCAAGCTACAAACAGGGGTTTGGAAATGATTTTGCCTTCTAGAGTGCAGAACCCACTGCTGGTGAGACCAGTGGGGCTGGGGAGGGAAATGGCTGTTTATGAAATGGTTGTGTGTGGTAGCACCAAGGTGGAGCAGCGCAGGAACCGATCGAAAGGCTGGGGATCTGTGTAGGACCACTCATGCTGCAATCCCTGTACCTCTGCTGAAAAGGATGGTCCTGAGTCATCTCTGACTCGTGTTTTATCACAAGTCCTGCAGTGGCTGTTTCACTATCTGGGTGTGTACGTTTATACCTCGTTGGGATGTTACCTCTGGTGGTGCTTTATGCCCTTGCTACCGGTAACCCTCCTCTTTTTGTTTTCAGGGTGGTTTTTCCTAATTTTTTTTTGATAAATCCAAACCACACTTACAGCCTGACCACTTAACTGTTGGTTTCTTACTATTTTTAAGCAAACTTTAACAGAGGGGAGGAAAACAACTCAACCCTCATAGTCTGTCTCCAAAGTGCTAGGACACCCAGAGAGGTTTTTAATGATATTTATATCTTGAGCTTTCCTTCTTGGATTTCTATGGGTTATTGTTTAGCAGAGAAGTTAAATCTAGCCTGATAGTCTGAAAATGAAGATTTCTTTCCAAATACTTCAAGACTCACATCTCCAAAGCATTGGAAGGAAGATGAGCACTGAAATCCTCTCCTGCCTTGATGGCAGGTCATTTCAGGGCAAAGTAACCTGAAATGACAACAGCTTGTTTCACAAGAGCAATTGAGAAAAAGCATTTCCAGGGCCATCAGCATGAATTAAACCCCATTTTTCTGTGGATGTGGCAACATCTGCGTGTGGCAGTACTGGTACAAAAGGTTTCAGGCCGCTGGGTTTGGCTGAACTTCTTTGTTTCGATTTTAATGGGTGTTTTGTAACTCTTATTGGGAAAAGATGAGGCCAAATGAAAACCACCCTGCTCAAACTGAGTGTGTGTGGGGGACAAAGCTTGAAATCCCAAATGTCAGCCAGGGTGTCGGATGCCCATGATGCAGGTTCCCATAGTTCTGTAGCTGCTTTGCTGAGTATGAATCCAAGATGTTCTGTATGCTGAGCAAAAAGGCAGCTCCATCATAAATTCTTCTGAGCTGGATGGGACCCATAAGGACCATCAAGTCCCAACCCCTGGCTCCACACAGGCCCAGCCAAGTCAGAGCACGTGACTGAGCACATTGTCCAGATGCTTCTTTACCTCAGCCAAGCTCAGGGCTGTGACCCCTTCCCTGGGGAGCCTGTGTCAGCACCTGACCCCCCTCTCAGTAAAGTTCCAGGTCTGGCATGCTTGATCTTACCAACATTCCTGTCTCTTCCTCCAGCCTGTGTTAGAAATGACGTGACAACTCCTGTCCCATCAAGTTTCCGTTGGGCCTAAGGAACTTTCAGAAACAACCTCATGCATTTAATTACACTAATCTTACCTTGGTGACCATCACAGCATTATTGGAAAAACCCTTTTGTCATACCCTGTGTCCTGCATTCTGTGGAGTTCGGTGCTATAGAAGTGTTTGTCTGCTGGTGTGAACAAGGTGTGTGTGACGTGTGTGAAGTACCCTTACTCTCTGGTGTTGGTTTTCCTTACATCACAGAGAGCAGATATTGCCACTTCTCAGCTCAGTGTGCATCCAGCTGAAAAGCCTTAAATCTTTCTTGCCTGAAATTCAGAGTAAAACAGACTTTGAGGACCAAAGCAGGCACGTGCTGGTACATCTGCTCCTCTTTGCTTGCTTTAGTTGGGAAATGAAGTCTCCACAAAGCACTGTCCTGCTCCTGAGGTAACCCAGAGTTGCCTTTTAACCACTTATCTCTCTGCAGGATAAAGTTCGTGTTGCACCACCTCTGGGTTTTTATTTCCAGGTGACCTGTAGTCCTTACACCGTACCTCTCTCTACCTGTGGCCTTGGATTTTGTTCCCATTTTTGTTGTTGAAAAACTTAGTGCATTTATTTTTTTGGGGGGGACACGTCAGTGTTGTTCTAATCCACAAGCTTTAACTGCAGCCAGTGTGTATATATGTATAGTACGTACAGCCTGCTGTTGTACCATGTGAAAGCCTGTTGTCCCTAAACCATTAAAGCACAGTATTACCCCTCGGCGTGGGCATGTCCTTGGTGACTGTGTGGTGACTGATGTGGCACAAACCCCCCACCTCCTGCACTCGCAGCTTCTCGGAGCTTTTGGTGAGATGTTGGGGTGCTCTTTGGATCACTGTGATGAGATCATAGAATGCTTTAGGTTGGAAAGGACCTCAAAGACCATCTAGTTCCAACACCCTGCCATGGGCAGGGACACCCTCACTGGATCAGGTTGCCCAAAGCCCCATCCAACCTGGCCTTGGACCCCTCCAGGGCTGGGGCTTCCACCCCCTCTCTGTGCACCCTGTGCCAGGGCCTCCCCACCCTCAGAGTGAAGAATTTCTTCCCAACATCTCACCTAACCCTGCCCTCTGCCAGCTTGAAGCCATCGCCCCTTGTCCTGTCCCTGCACTCCCTGGGGAACAGCCCCTCTCCCTCTTTCCTGTAGGACCCCTTTAAGTACTGGTATGCCACAACTAGGTCTCCCCAGAGCCTCCTCCAGGCCGAACAAGCCCAACTCTCTCAGCCTTTCTTCATGGGAAAGGTGCTCCAGTCCCTTGATCATCTTTGTGGTCTCCTCTGGACTCACTCCAACAGCTCCATGTCTGTCCTGTCCTGGAGACCCCAGAGCTGGACACAGTACTCCAGGTGGGGTCTCACAAGAGCAGAGGGGCAGAATCTCGTGCCCAGACTTGCTGCCCACGCTCTTTGTGGTGCAGCCCAGGACATGGTTGGCCTTCTGAGCTGCCAGGGCACACTGCTGGCTCGTGATGAGCTTCCCATCCATCAGCACCCCAAAGTCGTCTTGGGTTGCTCTTAGAATCGCTGTGATGAGATGTGGGGTTGCTCGTATCCTGGCTTGGGTTGGAAGGGACTGGAGGGCCAGAGGCAGAGAGGTGCTGTGTGTGGCTGTGTTTGTACACCAGTGGGCTGCACGCACTACAGCAGCCTGTGCTGTGTGCCCCAGGGACATGGGACTACAGGCTGTGCTGTGTGCCCCAGGGACATGGGATGGCAGGCTGTGCTGTGTGCCCTGGGGACATGGGATGGCAGGCTGTGCTGTGTGCCCCAGGGACATGGGATGGCAGGCTGTGCTGTGTGCCCCAGGGACATGGGACATGGGATGGCAGGCTGTGCTGTGTGCCCCAGGGACACGGGACTGCAGGCTGTGCTGTGTGTGCTCCAGGGACATCCCTCTGTCGCCCTTTGGTGCTGAATGTTTGCTCTTCTGTCTCGGGGGGAGTTCCAAGGGGCAGGCAGTGTCTGTGCTGCGGTTGGAGCTGTGGCTGCATGGAGAGACGAGCCTGACCTCCTGTTAGCTGCTGACCTCTGTCCACAGCCTTCCTCAGCCTGCGTGGGCCCAAGCTTTTCAGCTGCCTGGATGAGAAAAGGAGGGGAAAGAGAAAATACTGAATACCTGGGTGAAAATCAGCTCCCTCCCAGCATAAACCAGCACAGCTCATTTGGCCTCCCAGCAAGCTGGGAAGTTTTTTTAGGCTGCGTGCAGGGATGGGGCATCAGCTGGTACAGTGGAGCTTTGTGGGTGGCAGTCAGAAATGGAGAAGGGGTGATGACTGAAAGGCCCCTCCAGCCCTTCATGGGGTTTTGTTTTATTCCAAGCAGTCTGCCCTATTTGGGAAGAACCCCCTGGGAAACTCCAGGAGCGTTGTTAGGAATTGTTTTTGTCACAAAGCTGAGCTACTCCTGTGTTTCCCACAGTTGTGTGTTCAAGCTGGTGGTTGTGGTGGGAAAAGGAGCACTTCTGTGAGGGCTTTTCTGTTCCCCATCCCCTCTTCTTTTAGGTGGGGATTGGCAAGGAGCCTCTCTGGTTCTGTGATCCTGGGAAAGTCTGTTCTCATTGGGGTGAAAAAAATCCTCAGCTGGGAAGTGTTTGCAGCTCAGAAAACCCTGGGAGATGGAATGAGTTTTGCTCAGGTAGCTGAGGAATATTGTCATGAGGATTTATTTTTTAACTATTATTTCCTTTTCAAATGAGCTCTGAGTCGTGGTTTTGGTGTTGGGGATTTGTGGGGGTGGGTTTGGCAGAGCTGCCCACCCCATGGCACCTCTCTGTTTGCTCTGCTGCTCCGTCCCGAGCTTGCAACAGCAAAGCAAAGGCTGAAACTCCACCAGGAGCCTGGATGAGCTGCAGGGGCCTGTGAAGCACTGTCAGAGTGCTGCTTTCACCTGGAGTGTGTGGAGACACTCAGCATGGAGAAGAGGAGGCTGAGGGGAGACCTTCTCCCCACCTCCCCTGCCCTGCCAGGAGGGTGCAGAGAGGTGGGCGATGGTCTCTGCAGCCAGGGGACAGGAGATGGGACAAGGGGCAATGGGCTCAAGCTGCCCCAGGGCAGGGTCAGCTCAGCTGGGAGGGAAAAGTTCTTCCCTGGCAGAGCTGTCAGGGCCTGGCACAGGCTGCCCAGGGAGGGGCTGAGTCCCCAGCCCTGGGTGTGTTTAACAGAGGGGAGATGAGGTGCTCAGGGATCTGGTTTAGCACAGGGCAGGGACGGTTGGACTTGATGAGCTTAAAGGTCTTTTCCAACCTGGTGATTCTGTGGTACAGCCAAGGTGGCAGTTCCCGGGTGGGTTCCCACCACCCAACCTTCACCTATGACCTGGGGAACCCCTTAGCAGGTGCTATGTGAGCAAGCTCATGTCTCAGAAGTCTCAAATCTATCCTGCCCTGACTGTGGGTGCCTGTACCCCCCCTCAGCACCCCACTGTTCCCCAGAGAACCTGGATCTCCACCGTGCAGCTTCTGTTCCCTTGTCCACATGCCGACCTGCTGGAGAGCTGCAGCAGTGGGTGCAGGAGGAGACTTCATAGCGCTCACAGGGATCGATGTGTGGGAGAGAGGGAACGTTTCTGTTTCCTCTATAAATAATGTCATGTCAGCATCAGGACCAGAGGATCACAAGGTGAGAGAGTATCCTTGTGGTACAACAGTCAGTTTGGTTTCACCTATTGTATTTACCTGCTACAGGGAGGAAGGGCTCATCCTTCGCGTGGGGTTTCTGCTCTAGCCCTGAGGCCTGTGGATACGTTAATCATTGGAACACAAAGCCCATCTGTGCCTTTGGTGTCACCTTTGTGTTGTACCCACAGGATACATTTAGGGTCTCTGGTTTTGCACACCGTGCAGGGTGCCAGCCCTCACCGCGGCGGGAACACTTCCTATGGGGACCCGAAGCCCCACAGCCGTGGGGTGCCAGGCTCAGGTCTGTGCTCTTTGGGTCTGCACCCTCCTTCTCAAGCTCTCTTCCTTCTGGAGGGAAGTTTAATAAGATGTAGCAAGGGCAAGTGTAGGGTCTGGCATCTGGAGAGAGGTCCTGCTCTCCCTCTGCTCTGCCCTGGTGAGACCCCACCTGGAATATTGTGTCCAGTTCTGGGCCCCTCAGCTCAAGAAGGACACAGAACTCCTTGAAAGAGCCCAGCCAGGGCCACCAAGGTGATGAAGGGAGTGGAACACCTTCCTTATGAGGAGAGGCTGAGGGAGCTGGGGCGCTTTAGCCTGGAGGAGACTGAGGGGTGACCTTATTAATGTTTATAGATATGTAAAGGGTGAGTCAGGAGGCTGGAGCCAGGCTCTGCTCAGGGGTGGCAGCGACAGGACAAGGGGCAGCGGGTGCAGCTGGAGCAGAGGAAGCTCCATGGGAATGTCAGGAGGAACTTTGTCACTGTGAGGGTGACAGAGCCCTGGGACAGGCTGCCCAGAGAGGCTGTGGAGTCTCCTTCTCTGGAGACATCCAAACCTGCCTGGATGTGTTCCTGTGGGATTTAGTCTGGGTGATCCTGCTCTGGCAGGGGGGTTGCACTAGATGATCTTTGGAGGACCCTTCCAACTCCTAACATTCTGGGATTCTGTGACTCTCCAACCTCTTTGCTCATCACCCAGGTAGGTAAACGGGGAGGGAAAAGGAGCCGATGCAGCTGGAGGAGAGAGAGAGAGAGAGGGATGGCAAAGGTTTTTGTAGGGAAGCGGCAGCAGGAGGGACAGCTGCTGGGGGCTGCAAAGCTCTTGGCTCCGGCTGGGTGATGCTCAAGGTCCGTGATGCTGCAGGAGGGGAGAGAGGGACGCACAGTCTGTGGCTCCCTCTGCTGAGCCCGGCCCCGAGCTCTGCTCGCCGCAGGAGAGGAGCAAGAGGTTCAGGGAGGCTGGAAGTGCTGTTTTGGGGATGCTTAGGGGGTCACCCTGACCCCAGGCTGGGTGCACGGGAGGTAAGAGAGAGGCAGCTGGTCCCTCTGCTGCGTGATGCTGCCCTGGGGAGCGAATGCCCACCCGCTGCCCTGGCACGGGGATGGGGATGGTGCTGCTTTGCCAAAGAACAGGGCTGCCCAGCCAGCCTGACATCGGGGTGGGGGGGGGGTTGTGGGGGGTGTGTGGTTTATTATTATTATTTCTAATTGGCCAAAAATTGATTTTCTGTAGAAAAGTGGGAATTCTGGCTGAGCTGGGCAATTTCTCCTCTGACCAGGCTTAGTTTTCTTGGGGAAAAGAGGGGAAAACCCCCACTGCTTCGCCCTGCCAGGCACCCATGGGGGGTATGGATTGCCCTGGTGCCAGCCTGGCTCTGCCTGTGCTGGGCTTTGAGCTCCTTCCTGAGCAGGGCTGAAGCTGTGACTGCTCCCTTCAGGGGTTCCAGCAGCTCCATAGCAGCCAGTGCAGCTCTGGGACCCTCCTCTCCCCTGCACACCCCAAAATTGCACAGGGATGGGTGCTGTTGCTTGACTAATTTAAACATCCATCATCACCAGGCAGCTCGCTGGAAGATGATGAGGTGCCCACCCTGCCTGAGCGATGCTGTGGCCCCGAGGTGCCTGTGCCAGGCGTTCGTTGCTGAGCTATTTGCAGATGCCAATTAAAATCAGCTCCCTGGAGCTCTCAGCACTGCTGCCAGGCCCCATGGGGAACTCACTCCCAAAAAAACATCTGCCTCTGCAGGGTCAGGCTGCTGACACCAACCCCTGGCCCCTCCCAGCCTCAGGGTCGCCAGCATCAGCTCTAGGAATATTTTCCATGGGGGTTTTGCGGCATCACTTGCAACGAGGGGGTGGCAGCGGGTGCCGGTGCCAAGCCCTGTGGTGCTGGCATGGGTTTGCCAGCCCAGGGCTCTGAGGAACAGCACAGGGGTGGCAATTTGGCAGGTTCCCGGAGCTCCCCAGCTGGCAGGGAGCCCACTGTTCCCATCCAGCTTCTCCTGCGCAGCCTCAGCCTGCCAGGCTCGGGGAATTAATTATTCCTTGAACTCCAGGAGTGCTCCTGGTAAAGCCCTCTCTGTCTTGATTAAAAACTTCCCTGTAATGGGAAATCCCTGCCTGCTGCTGCTGGGAAATTGTTCCCCTGACTGTTCCCCTCACTGTTAAAGATGAAGCATTTGTACCCCAGGGTTAGGGCCAGGGGGAACAAGAGCACCCCTGGGGAGGGTGCACCTTGGGTGGCTGTGTCACGCTGGGGCACTGGGAGCCCCGATCAGCTCTTAGTCATCACCCTTCAGCTGCTTCTCCATCACCCTTCAGGGTGCATGTAGGAAAGATCCCGTTACCAAGACAACCGGGGGTTGCCCCACACCTGCCAGGGATGCTGCAGAAGGCAGGGCAGCAGCTAAAAGCTGCAGCAACCACCAGCTCTGGTCTTTGCTCCCAGCTGGATGTGGTCTGCAGCCTCCATGGGACAGGGGGACAGGAACCAGAGTCCCCAGGGCTGGACATGCAGTAATCTGGGAGTGCGGGCTGGTAGAGCCCTTTGTCACCAGTACTGAGTCACCCCATGGCTCCTGACAGCACAGAATGGTGGGGGGGTGGGTGGGGGGGTGGGGATGTGTTTTAATCTCAATTTTCCTTTTTAAGCCTCTTTCCATTCACCATAATGAATCTTTCACCCCTGGGGTGGCCCTGCCCATTGATGCTCTGGGATAGCTTTAAATAGAAGGGGCTTGAGGACGTGCTTTTGGGGTGCTTGGTCTGATCAGTGCTTGGGGAGCTTGTTGGGAGCCTCTTCCAAAGAGAAGCAGCAGATGAGGCTTTCAAGCAACCTGAAGGACACCATGTTGGCAAGTTCTGCTTGTCATGGGGGACATTAGCCACCCCAGTGCCTGCTGGAGGGACACCACAGCAGGGTCCAGGCCACCCAGGAGGGGTCTGGAGAGCACCCATGGTGTTGTCCTGGCACAGGCAAGGGAGGGGAGAAGTGGAGGCTCAGGAGGATCTTCTGTCAGATGGGGTGGTGGGATAATAAAGAGGCACAAGAGGCAATGGCCTCAGGGCCATCTCAGAGCATCCTTCCCTGCCCCATGGCTGGTTTGAAAGGCGCCTGTTTTAACCCCAGAATCACCCCAGCCCTTAAAGCCTGACCCAGATGTCTCCACACACACGCTGAAGCTCTCAGCCAAGCCAGCTCCTCCACAGCTTCACCCTCCAGCCTGCTCCAGGCCCCAAATTCCTGCCCATTTCAAAGGAAAATCCCATATCGAATGGGGATCAAATCCCGAATCACCCTGATGGGACAGCAAAGTGGCTGCATGGGGTCTTTGCAAGCACCAAGATCCCTTCATGGGCTGTGTATGAAGACATTAAACCCCCTGCAGACCCACATTAACGCCCCCTCCCTCTCACCCCCTCAGGACTGTCTGTTCCCCCCCTCCTTCCCTCTCACCCCTCAGGGCTGTCTGTCCCCCCCCCGCCTTCCCCTGCTGCCCAACGGCGTAAATAAGGAGTCGCCACACCCCGGTGTTACAAAACCTTCTGTATTAATCATCTCCCTTCCCTTTCCGCTCTCCCGTGGGTAGGAAAAGAAGAGCCGCGGTTCCCAATTACACGGGAGGGGGATGAGTAATAAATACGGGGGGGGAGGGGGAGGTTTGGGGTGGGGGTGTGGGGGGGGGGAGCAAGTGTCGAGATCACGAGGGGGTTTCACCAGGAACAACATGGGGGGGGAAAGGAGAACCCACACAGCCCCCGTACACTCGCAGCGACCGGCATCTCCGAAGGACGAGTGCGAACCCTTTACACTGGGGAAAGCTCTGACACGGCACAAACATGCTATTTCCACACATGACACCACCCCCCCCGTGCCCCAACAAAACCAAAACGTGGAGGATTTTTGGTTTGGTTTTTTTTTCAGGGTTTTTTTCAGGGTTTGGTTTTTTTTTTTGTGTTTAAAAATAAGCAGCGCTCGGCACCATCAGGAGGCAAAAATAGTTCTTTTGTGCACTAACTTTGTACAGAGAAACCAGGACTGAAAGGCATGCACGTACAATAAAGGCTGCCCGGGACCGGCATGCAAACAGAAGAGAGGTCGAAGCTTTGTTTTTAAAAGTAAGCTTACAATATGCATAAATACAGGAGGGTTATATATATATATATTTATATATATATATTAATAAGGGAGGAAGTATTCTGTTTAATATTAACATTCCTGGTTGGGGTTTTTTTTTTTTTTGGGTTTTATTAATATTTTTGTGGTTTTTATTTTCATTTCTGTTCCATTTTCCTTCCCGTTCCTCCCAGAGGAATACACATTCACCTTATTTTAAGTAAAGATAAAGGAATATACCAAAAAAATAAAACTCACTTTGCAAACTCTCAGGTGACTCGTAGAAAAAAAAAAACAAAGAAACAAGAACTCTCAACCCTTTTTTAAGCACTAACTGCTGCTTGTGTGCAAATCAAGGACCCACCTGCCATCAGGCACATTCAGAAAGCCAAACTTTATTTGGGGGGGGGGGGGGGGGGGGGGGGGCTGCGGCTGCACCCCCACCCACCTTGATGTGGAGAAAGGTGACAACAGAGTTTTCCCCTAAGTGCTGACTCTACTTGAGCTTCGCCCCGCGCCGCTCGCGGGTGTCAGAAGAAGAAATCACAGTTTTGGGTTTTCCTGCTGGATGCTGGCTGGGTTTCACCCCCCCCCCCCACACCCCCCCCCTTTCCTCTCCCAATTTTTATTGAGAGCTGAGCAAGCCGAGGTAAAGCCTGGCTCAAGTCCAGTCGAGCTCAGGGTTTGTCCCTGGCAAAGCCCGGCTCAAGACCATTTGAGCTCAGGGCTTGTCCCCAGCGATGGGGGGGACACCTCGAGGGAAAGGGGGGTGCTTTGATTTAGTGTTTTTCCCTCCCTGGGTGTCACAGCCGCGGGGGAGCATCCGCCGGACCCAAGGACACTTGGGCGCTGAGCTGGCCGGCCTCAGCCAGGGGAACAGCACCAGGAAAAGGTCCCCAGCGGGCGCTTTTTTGGGAGGTGCCAGGGGTGACCTCAGGGAGAGCAAGGAGAGGGGAGATGCCCACCGGACACTGAGGGTCCCCACAGTGGTGGCAACATCTCCCTGGCCACGCCGCACGCAGGGTACAAACCAGCTGCACGTGAGGGGTGATGGGGTGAATACAAAAAAGAAAGGCACTGCCACGTTATTACTGGAGGTCGGGCTCCACAGCCTCACTCATCCAACTCTGGTGGTTGGGGTCGGTGTCTTGATTTGGGTTTTTTTTTTTGTTTTTTTTCTTTTTTCCCTTTTTATAGATAATTTTTCATTTAGGATTCGAGTTTTGGGTATTTTTTTTTCCTTTTTTTTCCTTTTAATTTTTTTGAGTATTTTTTTTGGTCTTATTTTTTCTCTTATTTGAAACTTCTCTCACTGGAGCTCCACCGCCCGCACGCAGCACGGGCACCTGGAGCCAGGCAGGGCTTCCCGAACGCAGCTGAAGCCACTTCTTTACATTTTTTTTCTCTTTTTGCTTTTTTTACTTAAAAAAAAAACCAACCCCAAGAAACAGCAAACACAATGAAGTTGTTAACCTATACACTGTTGATGGAAAATAAGCTCTTTTTTTTTTTCTTTTTTTGCCTTTTTTTAACAAAAGGAAGAAAACAATTGAATTATCTGGTGGTTGTTAATAACAGACATCAGCATGGTTACCAGCCACAGCGAGTTAATAGGTAATATAGCCAAAATAATCTCTCTTAACAATCAGATCACCTCTGTTCCTACAGTCACTGAAGGAATAAATAGGATTTCAGCTCCAGAAATCCACCTGCTACACAGCGGGTTGTGTTCATGCCTCGGGTTTCATACAACCTGGGTGCTTGGGGTGGGTGGGGGGGTGACCCAGGTCCCTGTGGCTCATTTTACCACCCACCCCCAGACCCCTCTTTGCCTTCACCTCCTCACACCTCTTCCCAAACTCCCTCCTTTCGGGTTTTCCCTTCTCTGCTCCCCCCTCCCCCCCCACTTCTCACACCCTCCCCATCTCCTGCCTGGCAGGAAGCGGGGTGCCAAGGACCAGCAAACACAAAACGTTGCATTTGGCACTTTTTTTAAGGGGAAAAACACAAAAAAAATCCAACTTAAAAATGCTGCCCAAGAAATGGATTGACACATCTCCCATCCCTGCTCACCCCATTGATGCTCCCTCAGCCAGCGGATGCTCTGGTACTCGGCTGGTCCCAGCACCCGCCACTGCCCATCGCTGCTCACAGCCAACTCGTTTTTGGAAGCATTGCTGCAACTCCCTGTGGCTGCTGCTCCCACTTGTTGCTTCCTTCATTAATTAATTGCAAAGGCATCGTTATCCCATCAGAGGGCTGGGGGCAGCATCAGGACCTGCAGGAGCAATGCCAGGCCTTGCTGCGGGTACCGATGGCCTTTCTGGGCGCCACCTCGCATTGAGCACAGGCTCGAGCAGTGCCACAGCGGGTTTAACTATCCCAATTTAGTTCCCTGTTACCAAAAGCAAAGCAGGGGGCAGCTGTGCTGCTGCCATCCCCGTCTCCTCCCCGACACGTGTTTAATGCCAAGAAAAATGGGGCTGGGAAGATGAATTTTGGTTCCCTTTTGGGGCCTGGGTTTGATTTGGTGAAATAAAAACTGCAAGCTCACTCCCAAGCCTCCAGCATCCCTCATTGGCTGCCCCAGGGCTGGAAAGCCCCTCACCGCTGCCTTTGGGCAGGCTGGGGGAGATGTGTCAAGCCAGGATGCAGCATCTTCCCCGTACCCGCGCCGGAAAGGCAAGAGACAAGGCAACTCACCCAGCATCCTCCCCCCACCCCAAAATTCGCTGACATGCCCTGGGACCCTCCACTGGGGAAGACATCCCCCCCACTACCATCCCCCCCAGCACCATCCCCGCACCCTGACCGATGTTTGGGCTGCAGGGATGGGGTGGGGGGAGACCCGAGCCTGCTGACCCTCTGCGCAATGCTGCCTCCAAACTGTGGATGCTCTTGGATAAACTCAAAGGGAATTTGGGGTTATTAGCTAATTTTTGTTTAAAAAAATAATAGTAATAATAATCTGGGCTCGCTGGGCCACAGCGAAACTCGAGGGACAGGGACCACCGTCCCCGAAGCCCCAGCGGGACAGGCACATCCTCCCCAAAGGGATTTTGGTCACCCATCCCCGTGTGATATTCATTTGTATCCTCTTCCAGAAGTGGGGTTTGCCCACGGTGCTCTGGTGAACCCTCCGTTGTCAGCACTCTCCTGCTGTGTGCGTCCCCTCCCCCAACCCCCCCCAATGCTTTTTCATCATTGTGGTTGATTTTTTGCCTTTCTTTTTCTTCCCCAATGCCCCCCCACCAGCCCCCAGCATGGATGTAATAAATGACAACACAAATTCCAAGTCTAATGATATGTTCACAAGGACAATCTACACATTCACAAAATTAAAACAGGAGAGAGAGAGAGAGAGAAGAGGAGGAGAGAGGGGAGGAAGGATGCAAGCTATCGCTGAGGCTCCCTGCAAGCCCCGACCTCGCCGCTGGACCCGCAGCAGTTGTTCTCCCGGCCAGCGTCCCCGTCGCGACGCCTTCTAGATCGTGGAGGTTCGGTCGACACCATCTGCAAGTGGGAAAAGGAGAGTTAGGAGCAGCCCTGGTGAGCAGCAGCTTGTGGTACCTGCTGCCCCATCCCATCAACCCCCCCTGCCCAAGCTGGGGGGAGATGGACCCACCCTCAGAGCATCCCCAACCCACAGCCCTGGCACCATGAGGCCACCCCCACCCACCCACCCACCCACCCATCCAAGGGGTACAGAAGGGATTTGGGGTGTCAGCACTCTGCCAGCTTCTCCGTGCCACTGTCTGTCTCCAATCCATGGCAGCCCCCACCTCCCCCTCCTCAATCCCAACGTTGGTCCAGACCTCCTGCTGCGTCCCCCACGACACCCGTCCCAGGAGCAGAGGTGGGGTCTGGGCAGCTGGGACTCTCTGCATGGTGGGTGACAGTTTGGGACAGCCCCCCCTCCCAACAGAGAAGGACCACAACCCACTGCCAAGGAGCAGGGGGACAGGGACAGAGCTGTCCCCAGGGGCTGCCTTGCCCCCCCCACCGTGTACCCAGCCCTGCAACCCCCTGCACCACAGAGGATGCAAAATTAAGGCCCAGGAGTCATTTCCTCTCCCCAGAACCCTGTGACAGCAGGGACACATCCAGCCCCAGCCCCAAGCCCAGGAGCGAGGGTCCACAACCCATCCCAAAGCCACACAACCGACCCCGCTGCCAACAGTGCCCACCACTCCCCCCCACATCCCTCTGCCAGCACAAGCAGGGGCTCAGAAATCAACACCCAACAACATTTCCAACCCTCCAGCTCTCCCCTTCCCCAACTGCCCACCCCATCCCCCATCCCAAACCCCCTATTCCCGGGATGGCGAGCGCCGGTGGGTGAGGTGGGGTGGAGGGGAGCTAGCTCCCAAGGGGGTGCAACCCCCAAACAGAGCACTCCCTGTTTGGCATCCCAGCCACCTCCCTCCTCATGACTAAAAACAAACAGGTTTGTTACGCCTTTTTTTGGCCTTTTTTTTTTTCTTTCTGCCCCGAAAGGTTTATTTTTTTAAGAGCTATTTATAGCGCGACCGGTTTGGAGAGGCTCAGGGAACCAGACCTGGAAAAAATAACTCGGAGGAACAGTACCCTGCAGAGGAACAAGACAGCTAAGCCTCGCCTGGGCACGCAACGCTTCGGGTGACAGAAGTGTCCTTGTTTTCCCGGCTGGGGATGCTGCCGTGGCGCTGCCAGGGCCTGGCTGTCTCTTACAGTCCTTGCTCTCATGTCCCTCTCCCCCAGGACGGGCTGTCACATCGGTGCAAGGAGCTGTGCTGGTGGTGGGAACCTGGTGGCACCGTTGTCCCCGAGAGCTGCCGGGTTTCAGCCGTTCGATGCAGTCCGGGGATTGTTGGGAGTCAGACCCCAGCTGGTTCACTGGGATGCTCTGGGCAACGCAGGCGGCCGCACTCGTCCCGTCGCCGGGGAGTCATCGTTTGCGCTTGAAGGGTCCGGTGCTTGAGGGCCCCTCATCGGTGCGGGGCACCAGGCGCTGCTGGTGCCGGTGCTTTTGGCTGTGCTGGGCCTCTCCGTCACGCTGCCGCCGCCGCTGTTTCCACCTTTCCTGCCCGTTCTGTCCTCCTCCCTCCCCTGCCCACCCAGACCGGTACCCACAGCCGCGGGCGAGGAGCCACCAGCGCCGCTGGCACAGCACCCAGCACAGCGCCCTGCAGCCCACAGCAGGGTATTAGCTCCGTGGCCCCCGCCCCGGCCAAACGAGGGGACACTGGGGGCAGAAGGGTAAAACACTCCAAAGCCCGTGATCCATTCAAGCACTCTGGTGGCAAGGGCTTCATGGAGAGCTAATGACAGACTAGTGAGCCAATACTAATTATTATTAGCAAGCTAACGAGTGGCTAATAAGCGTGGACTCCACCAGTGCTGGGTGAGATCCCCATGCCCGGTTTTACCCCTCTGCCCTGTGGACCTTGCTGGGAGAAGCCAACATCCCCAGCTGACCTCCCCCGGGAGCATCCCAGGAGCATCCCAGGAGCACCCCAGGTGCATCCCTGCATCCCCTGCCGCCATCCTGTCCCCTCACAGCCACAGCCTGTCCCAGCTTTTGGGGGTGGTGGGGCAGGGGCAGGTGCGGGGGGGCTCTGCAGAGGCGGCGTGGACGTGCTGGAAGAGCCCGAGGAGGAGGGAGTGCTCACCGCTGAGCGCGTGCTCCGTCATGCTCAGGCACAAGGACTCCAGCCTGTTGTTGATGTCAGGTTCAGTCACTGGCACCTGGAACTCTGTGGGGAGACAGGGATGGGACACCTCAGTCAGGGGATGTGATGGGGGGGGGACCCTGTCCACCTGCCCCCCACCCCTGCCTGCGCTGCAGCTGTCTGAGGGGGTGGGCGTGGGGCAAGAACCCACCCAAAAGATGCCCTGGGAGGGTCTGGCCACGTGGCCGGACTCTGTCAGCGCTTCACTTCCCAGGGCGATCCCCTCTGGCAAGAGATGTCACCAAAAGCAGCCACGGCTCATGTTTGTTATGGATGGGGGGTAAATGCAGGGGGGCTCCAGGGCATCAGGGATGGAAATGAGGGGTTGGGGGGCCTACTAGAGGTGCTGGGGTGGAGCTGGGGCAAGAGTGGGACCCCCCCCGACCCTGGGAGGGTCTGCCCCTTGCTCATGCCCTGCAAAAATCTTCAGTGCATGTACAGTGATACATGTACAGCAACACATATAGAACACACATGTACAGTGACACATGTGCAGCATGTGAGTGGTGCTGGGGAGCAGCAGGTCCCAGAGCAGCCTGTGCAGGGCAGGGTTAGTGTCTGGACAGGGGATGGCAGCACAGACCCACACAGGTGCACAAAACAATGAGTGGGATGAAGCCCAGTGTGCTGCAACGCCCCGGCCCAATCCATACAGCACCAAAACGCCCTCCCCTCCGCGGCACAAAGCAGCACTCTCTACCCATGGCTGGCGTCTCCCACTCACTGCCAGTGGGATGTGGGATGAGGGCTGGGAGGGTTGAAGTCCCATTTTTTGGCTCTCCAATCCTCCTACACTAACACCCAAAGAGGAACCTGTTTATTCTCCTTCAGCACCTGCCAAAATGAGCCCTTGTCCCAGTGTTTAATCAGTACCCGTGAACGGGCGCTGCTCTGGCTGCACAGGACATGTGCTGCCTGAATGATGGGATGGGATGGGATGGGATGGGATGGGATGGGATGGGATGGGATGGGATGGGATGGGATGGGATGGGATGGGATGGCAGCTGCCAAGCTGAAACCACAGCAGAAGCTTATGGATGAGGTTTAGTTTACTTGGGGTGTGTGTGTGTGTAACTCCCCATCCCATGGGATAAATTGTTATGGTGTGTTGATAAGGCTTAAAGGCAAGGGAAGGGATATAGAGGCAAACAGGCATGGAGGTCCTCATGGGATGGATGCTCCAGGTTTGGAGGGAACCCCCATCAACTGGAGGATGCTGTTATATATGGGAGCATTCTCCCAGTGTTTGGGAAGGGAACACTGCCACATGTGTCCTAAGGAGAATCACCCTTGAGCGTATGATGGCTGGTGCCCCCACTCCAGGTATCTGTGTCACGTGTGAGCAGAGAAAGTGGATGGACAAGGAACTGCCTTCGCTGCCTGGCACAAAACCTCATCAGCACCCTCATATACAGGGCCAGGGTGGTATGTACAGGGTCAAAAATCCCTCCGGTGATGTCTCTGGCTCAATCAATCCAGTAATCCAACCAGTGGCAGACACCCTGGCGCTCCAGGCGTGTAACGCCGGCACAGGTGATGTGCCAGCAGCGAAGCTGACCAGCACAGCTCCTGTCATGCTGCCTCCCCTCGTCTTGTTGGGCTGTGGGTAAGCGAAAGAGCCAATGTCTGCTTCCTACCTGGCTGCTGAAACATCAGCATGGTCTGCGGGGAGGTGTGGACCGGCAGCGAGCGCGTCCTTTGCACCGAGCTGTGGCTCCGGCTGGGCATACTGTTGCTGCCCCCGGGGTTGGCAAACCAGAGGTTCTGAGGGAAGCAAGCAAAAAAAAGGGTGCAAGATGTAAAACAGAGGTCTTTTTGTGCATTTATAACCCACATGGGTTCACCTCTCCCCGCTCCATCTGTCAGTTTGTCCCCTGGTCCCACTGGTCCTCCTTCTGTATCCCACAGTGTGGAGAACGCAACCCCAATGTCTGCAAGCTGCTTGAAAGGGGGGTGGGAAATGGGAATTCCAGATAAGTTGGAGGAGGAAAAACAAAGGAATCAATCAAAGGAAGCTTGTAGGGGAGGCAGGGAAAAGCTGGGCAAGCACTGACTGACCTGTCTGCCTTGCTTGAGGATGGCGGGGCTGGCGGCAGGGCTGCGCTGGGGGGTGCCCAGCAGCCCACTGGGACCCAGCAGCCCCAGCCGGGCGGTGGGGAGGTTGCGGGAGGGGATCTGGAACTGGCGGGGGTTTCGCCGGCCCAGCCCGGCCCCTGCAGATCCGGCTGTCGGTAAGGAGTTTGACTGGCCAAAACCTCGGCTGCGGAGAGAGAAAGCGCCGAGGGTGAGAAATGGGTTCCCCAGAGGGGCGAGCGGCTGGTGGGGGGTGCTGGGACCAACAGAGTCACAGAATCACCAGGTTGAAAAAGTCCTTTGAGATCATCAAGTCCAACTGTCCCTGTCCTGTGCTAAACCAGAGCCCTGAGCACCTCATCTCCCCTCTGTTAAACACACCCAGGGCTGGGGACTCAGCCCCTCCCTGGGCAGCCTGTGCCAGGCCCTGACAGCTCTGCCAGGGAAGAACTTTTCCCTCCCAGCTGAGCTGACCCTGCCCTGGGGCAGCTTGAGCCCATTGCCCCTTGTCCCATCTCCTGTCCCCTGGCTGCAGAGACCATCGCCCACCTCTCTGCACCCTCCTGGCAGGTCGGTGTAGGCGGTGATAAGGTCTCCCCTCAGCCTCCTCTTCTCCAGGAAGAGCCAAAACAGCCAAATATACCAAGGGTGTCCCTGTGTTGCTCCCAAGCGCTGGACTGACATTCACAACCCCAAGCCCCAGACTGATGTTTGCCACTCCTGCTAAAGGGGCCTGTTCTTCAGTGCAAGCTAAAGTAAGGGGGGAATTCCCCAGGCACCTGATTTCTTGGGTTTTGGCTTAAATTCTTCGTGCTTTTGAGCTGCATGAAAGAGATCTCTCGTGAGTGGACTCTGTAGTGGCTGATAAAAGGTTTAGCTCACATGGTTGGGTTTTCTCTACTGGGAACACCTGGAGGTTGATCCTTCTGCCCTTCCAGGAGGTTCATTTTTACCAACACGCTCCTCTCTCAAGACTTCTCAGGGTCTGTAAAACCTGTTTCAAATGCCCTGACAGGATTTCCTAGGGAGGGGCTGAGCAAAAGGCACGCAGGGCTCTGCACCCACTGCTGTCTCTGCACCACAAACCTTCCTCCACCACCCTGCAGTCATGGCAAAACCGGACCTGAGACCACGTGGCCAAAGATGTCCTGAGACATCCACCTCAGGACACAAAACCACTTTTACTGCTCCTTGGGGAGGGCAGCACACACGGCCATTCCCTCCCCACCTGGGTTTTCCCACTTAGAACCAAGGACACAAAAGTAATCAGACAGGCCTTGGAAAGACACGCAGTGCCTATCTCCTCACCATGTGATGCCAGCTTGGTGTCTCTGCCCCAAGACCCTTACGGTGTTTAAGCGTGGCTGAGGCCAGGAGCTCTCTGCAGATACCAACATGCTGGGACCCCAGAACTGGATTAATCCTCTAGGCAGAAGTAGGACGAGGTTTCTTTCAACCTCATCCACTCATCCAACAACCGGCTCTTGCCATTAAATCCCCAGGAAAAAAGCAGGCCTGGCAGCTTGTTTTTACCATTCCAAACCAGTTCATTTCATGGCACTGGGGAACACCCTGGTTCTGCTCTTTTTCCTTCTGAACTTCTACCTTGGCTACCCGAATGCTCCCAGTTACCCCTGAAGCCCTTTCATTTGGAAAGCCCCCCCCCACACCAGCTTTGCACAAGCCTGCAACAAAACCAACTGAACAGATCAAACCAAAAGGCTGATGGTGTCATTAAACCTGACCTAAAAATAGCTGTTCTTGCCAGAAAGCTCTCCAGGATCACCCACAGTCCAGCATCACCCCGGTAGCGAGCAAACACGGCGTTCACAACACAGCCCTGCCCGGCTTCCCGACCCCAGGCCCCCAGCTCTGCACCCTCTGCAAGCTCCTTTGACAGCTTTTTGGTGGAACTCCAGCACTGATGTAATTCACAAAGGGCAGTGGGAAGGGCAGAGCCGCCCGCCCAGTGCTGGGGATACGCTGCACAGCTGGGAAGTGCCGGGTTGGAGGCCAGGAAGACGCAGTGGGAATCAGTGGGGGTAGGCGCCGACCACACACACAAGCAAACTTACTGCCCTGGGGTTTTATTGTTGAGCTTTTCCAACCCTCCTCCCTCCCAAAATTCAGCTCTGAACCTGGCAGGATCCACCCTTCCCTGTTGGGAGATGCCAGTCCCACTCGAGATGCTCTTGCCAGTCCTCCGGCCACCGTATCCATCCCAAAATCCCACGTACCTCCTCTGCTGCCGATAGCCCGACAGCTCCAGGAGGGATTTCCGAGGGAAAGACCGAAAGAGTTTCTGCACCTGCTGTTTCCATGACAGCAGCCGCTTCTTCTGGATCTCTGTAAACGCCTGGGCCCCCCAAAAGAGAGAGAAATAGGAAATGTGAGGCTGTTTTTCTGGACAAAGTGACAGGGGATGGATACATGTGAGTGTGAAGAAAAGCAGCTGGAGCGGGCGGTGGCGTGAGTTGAACCCCACTGACAAATCCAGAGGGAAACCCTGGTCCCTCTCAAGGATTTATTCATCTCTGGTGGAGAAAATGCTCCGGCAGCATCTCCTGCTCCCTGGAGCGATGGGCTGGCTCTGCTCTGGAGGCTGGTCCCCATGCTGGGCACAGCAGGGCTTCCCCAAAGCCTCCCTGCTCCCCCTCCTGGCCCCAGGACCCATTGCCCAGCCCCATCGCTTGCTGCCAGGGGTGAGCATAGCTCACCACGGGGTCTGAGGGCTGCTGACACTCGTCACCTGGACGCGGCTCAAAAAAACACTGCCGGCCATGGGAAGAAGGATTTGGGAAGGAGAGCTGCTCCATGGAATGCTGCATGGAATCCTCCTTCTCAGGGCTGGGCAGAGTTCCATTCTGCTCCCAGCACCTCCAGCCTCTGCGGGACAGCACCCTAGGTGAGTCCCCCCACATGCCCGGGCTCCCTGCGAAGGTCATCCAGACAGGGGACAGCCCTCCCCCCAGACCCCCGGTGTGGGTTACGGGGACACCCACGTGCCCACCACAGCTAACTTTAGACACCCGGTGTCTCGGTGCTGGCGACAGAGAGGAGCGGATGTCTCCGGAGGACGATTTGGAGACTAAATTAGCGTCTGACTTGATTGCTCCAAACCACCCTCCGGAGCAGCCGCGCTCTCAGAGCACTGATTACCCCGGAGCCGAGGCAGACAGCGGTCCCAGGACGCAGGCTGGCAGTGGTGGGGTGACACAACGTCACCACATCCATCCCGGGTGCTCCAGCAAAAGGAACCTCTGCAGCTCCATGTGCTCCCGGCCTGGCTCTCCAGCCAAGATCCCCACCCTGACCAACAGAGGTGTCCAGCGCTTCCAATACACTGAAGTACTCATGTTTTGCCCAGTCCCCAACTTCTTCACCCCGATCCAAGACCCCACTGTACTTGGCCCTGCAGAGATGCACAGACCAAACCTCTGCATGTGCACGGCACAGGCACCGGTGCCAGCTGCATGCCGAGGGGCTCCAAGCATCCTTGCTCCTCTTCCACGTGGCACGCAGCACATCCCAGGGTCTGCAGCTCCCAGCCCCCTCCAGAGGAGATCTTTCTTTGCTTTGACAGAGTATTTTTTTTTGAGGACAAGTAACCAAGGAAGGTTCAAAGCCTGTGGCTCCTATGAGAGGGTATGCAACCTCCCCCTGATCCCATATGGGCAGGTGATGAGAGGCAGCTTGTACTTCCAGGTGTGGCCAGCACGGGTACATAATGCTGCAGGATACCAGGGATGCTAACCATCCCTCCGTGCCACCGGGCAGGAGCATTCCCTTGGCCATCCCAAACCATCACCTGGCAAAGGCAGATCTACCAGGAGCAGAAACAGATCCTGCCCCCACCTCCTCTGATCCAAAAATCCCAAGACCCCGTGGTGCAAAAAACAAGGGGCAACAAGGCCAAGGGATTACTGGGTCGGTCTGATATAAACTGCCTGTATGTTCATCCAGCTGCTGATCCCGTTGTCAGGAGCCAGATGAGTTTCCCAGCTCCAGGTCTTGGCAGTGAAGCGAGCGCGGGGGAGAAGCAGCATTTCCACACACCGCATCGGAGCGACCGCCCGCTCCAGCCCTGTTCTGTCTGAATTACTATTAATACCCCTCCCAAAAACATTTGTGTTAGAAACCCAAAAGGTTTATATCAACAGACACTTTGGAAACAGTCTCTAAGTGATGAGAACAACAGTTTCAGATGATCCGGCGCGACTCACCTCGTGGATTAGACATTTGTCTATGAGCTGTAAATAGGAACTTATATTCTCTTCGTCGGGTCGGGAAACTAAAAGTTGTGTGCATACTGGAAAAAAAAAGAGAAGAGAAATGGGGATGGGGACACCAAGCTGCAGCCTGGGGGTGTCCAATGAGCACCTTCAAGGTCCCCTTTCGCTTGTCCCATGGGTGAGTCTTCTCATCAGCAAGAAAAAAAAGGCCCTTCCCCAATTCCTGCTGCGCCGTCCTATATTTAGGGCCAGATTTTGTTCTCTGTTATGATGGTGTAAATCCAGAGTAACACCGTTGGAGTCACCAAAATTAGACCTGAGCAAAGGGGGGTGTGTGGGATTATTCCCTTTTCCTAGGCAAGAGCTGGTGCTGGGAGAGCTCCTGCTCCTGCAGCCAAAATTTCCCCTCCCTGCTGCAACCAGCTTCCCACTGATCCCAGTGGGTTTTATCCTCTTTCAGGACAAATGCAATTAAAAGCAAGTGGAAATGAGCTCACAGAGAAATGAGTCTCTCCTCTCACAGCCCCCAGGCAGGGATGCCCTGCAGTCCAGGAAGACACCTCGTGCAGGCAAGGCTCGTGTCCTACGTACAGCTTCATGCCTGACGGACGCATTTGCCACGGGCTGAACTCATCAGCAGGTTTAAAACGGGGCCACAAACCCTGTGCCCGTCTGTGCAGCTGGTCAAGAAATTTTCCACCAAGTTTTTATACAGAAAACACCCTTTTTTTTTGTGGAGGAGGGCAGAAAAGGTCTGAAATTGGGACAGGACTGGTATTTCTTCATGGCATCCCGAGTTTCTGTTCTTGGTCTCTTGTGTGAGCCTGGGGATGAGACTCCTCTCCCCTCCTCCCCAGGCACATCTCCCTCCACGCAGCCAGCACGGGCACCCCAGATGCCCTGACATACCCAAGCCCCAATGTGCCCCGTGTATGGCACAGGAGGTCAGTCCCAACCTCACCACTCTCTCTGTAAAGAACTTCCCCCAGTATCTAACTTAAATCTTCCCTCCTTTAGCTTTAATCCATCCCCCTTGTCCTGCCATTGTCACCCTTTTAACAAGCGATTCCCCTCCTGTTCCTCTGCTCCCTTCAGGGACGGGGAGGCTGCAGTGAGGTCCCCCCACAGCCTTCTCTTCTCCAGGCTGAACAAGCCCAGCTCCCTCAGCCCCTCTTCATAGAGGAGCTGCTCCAGCCCTCTGAGCATCTTTGTGGCTCCTCTGAACCCTCTCCAACAGTCCCACATCTTTCTTGTAATGGGGGCCTCAGATCTGGACACAGGACTCCAGCTGGGGCCTCATGAGGGCAGAGCAGAGAGGGACAATCCCCTCCCTGGCCACCCCATCTCTACCCTCTCCTCCCCCCCAAGCAGATCAAGTCCAAGGGATGGATGCTGCTGAAAACACCTCTGGACCAGCGGGATGCCCACAGGGCTCTGAATGGGGAGGAGGAGGATGCTATCTACCCCTGACCTGGGGCAGGCAGCCTGTCCCATCACTCCTCCTCCCCAAAATCCCCACCCACGCTCTCACCTCTTACCACACCATGACGGGGCCTCAACAAACCATCATCCCCCTCCAGACCGCGGTTTGCAAGGGGTGCAGGGAAGGCTGCTGCCCGTGCACCCTGTCCTAAAGGAGCTCTGCCTCACCAGGACACCAGTAACACCCCACAGCTGCTCACCTTTCCCCATCACTCTGGTGAACTGTCCAGGCAGGTCACCTTCGGGCAAAGGGGCCCCCCCCGACTCGCCCTCGCACCCCGGCAAATGGTGCTGCTGCATCGCCCCCGCGGCAGAGTCCTTGCAGTCTGAGCCCTGGCTGTCTGAGCCGAGCAGGGACGGGGGGTGATGCGAGTCTGCATCCCGGCTGTGCTGCTCCTCCGTGCTCGAGTTTTGGGAAGAGTAGGCTTTGATAGGGGTGAGGATCATTTGGTGTAGTTCCTGCAGCGGGACACGCAAGTTGCCACCTTCCAGGATGTCCTGAGGATTCAAGCGGAGAGAAGAGGGTTTGTCTCTGCAGGGACAACAGGACATCTGCTACGAACCAGATCCCCTCCAAAATCCCCACCTTACTCCTGCTCCAGAACCCTGCTGGGCGTGATTTTTGGGGGAAAAAACCCAAACCCCCATCCCACTCTGCTAACTGGCTCCTTCCAAGAAAGCAGCGATCTTCTGCAGTGAGACACTGCCCCCCCCAAAAAAGAATCAAGCATCCAGCCTCACACATGCTCTGGTTTAGCCACAAATTAAAGTAAAATAAAATTGGGTGGGAAGCCTGGAAAACCAGAGATGACTCTTCCCAAGTAAAGCAGCTCACAGGCAGCTCTGAGCCCCAGTGAAGCGGGATGTGATCCCACAGCCCAAACCCATCCCACAAGTGCTCAAAAGCCTCCCCCTATTTCACAGCCCTCCCAAACCATTCTGTTCAACAGTCAGGCAATACCAGAGTTCAAAACCCCGGCGGCGAAGCGAGGGAAGAGGCTGTGCAATCAGCTGGGGGTTTAATAGTTGCCTCTTGGATTTAATAGTTAGTATAATAGTCAGCCTCTTTTCAATGGTCTGTGGGGACCTGACAAGGGGCAATGGTCTCCAGCTGGAGCACAGGGAGTTCCACATCAATCTGGAGAAGAACTTCTTCCCAGTGAGGGTGAGGGAGCCCTGGGACAGGCTGCCCAGGGGGTGTGGAGTCTCCTTCTCTGGAGAGATTCCAGCCCTGTCTGGACACTGATCTGTGTGCCCTGTCCTAGGGACCCTGCTTCAGCAGCCTTCTCCCAGCTGGTTCTCCAGACGGAGAGAGGACCATGGCAAGTGGTGCATCTAGAGCTGGTCCTGCACCACGGTTCAGTAGATGGGTGACCACCTTCCCATCAGTGTCACTGGGGCGGTGGCCTCCATCACCTGGAGCTCAGGTGCTTCCCAGCACCTTGGAGCTTGTACCAGCGCTGCAGGATGCATCCATCCCAGCTCTGGGAGTGCTGGATGTGGATCAGGACCCACTCTGCAAAATGCAGTCTCAGATAAAACCTGCATCTGGTACAGAAGTGCTTCAGGCATCATTCAGACACAGCCAAGCCAGGAACAGGTTTCTCTGCAAACCATCCCACCAACGTGTGTGACCGCAGAGGGCTTCACCCCAGAATTCATTCCCAGCTCCTTGAAACAGAAGAAGTACAGAAGGGGCTGTGATTACTTACCCTCTCTAAAGACTTGAGCAGGTTTTGTCTTTCTTTTAGCTTTTGGATGCTGATGACTATTTTGTGTCTTGCGCCTTTGGTAACGTTCTGTGAAAACAACACAAAACTTGGAGTGAACATTTCCATGGGACAAACAGGACAAGCCAAACCCTTCCTCCCCTAAAAGAAAAGGGCTTCTACAAATTCATCACATTTCTGAGTTTGGAGATTAGTGGGGGGCATAGAAAATCCCCTAGAGACCTGCTGAAGGCAGAGATTTGCAGCTCGTCTGTCTCCCCCTGGGACATCTCACACAGTGAAAGCCAAGGTGCTGCCTGGCCCTCTTCATCCCCAGGGTAGCGCAGAGGGGAGGGTGGAACTGGGGACATGTTTCAGAGGTTTACAAGGCAACTGGCCACCAAAAGCCTGCTGTCCTTAAAGGAGTTGGGTACTGTGCGCTGCACCCCTGGAATCCCTGAACTTAATCCCCTCTGGAAAAAGCCCCAAGTGCAGCTCCCAGTGATGGGACTTTCATGCTGGGACTCCAGTACGGAAACTAGGAAAAGGCTTTTATCAGGTGCAACATGGTTTTTGAACTCCCCAAGACTCAATTTTCCTTTCCCTGGTTGCTTTCCAACCACCCGTGGGCAAAACAGTGGAGAAGTCTCATCTACCAACTGCACGGGAGTCGGGACCGTGGCTGATCCCGTCACGACCGGCGCGTGACGTACTTGTGCCTCGAGCTGGCATTCGGTGAGGGCCATCATCTCCTCGTAGGTCATCTGTGAGAAGAGGGCAGCGTACTTGTGCAGCCGGAGGCTCTTCAGCCAGGCTGGGACATCTGCAGCACAAAGGTAAGGAGAGGAGAGCTCTTGAGGAGCTCATGACATCGTTCAACCGTGCGCGACAGCATCAACCGCAACACAAGGAGATGATTAGGTGCCATCCACCATCCCACCAGAGCTGCAGACACCTTACTGAACTTCACGGAGTTTTTGGAGGTCACTGTGCTATGGGTACAGATGGCAGGAGGAACCAGCCCCTGGATGAGGACACAGTGCTACGGCTATGGATGGCAGGAGGAACCAGCCCCTGGATAATGACACGGTGCTATGGCTCTGGATGGCAGAGGGAACCAGCCCCTGGATGAGGACATATCCTCAGAGGTTGGGTTTCTGCAGCTGAGATGCCAGGAACTGTCCCACAGGGAGCCAAGCATCATGCCATGCCACTGCATGGGCAAGCTCCTTGCCAGGTTCCCTGGGAACCACTGAAACTGACAGCATGGCTGAGCTCAGGATGAGCGAATGGCTGTTATGGAGGTGGTGGCCAGGGATTTATGGCATGAAGGAAGAGCGTATGGGTGGAAAATTTAAATGGCTGCTCAAAGAGAAATAGAGACAGAATTGTTTTGAGCATGGAAAAACAATGCACCACCATAGATGGTCCCAAAACCTGCTTCAGAAGGGTGAATTGAACCTCAAAATGCACCGATTCAAATGACTTCTTCCTTCCCACTCACTATCTGCAGTGTAGGACCTCTGTGCTGGGCTGGCTGGGTGCCCCAACATACTGTTATCCTCCTGACATCAATGTGGTTTCACAGGGAAGGACCTGGGAGGGGGAATCCTTCCTCCATAACATGTGAAACCCCACAATGGGGGGTCCTCCATGGAGACCACAATGGTAATGAGCCTTCCCCACTTCAGCCTGCTCAGCAGCTACTCGGGCTTTCGCAGGTTTGGGGCAACCACTGTGGCACCCCACAAGGGAGCAGGGGAACCCTGCAGATGTCGGTGCTGCAGCACATCACCGTGCCCGTGATGACGCTTTTGCTTTGCATCCCAAAGGCTTCAAGTGCTGAGCCAAATTGGGACCTGCTTTATTTAGCACCTACAACCTGACAATAGCTTAGGCACCCTGCTCCCAGCAACACCCTTGTCAATTAGTCCTTGTGCCCTTCCCCACCAGCAAGACACCTGGGAGCACCATCTCATTCCACACTGGGCACAGGGACAGTGAAAACCCATTTTCTCACAGAATCACAGAACGTCAGGAGTTGGAAGGGACCTTGGAAGATCCTCTAGTCCAACACCCCTGCCTGAGTAGGATCACCCAGACTAAATCCCACAGAACACATCCAGGTGGGTTTGAATGTCTCCAGAGAAGGAGACTCCACAGCCTCTCTGAGCAGCCTGTCCCAGGACTCTGTCACCCTCACAGTGACAAAGTTCCTCCTGACATTCCCATGGAACTTCCCTCTGGCACCCATATGGGTGTGTGTTTCACAGAAATTCCTCAGATGCTGCGCAGAAGGAGATCAACCCCACGCCAGCCATGGGGGTTGCAAAGGAGTTACAGAGCCAGGCAGGCTGAACTCTGCCCTTTCCAAAAGTGCCAACAGGCAACACTCCTAAAACCAGCTGCTGGGGGCCTCTTACACCCATCTTCTGTCTAAAGCCACTAAAAGCAATTAGCAGAAAGCCCTCTGTTTCCAGCACAGGACTGGCAGGCTTGAATCTCAACTTGATTTCAACACAAAACCATGTCATGTTAGTTGGTGACATATTAAAAGCCCACCTGATCCCTGGCGTACGCCTGCGCCAATGGCAAGGCCCACAAGGATGCTTCCAGAAGAGAGATAAAACCTCATACAGACAATAAACCCTGCAGCAAACCCATCTTCAACCCTTGCAGAGGGTCAGAGCGAAGAAGCCAGTCTTCCTCTTCTTTCCCTCTTAATTTTGGGGAGCTACGACAGGGCCAGAGCTCCCTGCCAACGGGGATGGCAATTCAGGGAACAGGCTGGGAAGAAGGAACAACTCTCTCCCTTCCCATGGAAGAGGCAACCAGCACACATGAGGTCCCCCCATGGAGCAGTGAGCTGCCCACCCATGGTGCTACTCCTGAAATCACCAATTACCAGGAGCTAATCGCTGAAGCTGCAGCACAGCTGTCAGAAACGCTGCACCTGATGGGACCAGTGAGCTTCACACTGCTCACATACACTGTCCCCTATATGCACTGAGCACTGGTGCTCAGCCAGCACATGTCTATCTGGATGCTGGTGTGGAAACTGAGAAGACACTGAGAGGGAAATCAACTCACCCTGACATATATATCTATACCTATATCTAAAAGGAGCGTGGCCAGCAGGTCAAGGGAGGTGATCCTCCCCCTCTACTCTGCCATGGTCAGGCCCCACCTGTGGTATTGTGTCCAGTTCAGGTCTCCCTGGTACAAAAAAGCCAGGGATCTCCTGGAGAGAGTCCAGCGGAGGCTATGGAGATGATTAAAGGACTGGAGCATCTGCCCTGTGAGGAAAGGCTGAGTGAGCTGGGGCTGTTCAGCCTGGAGAGAAGAAGACTGAGAGGAGATCTTATTAATGTTTATAAATATGTATGAAGTGTGGGACATGGGGAAATGGGCAGCCTCTTCTCAGTGTCTGTGGGGACAGGACAAGGGGCGATGGGCTCAAGTTGGAGCACAGGGAGTTCCCCACCAATCTGGGGAAGAACTTCCCAGTGAGGGTGAGGGAGCCCTGGGACAGGCTGCCCAGGGGGTGTGGAGTCTCCTTCTCTGGAGAGATTCCAGCCCTGTCTGGACACTGCCCTGTGTGACCTGTCCTAGGGACCCTGCTTTGGCAGGGGGCTGGACTGATGGGCTCTGGACGTCCCTTCCAACCACTACCATTTTGTGATTCTTGATCTACATCTATATCCATATCTCTATCTCTGTCTAGATATCTATATCTATATCTATCTATCTCTCCATGCAGGACAAAGTATACATAGGAAGCCTGCAGCCCTTCCAGCACACCATGCTAAGCCACAGACACACACACCGCAGAAACCCACAGCTCTGCCCAACCCCTCCTCCCGGAGAGCTCTGAGCTGTGCCCCGGGAAGGGACAGAGGGACAGGCTCTGCAGGGAGCAAAGAGTCCACATCTCCCCCCCCAGAGAAACCAGGGTCTGGGATAATGCCAAAAGGCACTTTTCCTTTGGCACGAAGACAGAAAATGGGTGACGTTAGAGGGAGGTGAACTGCTAGGCCGCATCGGGTGGGGGCCTGTTGTAGGCCTGGTTTCCCCACTGTCCTCCTGGGTGGCTGAGAGAGTGTTAAAGAAGCACCAATGCGAGCCCAGGCCCGAGTGACACCACGGCCCGAGCGCCTGCCGGAGAGACGTGGCTGCAATTCAGAGAAGGGGCTTGGCAAATGGAGCAGCGGCCTGGATGAAGTACGGCGCAGCCCAATCAAAATGCACCGAGCTGCGCGCCTCTGTAGGGACGGGAAGCGGCACGAAGCGAGGGCAGGGAACGGGCAGTCCTTGTTTTCCTGAGGGAAAGCCGTGGGGATACAATGGGTCACATGCAGCCCGCAGCGGTGTGTTACTTGAGGACAATGATGAGCTGGACAGCCACAGGAACGCTGTCTGTATAGCGAGCAGGTCTCTGCTCTGCTCCCGAGCCCCGTTTTTGGGCAACACGCCTACAATGAAAGACAGACTTTGAGGAAAAAACCCAGCGGAGAGACGACGGAGCAACCCCAAGCTTAGGAAAAAATCCAACTGGGAAGAAACTGGATTGGTCCAATCAGAAGAAAATACAGCGGAGAGGGGAGACACATGACAGTCAGAGACACCAGAGGCTGCAGACATCTGTTTCTGATGTCCCCAGACAGGGGGACAAGAGCAAACCAGCTGACACAGCAGCAGGGAGGGGAGATGAGATGCCTGCAGGCCTTTCTCGGGAGAAGGAGGATGCCTGGGAAGGGATGGCCCGGGGAAGGACAGTGTGTGCCCTGGGGCACTGCGTGCAGCAGCAACCAGCTGTTGGAATATGTGGAGTTTATTTAATGGATTACTGCTTGTGGACAGCCTGGAAATAGTGCCTTTGGGTTGCACAGATTTGGCCTTACATGCTAATTACACTGGAAAAATTTTATCCATGCAGGTCCCAGACCTTCAGCTGTGGATCACAGGGAGCCAAGCTGCCCATGGTCTCCTCCCGAGCTCCACCAGCAGAAACCAGGAGAAACAGCGTTAAACAGACCCCTTTGCTCCACTTGCTCCCAAAAATGGGACAGATTGCAGGATCTGTCCCCAGCCTTGGAAAACCCTGGGGCCTCTTCATGCTGATCCTAAGTTCGTCTTCAACATGCTCACAGTGCCTGCCTGACTGTGGGTCCACCATAAGACCATGTGTAGACACTGATCCTGCATCCCCACTGGATACGAAACACTCCTGGGATGCTC
This sequence comes from Gallinula chloropus, assembly GCF_964237585.1. Taxonomy (NCBI): domain Eukaryota; kingdom Metazoa; phylum Chordata; class Aves; order Gruiformes; family Rallidae; genus Gallinula; species Gallinula chloropus. Next base: position 1,043,180 of record NC_140099.1, on the reverse strand, counting down.
TACCTGGTATGAGGTGTTCGTTAGTGAGCGGAGCTGCTAAGAAACAAAGCCATTGTGCCCAGAAAACTCCCCTGTCACACCTACAGCCCATCACCCCCACCCCAGGGAAACGTCACGGTGCAAAGTCCATCCAGGGAGAGAGGGCTGAGCCCCGGGGGGTGCTGTCCCATGGGGGTTTGTTCCTGCATCGAGGTCACACAGTGCCAAGTCAAACTCAGTTTCCTGTGGCAGAGATGTGTGCGCATCTAGATTTACCTGTAATTAAGACTCAAATCAGACCTTGTGGCTGTGTAAAAACATCCTGGGGCTTTTACACCACTGAGATGCTTCGCACCAAGGAAAACCACAGTTGTTTAACCCTGTCTGCAAGAGCTGCATGTTCCATCTGCAGTCATTCTTCCCGTTTACAGCAATACACAGTCTGTTTGCCCAGTTTTCACCTATTTATTCCTCTACAGCCTGAAGTTCCCTCTCCATCGCGACAGCAGCATGGGGGTTTAATTCCTGCCTTGTTTACATGATCATATATATTTATTGATTGCTGAAAGTCTCCATGAAATGTGGGTGTAACAGGGAAACCAACTAAAGCACACCGGATAAATTCACTGCAAACACACATCCTAAGCCCAAACTTCCCCAAATACTCGGTGGGTTACCCAACACTGCAATGGGAGCTCACACGTTTGCTAAACTGATGCCAAGCTGTTTTTCACCACAGTTAGAAAGTGAAAAGGAAAAGAAAGGAGCAGCACTCGCAGCCAAAAGCCACAGGCTTTTTGGAAAGTTGGCAACTTGTAGGATTTTGAGACAAAACCAGCCCAGCAGCACCCTGCTGTAAGATGACAGATAAAGACCGGTCGCTGCTTAAAAGAAAACTTAACTTATTTCCCTAAACCTCAGATCCTAAGGTGGGAATAAATGCTGAAAATCACAAACTTGTAGGGGTTGGAAGGGACCTCAAGAGATCATCGAGTCCAACCCCCAAAAAGCCCCATTTAGTTAGGAGGACTCTCACCCGAAACCACCAACCGAGCCCCACACTGCTGGGAAAACGCCTTTTCCCCTCCTGCCTCTGGGTGCTGGGGCTGGGAGAGGGGGGTGGAAACGTCTGTTTATTCACTCACCTTTCATCCCACTCCCTTCCTCCTGGAATGTGTTACGAGCGGAAGGCTGATCTTCTAAATGTTCACTCCCACCACTTCCCGAAGAGGCTACACTGCTTTGTGGAGACAGGGGGGCATGATCGGAAGGGATGCACTGGGGTCCTCTAGCCCGTAAGTCCTCATGAGACATCCATCCATGTCCTAGAGGTTGGTTTGGCACATTCATGGGTGGGGTAAGGGACACAGAGCGTTTCAAAGGGCTGTGGTGTGTCTGGCCTGAGAGAACTGAAAAAAAAATAAAATCAAAGAGGTTATTCCCCCCTCGCGGCCCGGGATGCAGCAGAGTCCCCCAAAAAGTAATAAAAAAAATCAATTAAAAAAATAATCAAAATTAAATGAAATCATAAAATGTGTGGTCGTGGGCCACGGCGCTGCTGGCTCTGCGGTGCCCACGGCGACCTCAACCCTACCCTAGGCTCTCTGCTTTGCCTCCCGGGAAGCAAAGGCGATGGGAGTACCTGCAAGGAGATGGGGGGGTTACAGGAGCTATGTTGGGTTGCTTAAGGAAGGGCCTTGTGTGGATTGTATCTCTCAGGGGAGAGGAAAAATAAGTAAAAATGGAGCATCTCTGGAGTTTTGACCTGTGCAGAGTCCCACAGCGACAGGAGACCTGAGCATGGGACCGTGCTGGGTGCTTGGATGTTGCTTCTCACCAGTCCCGGAGCCCGGGTTGTCTCCCTTGCAGGGAAGGCACCGCTGCTCTGAGAACAGGAATTCTCAAGCAACTACACTGAGGCCATGAAATCCCTCCTCTGAAACCACCTGGACCTGTATCTCTGTGGGAAAAGCATAAAAGTCCCCAGGATGGGCATATCCTTCACCCAAGGGAAGCTTCTTTGTCTCTCCCTGTGGGTTAGGATTTGGCTTATGTACTGAAGCAACAGCACTTTCACACCTACCTAAGGTCATGGCAGAGGTACTTCTCATCCACAGAAATGTCTACGCTGCCTTGAGCCCTACTAAGACCCTGCACTTAGCTGAGCTATCACCACATGAGCATCCCAGCTCAGCTACCCATCAATCCTCCACAAAAACCACCCACAGCAAGGGTGAAAATACACCCAGGACGAAGAAGCGTGGAAGTGTTACAACTGAAATAGATTTTTAAATACTAGTTTTACTGTATGGTTTCCATTTTTCACTGTGCTTCTTCCATACTGCCTCGTTCATTTTCAGCTATCTCCTTAAAGATTGAAAGATCTCTTCCTCAGGTCTGTTGGTTAGCAGGGGTAATACATGGTATTTAGAGGTAAAGATGGTTATGGAAAAACTATCTTTGTTTCCCATAATGGGAAATAAATGAAAAGATTTGTCTGTTGGCTTAACAAAATTCAAATTCCATCATTCATGGAGTCATGAAACTCCTGGTTAAACCATACATGCAGTTTATGTATTTTAATGTATGGATTTAGGATGTAAAAGACTCTCTTAACGTTTTATTGCAGTTACTCTCTATGAAATTAGTTGAACTTCATGGGGGGAGTGGTTTTCCTGATAACTGAGACCCCCCCAAAATATCTCTGGATCTAGCCATTGCTCAGCTGAGCCTTTGTCTCATCTCCACCTGGGATAACTGGGCCAAGTTCTGGACCTCCTCCGGGAAGGTCCTTTCTGGTTTGCACCCAACCCTAGCTGACACTGCTATTTTCAACGTCTCCCTGGGTAAGGACACAGGGCTCACACAGTGATGACTTCCAAAACCTCTGTGCTCCCCTGTTAACAGGGAGTACTTTCTAGTCCCCTCTGTTTTCTAGAGACATCCTCTTCTCAAAACCAGCAGCTCTAAGCTTCACTGTGGGATAGATGCAATACAAAGAGCATTTCCTGTTCCAGGGAAACCTGAGGGCAAAGGGGTTAAAATCTCCTCCCAGTCCTTACAAGACTGAAGAAAAAGCTTTCCTCAACTTTCTCTCAAAATCAAATTTCTTAAATCTATACAAAAATCCCAGGCAAATTGACAACTTTTTGTAGCTTTTCCTCCTAAAACTCCACCACGACGCTCCCTAAACCTCCTTTTTCCACTGGTAGGAGTTAATCAAAACCACTCACAGCTCCTCCATGTGCTATTAATTCCTAATCCAAACGAGCCTTGGTGTAAAACTCCCTGGCCAGGTGTACCATGCCGTAAAAGTTAAGCTAGGTTTAATTCCCAGCCAAAGCCCAGGTGAAAACCCCCCATCTAAGCCATCTCTGCTGACCGGGAGTGGAATGAAAATGAGCAAGTAGCGGGGTTATTAAAGGGAGGGGAGAAGAAAACACCAGAGCTCGTTTGCATTTATTAAACACCTGTAACAAGCAGCCCGTGCCACAGGCAGCTGATGGATGAGGCTCAAAACCTGTGGATTTCTGCAATGCCCAAATTGTTCCTATCTCTGGAAGCATTTTCACATGGAACACTAAGACCCTGCGGCACAGGGAAGCAAAGGGATGGTTCACGCTGAAGAATTTGTTCCTTTCCCATGAAATAACTAGAGAAACGTCTTCCAGAAGTGTCCTGGCAGAGAAGGATGTCAGGGAGGACGCAGTGTTCTGCTTCCTAAAGTGGGATGAATCCCCATGGGGAATTTGATGGGTTGAAGAAGGTTCTGGCAAAGCTATTTTAGCTCTGTACCCCAAAAGCAGCATCATAATGGGGCTCTGCAGGTGTCAAACCACCCTCCCCTGAGGAGAAAAAAATATTCAGGATTTAAAAAAAAATAAGTATGGGGGGAAAAAAAGGAAAAAGAGAAATCAATTGAAATGCATCACCAGGACTGAGCATGGCTGTAGCACTGCACGGAGCCCCTTCTGCACCTGCTGCCTCCCCACCATGCTGGCACAGCCTGGGGAGGAGGGTGGAATAGAAGCCACCCCCAAATTTTTGTAGGAATTACTCTGGTTTAGGAAATATTTGTGTCTGTTGAAGGACACAAGGGAATGGGGAAGGAGGACAGGAACCCTCCCTCTTACAAGATATAGGCAGCAACTTGTGCCCCACAGCATTTCAGCCACCCACTCCTGCCCTCTAAAAAAACCCCAACCAAAACCCTTGCAAACAAGAGGATGGTTTTGGTTTAAATCCAACCTGCATTTGTCCCTGAGCAACAAACCCTTGCAAACTGCTCCTCTTCCATCTCAATTTTACATCCCCTAATTAGACGCCGGTGTCGGCTGGAGAAGAAATAACGAACTCCACGGGATGGCCAGGAACAATCAGAAATTACCCAGCGCAACAGAGAAAAATTAGTTCCACTTCTTTCCCTGAGATAACACAACTCTGGAGCTCAACAGACTGTGTTTTACTAAACCCCGAGCACTTTTACTGAACTGTGAGTCCAGTCACACAACTTCACGAGGTAATTCCTCTGCCAAGGATGCAGTGGAGTAATTCCTCTGCAAAGGATACAGCTCAGATAATTCCTCTGCAAAGGATGCAGTGGGCTAATTCCTTTGCAAGGATGCACTGGGGATAATTCCTCTGCAAAGGATGCAGCAGGGTAATTGCTCTGCAAAGGATACAGCTTGGGTAATTCCTCTGCAAAGGATGCTACAAACACAAAAAGTCACCAGCTTTTTGAAGCCACCCTAGCTACTCTTGGCCCTGGACATGGAATATTTAAGAGCTCTTAGCACCAGCCTAACTTCAGGCTCGGTTTCAGTCTTTCTGGCTGGAACAGACACCAGTGAGCAACAAGTTTTCTTGTAAAACCCTTTCGGCAGTTTCCAGCTGTGAACACCTGGATGGCACCTGCCCAGCGTGCAGACACCTCTCCCTCTTTTAATTCGTAGGCCTCAGAAGGGGGTTAATAAATGCATGTATTTATTTGTGCTGCTGCATGTGTTCAGGGTTCTTGAAACAGAGGATGTAGCTAATGATTTCCTAAGTGTTGGCTTCATGCTGGTCCTTCCCTGCTTTTGACAATCCTGTTGATGTCCGAGCTGGGACCAGTCACTGTGATAAATGGTCCATGGGTGCTTTAGCTTTAGTAGAAGAAATCCAAATGGGAGTTTATAACTAAAGCCTTTTCTTTTCTTTTTTTTTTTTTAATTATAAAAATATTCAGCTTTACTTTAAGAAAGGAAATCTAATGTATTTTTCTAGGGCAAGATAAGCTTCCAGGAGGTGGCCAGAGGCACGCCTGCCTTTCTGAGCACCAGCGGTGCGAGCTGGGTGAACAAAGAGAGGAAACCCCGGCTCTGAAGTGCAAGCCACGCTGGCACACGGATCCCCTACAACTCCTAAGTGTGTCCCACTTCTGGTTTAGAAGTGTTTTCCTGCACGCTGCAGGCTTTCTTAGGTGCTGCAAGAGCTTTTTGCTCCCCGGGGACCCACCAGTTCAAAGGCACTGCCTGGTCCAGCTCCTCCCATCACAGTATCCAAAGGGATGGAGCCAGAGAAGGTCAAGGTCCTCCCCATGATAAGTGGGCTGGGATCACCTCTTTGCTCCTCTGCCACGGCTCTGAACAGCCGCAGGGCTTGTGCTCAGCCCACACAAGAAAACTGCTTGTGGCCTTCATATCAGGGTCAGCTGCAACCCAGCAGATGCTGCTAAATATAACACCTGGAGATGAGCTTGGGATGTTCTGCATCCTGGGGAAAAAGAAGTGATACATAACCTGGAGCCAACAGTGCCGAGATGTCTCAGATGAGGTGCTGCCGAAGTGCTCGCAGGCTTCACAACAAGCTTGGCTTAATTTTCCCAAGGAAAAAAGTGATGGTGATGATGCAACAACCATTCCAGTGTGCAGGGCTCCTTAACACAGGAGGAAGATGCACACCACGCTGCTGCAGGGATGGAGCAGCAAGGAGCATCCCTGTGGGGTCACTACCTCCCCAGGCAAATCCAGCTTTAGCACAGACTAAACACTGGCAGGCATAGCGACGTGCTTAGAGGAACTCTGAGGCTGCAAGTGCTTTCCCCACGAAGCCCTGAGTTTCGTTGTTTGGGTTTGTTGGTTTTTTTTTTTCCCTCTGTCTTCCTCTTTGAAGTGGTGTTGCCTATTTTGGTAGGCAGGGGCTAATTTCAAGAGGGTTTTTGTTTGCTTGAAGGCCATGTGGAACAGCGTCAGACATTTGTGTTGTGGTTTCTCAGGGGTTTTGGGCCAACTTTTCAGCCTGAGAAGGAAAAAGCCACCCATTCCTGTAATTAGAGCCGAGGAATTGGGCTCTGCAGGCGGACCTTCCTCTGAGTGGCATGAGACGGCCGACGAAGCGCTGGCTGTCCTGATGCCCCCAGCACACCCTCACACTAAACCCGGCTTAAAGTGCCGCCTAAGTCCTTGTCAAGACACACAGAGGGCTGCCCTGTTTCCACCAAGAGGCAGATCCATCATGCATCCGGACCGTCACCCATCCCGGTGTGCTCAGCACCGCTGCAACGGTCCCAGGCACCCAGAGGACCTTTACAACAACCTCACAACCCTTTGCACCAGCGCTCAGTCCATGCAGCATCATACTATGTCAGCATAATGTCCCCTCTGTGGCTGGAGAAAGGAACAAGCACCGCGAGGTGCATGCTGAACTATTTGGGAGATGATTTTCCTGTTCATTTTAGTCTAAAAATGGCACTTCTTGGCTGCAAAGCTGGCTGTGGAGCATCCTTGGGCAGTGTCTGATCACGTACAATTCCTTTCCTGGTCTGTAGGCACCTGGAGCAGCGGCGTGACCCCAATTTGCTCTAGGAAGCTTTAGGGATGGTTTTAATCCACACTGCCGAGCAGCTCCAGCAATCCCACCTCCCCTCACAAAGCAACCACCAAGTTTGGCTCAGTCCTCTCCTCTGCCTCCCCCTTGCTACCCCAGTCACGAAGCATCATCCCCTCCAGGAAAGCTCCCCCTGTGCTGGCACACCACGGCTCTTCCAGCATTTCTGTGCAGAGGATCCTTGGAAACAGCCGCCAGTGGGTCACGCTGCCCGGCTGGCACCCAGCCTCCTTCCTGGGCACCTCATTCGCCCTCTCCCCATGCTGCTGCAGGCAGCTCCAGCGTGGCCCAAGCAAAAACCAAGGGAACATTTTTCGGCTCAACATCCCCTAACCCTTGGAGCCTTTTCTTTATGCCTCTTTCTTTGGTTTGTTTTTGGGTTTTTTTCTGGGGTTTTTTGCTTTCTTTTTCTTTCTCCCCAGGTTTTGTGGCTGTGACTTTAACTGCATTAGTACCATGCTGGATAAACCATGTCCTTGCTTCTGAACAGGGTGCTATATATGTCATGGGGGAGGATGTGTGCGTGGATGAAACCAAGGGTCTTAAAATGCAAGCAGCCACCAGGTAGCTGTGTGTGTTAGTGAAAAAAATAGAAGATATAAGCGAAGCACTGCCTCGAGCAGAGAAATAAGATGCCCAGGCTGCAGAAAAGCCTGTCAAACAAACTTTTTTTTTTTAAAAAAAGGAAAAAAGATGTTTTTAAACAGGGTTTCCTGTTCAAGAAGCTGTACAGAGAAACAATAACCCATTTGTTATTCATGTCCCTCCCCGCATGCGAGGCCGGGGACGGTTTCGAGGTCCCAGCGTGGCACGAGCACGCGCGGATCCGCTGTTTGGCCCCAGCGGGAAGCGCTGTTGTTATTTCCTCATCTGCGTGGCATGGGAAGGGGAAGGGGGGGGCTGTATCTACAGACACGTAAAGGCTTCAGCAATCCGATGGGATGCAGTTTGGGAAGGAAGCCCGGCTCGTCTTACTGGGGAGCAGAAGCTTGGGAGCGTCTGGCAAGGTGGGAGCGAGACAGACTGGGTGTGAAGCCCAACCCTGATCTAACTCACCGACAAAAGGACAACACAAAACAGCATCCGGGTCAGGAGGTGGGAATTCCAGCACTGGGGATGGAGGATTAGGACCTTCCTTAAACCACGCTGCTCTCCAGATAAACGCAACACCCTGAGCTCCGGGCCAACTAATGTGGTTTCTCTCACACATTTATACACAAACCACAGTAAAAACAGTGCTCACCCCTGGGGAATCCCAGTCCACGAATAACAACGCTGCTGTGCTGCACTGAGCCCTTGGAACCATCCCAGAATCCACTGATTTTTTGCTACGGGCTCCCAGGGGTGGGGGGAAAATTCCTGTCCTGCTCATGGATCAAGCCAGATAAATGGGATGCAGAAACTCTCCTTCCTAGGGGCCTTTTCCAGAAGAGATGTCCGAGAGCATCTGCTCTGCTCAAGCACCAGCCCGCGCTCCTCACCGCCTCCACCAGATGCTAATAAGGTCTGAGGAACATCTGCCTGCCCAGACCACCAACAGCATCAGCTTCTTCCCCACGCTGTGTTTCAGAAGGAGAAGCCCCTCTGTCAGTTGCAATCCTTTCAGGAGGCCAAGCTGGAAGATGCACATCATCCTTTTACGTAACAACACGCAACCCGTGCGAAACTGGGGGAGCAAAGATCAGGCTCTGAAGCCAGTCAAGGGTGAAACCTCTAGAACTGCTCCAAGAAATCAGGATCCCACGATCCAACTGAAGCACTACAAAGCTGTGGAGTGAGCACAAAGAGCTGGCATGCTGGGTGTCCCACAGTGTCTTCACCAGGGAAATGTCATCCAGAAATGGGACTTTGCTGCAGCACCGCAGCCTCGTCCATCCTCACCGCCTAATTTGGGGGTTTTCTTCTCCCTCGTCTCTTTTTACCCACTTTTGATCATTCAAAAAAGCTGTTCAGTCCTCCTCTCTTGTAGGCACCCTGGCCTGGATTTCGCAAGACAAATTCTTCTGGCCTCCAGCCCCCGTGGGCTCACACACCCCATCCCCAGCACCCTCCCTCTGGCCTGGGGATGTCTTATTCCTTCTCCTCGACCTTCTTCCAAGAATATACAATCTCCCCAGCTCTGTGAGGGAGGAAAAAGCCTGTTGGGTCTCTGAGGGGTAAATCACAGAATCCAAGACTGGTCTGGGTTGGGAGGGACCCCAAGGATCACAGAGCTCCAACCCCCTGCCACAGGCAGGGACACCAACCTCCAGACCTGGAGCTACACAAGGTTGCCCAGGGCCCCAGCCAACCTGGCCTTGAACACCCCCAGGGATGGGGCATCCACCCCCTCTCTGGGCAGCCCCTTCCAGCCCCTCACCACTCTCTCTGGAAAGAACTTCCCCCTAATATCTCATCTCACCCTTCCCTCCTCCAGCTTCACTCCATCCCCCTTGTCCTGACATTATCTACCCTTTAACAAGCTGATTCCCCTCCTGTTCCTGGGGTCCCTTCAGGGACTGGAAGGCTGCAGTGAGGTCCCCTTGCTGCCCCTCAGTGCCCCATTGAGAATATGCAAAAGATACGGTGACTGCTGAACACGACCACCTCCTGACTCCTTATATTCCTCAAAATACCGAGCTCTGCAACACTCCCTGGAGCAGGAACGGGATAACCACAGCTGCTCCTGCAAAACGCATCTCAATTCTCTTCCATCACCGTTCAAAATTACCTCAGCTCAGCTTCCCACCACCTCTACACACTGGCAGCTTACCCATCCTACAAATCTGCCCTCAGCACCCTCCAAAACCCGTTCCTGATTGCTCAGATATTGCCCAGCATTCGAGTTACAGCACAGATCTCCGCACTGGCTGACACGAGACTCTATTGCTCACCCAACGGAGTTGGGAGGGAGGGGGATGGGGACATGCTCTGGTGACAAGAAACCAGCCTTGAATAAAATTGCAGAAGGAATGGGAACAGCAAACTTGAGGGGAAACAAAATCATATGAATAAATAAACCAGCTTGGAGGCTGCCAAACCCGAGCCGTTGATTACAGCGCGTTTAGATCCATTTGCATGTGGAGAGCTTTGCTTGGGAGCCGAGATGGAAACAGAGTCTTAATATAGCTGGAGAGGAAAAAAAAGATATCCTTCTTGCACCCTCCTAACTGCACTTTGATAGGAAGCAGCCACGGAGCAGATGGTGCCTATATATAATCACCAGACCTATTATCCCGGCCTCTTTTAGTAATTTGAAGGATGTGATAACCACAAGGAGAGAGGCAAATATTCCCCCTCCCTCCCCTTCCTCTGCCAAGGAGGAAAATATCCCCCCCAAAAAAAAAGAAAAAGAGAGGAAAAAAAAAAAAGGAGGAAGCTATAATTATGGTAACGATTAAAAGAATTTCCAAATGAAGTAAATAACTATTTTGTGCGCTGCTCCTTTAAACCAGAAGTCAAAAGTTAATTAAATAGCAGCATGTTACTGAGTCAGGAGAACAGAGCAGTTGGGAGGGAGACTGGTGTGGCTCTGGATGAATCATAGAATCATAGAATGGTCTGGGTTGGGAGGGACCCCAAGTGTCACAGAGCTCCAACTCCCTGCCACAGGCAGGGACACCAACCTCCAGACCTGGAGCTACACAAGGTTGACCAGGGCCCCATCCAACCTGGCCTTGAACACCCCCAGGGACGGGGCACCCACCCCCTCTCTGGGCAGCCCCTTCCAGCCCCTCACCACTCTCTCTGCAAAGAGCTTCCCCCTAATATCTCATCTCACCCTTCCCTCCTCCAGCTTCACTCCAGCCCCCTTGTCCTGCCAGTCTCTGCCCTTTAACAAGCTGATTCCCCTCCTGATTCTGGGGTCCCTTCAGGGACTGGGAGGCTGCAGTGAGGTCCCCCCACAGCCTTCTCTTCTCCAGGCTGACCCAGCCCAGCTCCCTCAGCCTCTCTTCATAGAGTTGCTGCTCCAGCCCTCCGAGCATCTTTGTGGACTCCTCTGAACCCTCTCCAACAGTTCTACATCTTTCTTGTAATGGGGGCCCCAGATCTGGACACAGGACTCCAGCTGGGGCCTCATGAGGGCAGAGCAGACGGAATGAATCGAACCCCAGTGCTCCCTTCCCTCTGCAGTGTCCTCCTGCCATTCCTCTGCAGCTGCTCTTTGATGCCGGGGTGTCGTGGGTTTACCCCGGCTGAGAGCCGAGAGCCACGCAGCTGCCTGCTCCTTAAAGGCAAAGAGCAGGGGAAGGGGGGGTGAGGCAAGGGAAGGGAAAAGGAGGGGGCAAATAACAACCCCAAACCAAGAAACCAAAAGCCCGTGGGTTGGGGTAAGGATAGTTGACTAAAATAGCAGAAAGATACAATATAACAATGCTGACAGGACTTTAGAGCAAAAGATACATGGAAGTGTTGACACACAATGCAGTTTCTCACCGAACCCACAGCTCAGGCTGGAACCCGACCGTCCCCAAGAACCGCATGTCCCAGCGCCGCCCCCTCCTCCCATCAGCCCCCTTTATACTGGGCAGGACGTAACTGGCATGGAATACTCTCTTTGGCCTGTTTGGGTCACCTGTCCTGGCTTCGCCCCTCCTTTCTCATGAATAGAGAAATATGAAGAAGTGAGAGAGTCCTTGACTGTCTGACAGCAACTAAAAACATCAGGGTGTTATCAGCACTGCGTTCATTTTAACACCCAAACACAGCATTCCATCCGCTGCTACAAAAGAAGTTAACTCCATCCTGACCTAAACCAGGACACAGGGGGATGGGGAGCTCATCCCTCTCCGGTTCTTTCCTCATCAAAGCCTGGAGTGGCACCGTTTCGAAGGGTGAGCGATGGAGAGGTGATTCTCTCCATGGGTTTCTCGCCCCGTGAAGATGCTCAGGAAAACATGGCAGAAGGCTGGAGGAAGGTGTTTTTGGGAGGCTGTTGTGGTGGATCAAAACCAGGGGGTTTTGGGGCATCTGGATGCCTCTGTCAGCACAGATCTTTCCTCCTCTTCTGCAGCTGCCTGCTGGGCACCCCAGAAGGGCCTTCAGGCAACTAGGAGCCCAGGGGTGATTTGGTGAGAGCAATCCCTAGCTGGAGGCTCTATTCACCAGGCATAGTATGGACAGAAGTTAATGGAGCATCCTTGGGGACCCAGCTCTCAGCTGGAACCCCCAGCCACACACCACCGGTGGCTTTGGTGGTGATGCAAGCTGCTGGCAGGGACCCAAGGATACTCATGGGGCAATATGAAAAGCAAAGCTTCCCTCAGGGGAGTAACAAGCTCCTACGTGATGAGTAACCACAGCTTACTGTCGTCTGTGCCAGCATCTGACAGGCACCAGAACAGCTGGTGAAATACATCCAGGTCTAGGAAGGCCCATCCATCAACAGAACCTCCCAGCCAACTGACATGCAAGACTGCAGAGGGGTCTGAGAGAATTATTGGGGATGTCTGACTTTGCTCCACAGCCTGGAGAGCATCAATCAGACACGCTGACAGCTTCTGCACCGCTTCCAGGTCAGAAGCAGGATGACAGGAATCCAAAGGACCACAGGAGAATGCACAAAACTATCACTGCTGCTTCTTAACATCCCTCCCTGAGACACCCAGGCTGCTGCAAGGGAAGTGCAGGTGGTAATAGAGCCACAAATTTCAAGCTTCCCCCACCCTGACTCAAGGATGGTGTCCAACCCCTCCAATGCCAACTGACCACCACCGTACAAAACCATGCAGTGTCTGCCCTGAGCACTGACCACTGGTGACTGCACCAGGATTTCACAAGCCAAGAGGGTGAGAGTGTCCCAGGTGCTGCTGGAATAGAGGTTCCCAAATTAGGTGGCCTCAATGCAGCCGGGAAGCTGTGGAGCAATGTGACCTGTAAAGAAGGTGTGTAGGTACATGCAAAGATCAAACCGTGCACAGACCAGGTCTGGAGGAAGCAGTGGAGCGGTCCCAGAGGATGCACATGTGACGTGCCCTCTTCAGGGATGGATGGCCCAGTGCTCCCCTTCCTCTTCACCGCCCCCCCAGACCAACCATCACCCCTTCACCATTTCCCTAAGGACACAGCTGTTCGCTAGGGCTGTGGCAGGCCAGATTCCACAGAGTATTTACAACGAAAGCACTGTTTGGTGATGCTAAGGCTGGTTTAAGAGCATCTACCAGCAGCCAAAAGCAACCGGTGACATCCACGCGTACTTACACTCAGGTACAAGTCACTGCTGAGCCCAGACTCGAGGTCACCCCCTCTCTTTCCCCCTGGGAGCGCAGCAGGACCCTTCCCCGGCTGTCAGCAGCATCTTCACCTCCGAGCATCGTGGCTGAGGAGCGGCTGAGCAGAGAGGCAGGACCACAAGATCCAGCCCGCCGCCCACGCGGAAGCCCACTCGCTGCAGCATGTCCGTGGGAAACATGTTTGGTTCCCTGCCTACTCCCTCTGCTTGGCAAGCAGGTACCCATCACTCGCTCGACACCCTGCCTACAGCGGGATCGGCGCACAGCCCAAAGCGCTGCCTACTGTGGGCTGCACATATGCCCCCCGTCAGCACCATCTCCCACGTGAGAGCAAGAGCAGGCACGGCGGGGAGGACCCTGTCTCTTGTCTATGTGCTGTCCAATGCCTGGTGTCACAACAGCTCCTGCTTGCCAACCACGTGTCCCCCAAAGCCAACCATGTCCCCCCTGAAGACAACCACATCCCCCTCAAAGCCAATCTCCGTCTCCCCAAAGCCAACCATGTCTCCCCAAAGCCAATCACCATGCTGTCACAGCCAAACACATCCCCCCCAAGCCATCCTCCACAGGCAAGAACCTTCTTCTTCTGCCCAAAAGGCTGTGTGGCTGTGTGTCCCCCAACAGTGTTGCTACCTGTGACCAGCAAGTCCCTGCTGAATGGGAACTGGAGAGCCACCCTCCCAAATGCTGGCCTAGGGACAATGACCAAAGCCAAGTGCTCGGCAAGGGCTGAGGGGTTATGTGGCGTGAATCCCCTCCTATTTACCTTCCAGTGCAGAGCGTGATACAAGGGAAGATGCAGGCTGATGAGCTTCAGTGTCAGTCTAAGACCCCCACGGACATGTCTTGCAGGTAGGACCTTGGCACCATGTTGTCCTCCACTGGCCACCCCCTCTTTGGCCAAAGACATGGAGAAGAGAGACTGTCTGGGAGCAAAGAGGTGAAGGGACCGTGCCAAAAGCTCTCGGGCAGCTAACCTGAAGTTTCAAGGACAGAACAGTTTCTGACCACTGCCCAGGCACCAGAGTCCATCAGCACACTTCAGTACACTGGGTTGAGAAACACTGAACACAGCAAGGTGGATGCTGAAGTGTAGGGTGGACCTTGTGCACCTCAAGGTAGGGCAAGACTGATTTCCTGCCCAAAATGTCTTCAAAGCATCTTCACCTTGAGCCCTTGTGAGCAGGCACCCAGCAGAGATCACACAATCACAGAATCATTCATCAACACCAACCACAAACCTACAACTAACAAGCCTACTACTGAGCCACATCCCCAAACACCACACCTACCCTTTTAAGTCCCTCCTGGGATGGTGACTCAACCCCCTCTCTGGGCAGCCTGTTCCAATGACTGACAACTCTCAGTGACGATTTTTCCCCTAATCTCTGATCTAAACAACCCCTGCTGCACCTTGAGGCCATTTCTTCAACACATCACAGGCACTTGGACTCTTATGGTGGACCTGCCCTGACCTCTTCCATTTGGACAAACCCATCTTCCCAGCCTGTATCTTGCTGCACACCTGGATCCCACAGACCCAGGGGAAACAGTCTCCCTCCCTGCACCCACCTTGGGAGTCTGATGTGGTCCCTAGGTGGGATGACTCATCTGGCTGCCCTGCTTGGAGACCAGGAGCTGGGATGATGGTGGGATGAGCACAAGTAGCTGGCCCAATAACCAAAACTATCCTGGCCAGCACCAGCTCATGGAGAATGGGCACAGCTTGCTCTGTTTTGATTTTGGACACTTCCCTGCTAACCACAGGGTGAAGGACACGGACCAGCCTCAACATCAGGAAGGACTGTTGGCTATAAAACACAGCTCTGTGGTGACCACCCCAAAAGGCCATCACTCTTGTCCTGCACTGCCACTAGCATCTCAAATGCTTCGTGGCTTCCAGGCTGAGGGCAGGTGACCATTCATCTCCTTGCTTGTTGAGTGATGGTCTAAGGAGACTGTATCTCCCAGGGACCAAGTGCTTTGAGGGACATCAGAGTTGGAGTAGAAGATTATGGCTGGACTCAATGATCTCAAAGGCCTTTTCCAACCTAAATAATTCTATGACTCAATGTTGCCCTCACTGCTGGTACCATCTGTTGTGGGATTTGTGGATATTATGAGGGGATTTGAGGAAACAACTCTGTTCACACGTTATCTTTTGATTCTACAGAATTCTAGCAAGATACTGTAGCGATGGGACCCTGGCAAAGGGGGTGACCCCTCCAAATGTCCTCTGACAGTTATGTGCAACACTAGAGGGCATGAGCAAGACAACACATGCCCCTGTCTACTGCGGCTGAGAAGCTCTAGTGTAACAAAGGCCAGTGAGCTTTTCTCAGTCCATCAGCAGAGAAGAAGCAAACAACATCAGAGGTGTCTCCAGCTGGCAGGACAAGTGCCAGGGCGCAGAGTCGCAGTACACAGCACATCCAACCACGAACAAGGTTCTGAAGGCAATTCCCGAGTACAGACCTAATCCCCCAGCAAGAACAGCATGTTTGGTTACTGCAGGGTTGTAACCTTACTAAGACTTTCTGCACTCCTTATTTCTGACCACCCAAAATGGCATGTTTGCTGACCCCACCCAGCACAGATCAGGGTGGTCCCGTGGACGAAAACACACAGTTATCCCATTACCAAGCTCGTGGGTACAGTGACAGGGTTGTCTCCGGTGGTAGGCAGTGAGCTACGGCACAAGTGTAGGGGAGGAAGAGTCAGGAAACTCATCCTCCGCCCATGAGAAGTGCTTTCTTGGTGTCATTTCTTCCACCTCCATCCCCTGATGGGGATGAACTCCACCATGGTTTTCATCTGCTTTCTCCCTAGGGAGTCCATAACTGGGGAAAGTTATGGAGTTGGGCTCTTCTCAGTGATGGCCAGCAACAGGACACAGGGGCAGCGGGTACAGGCTGGAGAACTCCAGCAACATCTCCTCAAACCTTGGCTAACACCAGCCAGCACCGTTAAGACACCAGCTGGAGGTGAACCAAGCCTGAACCAAGTTTCAAAGACTCAAAGGACAGCACAACACTGGGAACTGTCACGGGAGCTTCAGCCACCCATATTTAACCTGATGCTGTAACAGTGTTACACCTAATTATGCCACCAAACCAGACGAAGGTGCCTCGGGCAAGATCACTATGTTACTCCTCTGGGAAAGACTTTGCCCCATTTTGGTGTCAGGAACAGGCAGTGGGGGTGGGTTGGGGAAGGCCGTGCCCCACAGGGTGATGCTGGATTAAAACCCTTCCCAGATAAACACCTCTGAGTAACAGGGAGAATTTAAAAATAACTAAACCTTAAACAGGAACGGTTCAAGGGTTTGGCTCTGGAAGGAAAGGTGGATGGACACACTGACTGACTTGAGGGGCTGGGACAAAGGCTGGCAGCCATGTGTATTTTTCAGCATCTGCCTCGTGTCCGAGCAAACACCACCCTAAGGAAGCTGGTAACTAACACTTCAACAGTGCAAGCTGGAGCAGAGGAAGCTCCATGGCAATGTCAGGAGGAACTTTCTCACTGTGAGGGTGACAGAGCCCTGGGACAGGCTGCCCAGAGAGGCTGTGGAGTCTCCTTCTCTGGAGACATTCTCCCTGCTCAGCCCACAGGTAGTTTGAACACGCTGCCACCAAAATACATCCATTAGATTTGCAACAGCTTAACATTTAGGACCAGACTAAGCTGAAGATTATGTTCAGATGCCTCTGCAAAGCTCCTCCACCTTAGAAGTAGGAGCTGACCCTGCTGCAGTGCAGGGACTTAAGGCAGGGAGCACTGCGGCAAAGCGAGTGGCATGAAGGAGGGATGTGGTCTTCCAGCAAAAGACCAGGGTAAAGTGTAGGCCCCGTGACTGCTGCTGTCCCACCTAATTCTGGAGAAGTTAGGGAAAACCTCGGTGTGGCAGCTCTGGTGAGTAACTTGGCTGTTGCCTGGTGTTTGGTGCTAATACTCAGGGGCCCTGTTGGGTGAGAAGTGGGTCACTGCTTCTCCCAAGAGAGAAATCCATGAAACAAGGCTCAAAGAGGCACAAAGGGGTTTGTAAGAAGCATCCTTTAAGACCCAGTGCTTCTTGTGGAGCTCCAGCCACTGACAATGCTCAACCTGCTGCACGCATCACACCTCCCTGCTTCCTCCTCTCGATGTGAGGATGCAGTTCCCTTCTAAGAGGCGTGCAAAGCCTCTGAACTGCCAGGCATGCAAAGACCACATCAAAGGGCCCCGCCCCCAAACAACCCCTGGAGAGTTTTAACAGACCAATTGCAAATACATTTGTGACTCTTCTTGCTCTACATCCCCATGAAGCCCTTCCCACACAGTGTGGTCACCCCAAACGCCACAGGACCTGGCTCTAGGAGAAGCTGAACCTCACAAAATCCCACGGCAGCAGGAGCTGGAGCGTCACAGACAGGGGACAGGGATGGGTATGGTGTTTGGAGTCAATGGGGAAGCCAAGACCCTCCTGTGAAATCTCCAGGCAGCGGTGCAGGCAGCACTGCCTGCAAGGATGGACAACGGAGAGGCAGGGACTACGGCACTACAGCAATAAGCCCAGAGCCACGTTTCATACTGTTGTCATTTTGAAACATCACCTAAAACAAGTGATTATTACAGGAGAGGGAAAACCCCAGAAGCCGTAAACGACCATTTTAAAGCTTTCAGCTACTTAATTGTGGCTTCCCACATGCTGATAGAGAAGTCAGCACCCCGGCCGCAAGATGTCTCGCCTCCCCGAAGCGCTCTCTGCAACCCTTCTGCCTAGGGAAATGCCACACATCTTTGAGAGACCTTCTGGACACCCCAAAGCGAAGGAGGACGTCCAGCCTTGCAGGGGAGATGGTGGCAGTCACCCAAGATGACAGCAAGACAGGTGTGATAGCCCTCCATGGAGGGAGTGGGTGGGCAGAGGGGGCCCCCAACCCTGCTGGGAAGATGCTTTGTTCCTCATCTCCCAAGGACACCTCACAGGCATCAACAGCTGCTTTAAAAACCAGTTACAGCTGCACTACACCTCCACACAAAACCAGTGATAAACCTCCAGCCATGGTGCTTTGCAGTATCTCTGACTGTCCAAGCCTTGGGCTGGGCAATGCCCCATCAGAGCATGGCAGGACCCCCATGGGGGAAGAGCTACCAACTCTCCTGGAGAACACTGAGGACCATCCAACCCCCCTGATCACCATTAGCTTCACACCTCTAAGCAGGGAACGTTTTCAGATACTCTCTGCAGACTGTGGATCCGAGCGCCCTGCTTCCAAAAACAATGCCTGTGCTTTGGGGCCCCAATCCCAGTTCCTCCTAGTAAAGTCCCCAGGTCACTTCTGGACTTGCCTCAAGTCCCCCAGCTTACTTTTGGACGTGAAGCCATCAGCTCCCCGTTTGCTTTGGGAACTTTCCAAACAACGAACCACAAATCTAGATGGAGCTAGGTGAAAGGAAAGGGGCTGCCTCTGATTACCACTCACAGATGTTTTTTGGTTCTTACAGCTTCTCGGCTGTTTTTCCCTCCTCTCCAGCTGCCAGGTTGTTAGAATCCCATCAGATGGGAGGAAAAATTAAATAAATAATTAATAAAAGAAGAAAGTGGTCAGGAAATAAAAAATCAGGGAAGGGAGAGAAAAAGAAAGAAAAAAGGAAAAAATTAAAAATTAGAAGTTTTCTTATGGCCCAGATGATCCTAGCCCCGGTGCCAAGCACGGCAAAGCAGCTATGTATTTCCTAGTGGGATACTGGGAACACCTCGTGAAGAGTGGCCATGGGTGGCTGACACCAGCTCTCCCCGTGGGTACTTACTGGTGCTTGTGCTAGTGCCGATGGTGTTGATGGTTGTGGGGACGGAGGAGGAGGAGTAGAGGGGCAGATGGCCGTTCTCGCACGCCAGGTTTTTGTCCTGCCAGCTGGAAGCGCTGACACTGATGCCCGAGTCTCGAGAGTTCTGCCATCCGTTGAGTTTGTCGTCGGAGTTTTGTCTTTGGTGATAGTAGTGAGTCTGCCCGTAGTCCACCGAGTCTGAGCGTCCTCTGCTCTGGCTGCCGAAGCTGCCGGACGTACGGTCCTCCAGGTGGTTGAGCCACATGGCCAGGGCGCTCCTGTCCTCTAAGGAGGTGGCAGGGTGTATCAAGGCGTAGGACAGCAGCTGCCTGCTCTCCTCGATGTGTTGGTTGTGTTCGATCGAGTGGGCCAGGATTTTAGGCAAGAGTTTCATGTATTCGACTTTTGCCTCGATGTTTCCGGGCTTCAGTAAAGGCAGGTGGGTTAACAATAGGGAAATCACTTTATCCTTGGATTCCTGTTGCCATTGGTTAATGATTCCTGTCGAAGGAATAGATAACAAAACAAAGATCAGTGAGAAATCAGCAAACAGTGCATAAAGAAAGGAATAAGCTCTCACAGGGTATGACATGCCAGAGGAATGCCTGCACACATGATGCCACTGTGTGAGCATCTCCAGAAACGCAGGTCACAGCAAGGTGTGCCGAATTGGACACCCAAGAGTTGCCAAGCACTCCTGAAAATCACTCAAAAAGCCAATCATGACCACCTCTCTGGCCATGTGGCTCTGCTGCTGTTGTCCTAACGTTAACCAAGGTCATGATTCCATCCAGATTTTCTGTATTGTTGTGGGTTACCCAAAACGTGACACAACACCTCTACGTGGGTAAACTTCACCTCTTAAAAATTCCCCCTTTTGAAAGCACTGGTTGGAAAAGGTCAAGATTCAACTGGGATAACACAAGCAGGACCCACAGAGGACAAAGGGAAGAAAACTGGAAGGGAAGAATCCTGGAACAGGCTGCCCAGGGAGGAGATTGAGTCACTGATTCTAGGTGTGTTTAACAGAGGGGAGATGAGGTGCTCAGGGATCTGGTTTAGCACAGGACAGGAATGGTTGGACTTGATGATCTTAAAGGCCTTTTCCAACCTTGTGATTCTGTGAAAACATCTCAGGAGGGGGGACGATAACCAAACCAGGGTGTTGGTCGATCCACCCACCTGGAGGGATACGCTGCCCCAAAGGCATTGAGGGAAGGGCTCAGCCATGGAGCCATCATTCCTCTGTTAGCTCAGGGTAGATATGAGAGGTTTTAGAAGACCAGGGAACAAAAAAGCCCAAAGCAAACATAAGATTTAGCTTTAAAAAACCATGAAAGGAAAAGCCAGGGAATTACAAACTGGTCCCTTAAACTCCTGGAAAACTGATGGAACAAATAATGAAACAACCTATTTGTAAAGCACTTAGGAGATAACAAGATGATAAGTGACTGCCGACACCGATTTGTCAAGAGCAATTTAATTTCCCTCTGCGATAGAGCAACCGGCCTGTGAATAGCTGGAGGAGCGGTCGGAGCTGTATATCTTGATATTCATTAGGTGCTCACACAGGGCTTCCAGAGAAACATGCTCAGGCGAAACTACTCCGATGTGGGCACACAAATCATGGGGAAAACCACACGGAGAGAGTCGTTACTGGTGATTCACAGCCAGACTGGGAGGATGTGCTGAGCACGGAGACCTGTCCTGGCAGTGACGCTACCCACTATGTCATCAGTGATATGGGTGATGTGATGGATGAAGGAAGGAGAAATGAAAACACTCCAGAAAAATGGGATTAGAAGTCAAAGGATGTTGAAACCTGAGGAAAAGCCAGGGGAAAAAAAAACAACCTGAAGGAGGTGTGAACATCTGTGTGCAGGTGGGAACAAACTGGGAAGGAGGGGAGGGAGCGTGGGGAGAAGTGCCCAGGGTCAGGAAGCATCACAGGCTGAACATCAGTCAAAATGCCACACGGCACAGAGGAACTGCACTGGGCAGGCACCGGCTGTCTGCGAGGTGGAAGACTGACGCGGACAAGCTGTTCTCTGTGTCTCCCCAGGCACTGTAGTAACAGGTTTGAATGAGGTCAGACATGAAGCAAATACGTTCCACAGGTGATGCGGGGAGGGATCGCCTTTGGACATTGTGACGTTGCCAACCCTGGAGGTTTTTCTGCACAGCTCACACAAACACCAGCCAAGTACAGCTCAGGGTCTACCTACACAAGCCGACTGATGCTCGCAGGCCCAGGTCATACACTTCTCCAGTTCCCACCAAACACCTTTCAAATTTCCAGTCCCCACAGCAGGTTGTGCCTAAGGTGCCACAAACGAACTGGCTGGTGAAAAAAGTACCTTCTGCTATTTGCCTTCAACATGCTGCCCACAACTTCACCAAGTGAAACACCCCGAGTTCTCACGTCACTAAAAACCCCCCAAATCTTACCTTCTCCCTCTTTGCCTACTGTCTCCTGTCCATACTGGAGAGGAAGCTGCATTAAATCATCATATTTTCGAGCTGGGGTAACCAACCCACACCCGTGAAATGACGATCCGGACACCCATCTGCCAGATCACCCATCAGGTTCGCTCTCAGCAAGCCCCGTGCTGCCGTCCAGCAGCTAACCCAACCCCCTCTCCAGCTTCCCCTTCCTGCTTTTCAGGCTTGCAATCGTTTTAGCAGGAAGCCACTAGATGGCTTGCTGGAAACGCCGACGGCTCTCACTGGAACTTTCCGCGGAGGTATTTACTTCCCCGCAGACCCACCTCTCCTCCAGAGCTCTTTCCTGACCCGTCTGCCAGCGTCCCCGAGCCGAGAGGCAGAGGGGACACGGCGTGGCACGCCTTTAGTAGGGAAGGAACCATTCCATCTGCAGCAGCAGTGAGGTTCAGCATGCTGGATTATGCTCCCATTCCCACAGAGATGCTGTGGAGGTTGTTTTGGTGCTGGCACATAGAGTTGTAACTCTAAGATCCCTGGGGTCCCGTCCAACCCAGACCATTCTGTGATTCCATGATTCTAAAGAACGGGACTTGGCAAAGCAACACTCAACCTAAGTGAAGTTGTAAAGAATATGTGAGTATAGCAGAACGAAAGGTCCTCTCCACAGCAGGTACGTGCCATACACCTTCTGATGCAATGCACAGCAGCTTTTACCTTGGGTCATCATTCACCACCCCAAGTCCTTCCAGCTCACCAACATTATTTGCCACAAGCACAGTGGAGCCAAAGCTGCTCTTCAGGGGATGCAAACACAACCTCTCCATCCCAAGCCAGGCTCTACACAGAGTGCATTCTGGACAGGAGGAACCTGGAAACATTATGGAGCAGCTCTGCTGCTTCTCAAAGAATAATTAATTGTATGTACCATTTGTGAAAAGAAGGGGTCAGGTTTATTCCTGTCTGATGGGACACAAGGATCTGGAGCAGGTGGCACGCGAAGATGAAAGCTGGAGGTGCCTCTGGGCAGGGAGACAGGGGCTGGCAAACCCCTCAAGCCCCTCTCTACCCTCTCCCCAAACACTGGAGCCCCCACTTCAGGTCCCTACCTACTGCCACGCACTCCCGGAGACCTGGGATGTCTCCCCCTTTATTGCCAGAACAAGCACCCCCCACCCCAGTCAGCCACAGTTAGGACATGTCCCAGGTTTGGGCTCCCATGTCCCATGGTCCCAGTGCAGGGGGCACAGGCACTAATCATGTTACAGCCTCATTAGTTCCCCCAGGGTGCTGCTTCAAGGATGGCTGATGCTTTCCATCCCATGGCAGCTGCTGCTCGACAGCAAGACCACAGTGGGCACATGTGAGTGCAGCGAAAGTCCCAAAGTTAGAAACTCCACCTTGGTGCTTGGAAACTCCCCCAAATCCCTGTCCTGCCGCTGCTGTCATGGCACCAACATCTCCTTTTGAAGACAAGCTAAAGTAACAACTGACCATGAGCATCCTGAGCAGCCAGCTCCTGTCCCAGCCCTGTGCCCTCTGTACTGGGAAGGGATGGGAGCTGCCAGCACCCTTGGAGCAGAAAAATCCCAGTTTTTTATTCCAGGCTTCTTTCTTGGGTGAGAAGCTGAAGGATGGTGAGACGTGAAACTACTTTCTAACGCAGGGTTACCTAATTTTGCTGCTACACAGCACAGCTGATGCATGTGTCTGCATATAAATACAGGACCAAATATAGCCAGGTCCTGCTTCCAAGGCTGAAGCCTCTGCTTGTGCTATGAATAGGTCCCGTGCTACCCCCGAAACTGGGGCTTTCTGCCTTGAGAAAGAGGAGATGGAGACGTCAGTCAACAGATGAAGCACCCAACAGATTTCTGGGTCACAAATCTGCTTCATCTCTCCTGGATTCCTGCAAACTGTTAGTTGCCTCTATGTCCAGTGGTGACGGATCCACCTTGAAGGACCTTCTTGCTTTGACTTTGAACATGCCACCGGATAGATGACTGGGTTATTTCAACCAGCAGCGAGGCACGCGGAGCTCCTGACCCTGTGAATGACGGAACCAGACCAGTCGCAGTTTTCCGAAGGTAAAGCCAGCCTGCATGGACAAAGGCAGGGATACACACAGCTCCTGTGGGTGCCTGGAAAAACCACCGCAGGCAGCACACCAGTGTCTGCATTTAGACATGTCAAAGTAGCTAACTGCCTGGGGTTTTCTACTATTTTTGATTTCTGCCAGCAGACCCCTGGTCTTCACCTCAGAATCACCACCCCTGCCCATACCCGAACGCACGTGCCCCACCAGGTGAGATGTCTCCAAGGAACAACAGCCATGTGGGATACCTCTCAAGTGTTTAAGAAGACCCCAAAACCACCCAACCCCCCACCCAGCTCAACCTTTCTACATTGAAAGCAGAAACTGGGTTATCCTCCTGTTGTCACGTACGACTTCTCAGGAGTGAAGGAGACAAATACGTTGATTGGGATTTTGACGAAGCTGGGCGAGATGAATGATGTGTAATTCATGAACCAGACGACAGCTTATGATGAGTAACAAGGACAGTAATTAAAGACTGAGTGTTTTAAACGTGGCCCAAGGATTTTCCAAGTGACAAAGAGTACGTTCAAATAGCAGGCTTGATACCATTGCTCCACAATGGTCAGTCAGTGCACTTAAGGGCTCCAGTTGTCAGTAAACTGATCTTAAATTACTGGTTTGTCATGCCCCTGTTTTCAGTTTAACAGCATTTCCCATAAAAACTTCTCAAAAGCCCATTCAGATAATTTGACTGAGCAAGAAATCACGTGTGCATCTGCAAGGCACCCACCAAACGGCACCTCCACAGCAGGGCTGGGTGAGCTGGCACCCTCAAATGTACCTGGGATGAAAAAACCACCAGGAATATGTACCAAAAATTTAGGCTGGGACCCCTGATGTTGCAAAGTGACATGGTGCAGCACTGGGGATGGAAGAATCGTGTGCTCCTGGCCAGCAACCGAGTCTTCCTAGGGATGGACAAGGTTGAGTTTTTTGTACCTCTGGAGGCCAACATCAGAAGAGAAACACAGTTTGTGCCCACCTAGGCTGCTGCTTCAAGCGAGCCGTGCAAGCCATGGCCACTTCTGGGTTTGGGGAAAGGTTTTGCAGGAGGCTTTTGTTTGGGTGAATTTTACAAAGACCCCACCTTAAAGAAAACAAAGCAAGGAACCCTGTTGGAAACCCTCTCTGTACCTCATCCAGAGCACTTCAATACCCTCACCGTTAAACCTGGCAGCCTTCTCCTTCCATGAGAGGCCAAATCAGAAGGATTTCAGCATGTGCCTCTCCGTTACTGCAACTGATGCTAATTAAAAGAAGAGAATAAAATTAAAATCTCAACGATAAAGGCTACTGCAGACCTGCCAACTGCACGAGCTGGGAGATGAGAGCTGACGCTGAAAAGCCAGTGAACCTGAGTCCCGCTCCCCATCTCACCCAAAGCGATGCCAACCCCCTACCTAATGCAGCCAAGAAGACATCAGTGGTGACTCTAAGCATGGGTAACGGGCTGGGAGGCTGCAGCACGGTGTGCTACCCCCCCTGCTACACCCAAATGGGTATGAATTTATGCCTGTGCTAGAGCCGACCTCAGCACGGAGTGGGAGGACCCAATCCTATACGTCTGAAGGGAACAGGAGCCATGCCAAACAGCATCACTGCCTGCTGGACCTGGCACCCGTGGCTTCTTGGCATCTCCTGCATCTCTGTGCTGCAGTGGATGGGAGAGGCCAGGCTCTGTATCCTGGGACTGCCTTCTTCCCAGGTCCCTAAAACCACTCACCCCAGTGGATAACACCGGGTCTGACAGAGGGAAAACCATGAAAACTTCTCAGGTGGCTTTTTGTTATTGCTCCCTCCCATGTAGGTCTGACAGCTTGACTTGGAGAGAACTCTGAGGAGTAGTGGCCAAGCTCTTTCCCTATAACAAGCCTTGGCTAGGAGCTGGGAAAATCCAGAAGATGTGCAAACAAGCCCTGGACACCAGGAGGGTTTGAGGATTGATATTTGGGACAATCAGCGCTCTGTTTTCCCTTCTGGTGCACCCACCCCAACAGCTGTGAATCTCTGGCTCCAAGGTGGTTGCACGACTCAGGGCTACCCCAGCATCTTCAGACCATAAAGGATATAAAAAGGTGATGGCCTGATTCCTCACTGGTCGGCTTCTGTGCTGATTGAAGTGCAGATGACCCCTTTGAAGGACAGAAGGACCTTTCATTCATCAGCAACCGCAGGGAGAGGACAGACAGATGGCAATCTGACCCTTGTATCATGCAAGGCACCTGCAGAACCTCCCTTCTCCATCACCCATGACCCACCTCATGCTCCTGCTCCACAAGGACTACCAGCACTAGACGGAAAACTTGCTGGTGATGCATTGCAACCTATCGATTCACACGGCGCTGGCTCTCCTCTGTGTTTCCAGTAGCTACATCACATTCTAAGAGGCTAAAAATACCTTAAGTACATTCCTAATGTTTCTTTTCCACCCAAGAGGTTGCCACAAAGAAGCTCTGAGATGGAGTGGAGGTGAACAAACTGGTGCAGATCCACAAAAATGGAGCAATAGGCACAGCAAAAAGAGGTGGCCAGTGAAGTCCTCACTGTGGGTTCCTTGGAAAAACACAGGCAGGAGCCACACAGCCATCTGAAGCCAAGTGTTTCTGGTTATACTGCAGGATTCAGCTCTGAGGACTTCACAAAGGAGCATACTGTCTGTCCTTAATGGCCAAAATGAAGAAGCTCCATGTAAATTAACCAGGCAACATCCCTTTGACTTGTTACTGAAAACAATTCTTTCAGAAAGACACAACCTTCCTGCTGCTGCTCCCAGCATCCTCCTGTGTGCAATGGGCAAGTTCTTCAACACCCATTGCCAAGGCAGCATGGACAGTTTGCTGGCACAGCTGGGTTGCAAGAGCCACGTTGGTCATCACTGACCTTATCTTCTGTGCTTCATACAAGGTGTGTTCCTGCTGGGCAGCGCTTGGAACCAAAGGTAGCTCAATGCAGAGGTCAGGTGGGGTGTGGATGAGCCCTGTGGAGCTGGCTGCTGCATCTTCAGTGCACTTCACTTCTGAAGAACAACTAGTTTCTTGTAACTCTTCTTGAGAAGCCAGGCTAAGGAGAAGGTGACCACACAACGGGTAGCTTCTGGGGGAATAAA
This sequence comes from Gallinula chloropus, assembly GCF_964237585.1. Classification (NCBI taxonomy): domain Eukaryota; kingdom Metazoa; phylum Chordata; class Aves; order Gruiformes; family Rallidae; genus Gallinula; species Gallinula chloropus. The sequence continues at coordinate 1,016,665 of NC_140099.1, read as the reverse complement.
AAGCCATTCTCCCCAACAAAAAAAACAATCTGTAGGGGTTAAGATCTGAGCCATACTCAACTCATTGCCCTTTTAAAGGCAGTTCTCCTTGGGCAGCAAGTTCAGCTGTTTATTATTGGCAGCTCCCCTTTCCATCAAGGTCTCCAAAACAATGGCAGGCTCGTCACGGGTCTGTTCTCTATGATCAGCTCTTTTCTTCTGTGGAAGAAATGACTGAAAAGGATGTCCTCAGGCTGAGCATCTCAAGCTGGGACTACATTTTTTGATCCCAGAGCGGGGACAGCATCAGGAAGAGCTGGGAATTTCAGCAGCCTCAAAGACAACCCTTGCCCAGCTCTTCCCATCCCATCACCCCACATGGGCTGATGAAACCCCACTAGCAGATAGAGCAACAGGGCCACCTCAGCGCTCTCCATCCAAGTTGTATCCTCAAAAGGAGGCAAAACACTCATTATTTTGGTAAAAAGCAGAACAAACCGGGACATCCCTCATGAAAACATCCCTTAATTCATGCCGAGAGCCACAAGAACAGAAGAACCCATCTCGACTCTGCTGCAGAGCGAGTAGAAAAAGGATTTTCACATTTTTGACACTATTTCCCCCTCTACCTTATGAGCTTGCCAGAGCTCCAGTTATTAGGAGGCTGTTTGTACAAACCCAGAAGCAATATATTTTTAGCACTGGAGAATCGCATGGCACGATCATTAAGCGTGCTTCTGCAGACAGCAACAAGAGCTGGGATTTTTCCTTCTCTAAATTGGCTGCAGCCACCACGGTTTTCAGCCCAAAGCAGACTTTCAGGAAATTCAGAAGGAGCAGGAGTCTTTTTTCCATGACATATTTAATACCAAGCTGAAGCACACTCAATTTTCATACCACGCTTCTGATGGGAGGTTTTATGGCTTTGTTTTCCAGGCTGGATCTGTTGCACACTTTTGCTCCAGAGCATAATACCATGTATTATCCCAGTACTCCCTAGCAACGTGACTTTTAATTGAGTGCAGAGCTTTGCAATGTTTGAGAGCATCTCGCTGACTCAGAGCAAAGACTGGGAGACCTCATCAAAACCCCTCCGAGGTGCAAGGGAACCTACAGCGCATGTGCGATGGTGGCTGAGCTCTTGCCGTGAGGTGGCCGGCACTGGCATGGACAATACCATGGGAAAGGTGAATTTGCTTCAGTGATTTCAATTGTTAGGGGAAAGTTCTTTATAGAGAGAGTGCTGAGGGGCTGGAAGGGGCTGCCCAGAGAGGGGGTGGGTGCCCCATCCCTGGGGGTGTTCAAGGCCAGGTTGGATGGGGCCCTGGGCAACCTTGTGTAGCTCCAGGTCTGGAGGTTGGTGGCCCTGCCTGTGGCAGGGGGGTTGGAACTGGATGATCTTTGGGGTCCCTCCCAACCCAGACCATTCTATGATTCTAACATCAAGCAAGGACGCACAGAGCCAGTTTCTCTTTACTTGCTGGAGCACAGAAGCTCCTGGGCATCAGGAGTATCATGCTCCCCATCTTCAGATGGGGAGAATGATCTTTCAACAGTGCCAGAAAACAGCAGCTGGGCCCCACCAGATAACAGAGAGTACACAAAACCACAGAAGCACCATCAATGGTGTGGACACCACCACGTGAGGTGTTTCTCCGCCTCTACTCACTGGTGCAGGAGAGCAGGAGAAAGCAGGAGTGCCGTTCACACAGGGTGGGTGGAAGAAAGCTATCGCTGCAGAAATGACATCAAAACGCTGTCCCCGGGGAAACTGCTGCCGCTCTCAGGGCCGTAACAGGAGGAGCAGAGGGGAATCCATCAGCCCTCGTGCTTGCATAGAGACAGAAATACCGAAGCAGCCGTGCCAGGTCTAAGGGACAAAGATATCCAGACGAGGTCCTGGCTCGGGTGGCTTTTGTTGGCTGTTGTGCAGTTAGCCGAGCTGAGCAGGCCTGCAGAGGCGGCTTGGCCTACACCAGCGGGACGGGTCAGCCAGGATGAAAAGTGGAATTAAAAGGGGGGACTGCAGATTAATCCCATCACTTTTTGGGAGTTTAGCATAACACTGCTGGTTTTGCTGCTACTGGGACACCGGGATACAGGTGGGGAACGAGTTCCCTGCCTGCTTTCACTTATGCTGGGGTTAAATCGCTCATAGGCCTCCACACGCCCTCAAATCCAGGCTTTCGGTGGAATTTCCTAGGACACAGGAAGCCAAAGAAATAAACCATGCGATTCCAGTCTATCTCCTTTGTGCCTAATCCATAAAAAAACCCCAAATCTCCCTCACTTTCAGCGAGGAGACCCCCAGGCACAGCCACAGGCACGGAGGAAACACTGCTCTTTGCCTTCTTCATTTCCACTGCAAAAAGGCTTTTAGCAAAAGCTCGCCTGAAATGCAAACAAGTTTCTTCAAAGGCTTAAAAAAAAAAGAAGGAATAAAAAGAAATTAATAAAAAAATGCTCTGAATGTCATAACTGCATTGCCTAACATGGATAAAGGATTTAGAAGGGGGTCATGGGGGGGGAAGAACCCCTAAAAATAAGTTATGAAGGGTATGTAAGGTATTGATATACAGCACATGGTTTAAACTGTTAATCATTGAACAGATTCCAGTATAAAAATAAAGAGACTGAAGCTGCACATAATGGAGGAGCTGCTCTATTTATAAACTTCTCTGTGCAAAGGGCAGGCGAGGGCTGGGACGAGCAGGCAGAGGAGGCAGAGGGTCACTACTACGCAGCCTGTATTTTGAGGGGAAATAAACAGATTTTAGTTATTTTAATTTTTTCAATTTTTTTTTTATTTTGGGGGTTTTGTTTTAAAAGCATTGTCAACCCAATCAAACTGAGTTAGTCGTCCGACAGCCCGTGTGCCCCGGCCATGTGAGCAGCATTTACAGCTCCTGCATGTGACAGCTCTCCCAATTTAGCCAGTAACTGACTCCCGCTGACCTGTAATAACACCACTCCCAAATTAGAGCCCTCAATTTGACTTGGCTTCGGTCCTTCCCTCCCAGCGACATAAAGCATCCTCCCAACCCCCCCCGCCCCAATCACCCCCTTCAACATTCATAATCCCGTCCTTTCACGCTGCCGACTCAAACTCACATTTAGCCTTTTCCTATTTTTTTGGGGGGGGGGGGAGTTGGGGGGATGTGGGGAATTGAAGAGGGATGTGGATGGGGGGGGAGCGCTGGCAGCGAGGGGTAGGGAAAAAGCCTGGTGGAAAAACACCAAGAGACAAAAACAACAACAAAATCAGACCAAAAATTCCAAGTTGGTGACATTCAGCTGGAAAAGCTCAATGACTCACATGCAAATAAAATCTGCCTAAATTCACTGCTGCATGACGCAGGCCACTGGCTTCAACATAAAAAAGGCCAGGATGAAATCATCCACAATTAGATCGGAGCTTGGAAGGCTGCAAAAGCAGCCGCATCAGCGCGGTTCCCTTGGCTTAATAGGAAACACAAAGGAAGGAAGTTCAGCAGAGTGAGAACATCCCCCTTTTCCCCTCCTTTCCACCGACACCTCGAGCCATCAGTCATCCCCAACCGTCGGCACGGCTCCTCCGGCATCACACGTCGGCGCTCAGCTCCAGCGAGCTGCTCGCTAGCAGGCGGCTGCCAGATTTTAATGGGCTTTCCTGGAATACTAGCTCAAAAGTAAAATAAAAATAAATGTGGCTACGTAGGAAGGCAAACCCCCCACCAGTCAGCAGCTTCTTCCAGAGATTTCTGCCCCATCCTCTGCAGAATGGGATGATATACTGTAGAATTAACATTTACAAACCTTGGACGGACTCCAGTCCCTCCCCAAATCCCCCAAATACATGAGGAAGGGGAGGGGGGAGGGTTTTAAATCTTAGTTCTTCTCTTGTGCCACAACAGTGCTTTTAAATGTTATGAGTTTTCAGATATTATCTGAAGCCACACTGTAGAAACACATTCGTGGCATGGGGTTAAGGCAGGGAATGGGGTGCTAGGGGTTCCTGGGTACCTGCCCCTACCCCCAAATGCAGCTGTGCAGCAAACCAGGTCATTGGCCTCCTCCAGGCTAAAAATAACATGGGGGATGGGGGGGAGGAGAGGGGGGTAATAAACTAAAAAAGGTCATTTTAACCCAGATCAGGCTGCTGATGGGATTCACAGCATGGCTCTACAAAAGGCTTTTAAGGGAAAACAATCCTTTAAGCAAGTGTTGACCCCTCTGCACCCCGAAATGCTGCTCTGGGGAACAGTAGGCGAGCATCCATCCGGGATGCAGGATGACGGTGCCCCAAGCATCAGGAGTGGCCGCCACCACCAGCTCACTGCACTGAATTTCGGCCAGGGTTACACAAGGAGCCTGCAGCAACGAGGTGATGGGGGCTGAACGTTTATGGAGAACCCAGGTGCTTGAACCTTTACGGGTTTGCTCCCCACTGAGGTTGGTGTGTCCATCCCCAGGGTTAGCTGCAGTGCCGTGCTGCTGAAAGGTCCCAGCCGGAGCCCAGTGGCTCCTCGGCACTCCAGCTTGAAGTGGCTGCAGAAGCAGGGTGTTAACAGGTCCATAAAAGGTAACTGGGAGCTGCAAACCTCCCGCCAGCGAGGCTACATTTGCTCCAGAGGAATCCACACCTCCCCAGGGATAAAAATAAATAAATAAATATATAGAGGTCTGCAAGGGGGAGAGGGGGGAAAGGTTGAAACTGCCGGCAAGAGGACGTCCGACAGAGCCCAGGCCATCTGGCCACCCACCCCGCGCGGTGACACTGCCGTCCCTTCGCCACCAGATGCTAATTCCTTTCATCCTGCCTGGCCCCGCGCTGGTGTAATTTTAGGTCTGTGAATAGGACCATCTGCCTTTGAGATGCTCGTTTATTTTTGGCTAAGCCCTCCTTTCCACCACTCCCTTCTTAAAGGAAGTCCAAATCGGGCGCTGTGTGGAACAGGGGTGCGTCTTGTCCTGTCTTCTCATCAATGAGCACTAACGAGCGATCTCAAGCACGCTGCTGGAGTGTGTGGGTCATTTATCTCCAAAGCTTCTTCGTTCCCACCGCGTAGTAGTAATTACTACACTTCCCTCTGAATATGGTGGGCTTGGCCCAGCTCGGCCTAGGCGTGCTCAGCAAACCTGCCCACGGCCAAAGTAAAGATAAACCAAACTGGTTCCTATCTCTGGGACCTGCTGCTGTTCCTTCCTGTCCTGCTGTGGACATGGAAATGCTCAAAATAAAAATAAGCCCTGGAACTGCACCGGCTGAAGCACGGAACTTCCACGGAGTAAGAGGAAACATGAGCCTGGAGAAAAACAGAGGTTTCAGGGAGCAGAGGAAGCTCCATGGGAATGTCAGGAGGAACTGTGCCACTGTGAGGGTGCCAGAGCCCTGGGACAGGCTGCCCAGAGAGGCTGTGGAGTCTCCTTCTCTGGAGACATTCAAACCCACGTATGTGATTTAGTCTGGGTGATCCTGCTCTGGCAGGGGGTTGGACTAGAGGATCATTTGAGGTCCCTTCCAACTCATAACGTTCCAGGAGTCTGTGATTCTGAATCTGGTGTTTCAAAACTCTGCATCTTGGACCTGAAGCAGGTGAGTGCACCTTCCAACACCACTTCTCCCTGGAACAGACAGCAGTCGAGGTGGGGGGGAAGAAACCTCCTTGGTGGCTCCAGCTTGGTTTCTTCAGCTTCAGATGGGTCTGAGTGTGCCTCAACACAATCCTAGTTGGGGCTACTGTATGGACCCCCCCCAAACCACAACTGCACACAGATAAAGCCTGAGATTACAGCAAGGCAGTGGGGAACCCCCACCATGCTGGGGGTTCATCCCACCTCTTGAGACAAAGGTTGGATCCTCCTCTGTGTCCCAGCCAAAAGCACCCAGGACTGTTCAGGAGGACTAAAGTCAGTGTGGGGTAGTGGGCAGAACTTGTGCATCTGCCAACCCTCAAATAATTCTTGTCCTTTCTTGTTATAAGATGTTTGCAGGCATCTGGGGCTGGTGGGAAGAGTGATCCTGGCCTCCAGCTAATCCCTTCCATGACAAACTGGCTTCCTGCACAAACACAGGTTTTTTTAAAAGATGAAGGTTGTGGTTTGGTCTGAGATCTGGCTCGGTTCTCAGCTCTCCTACGAACCTCAGGAGCTACAGGGGCAGAGTCTATTCCTGGAAACCAGCACTAGACACCAGAAAACATGCATACAGGGCAGCCCCTCTTGCTGGATGTATCCCCCACACTGCAGAGCAAGAGCTTGCTATGCTACCAAGCTCCTCCCAGGGGAAATGGATACAGGATGAGAGAAGTTCTGTGTGCAATGCTTAAGGTGTAAAAATCCACCCCTGGCTTTGGCCGGCTCCAACTCTGCCCTGGGGAAACACCTGGCTGCTCATTGCTTCAAATGCTTTGCAGCGAACAAAAACCAACTTCATTGGTCTGATCAGATCCCAGATTGAACATCCCTGGGTAAAACCAGACATACTTGGCTTTGGTTTTGAGGTATGATGCTCAGAAAATAACAATAGCTTGGCTGTGAAGTGAGGACAAGCAGGTATGTGTGTGTCCCCTGCTCCATCCCTGCCTGTACCCTCTGGATGCAGGAGCCCCAGGAAGAGCCAGGCAACGCAGACATCCATCCCTTCCCCTTTCTGCTATGCACATCACCCAGCAAAGCAAAGCCCTTGACCAAAGCCAGGGATGAGTCACTGTAAGGAGGAGACTTTCTAATTTCACCCACTTTGATCCTGTCCTGAACTGCCAACATGTCAAAGAGGGAGGGAGCTGGGGGCTGAGTCAGGGAGGACAGGAAAGATCCCTGCACCCAGAAGAGACACATTCAAAGCAAAGCAAGACTCCTCTTTTTTTTTTTTTTTACAAACCCCAAAAAAACCCAACCCAACCCCAACGCAGCCTGGAAGAGCTGACTCACCAGTTAACAGCTTGTACCGGAGCAGCGGTACCAGCACTTGGCTGACTCCCTGTATCTTTGCCAGCTGTAACAAGCACTTGCAAGGCAGAAACACCGGCTTAAAACACACCTTTTCACCAGAGAATTAATTCCTTGTGTTGCAGAGCTGCCCGCCGCTGGCGTGTGAAGGCAGCCAGCTTGTCTCCCCTTTATAACCAGCTTCGCGCTTTGCTTCTCGTATCCCCACGAAACGCTTCGGGACTTCAAAACAAAGAGCGACATTGTTCCTTTCAGAAGAAGACTGCTGTTCACCCAAGGTTTTTTTTTTCATTTGTATTTCATGAAAACATCCCAGGAGCTGTGCAAGGCAACGGAGATGAAACGATCTCGGCGGTGCCGCAATCACAGCTGTTTCACTGAGGAGGGTTCTGTGATGCTCTTTACACCGTGAATGCAACATGACATGGCTCATAGAATCACAGAATCCCAGACTGGTCTGGGTTGGAAAGGACACCAAGGATCACAGAGCTCCAACCCCCCTGCCACAGGCAGGGCCACCAACCTCCAGGCCTGGAGCTACTGATGCCCCAGAAAGCCGGAATCTCTATGTCCAGCCTTATCCATTCTCAGTATTGTATTAGTCTTTTATAATCTCTAGTAGTACTTGGCTCCCAATACGGATTTGTGAGGGGAATATGGTCATCTACATGCCCGTCCAAAGATCTCCCATTTATTTGTGCCTGCACATGAGTCCAGGCAGCTTGCAATATTAACTGAGAAGGCTGCGGGGGGACCTCACTGCAGCCTTCCAGTCCCTAAAGGGAGCAGAGAAACAGGAGGGGAATCAGCTTGTTAAAAGGGTGACAATGGCAGGACAAGGGGGAATGGAATAAAACTAAAGGAAGGAAGGTTTAGATGAGATATTAGGGGGAAGTTCTTTACAGAGAGTGGTGAGGGGCTGGAACAGCCTGCCCAGAGAGGGGGTGGATGCCCCATCCTGAGGGTGTTCAACGCCAGGTTGGCTGGGGCCCTGGGCAACCTTGTGTAGCTCCAGGCTGGAGGTTGGTGTCCCTGCCTGTGGCAGGGGGAGTTGGAACTCTGTGATCCCTGGGGTCCCTCCCAACCCATGCCATTCTATGATTCTATGATCCCGGAATGACCGGTCTCCAGAAACCAAATACCAAGATACCCAAGTACACCAGATACAGACAGGTATCCACCAAGCCAAGAGCTCAAATAAATCTAGAAGAATACCTTAACAGTGGGAGGGTGGTCCTGGTCTGCTGCCGCAGTGAGCCAAGCAGGGCGAGGAGTCCCTCCGGGAAATCCCGGGGCGCGCCTGGGGAGTCCTGTTCCTTACCGGGTCCTGCAGCCCAGCAGAGAGGGTCCCATCTGGGTCACCAAACTGATGCCTCGGGAAGCTGGAATCAAAACTCACCAGCCTTGGTGACTCTTAAGCAGACATCCTTTGTTGCAGCGCTGGGCACACAGGGGGTCGCTCCTCCCAGTGTGTGTGCCCATTAAAGCCAAATTTCTCATATTGATACAGATTAACTATACATATTCATTATCATTTCAAAGAAAAGGCAGAGTTATGCAAATTGCTTCTAAGAAGTCATTTATATTAGTTCCCCACAGGTATGGCATGCCCAGTGACACCCAGGGGTCCCTTGGTGTTCCTCCTCGCTCTCAGCGCACGCTCCCCACGTCTCTTCTCCATGGTTATCTGGGCTCTGAATACCTGCACCAACTAGTTAGTTTTTCACTGAAAACAAGATATACTCTGTCTCTTAATTGGTCATTAGTCTCATTATTTATGACTCCCCTATCTTCTACTTCCTCTAGTTTCAAGGCTGTTACACTATTGTGGCTACGCTGCTTTCGTGAAACAGCTTATGTGATTACAGCCAAATTCTGCTGAAATCCAAAACTAATCTATTCCTAAAAACACACAAATTCTTACTTCTTTATCTTCAAGGCTTTTACTATTGCATTGTTCTGGTTAAGTTTTGCAGCTGCTCTCACAAGCAGCTTACACAGTTACAGCTTTCTCTTAAACTAATCTATTCTTAAAACCATGACAATTCTTATATTAGAGTTATATTAATTGTCTCTTAAGCTACACCTATATCAACCTATTCACCATGATTACATTTCATTGAATCACTACACAAGGTTGCCCAGGGCCCCATCCAACCTGGCCTTGAACAACTCCAGGGATGGGGCATCCACCACCTCTGTGGGCAGCCTGTTCCAGCCCCTCACCACTCTCTCTGTGTCAGTGTGGACATTTGAGTTAAAGAACAAAAAAAGCAATGCTGGTCCTTGAAACTACATACTCCCACTGCTTGGCTGGTTGGTTTGGCCATGCACGGTGCTGAAGGCACCAGTTCCTCTCCCCTAACTGCTGCTACCCATGGAAACCCCCAAAATTACATTAAGGAGCCTCCCCAAAAAATATACAGCCCCATTTTGCCACTTGTTATGTATTAAAGGACACTGGGGACATTTGGCAGCAGCTGATGTAGCTCCAACTGGTGTTATCAATGCTGACCCCCAGCATTAGGGCAGACAGCAAAAGAGGAGAGAAAGCAAAGATCATCTTTGAACACCTCAGGAAGTACTGCAAGGCTCTGGCAGGACAACACTCTCCCTTTGACTGTGAATTTGCCATTTAATCCCACGTTTTTGGGCCTTAAGGGTAACATAGAAAGCCAACAGCTCTCCCAGCTCCAAGCAACGATGACTTCAACACATCTTAGTGCCTGAAACCTCCAAAGCTTTTACCAGTTAATCCAAGTTCTCAGTTAAACCAGTATCTTCCCTCCTCGCCCTGAAAACATCTGTTTCCAGCCACCACAGAAACACAAGGATGTGTTTGAGATTTCATTTTCTCAACAGAATTCCGTAATATTTGGGAAGCAAATTTCCACCAACATGGAAAGTGGGTATTTTTGTGGAGGGAGAGGAGGAGCAGATTTTTCCAGCAGAGGAAAAATCCCCTCCCCTGCATCCTGTTGTTCTCCCCTGAAGAGCACGCTGCAATAACCCAAAAGGTTCAACCTACACTACTCAGAGGTGACAAACATGAGAAGCAACAAGACTTCTGGAAGCCAGTGACTCCTCTCTCACCCTCTAGGCTATTGATTACATTTCTGGTCAGCAACCACGCTCCTCCAGGTAATCTACAGTGACGCTGGGACAAGCACACAGGTATCTAGAACATCAGGAGAGACACACAACGGGCTCTGGGCTTCTGCGGTGGGTAAATCAGCGCCTCACCACTCCTGGCAGTCACTGTAAGCTGCTGCCATGGTACCTCAAGCCCTAACCACGTCCCTGCAAACAGTGTGAAGAAACGAGCCAGGGTGAGGAAGCAGAAGGGTGCTCAAATGCTGGAAGGGGCTTCCTACAGAGGTGGCTGATGCCCTTAATAAAACTTCAGGCTGGGGTTTATACAACTCTGCATTATCATCTGGTGTCTCCTCCTGGTACTAGAAGGAGGTGGTGTTTCTCAGCTGCCATAAACCCAGTACAGGACTTCATGCTGAGGGCTGCTTTTGCAGTCAGCAGCCCTTCACTAAAGCCTGCTGACAACACTCTTCCACTGGCTACCCCAGGTTTACTCCATGAGGAGAGATGTCTTAAGCAGAGTGGGATTGGAGGCCGCAGCTTTCCTGCACACTGGCAAGCCCATCAAGAAAAGCACTCAGGTGAGTGATGCTTGCACAGCCTCCGCTCCTTTTCTGGGCTACTTCACACACAGCAACCCAGCAAGGGGCTTGTTAAAGGCGGCAAATTGGACACCAGGAACAAATTCCCTGACCTGCCACTTTCCTTGGTCCCTTTGCTGCTGTGGAGCATGCACATATGGCCACCAGCTAACAAACTGCAGCTCTCAACATGAAGCAGTGTGTTAGGAAAAGCTGCAAAGGAGTGAGCAGCTTTATATGGAAAAGCAGCAGGAGGGAATGGTGTTCCCAGGGATGCTCCTCCATCAGATGCTGACAACTGGTTCAGAGCATTACACCACACCAGCTTCAGCAGGACCAGCCCGCAGCAGCACAGGGAGGAGATGGGAAGGGTGGTGAGAAGCTCTGGTTCCCCAGTCCCACCAAGTATCACTGGGGGAACACTGAAAAACAGTTTTTGGGGAGAGATACCACCTGCAAGAAACCCTTGGTTTGATAAAGCAACCAACACGAGGCCACACTCAGGTTTCAGCCCTTCCAATGGCCACCAGTATTGCAGAAGAAAGTTATTTTGGAGTGAAACCTGATCAGGTCTTGGGGCACAAAGGATGGGAGAAGTGCCTCAGTGCTCCTCCTGGGACCCAGAGACCTGCCTGAACTGCAGCTCCAGAACTACCTGCCCCTCAACAGCTGCCCCTCTGCTACACCTCTGTTGCTGACTCCAACCTGGATGGGAACAGGCTGCTGGAAGTAGGGTAAGATAGGATAGGATAGGATAGGATAGGATAGGATAGGATAGGATAGGATAGTGCAGAGCAGAGCACAGTAGAGCAGAGTGCAGTAAACTAGAGTAGATTGATTATTCCCACTTGGGATCCCACAGGACTTTCCCCCTGCATGACTTCCTAACATCCTTTCCCCTCTACCACGCTGAGAGCCCGGCACAAGCAGCGGGGGCTCCTGCTCGCAAGAGCTGACAGGGACTGATCTCGCTGCTTCATCAGCATTCGGGGAAGTACCTGCAGAAAGCTGTGGAGCTGCAAGGCCAGAGCTTGCCAGCATCTCCTTCATCCTCAGCCCAGCCTTTCCTCTCTTTTAACTACTTTGACAGGAGTTTAAAGCTTCCTGTGCCTTTGAGTGGTGGCACAGGAGATGTGTCAATGGAAGATGAGTGGCAAAGTCAGAGCTCCTCAACCCCCACTGTCCTCCTCAGCACCCAGAGCCATTCCCACTGCTCCCCAGCACATTTACTTATCACTATACCAAAAAAAAAGAGCAGAATTGGGTTAAAAATCTATTCCCTTGTCCTCAACCATCCCGTTCACCAGTGCTAGTAACAGCCTGACAAGGGAGTGGAGAATCATCTCCCTGTGACTCAGATCTGCCTCTGGACGGGTGACATCTGGGAGGACCCAACCATCGCCAGTCACAGCATCACACAGCATGAGTGGTTCACAGGCCCTGCACGCTGATGGGATTGGAAGCAGCCTCCCTGACAGGTTAACAAGGGTGCCCATCAGCCAAAAATGCTCCTGTGGCAACTCACCCCTTCCAGCCAGGGACCTAAAAATCACCTGCCCTCCTGCCAGAGGAGTGGAACTGCCAGTGTGGGAAGGGGATGTGGGAGGTTGGGGCTTTGAGAGAGGAAAACAACATTCAAACAGTGGTGGGTTGGGAAGCAACCCAACCTCTGAGAACACTTCACAGAATCACAGGGGTGGGAAGGGACCCCCAGAGCCCATCAGTCCAACCCCCTGCCCAAGCAGGGTCCCTAGGACAGGGCACACAGGTTGGTGTCCAGACGGGGCTGGAATCTCTCCAGAGAAGGAGACTCCACACCCCCTGGGCAGCCTGTCCCAGGGCTCCCTCACCCTCACTGGGAGGAAGTTCTTCCCCAGATTGGGGGGAACTCCCTGTGCTCCAACTTGAGCCCATTGCCCCTTGTCCTGTCCCCACAGACACTGAGCAGAGGCTGCCCATGGCCCCCTGTGTCCCACCCTTCAGCTATTGATCCCCATTGATCAGATCCCCTCTCAGGCTTCTTTTCTCCAGGCTGAACAGCCCCACTTCATTCAGCCTTCTACCACTTTCTTTTGTTGGAGAATCTCTGACACCAGCAGGGTCCTTCTATCACCTGACCTCTCAGCACGCAATTTCTAATGGACTGATGGGGCTGCATCCAAAGAAAAGCACAGTTGTTTCTAACCTCTCTCCATGCAAACACCAAGAGAAGTCACTTTTCATTATGTAAATATGACTGTTATGAATATAATGTATGACCTGGCATTATTCAGTGAGATTAATGAAGCATCCTTGCTTCTAAAGATAAAACATCTTTCCAAATACTTCCTGTACACATATTGCTTGTTCAGAGTTTCTGCATTATTCATCTGCAATGTGAAGTTACTCTTGTAATGGCTTTCCTTTAGCAGGGCCCTCCACAACAGGTGGCTCCAGGCCAGAACAAGGAGGCTCAGACCCATCTTCTCAGAATCATAGAACAGAATAGAATCACAGACTGGTCTGGGCTGGAAGGGACCCCAAGGATCATCTAGTTCCAACCCCCTGCCACAGGCAGGGACACCAACCTCCAGCCCTGGAGCTACACAAGGTTGCCCAGGGCCCCATCCAACCTGGCCTTGAACGCCCCCAGGGATGGGGCATCCACCACCTCTCAGGGCAGCCTGTTCTTCTCCTGAACAGGACAGTTTCAGTTCTCTGGGATTCTCCAGATGAATGGGTCTGGGACTTCTCTACAGCTTTTCTTAGAAGTCGCCTGGATGTTCACAGTGGGGGGGGGTATCTTCCAGGCTCCTCCTTAATGGTTTTTCTGGGCCAAACCTGCTTGACTAACCTGATGTCCTATGACAAGGTGACCCTCTTGATGGGTGAGGGAAGGGCTGTGGATGTCTATCTGGACTTTAGTAAAGTAAAAAAAAAGCCTCTGACACTGTTTCACACATTATACTCCCTGAAAATGGCTGCTCATGGCGTATGCTTTGCTGGCTAAAAAACTTGGCTGGAGTTGTGGTGAATGGAGATAAATCCAGTTGGTGGCTGGTCACAGGTGATGTTCCCCAGGGCTCAGTACATTACCAGTGATCTGCATGAGGGGATTGAGTGCATCCTCCAAAGTTTGCAGATGACTCCAGGTTGGGTGGAAGAGCTGATCTGCTTCAGGATACGAAGGCTCTACACAGGGATCTGGACAGGCTGGCTGGATGGAGTGTGGCCAAGTCTATGAGGTTCAACCAGGCTTGGTGCTGGGTCCTGCACTTGGGCCACAACAACCCCAGGCAACACTACAGGCTTGGAGAAGATGGCTGGAAAGTTGCCTGGTGGAAAAGGACCCGGGGGTGTTGGTTGACAGCCGGCTGAACATGAGCCAGCAGTGTGCCTGGGTGGCCAAGAACGCCAACGGCATCCTGGCTTGTGTCAGACACAGCGTGGCCAGCAGGACTAGGGAAGACACTGAGGTGCTGGAGCATGTCCAAAGAAGGGCAATGAAGCTCATGAAAAGTCTACAGAGCATGTCTTCTGAGAAGCAGCTGAGGGAACTGGGGGTGTTTAGCCTGGAGAAAAGGAGGCTGAGGGGAGTCCTGATCAACCTCTACAACCACCTGCCAGGGGCTTGTAGCTAGGTGGGGGTTGGTCTCTTCTCCCAGATAACAAGAAATAGGACAAGAGGCCTCAAGTTGGGCCAGGGGATGTTTAGATTTGAGATTAGGAAAAATTTCTTCACTGACAGGGCTGTCAAGCACTGGAACAGGCTGCCCAGGGAAGTGGTGGAGGCACCATCCCTAAAGGTATTCAAAAGCCGTGTAGATGTGGCTCTTCAGGGCGCGGTTTAGCAGTGGGCTTGGCAGTGCCAGGTTAATGTCTGGAGCTGATGTTCTTAAAAGGTTTTTTCCAACCTAAATGATTCAATGATTCTATGACATGTTTGTCATTTCTTCCTGGCCTATTTCACAAGCTTTGTAGCTACTGTTATGCCCCAGGCACCTTCACAGCACAAGGGGTGAAGGGAAAAAATCCCTCTCTGGCTGCATGATTGAAGAGATCAAAGCTGTGGGCACCAACCCCCTTGAAACTCCCAACACCAAGGAGAAAGAAGACCTCATCCAAGAACCATCAACAGGAAAGTCAACCTCGCTGCAGGCTTGAAGCTGAGCCCCAATGCTGTACACTCCTCAAATACACTGTTCTTATCAACACGCTGTGCTCGATAAGCCCACGTGGGGAGCCAGGACCCATCTGATAGACCCCTACTTGAGGAACGTGCAAGCCAAGCCCAACAGGAGGTCAATGTTACCCTTTCAGTCCAGAACACATGGTCCTCAACCCTGGTCAGAGTCCTGCGGGGCACTTGAGATCTAGACCTGGGCAATGCTGGCCACACACGTCACACTAAAAGAAACTTGCCACCAACCTCGCTCCATCTCAGAGAGTCACATCTCCTGCATTCAGAGCTGAACAATCCCCTTGGTGCCAGCAGAGGAAGAAGCAGGGAAGAAGGCAGCAGATACCTCCATCACAGCCTAAGATCACATATATCCTCAGCGACCAGCATTCGGAAACTTCCTTTTGATCTCAGGTTATGCCTGGAGCATCTCTTTGATAAAACCTCTTTTTCATAAAGTCTAGCCCAAGGGATGAAGGGGGTAATCAAGCATCTCAACTTCCTACTGAATTTCTTAAAATAAACAGCACACTCACAGTATCAACCCAAACTGCTCATCTGCTCATCCTCCCCAGCTATCACCACCTCAGACGTTTGAATGCTGGTGTCCTCCAGCAAAGCATCACACCACCTTTGTCATCTTCACTGCAGTACTGTAGCCAACCAAAACCTATGCTTCCACCAAGACCCCCCACCCAGCTGTTTAAAAGGGTAGATTATGGCAGGACAAGGGGGATGGAGTGAAGCTGGAGGAGGGAAGGGTGAGATGAGATATTAGGGGGAAGTTCCTTACAGAGAGAGTGGTGAGGGGCTGGAAGGGGCTGCCCAGAGAGGGGGTGGGTGCCCCGTCCCTGGGGGTGTTCAAGGCCAGGTTGGATGGGGCCCTGGGCAACCTTGTGCAGCTCCAGGGCTGGAGGTTGGTGTCCCTGCCTGTGGCAGGGGGGTTGGAGCTCTGTGACCCTTGGGGTCCTTCCCAACCCAGACCAGTCTGGGATTCTATATTGTTCAACAGAAATGGGGTAATTTACACCCACTGAGAGAGTTTCTCAACCCTGGAAGTTAAAGCATGTGAGCTGGCTGGATAGTTACAACCAACACGCTTCTCCACCTCCTTTGCAGTTCAGCAAAACTGTTTTCAAGATCCTTTGTCTGGAATGACAGCTACGTTTACTTAAAAATAAATATGTAGGACAAAAAGTGCTTTTCCTGAGCTTCCCGAGGCACGTGGGCTGAGCAGAAGGCGCAGGGTTGGTGGGGAGGGGAGTCTTGCTGAACAGCTACGGTAGGTGATACGACCGAACATCTGAAAGGCTGGAAAAATAGCTTTAGAAAGCATTAGCTCCCACACTTTCATGTAGTCAGATCCAAGGCTAGCCAGCAGAACCCTGGGTTTAATAGCCAATCCAAGTTTTACTTGGCTGGCAGACAAGATTTGCTTTCTGTTTTTTAACTCCAGCATAAGTCGCTCTTGAGAAACAGATTTCGCCTGTGCCCGATTTTAAACAAGTCAATAAAAACATGGTTTAGAGGAGTTAGTATTAAAAGGTTGGGGAGAGGGGTTGGGTGGGGTTTTTTTTCTCCCCCATTTCTTATTCCTGAGCAAATGTTACACTCCCATCTATCCGTCTGGCATGTGGGAAGCCTGTCTAGAGCAGCTCCTCTGGAGCATGTGTGATCCCCTGGGTGATTTATGAATGATTTCCCATCACTCTGAGCAGATACATTCTGGTTTATAGCTATCTTACTGACACACTATTAGCATCACACTGCCCTTTCCCTTAAGATCTTCATGTTCACCCAGGTAAGATGGTAGCTTGCAGGTTAAGACCCTACATGGAGGTAAAAAAAGGGTGCCCACCTCAGTGGATTTGCATGGATTCGAGGGGAAAGGAATCAGAGCTGCCATTGGCAGCACCCTTGGAAGGAAAGCACATGTTTCCAGGGCACAGGGATAAAAAGGATACCTTTTTCTGATAGCTACATCAGGCAGACAGTCATCTGTGAATAGCCAGAGTAAATATGCAAGACCACCACGACTCAACATTGTTAAACAGAGGTTCACTAGGTGAAGTCCCAATGAATGTGTATATATATTAAAAAAATGTATTATTTGGGAAATTAGGCACATTTCCCAAGAAAAGCTCATTCTAAACATCTAAAGCCAGCACACATCTGTACTGCAACAGACCCTTACAATGCATTACTACAGGATGCATGATTACAAATGGCATTTTTTGGTCTTCACAGGCCGATTAAAAATTTCTGCAGGTCACTAGGAGCCCTTTAAGGCTTTTTTATATATTAATTTTTTTTTTAATGAGCCATCCATGATCAGGGAAAGGACCCCCAAGACCAGCAACCTGAGAGGGAAGCCCGCACGGCTGTGCCTGGCGGGGCAGGAGGCACGGCAGCACCCGAGATACAGCAAACAGGCGACCGCAGATCTAAAAATACATTTGCAGCATGGCAGGAGGCCAGGAATAGGCCGGGGAGGGGTGGATGAAACCCTTGCAACAGGATTTTCTTTGTTTTCTCTTTTCACACCTCCCAGAGGCAGAAGACCAGCCCTGTGCGAAGAACCTACGCGCTCGGCTCCGCGCGACGTCCATCATCCGCACGGGGCAACCCCTGGGGAACAGAACGCTGAGGTGATGCCAGCAGCACCGGATGAGCTTGCTGCTTCCCCTCAGCACCCACAGCGGGACCGGTTGCCTGGGGCATCAGGCTCCTTTGGGGCACCTTGCACAGGAAAACTGAGCACAGTGGCTGCAGCCAGGAGGTTTCCTGCGATGTCGCTCTCCCCACGGGGAGAGGAGCCAGTTCGCAACAGAGTCAGAGAGGGATCAAACACCTGACTGAAAGCAAAGAGTCATTGATCTGCTTGTCACAGAAAAAGAAGGTAAAACCTGTCTGGAGCATGCACATCTGAATGTAGAGAGTGAAGAGAGGTCCTGCCAGGGGCTGTGGGAAGGTAACTTTGTAGGGAAGAATAAAAGAGAGATCAGAGGTGCTGCTGGGTGACCGAAGGGCCTGCCACCAGGTTATGGCATCCCCTCTTTTCCCTAGAAAGGCACCAGTGTTTTCACAAGAGTGACAGAGCCCTGGGACAGGCTGCCCAGGGGGTGTGGAGTCTCCTTCTCTGGAGATATTCCAGCCCCGTCTGGACACCGACCTGTGTGACCTGTTCTAGGGACCCTGCTTGGGCACGGGGTTGGACTCCATGATCTCTGGAGGTCCCTTCCAACAATTCTGTGATTCTGTGATTTTGAGACAAGGCTGGAGCAGGTGTGGGGGAAAGACACCTCCCACACCAGCCTGAAGAGAGAAACTCGAACAAGAAACACGCTACGAGGCTAGCCACAGACTGCTGAGCTGGTTGATGTGAGGGCCAGGAAGGGCTGTACTGCAGTCATTTACTCTGATTTGCTGAAATAAAGGAGTAAAGGGAATTTTTCAGCTGGGGAGCCCTGCGCCTTGGCCAGCAGCATCTCCACAGCTACCCTGCAGGAAACTGACATCCCCAATCTGAACCCCAGGCAGAATCCATCCGAGCTCCTGTGAAGCTGCTGCAAAAGTTAATTACACAAGGAGCTAAAAACCCAACCCCCCATCTCCATCCTGACCGTCTCCAGCATCCACTTCCAAGCCTCTGCTACCAGCTACCAACCGCCGCTGACGCTGCCCGCGTCGGTATTTACACACGGAGGGATCAACCCTCCGCATCCTCCCGGATAAACTAAATAGACTGAGTTTCCTTAAGCATCACCCCATCACCGGCTGCCACAAATACTTCAGCCAGGTGCACTATCTGCTGCCACGGGACTAAGACAGAGATTTATCCCCCAGGCAGCGCATCTTTTATTCATGGCTTTATTTATCCCTGGCCCAAGAGGCCCCGACCTCCCGCCTGGCTGGTAACAATTCCATTCAACAGCTTCCTCGGAGGACCCGCTGTTTAATATGCAAACGGGACAAGCCAACTTTCCGTTCAAGTTCATCAGCATTTAAATGAGGCCAGGTCGCTGCAGGGCTCCAGCCTGTCAGGTCAAAGGACAAGGGAAGGAGTTGTAATAAATATCTCCATCATATTGTCATAGAGTCATAGAATGTGTGAGGTTGGAAGGGACCTTCAAAGCCCATCCAGTCCCACCCTGCAGTGAGTAGGGACATCTTCACTAGAGCAGGTTGCTCAGAGCCCCATCAAGCCTGACCTTGGATGTCTCCAGGGATGGGGCCTCCACCACCTCTCTGGGCAACTCGTGCCACTGATCCACTACTCTCACGTTGAGGAGCCTTTTCTCAATATCCAACCCAAATCTCCTTTTTTGTAGTTTTAAACCATCCCTTCTCGCCCTATCGCTCCATGCCCTCAGGAACGGTTCTTCCCCAGTTTTCCTATAGGCACCTTTCAGGGACTGGAAGGCTGCTATAAGGTCCCCCCAGAGCCTTCTCTTCTCCAGGCTGAACCAGCCCAACTCTCTCAGCCAAACTGATCGCAAACCCAGCAGGTCCATCACCCCGACAAGCATCTGACTCCACAATCAGTGTCTCCAGCAGACAGTCCTGTCCTAGCCTGCAGCCAACACACCTTCCCCAGCCTGGTTTTGCTGCAAAGGAATTTACTGGAAGACACTGGAGTGAAGAGCTCTCCCATCCTTCCCTCCTTGAGCCACGCAGCCCAGAGGAGACATGACCCACAGCTGCAGGGTGCAGTGGTGCGGAGGGAGACCTTGCGAGGAGGAGAGGCAAAAAAGCCTCACTCCCACCTCTGCACCCACTCAGCAAATTCATTTCCACTCTTCTCCTTTGGTGTAGGGTTATACATCGCCCCACACTGCTTCTATGAGCATCCCCCAGATCTCCTCCCCATCCCAGTCTCCCTGCTTTTTCCTACACATTGGGTGATGGGAGCAGCATCCTTCCGCAAAGGAGCTGCTCTGCAGCCCAGCTGTGACGCTGGGATGGATGCAGCACACAAACACAGCAACTAGGGATAAATCCTGCCAGCGGCATCGCTGCCTGAGGAAACTGAGGGATCAGGAAGTAGGAAGGAGCAGTGACACCCAGGCGGCACAGGGTGAAGAACCCAACGCTGCCATCAGCAGACAAGGGAGGAGACGGGGAACAAAACACGGCCGGGCTCCTCATTTTCTCTCTACCCCACCCCTTCTTCTTCAAGGGCTGTAAAGGGCCTGAAAATAGAACATTTTGTGATGGGAAACGAAGGAAAAAAGAGGGAAGAAAAAGAACTAGGTCAATCAGCTAATAGGCGTGATTTAAGAGACAAAATCGCAGCGTTCGTAATGGGCTAAAAACGGCGCTGATGCATCACTGAGAAAGAATATAATTAAGAGGCTTTTTAAAGCGGCGCTTCCCCACCCTGGCCACAGAAATCACAGCTCACACTACCAGTATTGCTTCCACCTCATGGAACAGGAATGCGCTGGCGTGCCGCAGGCTGGCCGAAGAATGCGGAGTTTCCGTGGGCCGGGGAGAAGATCCCGAACAGCAGCGGTTCCCGGCATTCCTTCGTGGGTACATCACTCCTAGCCAGTTATAGAGCACGGCAACGCAACGGAAACCAGGCTGGGGACAGAGCTGGGGAGGGGGGAGCTGGCTTTTTAACAAAAGGGTCTGGGAAGGCAGGTGTAGCCCAGCGGATAAGTGAAGGAAATAAAGATTAAAGGATCCCACGGGTGATGGGGCATCCCCTGTTCTTCCCGCGGATGGCGCGGGAGGAGCGGGGACGAGGACTTCTGTAAGGAACGCACCTCTCAACATCGTTCATTCAGGAACCAGTTTCTTGGAAGAAAACTCTGCCCTAATTAGGTGCAGATGGCCCAATTCGAACGGGCTGGGGAAGTGCAGAGTAGAGATCTCCAGCTCTGCGGTACGTGAGGGGTCACGCCGGCAAAGCCCCTGCCTCCCTTTGGACCCACACCCCCACGGGTCCCATAGCTGGAGATGGGGCGGATAGCTCGGGTGAAGCCATCACCCCGTATCCGTGATGCTTGGGAAGCATCTCTGGGGACATCCCCACCCACGCTGCTCGGCCAGAGTGGAGCAAAGTGGATGAGTCAGACCCAGAAAAGTTCATTCCCTCAACTTCTGCTCCTTGCTATAATTATCCTTCAGGGTAATTAGATAACCAGCCCCTCCTTCAATCTTGCCACAGCTAAACTGCCTGCAGTACCATCCACCTTGGGAGCTGGGGGCTGTCACCCAGAGCCAGTGTACTCCCTCATCCCTTTTCATCTTCACCTGTCCCAAACACAAACCCATCGGGGACCAAACCTAAATGCACAGAGGCTGATGGGGGGGAGAGAAGGGGGCAGAGGGAAAACGAGGGGAACAAAAGAGGCAGGGAGAGCCGCCCATCTTGAGAAGCTGCTGTCTGTACAGCAGTTAAGTTAAAGCCCAGTTACCCCAGTTTGAGCCCTTCCATCTCCCTCTAAATATCCTCACACGGAGCCGGCGCACTGGGCGTGCCAAGCCCCAGCCTTTCCCCACTGGAAAGTTTTGGCTGGTGCCTCCCCCTCCCTCCGCACAAACCCTCGCTCTCCCTCTCTCGCAGGCACGCACAGGGAAAGGGAGGGAGAGAAGAGTGAAAACCACAAGCAAATGTTCTGGTGCAGTATTTCCCCTCATCTGACTTTTGTGCTTGAGATTCGAATCGTGTTTAGGGAATTAACAAAATAAAATCAGAAAATAAAGTATCAACGCCCTTCCCCTCGCGCCGGAGGCAGATCCAGCAGCATGCAGGGCTCTCACTCAGGCAAGACCCCATCAGTACCAAACACAAACCCCTCTGTGAGTAATTAATTGGAAAATAATTAAACATTACTGGGGAATTTTGTATTTTTTTTATCTTTTTTTCTTTTTAAGATGGAAAAACTAATCGTGGTAGAAGATATACACTGGGAAACCTCCAAGACTCTGACCTTTAAATTAGCAGCTAGGACAGGCAAGACAAATATGCCTGAGGATTGCATATACATCCAAAGGAGCTCCAGAGGTTTTTCCAACTCCTCCACAAACAAACCACACACCTCGGTGTTTTTTTCTTTTTTTTTAAAAAAAGGGGGAAAAAAGGAAAGAAAAAAGCAAATAGATGTGTTTTCTTCTCCATTCGCATGTTAGGGGAGGCAGATGCTGGAGTCAGCATTACGTATGACATTACTCAACCCTACACCGCACTCTGGGAGATTTTATTTCACGTGGACTCAGGGCTGAAGAGGAGGAATGAGCCCTCTTCCCTAATTTTAAAGAAAATAATAAAAGGCCAGGTTGGCTGGGGCCCTGGGCAGCCTTGTGTAGCTCCAGGCCTGGAGGTTGGTGTCCCTGCCTGTGGCAGGGGGTTGGAGCTCTGTGATCCTCGGGGTCCCTCCCAACCCAGACCAGTCTATGAAAAAGAAAACAAAAGGCTAGATTCCAAATGACTCCAAGGAGTCCTTACATTGCTCTGATGATGAAAAAGAGCCCCTGGGAAGCGTGGTAGAAGAATCCACTCATCTCCCAATGGTCCTTCGCCCACCCAAAGTAATACAGTTCAGCTTAAACCCAAAACCCCCAAATAATCAAAGCAACAAACAAATCCACTTCACTGTCAAACGATGCAAGGGGACTTAAACCTTATCACTGCTGGAAAACTGGTATCAGAGGTACCAAACCTGACATGAGGGTTTCCATCCTGCCTCCCCTATAGTAGCCGTCGCTGCACAATGTTTCCAGCGCTTTGGAAAAATAGTTTTGGGTTCTGGTGCCTCTGTCTTGGCACCTAAACCAAATTTCCATTAGTTCGAGGCTGGAGGATGATTTCACTTCAGAGCTGAAGTGGTGAAACCAGCAAAATGAGTAAGATGCAGCTAAACACACGCTCATGTCTTAAGCCTGCACTGAAAAACGGGGTTTAACAGCTGGTTTTTTGGGTGGGGAGGCGGGGGGAGATGGACTAGATTTCCCTGTGACGCTTCTAAAGGGGACTGCTGAGCTCTGTGCCAGCCCATGTACTTCCATCAGGGATCACCACAGATGGTGTGGGACTGTTCAGCCTGCAGAAAAGAAGACTAAGGGGGGGACCTTATTAATGTTTATAAATATCTGAAGTTTGGGATGCAGGGGGACATGGGCAGCCTCTTTTCAGTGTCTGTGGGGACAGGACAAGGGGCGATGGCTGCAAGTTGGAGCACGGGGAGTTCCACACCAACATGTGGAAGAACTTTTCCCTAGTGAGGGTGAGGGAGCCCTGGGACAGGCTGCCCAGGGGGTGTGGAGTCTCCTTCTCTGGAGAGATTCCAGCCCCGTCTGGACACCGACCTGTGTGCCCTGTCCCAGGGACCCTGCTTGGGCAGGGGGTTGGACTGATGGGCTCTGGGGGTCCCTTCCCACCCCTGTGATTCTGTGTGGGATGGCCAGTGTGGAGAGGACACCCCAGGATGGGCAGGGAGGGATCCCGGCATCCCTGGGGTCTCCCCAGGCAGGAAAGGTGCAGCGAGGCAGCGGAAGAGGAAGCTGATCTGCTCCTCGCTGCCAACAAACCGCCGAGGTTACTCGGGTCCAAACAAATAATTCTGCTATAAATAACACGGCCGCTCTGACTTCCTGAGCAAAACCCATCTCTGCTGGAGGAGGAAGGAAACGCTACCGACTCCAGGGGCTCATGGCAAGTGGGTGAACTCCAGAACACCTGGATGAGGGGGACGGAGCCCCACTCCATGGTTCCCTGTCCCCATCGCCCCGGCACACACACGCGTGACACACGCGGGCTGCCGTGCAGAGCAGCTCCGGTCCTGCACATGCAATGCAAGGACAAAGGAACTTGGTTTTCCTTCTTTTCTTGAATTTTCCCTTCTTTTCACACAAAAGCAAGGGGCTTTGCAGTGCTTGGAGTTGATGAGCATTAAGATACATCCTCACTGAGGAAGCAGAGTGTGTCGCCAGCTCCCTTGAGCCACAGGTACCTGACAAGGAGAAGGTGCAGGTATTCCCCACAGAATGATTCCCTCTCCCTGCACCCAGCACAGATAAACCCCTCAGACTTGCAGCCCGCGCCCCATTAGCCTTTCTTCCTCCAACAAAAACACTCTGGGGATGCCAAAGCTGGGGTCAGCTTGGCCTGAGCATAATGGAGAGCTCCGGGATCTGCTCATCTTTTGGAGCATCTCATTGCTGGGGTGCCCAAATAAGCCAGGGGCATCCCTTCCCTCCATGGGTGCAAAGCCAGCAGCGGTTGGGTGCACCTGAGCCCTGCCCCAAGGGAGCCGCTGAGGCTGTTCCCAAAACCGTGCTCTGCCTGAGTGAGACCCATCCATCTAAACAGAGGACATTCCTCACCCCCACTGCCAGCCCGGATGTCCTCACTTCTCAAGGACAGGATGCATGGCAAAAATCCCTCAGGGCAGCCAGAAGTAGCATCTCAACCTTCCCAGGAAACTCAATGATGCCTCAGGAAGAAGTTTTGGCACTTGCATTCCCTGGACCACAGAGACAGCAGCAGGGAAACGCTCAGGCATCTCCTCCAGCCCCGGGAGCTCTCTGCAGACAGGCAGTGCCTGGCGAGACACCTTGGACATCAGGGTTGGCTAGATGTCCAGGAGGACCCCAGCTAGATGGAAATCAAGCCACTGAAGGCAAAGGCTGGATCCTGTACCACTGCCCATCCTTAAGGTACTACTGCAGCCAGAGGCAGAGTAAGCCATCACATCTCCAGACATCTAGTACCCCAGAGAAAAACACGCCAGATCATCTCAAAGAGGTCTAGACCATACCCTCTTCTCCCCAGCCAGGAGAAGACAACCACTTACATGTGATATTTCAAAGCAGAACAACAAAAATTGTTGCTGCTTTTGCTTTTTCCTGCTGCGTTTAAGGAAAACTGGCCATAAAAGACATCCAAGACCTGATTTCTTCTCCTCTTCACAAGTATTGTAGAATTACAACCACACGTAGGCTCCTAAACCTCTGAACATTTGAGTCCCACTGACCTGCAACAGGTTGCAGGCATGAAGTTATTTAAAGCACTTTTAAAATCTTAATTGGCGTTTGCCTTATGGAGGGGGGGAGTAAATCAAAAAAGAATGAGACAGAGACTGGACCCCCGGGGATCCAAACGACCCAATTCTGGGCACCTAATTAAAATTAAATTTCAATTAAATTCCAATGCCTTTATTTGAAAAATGTATTTTGTATTTATACTGGTTTATGTTGGTTGCCTAAAAATGAGCACGTCCCTTCGGTTGCTTTTCAATTAACTATCATCCTGATGCTAAAATTAGGGATTTATTTGCTAACCAGGAGGTTATTCAAAATCCCTACAGGTTTAATTCGAGGACTTAGGAGAACTTGACAGACATTCTCCACCTCCCTCCTTTCACTACGGTGGGAATGATGAATCATTGTATTTACTACAGGCTCATTCTTCCCAGCGACGTGTTAAACTTCACTCCAGAGAAGAACAGAACGACAAGGTAGCTCTGGCACAGACAGGGGAAGCAGAGGGCTTGAAGCTTATTTTGTTTGTATTAGACAATGAAACTGATTAGCTGCATCTCCTCCCTGCTGCAGCCCTGACCAGCGTCATCCCAAAACCCCTACAGTCATGATGATCCACCACCCCTAAATCAACGGTCTGACACCATGGATGCTCTTCTTCTCTGGGGATACATTTCAAATGTGGGGGAATATATTAATTACTATGCTGAAGAGTTCGATGGTGGGTGAGAAAAGCTTCAAAACCTCATTTACCTCCCCCAGAAGAAGCCAAAAAGCCCTTAAGTCTGTTTTCCATTAGGAAAGAAGTAACTAGAACAACTTCCTGTTGCTCAACCGCTTACAGGTTGGTTTCCCAAACTTACATGTCAGCCCAGTGGGTCTGGATGGAACCTAAGTCAGTCCCAGAAACACTGGGGCTTTGGAAAATGAGAGTTTATACTGGGAGAACATCACTTTCTAGGCCTTGCTACTGGGGGATTTAGCATATGCTAAATCAGTCACCAACAGGGCTCAGCCACATGTCCCGTCGGTATGTCCCCAGCCCAACTGCTCCCTCAGGCTGAGGCAGAAGGACAGATTGCAAAACCACCCATTTTTTGAATACTATTTTTCTCTCTTGAGGGAGGCAGCAGCATCTCAGCCAGCCAGTCTCACGGGAGGAGCGTGGCTCGGCTCTGGGGACCACGCACGGGTCCAACAGGAACAGGACTTGCCGTGCTGGCCGGCGGGATGGGAAATCTCTCCCACCCCTTCACAGATGTTCCTCCAAATACTTCTGCTAATTGAACTGACACCCTCCTGTTCTGATGAACATATGGCTGTGTTTGTACCAGAACTGCTTTTACTTTCATCGTTCCTACAAGGTGCTTTGAGGACAGGCTGGACCACTAAACCTTCTCATGAAAGAAGAAAATACGCTTCAGCGATGGGTTTTTATCCCACCCCTGCAGAGCCTGACCATCGCTGGTCCAGGTGCCAGCCCCAGAGCCGTGGTGCAGGTGCCAGGCATCCAGCTGGAAAAGGTCCAGAGAGCTCTAATTAACCAAACTGCTCGTTTACCTTTACAAACCCACTCTCCCCATGGGCTCCACTGGAGAGAGGAGAGAGGGATGCTGTGCCCTGTGGGGGAAGCAGATGGACACAAGAGCTCTCGGCAAATGCAGGTGGCTGGTGTAAACCAACCTCTGCCCTTCGCTGGTTTTATGACCAGGAGGACAACTGGGAGAGGTGGGAAGAAGCGGTGGGGAGCACAAAAGCTCAGGGAGGCAACAGCAGCTCTGCCAAACCCTCCAGCATTCTGGGAAGGGGTTTGTCAGGGGATGCACCATGACTGTTTTACCCTGATGGATCACTCCTACCTTCCCCAGGAGCACCCAGGTCTCACCATACAGGATCCTAGCTCCTCAAAACAAAGTTTTACTGTACAGAAAAAAACCCAAACTCAACGACAAACAACCAAATAACAACAACGACAACAAAACCCTTCCAGGATTAAGCCAGAAAAAGCCCCTCTGGTCACACAGGGGAGCCCATATAAGGCTCTCCTCCGGATGGGGCACAAACCAGACACCATTTCAGAAGGCAGGAGCTGACACTGATGCTAAAATCAGCCCCACGCCAGTCCAGCCAGTCCAGCCTTCCAGCAGCCAGGTTTGCTCCGCTGTGCTGGGGGCCACATCCTGCCGGGCTCAAAGCACATGAGACTAAGCCAGAAAGGGTGCAAAGGGGATAGAAATCCCACCTTCTGTGGCAATAGAGTTGGCTTGTGGGGTTTTGCTAAGTTTTGGGAGAGAATGTGGGTAACAGTGGGATGGATTAGAGGGCAGGGGGGGCTCTGGTTAAAAAAATATATTATAAAATCATCAAAAAGCATTAGAGAGGCACCCAAAAAAGAACCCCTATTCGGAGCGGTGCAGAGCTGGCTTTCAGTGCTCCGGGCTTTGCGTTTTCTGGCCTTATTTATGAAACACAAATAATCCGGCCTTCTCCGTAAGCAGCCAGATCCGGTGGAATTACATGTCTGAATACTCTTGGTAAACAGAGGGAAAGCTGTGGAAACATAGCTCGAGGCAATGGGCATTAACAAGGGGGCCTTTATCGCTCGACCTGGCTATTCCTGGCAGACCAAAACCCTCTGGCCCTGGCTGAAGTCGTCCGTGCAACTGGCGCATCCGATCGGCTGCGAGCCGGGCGGTCACTCCGAGCGGGGCCATTCCCGGCTGCTTTATTTGCCTCTCACAGCACAGGTAGGACTCATCAGAGTGGGGAAGCCAAGGAGGAGGGATGCTGCTATCCATCCGCATCCCTTCCAAGGGTACAAGAAGGGATTTTGGGAGCCAAACACGTAGGAGCCGTGAGGCCAAGATGGCGGACGCACAGACTGACCGGGCCTACCAGAAGCAGCCCACCATCTTCCAGGACAAGAAGCGGGTGCTGCTGCGTGAGGGCGGCAAGGAGAAGCTTCCCTGTTACTACAAGAACATCGGCCTGGGCTTTAAGACCCCAAGGAGACGATTGAGGGCACCTACATCAACCACCTTCCCCTCCACTCTCGGCCCCCGATATAACACCCTACATGGTGCTGGCATGAACCATCGGCAAGGGCAGGCACGGGACAGAGGATTTCCTGCCAGGGGAGCACATCATCCGCTGGAGAGAGTGACAGGCAACAAGAGCTGACCCCATTTTGCAGAGTGGATGATGGAAAATGCCGAAATCAAATCCAGCTCACCCAAAAAGCCAGGAGCTCAGCTAAGGGAATGACGGCGCGCAATTGTCTGGCCAGACCGGAGGATCAGCATGCTCCCTTCTGGCTGGAAGATCTAAGGATCTGAAAGTATTTTCCAAACCCAAACTCGTACTTATTTATTTTCAGAGATCTTCTGTTAAGGAAAGCCCTGTATTCCATCAGAGGTGAGCTCCCAGCTCTGCTGAGCAGCTCCACCAAGCCTCACGCAAGGAAACCTCGGAGCAAGGGCAGCAGAGGGGTTTGTGGAGCAACGTCACCTTTACCCACCTGCTGCAAGGTGATGGGGCAAAGTGATGGGGCAAGGCGATGCTCCTTGTGTGCCACATGAATGGGGGCTGAGGGGTATCTCACAGGTTGTTGTGGCATGTGGCCACATGCTTCTTGGCCACCACCAAGCAGAAGACAAGCAGAAGACAAGCAGACACTGCCTCACAAAGCAGAAGCCCCCGTCCCCATCTCTCCCCTCTTCACTCACATGAAGCATCACAAGGCTATGAGGATAAATGATTATCCTCAGCCCAGACACCTCAGCTCTTCTTTGTTTCTAGAAAGGAACATTACAGGCTATTCTTGACTGAATTAATAACAATAATAAAAAAAAAAACAAACCAAAAAAGCCAACCCAGGAAATTCAGGTGGAGGCTCATTTATTTTTTTTCCCCTACCCAAAGAAAACTTCCTTTATTTACACCACACTGCCTGATGCCAGGAGGGGACACTCTGGCCTCCTGAGGAAGAGCTGCAACCCTCCATGCCCATCAGACAGCGGAAAATAAAGAGCCCTTGCAATAAAGGTCCTGAGCAGGGACCTGTGATGCAAGGTGAGGATGTAGGAACAGAAATAAAGGTTGGGGGGAGAAAGGAAACAAATCAGGCTTTGCTTCAGAAGCTGGAGGTTGTGGAGAGCATCACTGGGCTGATTATTCTTCCTATATTTAGGCTTCATGAATGGTAGGGGCAGGGTTTTTTTAGGCCACTCAGAGCTATCAGCACATTTCCATGTGTACGTTAACGGGCGCCCTCCGAGTGCGATACAGCCCGTGCCTACACCCAGGCTCTGTGCTCACCACAGCGTGAATTCATTTAGCCTCCCAGTACCCTTGCCAGGTAAGTTATCTCCCTCTCACAGAGAGAGGAGAGCACCAAGATACAAACCAGGGATGAAGCCATCCCACCAGAACTGCCTTTAGCACAGACCTTTATGTATTTTTAATTCCCCCCCCAAAAAAAATACACAGAAAAGGGTGTTTGCAATAGAGAGCATACAAAAGGTCAAGCCTCAAGGCAGATGTTGATACTTCGACCTCAATCCGTGCCTGCAGAGGCAGGAGCTGCGTGCTTGCGTGCTCTGCAAGTCCGAGCCAACACGGCGTTTCCAGCCAAGCTGAGCGTGTTTCACAGCCCCAGCAGTTCCAGGATGAGGTCGAATGTCAGGGGGGCAGGGATGTGGGTGCACAGACCTCGAGACCCCCCCCAGAGCTGCTCTCACCACCGCTTCTCTTCACCCAACACCAAAAGCTCCTCCCAAGCCTCCTCGTTCCCTGTAACTCAACTGGGAAGCAGGGAGAGGGATGTCGCAGGTGGGGATACTGGATTAGGCCAGGGAGGGTGGCGGGTCCAACGGCAAAGAGGATGAGAAGCAGCTCCGGTCACTGCAGACGCCCCATCCCGCCCCACAGCGCAGTCTGTGCCTACGTGAGCTGGCGCTCAACCCAAACCTGCCAGAGAGCAGCTTTGAAACAACAGCCAAGCCTCGGGGTTAGGTGCGTGCTGGGGAGGGAGGGAGGGAGGGAGGGAGGGAGGGAGGGAGGGAGGGAGGGAGGGAGGGAGGGAGGGAGGGAGGGAGGGAGGGAGGGAGGGAGGGAGGGAGGGAGGGAGGGAACACCTCCCCACGCTTTCCTTCGGCTTACCTGGCTGCCTCGGATGGGGGAGCAGCTCTGGCACACACCATGCCGCGCCTGTACCCGCACCTCTCCCGCCTCCCTGCCGAAAGCAGCACAGTGGCAGCTGTAGGAGGTCTGGATGAGGGGCATCGCTCTCACAGTCATCCCACCGCCCATGGGAGCCAAGGAGGGGTTTTCCCTGAAGCCAAAGGATCCCCTTGCTCCCACCACAGGGCACCCCTCACCCTGGCACAGGCAGATTTCCATCCACTCCCCTCCCAGAGTGGATTTGTAGATCTGTTTAGGTTGGAAAACACCTTTATAATCACCAAGTCCAACCATAAGCCTAACAGTGCCAACTCCACCACCAATGCATGTCCCTAAGCACCACATCCACATGGCCTTGAAACACCTCCAGGGATGGCAACTGGCATCCAACTGACCATCCCCACCAGCCCGCGACCTCTCCCCGGGTGATGCTTTCCTGGGGGGAGGGTCTGGGGCACAGGGAGAGAGGACCACTCTGCTGTGCAAGGGGAAGGAGAGGTAGGGGTGCCTCAAACACAGGGCACCACGCATCCCCTCTGCACCCCACCGCACTGGTGTGCCTGCATCCCGCTCCTCTCAGGATGCTGATAGGGATGTTACCCCAGGAATCGTCTCTCACCTTGAGCACAGATCAAACCATGTAAGAAAACAGAAGGGAGCAAAAGGAATGCTGTGTGGGGAGCCTCCAGATGAAAAGAACAATCACGCAAAAGTCAAGCACATCTTGAGCAAGGTTCAGACATCCTCACAACACACCATCACACCATCATCCTCCTCAGTGACTGCAAGAGCCCCTGCAGCCTCTGCTTGGGTCAAAAGGCCCACTCTTCCTCCAAAGCACCCAAGAAATCTCCTACAGCTATTACTTCAGGCAGAAAAACACTTTCTCTGTTACAGCAACAATAAAAATTGAGATATTTGTGCAGCTTCTGCTTTGATGAAGCAGAGAAATGTGGATGCAACGAATCCTGCGTGAGCCCTTCCTGCATTTCACCGCCTGGCTCTGGCACAAACCCCCCTTTTCTTTATCCCTAAGTGGGATTTTCCCTTCTTTTTCCTCTCCTCTTCATCGCACATCACCAGCCAGAGGGATGAAGAATGGGGAAAACAACTGAATTTTTCCCAAACCAATTCCAATACCGTGTGGTCCTGTTCACCAGCCCTTTGATATGAATCAGGAAGCTGAAACCTTCAGGGAAGGAGAGATCTGAGGGAGCAGTACCACAGCAGCCCCAGATCCAAACCCAACCACCCAGCACCATCCCACAGCACCGAAGGGTTTCTCTTCTTGCCATCAAACCCCCTTTTTCACCCATCACAGCCCCCTTTCCCCCAAAAACCCCATCCCAGCAGCAACTTTAGCATTTCAACCCAGCCTAAAGCACCTAAGGCCAGAAAGGCGATGGGGGCTGGAGCATCCCCACAAGCTGGACAGCCCAGTGAGAAGCAGGGGGGATAAAGAAAGGAGGGAAAATCACTGCACACGTTTTTACGAGCTTTTCCCAACTGTTAAAAAACCCTCCAAACCCAACAAACTCCCCAGCACTGAAAAACCCTTCCAGAATTCAGCAAAGCCCTTCCAGAATTCAGCAAAGCCCTTCCAAAACCGAGTGACCCACGTTGACAAGGTTTGTGCATCTCCTCACCAGAAGAAGATGCTTTTTAAAAAATCTTCATTAGAAACCTCCTTTCCTGAAGACTCTTGGTGCCAGTGGGCTTTTTTGTCTTCCTTCCTAGCACTAAGTACTCAAAAGCATCCTTGAAACTTTAAAAAAAAAAAGCCCAAACCAACCCCCAAAAAGCCATTTTTAGACTTTTCATGCTCCTAGTCTTGGGAGTGTGTCACCACGTGTCTGGGCTTGAAGTTAAATTCTCCAAAGACAAGTGCTGTAACACAAGAGACTGCAATGCCTTATGGTCAAGTACTGGTTAGTTGTACAAGATCAGAACTTGATTCTCCTATGGAGGCTTTGAAAGGCTGGGAGGAAGCTAAACCAGACAAACATCCCACTGGCAGCTGTACGACAGTGGAACTCAACCATGATTGACGTACCGATGGATTAATAGACAGACTGAGATTTATACACAGACCACACATTTAATTGCTTTCCCCCAAAAGGAGGGAGATGGGAGCACCCACAAAACAAGGTGCAGAACAGCCACGCAGCACAGAGCCTTCCCCCCTCACCTGCCACCTGGGCTGCAGCGGGTGAGAACGCAGAGAGAGGAAGGAGCAAAGAATCCTCCTGCCGTGTGCCAGCCGATGGGCAGAGCCACAGACAATAAATCTGAGATCAATTTTGGGAGGGGCAGAAAGCACTTGAAGCAACAGGAAGGAAGGTGGATCCTTGATGAACACTGTATCTGCAATCAATAGAGAGGTGGGTCTGTGCAAACCTCATCAAGTTCCACAAGGACAAGTACCAGGTGCTGCGCTTGGGTCGGGACAGTCCGTGTTATCGACACAGGCTGGGCTGGTGTGATGGGAGAGCAGCCCTGGGAAAAGGGCTTGGAGGGACCCATGGACACAAAGCCTGACATGAACCAGCAACATGCACTCGCAGCCCAGGCGGCCAACCCCATCCTGGGCTGCATCACCACAAGTGTGGCCACCACAAGAGAGGGGATTCTGCCCCTCTGCTCCACTCTGGTGGGACCTGACCTGGAATGCTGTGTCCAGCTCTGGAGCCCTCAGCACAAGAAGGACATGGACCTCTTGGAGCAGGTCCAGAGGAGGCCACAAAGATGATCCAAGGGTTGGAGCACCTCTCCTGTGAAGACACACTAAGAGAGCTGGGCTGCTTCAGCCTGGAGAAGAGAAGGCTGTGGGGAGACCTCTGACCCCCTTCCAGTCCCTCAAGGGACCCACAGAAAAGCTGGGAAGGACTGTTTGTAAGGGCATGGAGTGATAGGATGAGGCACAATGGTTTAAACTAGAGCAGGGCAGGTTTAGATGAGACATTAGGAAGAAATTCTTCCCTCTGAGGGTGGTAAGACACTGGCACAGGTTGCCCAGAGAGGTGGTAGAGGCCCCATCCCTGGAGACATCCAAGGTCAGGCTTGATGGGGCTCTGAGTGACCTGATCTAGTGATGTCCCTGCTCACTGCAGGGTGGGACTGGACGGGCTCTGAAGGTCCCTTCCCACCTAATGCATCCGCTGACTCTATGAAGTCCTTCTGAGCGGTTTCTAGAGAGGCTGTTGCAGTCCAGCTGCCAACGGGCCCTCTGCAAGCAAGCACTGCAGGTCATGCCACCTGAACATGGTAAGTGGGAAGGAGAACAGACCTGGATATCAGAGTTACCCTTGGCAAAACCAACCTTACCTCCCCCATCCACCCGAAGTCAACGGCCACGGCGACACGATGCCAACGGGGAGTTATTTATGAAACAGAGCTATGAGAATCAACCAGTTTATGCCCAAATTGTGGTTTACTGACCGGGTTGGGGGGTTAAAAATCCACCTTTGGAAAAGCAGAGGGCTTGGTGCAGCATCAGATAGAGTTATCTTCAGAAGCTGTGTCGTTATCTGGTTTCCACACACAGTTCCTCATACGGTCCCACCGCGGTGGGACATGATAGAGCACAAAGCCTTCCTCAGCAACGCCAGGGCATCACGCCTGCAAACCAGCCATCTCCAGTAAGGAAGCAAACACCCAGCAGGAAAAGCAGTTGGTGATGTGGGGAAAAAAAAATGGGGGAGGGGGAACACCCCCACCCACCCCCCACTTCCTCAACAGGAGTTATTTTTAACTGGAGGTTGCTCAAGCTTGCTTGGGGAATTAGTATGGCAGGAGTAGCTCCCATGTAAGAGGATGAATGGTGACTCAGCAGGTAAGAGCTGTCAAAAACACATCCAAAATTGGAAGGATTAAAAAAAACCCATGAAAATAAATCAGAAGGGAAAACTATAAATACCTCCAGCAGCTTTGCTTTGTGCCCTGGGAGGACGCCGGCTGCTGCAGAAGATGCCCTGGGAAGTGAAGGGGGGAACCCATCCCCATCCCGAGCACCCATGGAGGTGGGGGGGGGGGTGTTCCTGCTCCAAAAGCACAACCCACTGATGCTGGCAGGACCCCTGGCACCCCCATGCTGTTAGGAACCACTTCGGGCCCCCCACACCTGAAAGAGTTGTCAGGGCCTGGCACAGGCTGCCCAGGGAGCGGCTGAGTCCCCAGCCCTGGGTGTGTTTAACAGAGGGGAGATGAGGTGCTCAGGGATCTGGTTTAGCACAGGACAGGGATGGTTGGACTGGATGAGCTTAAAGGTCTTTTCCAACCTTGTCATTCTGTGACCATGAGGGTGGGAGGGGGATCCCATCACCACCAGATTTCGTCTATGGCACTAGGGAAGGCTCCACAACCCCCCAAGGTGCACCCCCAACCCCACCAGCCTTCACCCCACTCTGCACATCACACTGGAGAGGACAGGAGCAAGACACTTCACTGCACATTCCCCCAAACACCTCATTTTCGCAGTGCTTTTACTTTTTTCTTTTCTTTCCAAAGGGAAAAGGCCCAGCCAACACGAAAGGCTGGATAAACACTCCTCCTTCCCCCAACAGAAATTACAAAAATGCCTTTGAATTTGTTTTGGCAAGAAACAATGTTTTTTATGAAAGAGCTTCATTGAAAAGTCACAATTTGGAATGTACTCATCTATTCTACTTTTTTTTTTCCTCCCTCTTTCTTTTTTTTTTTTTTTAAAGCTTTAATTACCACCCCAAACAGTATTTTGACATAGTTTATGGTTTGTTCAACGATATTACGTGGTACAAATGCCAAATGCACCTTTTTGGAAGGGCCTGATTACCAAGCTTTGTACTAATGGCACGGGGTGGGGGTGGGGGGGGGGTGTTCATGCTGCTGAGTCTTGTTTCAGAAATTTAAAAAAAAATAATAAATTAATTCCATTTGGAGAAAATGCTGCCATTTATAACCCCAGCAATTAAGAACAGATTTCATTTCAGATATTGCTGCGTGCCTCAGCTTACTGAGTCCTTCAGTACTGACACTGGTACTACCAGGACTTGGCTAGTTGTTAATAAAACCCCCAGACTCAGGCCACTTTTTCACTCCTTAAATCAGCAAGGACAGAGATGAAGAGTTAAGGCTGTTTTCCTCTCTCCTGGGAGCTGTGACATGAGGTCTTTGCTCCAGGAAAAGAAAAGGAGGAGAGGAAGCACGGAGCACAGGCTGGGATTTCTGCTGCAATGGGGTAACTTCTATCAGCTGGAGGCACGTCAGGAGGTAACAGAGAAAGAAGAAAACCAAAAAACCCAACCCCAAACCCTCAAGGGAGCCAGGCAGCCCTGGGTGCATGTGCAAACCAGGGTGTGCAGAGATTTTAGAGGGTATAAAAGCAGACAGAGGCATGGCTGGAGAGACTGAGGCACGGCTGGAGAGGTGCCCCATCTCCTTTCTCCGAGGCTGGGTGGTCAGGCTTAGGTAGGCGATGGAGAACAGGAAGTGTTTTTCATTTGGCCATTCTCCACCAGCAGGAAGGTGATGCCCAGAGAGGTCTGGAGGAGCTGGCAGGGCTCCAGCTGGCACCGAGGGGATGGGAGGTTGCTGGCAGCATCCCACGCTGGGAACTCGGAGCAGTCCAGGGACCAGCATCTGCATCCCAGCCACGGTGGGAAGGTTGGTGGCAAGTGGAACGTGGCCTCAGAGTCCTCCCTTGGGCACACAGCAGCAAAAGCTCACTGCAGTCACCAGCAACCTCTACATCATAGTAACAGGCTCTCTGGACAAGGGAGGTGGGAGTGAGGGCACAGGAGCTGCCCTTTTCCCATCTGCGCTCATGGTGGCACCAGGGTCCCGGCCACTGCCAACGGCAGGAGACCACGATGTAGGGAAGAAAGGGACACTCATGGGTCGTGGCAGCAGCCCGGACCTCAAAAGCAAAATTAACACATGCAGTGAGGGGCAGACTGCAAAACAGTCCTGTAAAGATGGCAGTGGGGAGTCCTGAGCATCACCTCCCAACACCAAGGTGCCACACTGACAGCTACTGGCTGTTACCCCCA
The DNA here is from genome assembly GCF_964237585.1 of Gallinula chloropus. Lineage (NCBI taxonomy): Eukaryota > Metazoa > Chordata > Aves > Gruiformes > Rallidae > Gallinula > Gallinula chloropus. The sequence goes on along the minus strand of NC_140099.1, from coordinate 980,726 downwards.
TCCACCAGAGCAGCCCTGCAGCAGGACAGGCTGCAGATCTCCAAAGATGACCTGACTGAAGGAAGATGTGCTTTGGCCACGCACACGCTGCAGGACATGCTGTGAGAAGTGGGATGATGATTTGGGCTCCTTGCTACACAAGTCAGAACGGGGAGCAGAGGTCAGAACGGGGAGCACAGGCACGTGAAAATGGCCAGGGGGTGGGTTTTGACATCAAGATGATGAAGCCAATATTCATCATGACAATCCTGAACGGTGCAACGAGAAGATTTTTGCAAAATAGCAAGGTGATCACCCCCAAAAGCCCAGGTCCTGGCTGGGATGAAACTGCAGAGCTCCCACAGCAGCACCAGACCCCAGGAAAAAAACCCCTCTCAGCATCCCTGGCACCCTGCTATGGGTAAATCCAGACAAACCAAGTAATGAGGACTCAAAAGACAGCACCCTAGAAGGGGTTTGCCAGCCCACAACAAAGGATGCAAGGACACCATTGCCACGTCTTGACCTCCTGCCCGAGTCCTCTTGAGCCAGAGGTGCCCAAGAAAGCACAAGTGAAGTTAAATGAAACCTTGGCTCTTACAAGGTTCCCTTATTAAAAAAAAAAAAAAGAGGAAAAAAATAATTCCCAAGCTTTTTTCTTTAGCAAGATTCCAGTGGTCTCGTTTCCTGCCACATCCCTCTCAAAGGCAGGAGGTTGCCACACTAATTGTGAGTCTGGTGAGAAACGGACAGCTCTCTGCCTTCACACTGGAATTAGTTATGCTCAGCCTGACCTTGCGTAGCTTTGAAGCACTGCAACGCTAAAAGACAATTAGAGCAACTCATTAAATCCTTTAAAGGGTAAAGCAACCCCACTGCTCCAGGTTCACATACCAACAACAACCAACAACAAAAAAAATCAAGCCCCAAATCAAGCCCTTAAATCATGACTGCTGCTTTAATGTGGTAGCATTTACTCTTACATTCCTAATTCGCTCCTTTCTCATTTACTTGAACAATGGGGCTAAATTTAATGAGCTCTCCCTAGGAAAACTGGGAGTACAAAGGCTGGGATTTGCTTAGGCACAGGTGAAAGGAGATCCTAAAACATCACCTGTTTGTTAGCAGGGCTATTACTAGTTTTTAATCCTCTCTGCCAGATGAATTTTTTAATCTCTTTGCATATAATAAAGCAAATTAGTGTAATTGTGTAGGTAAACTGAACCAAAACATTTGCATCAGATTAAACAAACCCCAAACCCTCAGTTATGTTTCGCACAGCCGGGGGCTGGAGTTGGCTCCTTCCGAGGAGGAAGCTGCTCACGGTGAGCAAGGAGCTCTGTCCCCCCTCCTCAGCCACCACTCACGGGCTCCAGTTCTCCTCCAGGCCCCCTACCAGGGACTGCACCAGACCATGGGTGGGTGACGTGTCCTTGCACTCGGAGCAGAGCACGAGCAGGTGCTGTGCAACAGCTGGTGCACAGCGACGTCGTGTTGGCCCCCAGCGCATGGGAACTACTCACCCCTCCAAATTTACACCTGTCCAGCTATCCTGAGCCCCCTCCTAACCCGCTGCACCAGCTCTTTGCTAATCCACCACCAGATTTCACTGCCCTGGACAACCAGCCACCAGCATCCTCACACCCATCCAACCTTCCCTACCCACCAACTCAAAGAGCAGAACTCATCACGAGCCACCGACCACCGCAGGAACCCGCCCCCAGCTAAGGTGGGCACCTTCAAAACACCAGGCTGAGCATGGGGAGGTGGGGAGCAAACCTGAGTGTGCAGCTCACAGCCAGCACTGCAGGACCAGGTATGGCAGCAGCTCCATCCAGAGCTCGACATCTGCCTGGCATCCCCATTTCTATGGAGCTCAGGCTGCCCAAGAGCTGCGTGTCCAGGGGAGGAAGGGGAACGTGCTGAGCTTCTGCAGGCAGGCAGGTTTGCAGGGAGGAGCTCTGTCTCCAGAGCCCCCAGCATCCCTTCCCTCACTCCAGAACACCCTGACGTGGCTGGTGGAAAGGCAAGCAGCATTGCAAAGTGTTTTCTGTGGATCAGGGGGATTGCTGCCAGATTTGGTGGCTCTAGCTGGATTAGGGAGGTTGTTCCCATGTTTTACCAGTGCCAGGGGCCAAAATAAGCAGGATAAATTCAGCATAATTACCCCCTGCGAAGCTATTTTTGACCCACTCACTGGTGAGCAGGGCTCGCCCAGCTGAGAGCATCACAAGGCAGTTCCTCAAGCCACAGATTGCATCCTTCTTCCTTCCCATCCTTGAGGTGGGACTCGCTCACACTGCAGTTCAGCACAGAGGTCCAAACCTGACCACTGCTGGGGACGACCAAAAAGGAACCAACACGAGCATCAGCCGTGTGCAGGGACAGCTTTCCCACCCAGGACAGGGACAACAGCCTGGGAATACCAGAAGTGGCCAGAAGTGCTGCCTGTCTGCTGGGAAAAGCTTTAGAAGCCTTTTTCAAGCAAGCACAAGTCACCCCAGAGAAGGGGCACGTTCTGCTGAGGGAATTTGCCAAAATCAGGGGTGTTACACCACCAAAGCACCAGATCCAGGGTGTCAGGGTCAGGCTGCAGCATCAGCCAGGCTCCACATCCCCTCCTTGGGTATCACACACTGAGATGAGCAACGGGGGTAGAAAACATCAACTATGTCTATTTTAAAACCAGAAAACAACTGAACATGAACGCTGAACATCCAGTTTGGCTTTAGGAGGGATTTAAAGAACTCGGGCTCCTTGGTTCCTTAATCCCACACCACGCTTCCCTGCTACCAGCCCGTATCGACTTCTAACAATGCAAAAGCATCTGCCCACATTTTTGCAATTATTTCAGAGCACCCTCCCCTTTTCTGTAGGGTTAATCTAAAGAACAGTTGCCAAAACGCTGAGAACACGGCTGAACAATAGGTCCTCTGATGAAATTCCTCCACTCCATAGAGAAAGCAGTATCCTCCAGCTGCTGGGGCTTGTCCAGAGAGATCTCCGAGTGCTCACCCCGCGCCCATAAGAAAAAAAAAAGAACAAAAAAAGGGAGAAAAGAGATGACAAACTAAAAGATTCGAGTGCAGCTTGCAAAAAACTCAATGCCAAGCCCCACACTGCAACTACAACATGGAACTTTTATTAATGCAACACTCACTGTGTGTAAAGTACAAACTGGGGACGGTGGTGGAAGGACGGGGACGCCAGGCACCTGTCCTCAGATAGGGACAGGCTATGCTTATCCATACTGAGCCTGCTTTTACCTGCTCCACCCCTCTCAACAGTCCTTCTTGGTGGATTCTCTGGTTGGTGGGTTATAGAAGCTGGGTGGCTGAAATGGACAGCTGAACCACAGCAGCTCTTACCCACACACATCCCAGTACAAGCAGACACCTTTGTTTATAAAGGCTCTCTGGCTGACTGAGATTTGACCATCGGCTACAAAAAGCATCCAGCAGCCAACCAACTGCTTCAGGACCATGTGTGAAAGGTCAGGGAGCAAAGACACCTTTAAGAGCTACTGGTACCAGAATCCATGCACACCTTTGGTGCTGGGATGGATTCAAACAGATTGTTTGGTGGTTGGGGTATTTTTTTTCCCCTTAGACCTAATTCTAAGGCATTTAGAGTCCCTTTTGGGTTTGTTTTATTGGGTCTATCCCACCTCCTTTGAGACCTCCTGGGTCCCTGTGCTTTCTGAGCCTCTCACCAGTTTTTCAGGCCATGAGCGTGCACACACGCTTCCCATGAGACACAGGAGCCTGTGACACATGGGTTACACGTGTGCAAAGAGCAGGTCCTAAGGAGAATCAATCGCTCTCAGTTGGCTCTCTTCAGCTCTACCAGTCTCAGTGGCAGCCGCTGGCAGCAGGAGGTAACCGAGCCCACGGCAGAAGTGATTTCTGCTTTGAATCGACAGCATCCCCAGGAGCAGCACGTGCAAACACACCTAACAGGGCCCAGCCCAGCAAAAGGAAGGCTATAAGTACGTCTTCAGACTCTTAATTCTGCTCTAACAACCCAAACCAGGGGCTGGTACCTCTGCCGGGGTGCAGACATGGGGGTCAGATCCCGACGGGGCTCCACGGGCCGCGGTGTGTCCACCAGCACAGCAATGGGGAAGATGAGACGTTCCTGCCTGGATGCTCAGTTCAAAGGTGAGGACCAAGGCTCGGTTCAAGGCCAGGCTGGATGGGGCCCTGGGCAACCTGGTGTAGCTACAGGCCTGGAGGTTGGTGTCCCTGCCTGTGGCAGGGGGGTGGAGCTCTGTGATCCTTGGGGTCCCTCCCAACCCAGACCAGTCTATGATTCTATGACCGCCAAAAGCATCCTCCCTGCTCCCAGCACCCATCCATCCCACCATAATCGAACCCCCAGCACAACTCTCAGGCTGAAATTCCCTACTGATGATGCAAATTCAGGGGTCAGCAGCAACATGAGCAGCTGAATGACCTCGGGCATCCCTGACACCACCAACCTGAAGCCCTGGAAAAGTTTCCCAAGGCCCCCCCAAAGGGATACTGGATGGGATCCCCACAGGGATGCCCTCGAGACCCCAGCATCAGGGAGGAGCTATGTGCTGCCCGTGTTTTTATGGTCACCAAAGGGTTTGTTGGTTGGGTTTCTTTTTCCCCTCCTCTTTTGAAAAGAATTCTTATCAGTTTAACATAATACTGCAAGCCAACAACAATTCTTATCTTGAAAGGTCACTCAGGTAGTTATAACTCAACTTTTCATCTACATCCACATTATCTGGAGGGAAACAGCCTGAGGACTTTGTTGGGTTTTTTTGTAATAAACCACTTCTCTGGAACCCTGAGATTTAAAAATCCCAGGATTTAAAAACCCCAGCAAACTACCAAGCTGACCCGAGGGCACTTTGAGTACACAGGGGAACAGAGAGAAAAAGAGAGAGAAAAATCACACACTGATGTTTTTGCCACATGAGAAACAAGGGGAATATCCACCAGGAAAACTACAGAACCCAGGAAAGGCAGGACCGTAAAGCACAGCTGCTGCAGAAGCGCCGTGTTCTGCCTGCAAAAAGGCAGAGCAGCCAAGTCTTGCTGCAACAAGAGTCCTGGATTTTTCCCCTCTGCATTTCTCCTACTTCGTTTCCTTCTTCACTTCCCACTGCGGGTGAGACAGAGAGAAGGGGGCAAGGATAAAAACCCGAGGGTTAGAGGAACCCAGCTGGGATGCTCAGGAGTTTTTCATCTTTCAAAACACAAAAACAAGACAGAAAAGAAGAAAAAATACCCCAAAAAACTCCACAGTGGCATGGACAGTGAGCTTTAAAACATTTCAAGCCAAACCCCATTTTATCAATTACTTTGAATCCCAGACTGGTCTGGGTTAGAAGAGTCCCCAAGGATCCCAGAGCTCCAACCCCCTGCCACAGGCAGCGACACCAACCTCCAGCCCTGGAGCTACACAAGGTTGCCCAGGGCCACAGCCAACCTGGCCCTGAACACCCCCAGGGATGGGGCACCCACCCCCTCTCTGGGCAGCCCCTTCCAGCCCCTCACCACTCTCTCTGCAAAGAACTTCCCCCTAACATCTCATCTCCCCCTTCCCTCCTCCAGCTTCACTCCATCCCCCTTGTCCTGCCAGTCTCTGCCCTTTAACAAGCTGATTCCCCTCCTGTTCCTGGGGTCCCTTCAGGGACTGGGAGGCTGCAGTGAGGTCCCCCCACAGCCTTCTCTTCTCCAGGCCAAACAACTTCTAAGAACAATTAAAACTGCAAACACCACACGCACCCATATCCCACCAGGCAACGGCAGAGGCAAGGGGCTGGAGAACTGGTTAAAAGTCAGTCTGAAATAGGTTTCATCCAAAAAAGAAAAAAAACAAACCCAGGAAAAGAAAAACCAAAACCCCCTGAAATCTGGAGTGAATTACTCGCGGGGATCAGTAACAGGAAAAAAGGGAAGCAGCTTTTTAAAGTGCCCAGTGCTTCCAGCCCAGGGCTGCCTCGCTCGTGAGCAAAGAGCAGTGCAAAGCCACAGATGACACTCAGGGTATTAATGTTACCTGAAGTTCAGTAACATCTTTGGGCACGATAGTTCAACAGGTTGGGCCTCATCCAGCCCCTGTGAACATCAGGGAGCTTGTATCTCAGCCCCTGGCACAGCACAGAGCCACCAGCACCAGCCACCCCTGTCTTCAGCAAGGGAAAGTCCCGTGCTCCTGACACCCAAGGGCGGTGAGTTTGTTCCAGCACGGGTGTGCACGTGGGAGAAAAGGCTTGTTCTGCCCCAGGGATTAGTTTTTTACAGGATACAAGGAAGTTTTTTGAGCTACAGCTCAAGTGCTACAAATGCCTTTGAGAAGTGAGCACAGGGCAGGAGCCAGAATTAACAGCAGCAAAGTACATGGTTGCCACCCCGGTTTCACAGAGTCACCAGGTTGGAAAAGCCCTTTAAGCTCATCGAGTCCAACCATTCCTGTCCTGTGCTAAACCAGATCCCTGAGCACCTCATCTCCCCTCTGTTAAACACACCCAGGGCTGGGGACTCAGCCCCCTCCCTGGGCAGCCTGTGCCAGGCCCTGACAACTCTGCCAGGGAAGAACTTTTCCCTCCCAGCTGAGCTGACCCTGCCCTGGGGCAGTTGAGCCCATTGCCCCTTGTCCCATCTCCTGTCCCCTGGCTGCAGAGACCATCGCCCACCTCCCTGCACCCTCCTGGCAGGGCAGGGGAGGTGGGGAGAAGGTCTCCCCTCAGCCTCCTCTTCTCCAGGCTGAACACCCCCAGCTCCCTCAGCTGCTCCTCAGAGGATTTGCCCTCCAGCCCCTTCCCCAGCCTGGTTGCCCTTCTCTGGACACACTCCAGGACCTCAATGTCCTTCTTGTAGTGAGGGGCCCAGAACTGGACCCAGCACTCGAGGTGCAGCCTCACCAACGCTGAGTGCAGGGGCACAATCCCTTCCTTGCACACACTGGCCACAACAGAGATCAGAAGCCTCCAGCCTGCATCAGGAAGCAGAGCTGTGTCTTACACCAGCCTGGGAAGCCTCAGACGAGGTGCTGCACCAGAGCCTGGCACAGCTCGCCAGGACGGGGCTGAACACACAACAACGCTGACGCCTTCACCAAAAATCCAGGAGTCACCATGTTCAAATATGCAAACTGCAGGCACCTTCACTGCACACAGACCAGCCACACAGCGAACCAGTTATCAGCTGGGTGAACCTGCACTGAAAAAGCCTTCGCTTGTGTCTCCTCATGCCTTCCACACGTTTGCCTCCTGGGTGGGAAGCCCATGCACCAGCCTCACCCAGCACAAAGCAAACCATGTCCCCATCACCCCTCCATCCCAACAGGGCTCGTTTTCTGCTCAGTACCCATGAAGACAGAAATCAGACCAGATCGAATCGCACAGTCACCATATGATGGGCGACTGTCCCAAGCCCTCTGCTCAGGGAGAGGGCACCCCCCTTGCAATACCCCCCCAACCCACAGAAACACAACTCCCTGCCCACAGAACCCCTTCTGCAGAGATGCAGAGATGCCAGCGCCACGTTCCCTGACCAAGAAACAATCCCCACCTTGTTTTGACCAGATCCTGCCCCTCCACTTAACGCATCTGCTGCGGAAGAGGAAGCGGCGCAGGCGGAAAGTCGGGAACGGATCCGCTCGCTCCGACCTCAACTTTATTTGTAATGACTGGGGCCACATGGAAAGCCAGGGCTTGGCTGCCTGCCACCCCACAGGCAGGCCCAGAGGTGACCTCCGCACATCTCTGGGACTCTCTTCCTTAGGACCCAACGTGGCGTGAGCGGGACCGGCTGCGCATCCCCTGCATCAGGGCCTGCAGCCTCCCAGCATCAGGGCCTGCAGCCTCCCAGCATCTCTTAGGTTCCTTGGCCACTCTTGTGTAGCCAAGAGTTACCAAAAAACCTGAGAGTAACGCTCTTGCTTTCTCTACTTTTCACTGAATAAACCCAAGGGGCAAAGGGCACCCTCTGATGTCTCCACGCCCTGAGGAGCCATCGGCTCTGACGCTGGGGTTGGGATGCAGCGGGGCTGCCCTTTCTCCATACAGTTATCTGTGGTAACATTAGACATGAGCACGAAGCCAGAGAGCTGAAGCACTGACGGACGCATCTTAAAATAAAGCGGCGTCCACACTAATTGCTATTTTAGTTACTCACGCCGATCGCAAGCAAAACTCCAAGCAAGCAAAATAAAATTGCTTTTATAAGCCACAAATTAAATAAATAGTAATAACTTGTTTTGGTGGAAGACAAGAAGACGACAGACCAGGGCTTGCAAGACTGCAGGAAGGTGGGAATTCACACCGTGACCCACCTGGTGCGAAGAAACCTCCACCAACAGCCCCAGGGAAAGTTTGCAGAAGACTCTGGCCAACCTGAGAACCCACTGTTTTAAAAGCAGCCAGCCCAACCTCCAGTGTGTAGGACAAGCAGCAGGACAGGCACGTGGCGTCTTTGCTCAGAGGCTGCGGTCTCGCACGCCAAAGGACGCAGCAACCGCACTGAGGATCATCCACTGGCGACGGCGCAGGCTACGAGCAGAGCGCTGTCCCCATTCACCCATGCAATCCCATTCAGGGCTAAGTGTATTCCCAAACTAGATTATTTTAATTGATGGCTCTGCCCTTGGTTCTTACTCAGCTCCCTGTCCACAGCTATCCCCAGCCTCTCCCATCAATCCACATCATGATGGGCTGAAGACGCCGTACGCCATCAGCGATGCCCCGCATGGTGCAGTCCCTTCACGTGCAGCATCCCAGCAGAACATACTCTCAGGGACTTTTCCAAGCAAGGTACCTGGCCCAGAAGGGCAGCCTTTGGATAGAAACCAAGGACAAGAGTCTGGTCCAGGCAGAAAACTCCCACTCAAGCCTGTGGTAACGCATGACATGCTGCTTTGCATCGCTCATGTGTGCTTCAATGGTGAGATTTTTCCCCCAACAGCAGTCACTGGGGGAATTCACCCTGGTATCAGCATTGCATGACAGACAACAGGACCTTGCAAAATATGGAAGAGTCTCTTTGGGGGCAGACCCCTTGCACTAGCATGATGCTTGGGAAAATGACAAGAAAAATGACAACCAAACCAAAATAAAATAGAGAATCAGCTTCACATGGGGTGCTGAGGTGGTTTCCCCATCAGCAAGGGTTACTGGGGGGTGGGAGGCAAACTGGAAAATTCACATAGCAGAGGGGTAGCAGCTTCCCAGTGAGGCAGCAGCCTGGAGTCCCAGGGCTGGAGCCACAGCAGCAAGCTCTGCAGGAACACGTAATACCTTTTAATAGACCAGCTGGTACAGTTGAGGAGGGGAAAAAAACCCCACCCTGACCCACACAAGCCCTCCTTTGAGCTGCTGCACCTTCGTGCTTGGCCCATTTTTTCCAGCCGCATCACTTGGTCTAATTAAAGACACTACTGGTGGCTGCAACCCCTGTCTCCCCTCCAGCCAGTCCTTCCCAGGAGGAGAAACAGAGGTCGCTTTGATGCTCCCGTGGTGATGCCTGGCAGCCTGGCAAAACAGAACGGAAGATTTTGGCCTTAACAGGGGAAACAGGTAATGTCCTGCACACAGGGCAAAGAAAACTTGCTGCCCTTCAAAACCAAGAGCTTAAAGGTGTCACCCTGCCACCATCAGGGTGGTGCGGATGCCTGGAGGACCCACGGGAGACTTTCGGCCACCTACATCGGCCAACAGAGACAGCAGGAGGGGGGGACCTTGGCACCTCTGAAGACAGTGGGATGGGATGCAGGAAGTCCTAAGAAAAGCCCTGCCACACCCCCTGGCCATCAGAGAGGGCATGCCCCAGCAGATGGGACCAGGAGCACTCCCTGTGCTCCACGCCAAAAGCCTACGGATCAGGTTTTCGGATACAGCAGCCTGCATCGCATCGCCTCGCCGGGTCTATACCCCATAGAGCAGCTACCCCCAGCACCCCCGGGTGCCTCAGCCCCACCAGCAGGCACAGGGGGAGCACAGGTCTCATTCCCTCCACGGGCACGTTACACTCCTGCCTGACCTTTACTGGCGGCTCGGAGGAGGTCACCGCGTCCTGACGGCTCCGAGCAGCTGGGACCAGAGCCGCCCAGCGAGGCCAGGCTGGAAGGAAGGAAGGAAGTTATAGCAGGCTTTTAAATAGCCCCACGGAATACCTGAACCTTCTATTCCTGCACACGGGTAGCATGGTTTCTATATTCTCCGCCGTGCACAGCAGCCCAAGCCACCTGCACTCAAAGCCACCTTCTTCACCAGTTAAACCACTTAAGCTCAGCAAGGCTCCTCGTAGCCTCCACGCAGGATAGCCACAAGCTCTATCCACAAGCTCTATGCTTCACCTAATGAAGAAGCCTACAGGTAAAATTGCTTCCCACCTCCATTTTACCTGCATCATCTGCATAATTAAGCCATACCTTTAAGTGCACTATGGATCACAGCCCCTGTGCCACACGGAGTCACAGCCCCAGTGACAGCATCCCGCAAGACACCTCCTGATGTGGCTACAGCCGCCCCTCCACCGTTCCACCTGTGTACCCCAAAGAGCCACAGAAGCAGAATGCTCCTCCAGCCGCTCTGAGGGTTGTCCGTGGCTCTACACGGCAAAGGCACATCGGGCTCGCAGTCCTAACGAGGAGGGCTTGGCTGTCACTACCAAAAATACCCTTACACTTGGAAAAAAAAATCAGCTAGAACTCCTTCAAAATCAATAGACTTGCTTCTCCATGTCAATTAACTAGATAAAGGAGGTGTTTTTCTTCCTTGAGGTTTCCCTGGCAGACATCTCTTTTGGAGCCTACCAGGCAAGGAACAACCTGGACACCTCTGTAGAAAGAGGTTTTCCTCCGTTCCTGATCCACATGCCCAAGGGCTCATGAGCCAGCTGCACCAGCCAAGGAGGATTTAGTGCTCTGGTCTCCCTTTGAGCCCCCCTCTTGATCTCAGTTGTTGGTGCTTATATTCTCTAAAACGGTGCCCATCCACCAGGTAATGCAGCAGGGCTGCCACGACCTTCTAACCATCCTGAGCTAGAGGCACGATCAAGCCTTCCCATCTCCCCAACGAGTCTGGGGCAAGCAACAGGTCCCACATGTACAGAACAACTTGCTTCCCAAGAGGAGCCACCGTTTAAGTCAATTCGGACACTTGCTGGTCCCTCAGGTTAGATCAGCCTGTTGCATTCAGACTGACGTCGCTGACGCCACAGCAACGCCCCTTTACCCCACAGAGAGGATTTCTCCTGTGCTTCACTGAAGGTGACCACACCACATCTTACAACCAGTCCCTACACCCCGTTCAACCACGCACATCACCATCGCTACATCCCCAACATCCATGAGAATACCAGTGGGGCACCTACAAACAAGGAGCCACCACCTCCAAGTCACAGAACACCAAGAAAACATACAAGGAGTCACCTCATCCTCCCAGCCTGGGAGGGAACCAAGCCCAAATTAACTGTACAAACAACGGGAAACGAACAACAAGAGAGTAATGCAAGGTTAGCTGATGCTGCTGCTCTTCAGAAGAACGTGGTGCAATTCCATAGTCAGCCAAGTGACAAACTGGGTGAACCAGGCAACGAGGAAGAGCTACCAAAGACACAGAGATGGTTTACAAAGGAGGCAGCGTCAACACCAGAGTCTAAACCTGGGTCTCAACAGCCCTTGGTCGCAAACCTCAGGTGCCCTTCCCTCCACCACAACACCTTGGAAAATACACTTGTCATGCCCCACGGGGCGCACGGAGACGTCCATCCCATGGGAAAGGCTCTACAAAGGGTAAGGAAGAGGAACTCAATGGGTCCTGGGCTCGCTGTGGGCACTGCACAGGTCCTGGAGGAACAGCTGGTTTGGGGAAGGAATGGCAGGGAAAGCACCTAAGGCGGGACAGCCTGAGGGATGGGCAGGAGGACGGATGCCGAGCTTCGCTCGCGGGACAAATCCTTGCGCCAAGCAAGGTCAGCGGGATAACGGGGACGGAGCAGGGATTGCTCACAGGAGCGGAGATGGGAAGGATCCAACCCCCAGCTTCCACCGAGCGAATGCCACCACACAGCCAGCCAGACGTGACTTGGTGTCTGGGAAGACGTCCGAGCGCCGTTTCCCTTCAGAATTCGCCTTTTCTGCTGCCTGGAGGTAAATCACCCCCTCTAATTACCTCACCGAGCGGGGGGACGTGACGATTGCCAATCCCACAATTCAAATGGGGGCAGAAAGAAAAAGAAATAAAATAAAAAATGATAATAAAAGTATACATATATATATATTGCTCACTCACAGCCAGGGCCGCAGCACATCAGAGGTAAAGCTGGCAGGGAAGAGGCTGCGCATTTATCCCGGGGCAGGCGAGTTTAGAGAGCACGTCCCCCCCTCCGTGTCTCCACCCTGGGGCCTCCCCACCCAAATGGATGAGGTTCAGCCCTTGAGCTGTTTATAAAACCAGCAGCGTTGCACCCGGGCGCACTCGGCAGCATTCCTCCCTCTCGTCCCCGCGAGCTATATAAGGGAACGGGCCAAGTCCGGCCTGGCTCCCCCATAGCCAGCCCCGATCCCTTCGCGGCGGAACAAGCTCCAGTTTCCTGCAGGAGGATTTAAATCCATCCCGGGGTCGTAGACGACGTTGAGCTGGACCTTGTCATCAAATGGCAGCTGCCAAAGCCTGCCGGCTCGGTGCTCTAACAGGGAGCAGCTGGAAAAGGAGCCCCGCATTCCTCCCACCCCGGCCACACTGGGGGCTCTGTTCGGGATCCGGCCGCCAAGCCCCTGAGGTTTCCCTTCCACCCATCGCAAAACACGGATGGTTGCTCGCCAGCACCGCTCCAACAGGCACAGCCCAAAAAGCAAGCACTCCCAGGACCCCCCTCCAGCATTTAAAACAAAAGGGATGCTCTGCAACGGCTGGGGGGGAGGTTATTTGCTGTTTTGGGGTTGATTTAGGGGTTTTTTTTAGAGCGGTTGGGGATACAGAACCACATTAAAGCCAGATTTTGCCTTCCCCCTACTCATACTCCACGTTTCAAAGCAAAAACACAAACTCTGCTTCAAAGCACCCCGCATCCCTGCACGCATCTGCCTCATCCACGCTCAGGAACATCCCGTTCGCAAATAAACACGTTACGCCCGCAGCGCAATCTGCGCCCTGCCACTCTAGAACTCCCTTCACTTCAGGGGAGTCGGGGAACTCGCACCCCGGGTATAAAACCAGGACCCAAAACATCCTTTCCCTGCAGCCCCAGGCATTTTTTCTTTCCCCCTGGTAACATAAAGCAGCCCACTCGGATTTTCTCCGAGCTCCCACCGAAACACAAGGGGGTAATTCAGAGCCACAGGGCTGGGGGAAAATAAATAATAAAATAAACACACACGCATCCAACCAGGATCCAAATGATGAAATAGGAATTGCCACATTAAAATATATATATATATATATAATAAAGAAAATAATAAAGGAAATAATTAGGCTAATGCAGCCAGCCGGACCTTTGGAAAATTAACAGTTCGTCTAAGGTAGCGATGGGCTTCTCCTGTGTGTTGCAGAAAGCAAAGGGAGCCACGTTGGCCAAAAGAAGCCTAGAAAATCCAGACTCTACGTGACCTGACTTACTTATTTCACAGGAAACTGCATGGAAGGAGGAAGGGGAGGGAGGGGGGGAGAAGGGGAGGGGGGGAGAGGAAAAAACCCACCAATCATCCCTGCTACCGTAGTTACACCACGCCACAGACCCGAGTAGTTTGCTGTGAAAAAAATAATAATAAATCCAACTGCAAGAAGCCATCACCCCTTGGAAAAACGTAACACATGAGAGCAGAAGCTGTTAACGCGACCAGGCTGGGGAGCCCCTCGGCTCCCTCTTGTTTTGGGGGTTTTCTGATGTTTTTTTTAAGGATTATTGTATTTTTTTAAATTTTTCCTGCGTTAGAGCATCGTCCCAGGAGGGTTGCAGCAAAAAAACCCCCACCAAAACGCCAACCAAGCAAGCAAAGCAGCCCAAAAAAACCCCTCCACTCACCGGGGTTGTTGGCCTCCCCTTCGAGGATGTGGAGCTCGGTGCAGTCTGCCAGGGAGTGCTCCAGGCAGAGCTGGAGGAATCGAGCTTGGGTCCGGCTGACGCGCTTCAGCAGCGAGAGCAGCGCAACAGTCTGCTCACACTCGTTCCAGCCCTTGAACCAACCGGCCAACACGCCGACCTGGTCTCGAAACATCATGGTGAGCTGGGGGCCGGAGGAGACACCTCTGCGGAGGGAGAGAATAAATAACAGGGACGGCCTCCCTGCCCCGACGCTGCCTCCTCACCTACGGCTCGGGTCGGGGTTAAAAAATAATAATAATAACGATAAAAAACGTTAAAAAGGGGCCGGGGGGTGTGGGGGGGAAAGCAACAAAAAAACCCACCCCAGAACAAACCCAAACAAGAACTCCTTTCGCGAGGAAAAAAAAACAAAAAAGGGTGGGTTTTGGTTCTGGACGCAGCTTTCGGCCGGGGTTGGGCGTTTTTTGCTCCCTCTCTTCTGGCTTTCGGTGCGGTGATGGATTCCCTGACGGCGACGCGGGAGGGAGGGAGGGAAGGAAGGAGAGGGGGGAGGTAGAAGGGGATGTGGGGCGGCCAAAAAAAAGGGGAAAAAAGCCCCCAAGAAAGGGAAAAAAGAAAAAAAAAAAAAAGAAACAGGAAAAAAAAAGGAACCCCCCAGCGTCAGGGCTGCCCCCGGCGAGGCTGCGGCGGCGGCGGGCGGGAGCGGCGGGGGCTGCCTCCTCCCGGCGGGGCGCGGCGGGGCGCCGGGGCCTCACACCTGGAAGAGAGAGGGGGGGGCGTCAGGGGGGCGAGGAGGGCGGGAGGAGGAGGTGGAGGGGATGGGGGAAGGCTCGCCCTCGGCCTTGGCAAACGGCGGCCCGGGCACCGCAGCCCCGCTGCCTTCCTCCCCCTCCTCCTCCTCCTCCTCTTGGAGCCAGCAGCCTCCACGCTGGGAGCAGTCTTCCCCCCACCCCCCCCCCCATTCCAAGCGCGGTTTGGGGAGGTGGGAGAAGCGCCCCTTCCCACTGCACCCAGCGCGGGAGGGGGGGGGGAGCACCCCTCCCAGCACCCCCCGGCAGCGCGGGGGATGGAAGCAGCCCCCATGCAACGCAGCACACACCGGAGGGGACACAAGCAACACCACCCCCCCCAATGCATCGAGCACCCCAATAGCGGGGGAATAAGCAACCTGCCCCCCCGCACCCCGATGAATCCCGCACTCCGGGGGAGGGAGGGAACTCCCCCCCACCCCCGGCACGCAGGCAGGGGGGTAAAGTCCCCCCTCTGTACATGCAGCACCCCCCGCAATGCATCCAGCACCTCGGGATAAGCACCCCCCATGCATCCAGCGCCGCCGGGGGGGGGTGGGGGGGGATAAGGAACTCCCCGCAATGCGCCCAGCACCCGAAATAAGCGACTCCCCCCCATGCATCCACAACCGCATGGGGGGGAGGGGGGGGGGGCGTTAATCAACAACCCCCATGGCCCCAACACCCCCATTTAGGGGGGTGATAAGCAACCCCCTCCCCAGTGCATCCAGCAGCCGGTGGGTGCCCCCACTGCAGCAAAGCTAAAGGGGGATGGGGGGGGGGGGGGTGAGAAGGGGAGTGAAGTATTTCCCCCCACATTCCTCCCCCTCCCCCCGAAAAAAGTTACCCCCCCCCCCCCCTCCGCACTGAAACACTCACCTGACTCATACCGGCCCCGGGGAGCGGGGGGGGGCGGCGCGGCGCCGGGGGGGGCCGTGCCATGGCGGGGACAAGGGGAGGGGGGGGGAAAGGGGGACGCGAGCAGCGGCGGCGGCTCCGCGGCGCGAGACTGAGCCCAGCGGCGCGCCGAGCCCCCGCTCCCCACATGCCGCTCATTTGCATAGCGGTGACGTCATGGGGGCGGGGGCGGGGCGGGGCGCGCGGGGAAGCGAGGCGGGCGGGAGGGGGGGGGAAGCGCCTCCGGGGGAGCCGCCTCCGCCGCCTCCTCCTCCTCCTCCTCCCTCTCTCCCCCCGCCGATCCCGGAGCCACGCAAACCCCCTGTACCTCCCCGCGGTGCCCAGCGCCCCCCGGGGAAAGGCGGGGTGCGGCTGCGGTGCGGGGAGCGGCGCGGCAGCTGGAGCAGAGCCCGTTCCCCGCAGTCACTCCCCCGGCCCCCAGCTGCGGGTTTCCCGCTGGAGGAAACCTCCATCTAGTGGTCTGCGGGGTAATGGCAGGGGCTGGGGGCGGGGTGCGCTGGAGTGGGGTGCGGTGGGGAGCGCTGCGGTTGGGGTTGGGTTGGATTGGGGTTGGGGTTGGATTGGGGTTGGGGTTGGGGTTGGATTGGGGTTGGGCTGGGGTTGGGGTTGGATTGGGTTGGATTGGGGTTGGGTTGGGTTAGATTGGGTTGGGTTGGGGTTGGAGTGGGTTGGGGTTGGATTGGGGTTGGATTGGGTTGTGTTGGGGTTGGATTGGGTTGGGGTTGGATTGAGTTGGATTGGGTTGTGTTGGGGTTGGAGTGGGTTGGGGTTGGATTGGGTTGGATTTGGGTTGGGGTTGTGTTGGGGTTGGAGTGGGTTGGGGTTGGATTGGGTTGGATTTGGGTTGGGGTTGGGTTGGGGTTGTGTTGGGGTTGGGGTTGGGTTAGGGTTGGATTGGGGTTGGGTTGGGGTTGTGTCGGGGTTGGGTTGGGTCGGGGGGCTGCTACTTTCTGCTCGGATAAAGCCACGTCGGTGAGAAGGGGCATTTTGCACACTCAGGGGCTGATGCTGCCCTGCAGTCGGTAGGGCTGGGGGGATTGAACCCTGTGAGCACTGGCAGGGTGTGAAGCTGGGCAAGGTTTGTTTCAGCCTATCGCTTTCCTCTGCAGGAGTTTGTTTCCCTGGTACTCCTGGAAAGAGCAATACAGGGATACAGGTACATCCAGGGAGGGAAATGGGGGGAAGGGAGGGGGGAGAACCCCATAAGCACGAGTGTTTGCCAGAAGACAGCGAATACCAGCGGAATGTAACGCTCTGTAAAGCACAGAGAAAGGTGTGGTGTGTGTGTGTCTCGCTGTGGCACAGCAAGAAGGTGTCAGATGTGTGATCTCTGCCTGGGGAGAAGGATGTCCGGAGCCTGATCCGGGCGCAGTTCGTGCTCCGGGGGTGAGTGACGCCGGCGCCTCTGCAGCGCTTCCCCGGCCCCACCGCGCTGAGGAGTGGAGAGCTGTGCTGAGGGGTCAGGAGATGCCATGGGATCCTGGCAAACAAGGGGCTGAACCCCTCCCAAAGCCACTGTGTGCTCTGGTAGGTGCTGGAGAAAGGAAAGCTCTGGGTTTGTGAGCCCTTCTGCTTCAAAACCATCACACGTGGCTGAACCCGGCCCTTTGGGGGGATCAAAATGTAGTGGGGAGGTAAAGGCTGCCTGAAGGCATTGGGAATGCCCAGTCCCATGTGCAGGAGCATTGATCCCACAGCAGGACACGCTGAGAGAGTTGGACTGCTTCAGTCTGGAGAAGAGAAGGCTCCAAGGAGACCTTATAATGGCCTTCCAGTCCCTGAAGGGGATCTACAGAAAAGCTGGGGAGGGACTTTTAGAAGGGCCTGGAGTGATAGGATGGGCAGTGGCTGCCCCCTCCCTGGAGGTGTTCAAGGTCAGTTTGGATGGAGCCTTGAGCAGCTTGGGCTGGTGAGAGGTGTCCCTGCCCATGGCAGGGGGTTGGAACTAGGTGATCCTTAAGGTCCCTTCCAGCCCTGACCATTCTGTGATTCTATGATAGGACCACGAGATGAGCATCACTAAGTGGCTTCCAGCAGCTCCTACACATCTAGACTTTCAGTCCTGCCAGGTCACTCTGCAAGTCTTGCTACAAGGGATTATGTTCCTCCAAAGAAGAGACATACAGAAGACCACAAATTATTCCTACCCTGGTGCTGCCAGAGGCTCATTTGGAGAAACAAGGCTCTTGATGAAGAATCAGTGGATACATCTTTGGGTTTGCCTTGCCCTTGTATGGATTGGTCCTGCTCTCTGCAGCAGAGACAACCACATAGTTAAAATACGAGATCATACATTATGTTCCAGTGCAGATCACAGAATCACAGAATCACAGACTGGTTTGGGTGGGAAGGGACCTCAGACCTCACCATTGTCACCACTGCTGTGGGCAGGGACACCCTACACCACCCCACCAGCCCCAAGCCCCATCCAACCCGGCCTTGAGCCCTGCCAGGGATCCAGGGGCAGCCCCAGGTTCTCTGGGCACCCTGTGCCAGGGTCTCCCCCCTCCCTGGGAAGGATTTCTGCCTCCCAGCCCCTCTCCAGCTGCCCTCCTGCAGCTGGAGGCCGTTCCCCTGGGCCTGGCCCTCCCTGCCCTGGGCACCAGCCCCTCTCCAGCTCTCCTGGAGCCTCTTGAGGGATGGGAAGGGGCTTGGAGCTCTCCCCAGCAGCAGCTTCTCTTCTCCAGGCTGAGCCAGCCCAGCTCTCCCAGCCCGGCTCCAGAACAGAGGTGCTCTAGCACCAGTATGGCCTCCTCAGGACTCATTCCAACAGCTCTATGTCCATCTTGTCCTGGGGACCCCCAAGCTGGATGCAGCACTGCAGGGGGGTCTCCCCAGAGTGGAGCAGAGGGGCAGAATCCCCTCCCTTGACCTGCTGGTCCCACTGCTGGGGATGCAGCCCAGGACACAGGTGACTTTCTGGGCTGCAAGTGCACGTTGCTGGGTCACGTTGAGCTTCTCATCTCCCAGCACCCCAAGTCCTTCCCCTCAGGGCTTGCTCCCAAAACAATGTGCAGCAACCAGGAACATGCTCAGACACTATTGGAAATGTGGCCTAACAGAGACCTGTCTGTCAAGCCCAGCAAAAGGAGAGGCAGAGAACTGCTGAGGGCAGAGCTCTGCAGAGCCTGGAGACTCCCAAGTCCCTGAGGTGCTGTGAAAAAAGCATCTAATGGGTGGCCTTGGAGCAAGCTGTCCCAGCAGAGGAGGGTGTGGATGATGCTGGGTCCCAACACAAGGAAGATGTGGGGCTGGTGGAGAGGGGTCAGAGGAGCCACAAAGATGCTCAGGGGGCTGGAGCAGCTCCCCATGGAGAGAGGCTGAGGGAGCTGGGCTGGGTCAGCCTGGAGAAGAGAAGGCTGTGGGGGGACCTCACTGCAGCCTCCCCGTCCCTGAAGGGAGCAGAGGAACAGGAGGGGAATCAGCTTGTTAAAGGGCAGAGACTGGCAGGACAAGGGGGATGGAGTGAAGCTGGAGGAGGGAAGGGTGAGATGAGATATTAGGGGGAAGTTCTTTGCAGAGAGAGTGGTGAGGGGCTGGAAGGGGCTGCCCAGAGAGGGGGTGGGTGCCCCATCCCTGGGGGTGTTCAAGGCCAGGTTGGCTGGGGCCCTGGGCACCCTTGTGTAGCTCCAGGCTGGAGGTTGGTGTCCCTGCCTGTGGCAGGGGGTTGGAGCTCTGTGACCCTTGGGGTCCCTCCCAACCCAGCCCAGTCTGTGGTTCTGTGATTCTGTGATCTGTGTCTCACAGTCAGTTCTGGGGCAGGAGACTGATGTGTGATGACCCCACTGGATCCAAGGGGTCTCGCTGCCTCCCAACGCGACAGCAGCTGCAGAGAAGAGAAGAAACCCAAGAGTAGCAACTATCAAAATAATTCACAAGTTCACGAGCCTCCCTGCAGCCTGTTTGCTAAAATATTGCTCACAAGGAGCTGATAGACACCAAAATAAATAGCACCATGAGAGATAAGTGATGCATGAGCCTTCTCACCAGTCCCCTGACTACAGCTACTGTTGAACGATCTGCCAGGAAATATTAGATGTGAAGTGGCTCTGTAATGGGGGAGTAAAAACATACTAGGAGCTGCTAAAACCCCTCACTTGATGAAGACAAAAAGCTGGAGAAGGCATCTGAAACCTCCAAAAGCTTTCTAGGCACAAGTCTTCTGCTCATAGAAGGATGCTGCAGACTGAGGCTATAAAACACAGGTAGCAACTAACTGTCCACATAATTTATAGCATCATCCTGCTCAGTGGTCTGCCTGCAGCCTCCATCTTCAGTAGGAATATCTTGTCAATATCCCAGTTTCAGACCGGGAAAGAAAAACTTTGGGACCTCCCAGTTCAAAGAGGTTCCTACAGCTACTCAGGTCCTCCAGGTCATAGAATCACAGGATGTGTTAGGTGGGAAGGGACCTTCAAAGCCCATCTAGTCCCACCCTGCAGTGAGCAGGGACATCTTCACTAGAGCAGGTCGCTCAGAGCCCCATCAAGCCTGACCTTGGATGTCTCCAGGGATGGGGCCTCCACCACCTCTCTGGGCAACCTGTGCCAGGGATCCACCACCCTCAGAGGGAAGAGCTTTTTCCTAATATCCAACCTAAATCTCCCATTTCTACTCTAAAACCATTTCCCCTCATCTTATCACTCCATGCCCTCAGGAACAGTTCTTCCCCAGCTTCCTACAGGCACCTTTCAGGGACTGGAAGGGGCTATAAGGTCCCCCCAGAGCCTTCTCTTCTCCAGGCTGAACCAGCCCAACTCTCAGCCTGGCTCCACAGCAGAGGTGCTCCAGTTCTAGGACTAGACTTCATCTAGTCAGTCCTAAGATGCTGTTCACACACAGTGTTTTTACTGGTTTGAGTCATTCCCAATATGAGGTGGCATAACACTGTGGGTTTGCCCCAGCTGGCAGCTGAGCACCCTGCAGCTGCTCACTCATTCCTCCTCCCTGGTGGGATGGGGAGAGAACTGGAGGAAAAGGTAAAACCTGTGGGTTGGGACAAGGAGACAGCAAAAGGAGAGGGACATAACAACAGTATTTAGAATATACAGAGCAGGTGATACAAAATGCAACGAACCCACTGCCTGAACCCCATGCCCAGCCTTGGGGGACACTCAACGTTGAGCAGCAACCCAGCCAGCTCCCCCTTACATATGGAGCACGATGCTATATGGTATGGAATATCCCTTGGGCTGGGTTGGAGCAGCTGTCCTGTGTCCCCTCCCAGCTCCATGTAAAAATTAACTCCATCCCAGCTGAAACCCAGGACACAGAGTTAAAGCAGGAACTCTGCCAGCTCAGATGCAGCAGCACCCGGACAGAGGTGCCTTTATGTAGGTGTTGCACATTCCAACAAATTTATGGAACCAGACCTGTAGAAGCCCCTTTTTAGAGGGGGTGTAACAGGTCTAACAGCAGGGCAAGCTCCTCTCTCTCTCCCCACATTGCTCACAGACACGAGGAAGTGAAAGCAATACAGAAACAAGATGTAGAGCCGCCCGAGCGACTCCGAGCTGTGCAGCAGAGGTTATCTGAGCTCCTCTGTGGGCACCAGCTGGGCAAACATCCCAGGGGATCATGGCCAGAGCTGCTGTGGAAAGCAGAGGCAAGGCAGGGAACGTGATCTGGCTGGTTTTGGGGGAGGACCCTGCAAAGCACAGGACTCCTGATGCCTGGCCATGGCCAGGGAGCTGTGCTCGGGTCTGTGTTCACATCCCAAAGTCAGCACGTGTCAGAGAAAGGTGAAAATGTCAGGAATAGTGAATTTATCCAGAAATAGAGCCCTAATCCTTGTTTTCTGTTCAACATTCCAGCCCAGCCTTTCTCACGGCTCAGTTCAGAGGACTTGTGCTGGATCAGATAAAATCCAGCTATTCCTGGCGTTAATTACAGGAGCTGTGAGCACAGGGGACAGCGGGGACAGTGGGGACAGTGGGGACAGCAGGGGCAGCAGGGACAGTGGGGACAGCAGGGACAGCAGGGACAGCCTCGCAGGGGCTGCACGTCCGCAGCAGCGACAGAGGCTGCTCCTTGTTTACTCTGGGTAAATTGGGACGGGTGTCCAGTCACTGCAGGGACCTCCCTGCCACACAGGTCAGCCCCAGACCTCCTTCACCCAGCATGGGGGTGGGACGGAGCAACACGTAGACTTGCCAGACACCCAGACTCCAGTTCCTGACTCCTTTTACCACAGCACAACTTACAGTATAAGTTTGATGTTGGCAAGTAAATGAATCACCTTAATCAGTGACTGACACAGAAGCTTGTCTTAAAGCTGGACAGAAGGTGCACATGAGCTCTCAGCTGCTCAGACCCACCAGAACACGAGGTGCTGAAATCCCCCTCCCATCATTCCTTGATGGGGTTCAGCACTGTGCCAGGCTGGCAGCATCAGCATCAATGGTCACCATTAACTGTGGTGGTGGGACGTTGTAGGGTCTGGAGCAGCACACAGCACCACTTCAGCCCCTGAGGAGGAGAGGTCAGGGCTGATGTTACCAGTTTTCAAAGTGCCTCACGGGAATTCTGAATTCCCTATGGAAATTGGAAGACTGTTTTAAGATGAATTGACCTGAGTTGTTCTCCCTCCTACCACTTAAGGAGGACACAGAACTGCTTGAAAGAGCCCAGTGCAGGGCCATCAAGGTGATGGAGTGGAACATCTTCCTTATGAGGAGAGGCTGAGGGAGCTGGGCCTCTTTAGCCTGGAGAAGAGGAGACTGAGGGGTGACCTTATTAATGTTTATAGATATGTAAAGGGTGAGAGTCAGGAGGCTGGAGCCAGGCTCTGCTCAGGGATGGCAGTGACAGGACAAGGGGCAGCGGGTGCAGCTGGAGCAGAGGAAGCTCCATGGGAATGGCAGGAGGAACTTTGTCACTGTGAGGGTGACAGAGCCCTGGGACAGGCTGCCCAGAGAGGCTATGGAGTCTCCTTCTCTGGAGACATCCAAACCTGCCTGGATGTGTTCTGTGGGATTCAGTCTGGGTGATCCTGCTCTGGCAGGGGGGTTGGCAGGATGATTGTTCAAGGTCTCTTCCAACCCCTACCATTCTGTGACTTGCCCTCTACTTGGAGGAGGCAGCGAGGAAGGGAGAAAGATCCAACAGAACAACCTTCCCTGCAGAGGGAAGATGTCCCTCTCAGTCCATCAGGATTCAGAAAGGCACCCTGGGACATCCCTAAGTAACACTACTCAGCTTGAGCAACTAGTGTCAAAGCCTCAGCTCTGATCACAGTTGATGAACCAAATCAAGTGGTGAGGTACCTCCCACCTCTCTCCTGTGACAAAACCAATTCCTAATACCCCAACACTGCTGAATGGAAGCAAGTGGTGTTGCCAGAAACCTTCACATGTTCCTAGATGTCACCAAACCCATAGGCCTTATCTACAATGAGTGGAAGAGGAATGCTGTACTACCTGTATACAGGATGACAGAGCAAAACAGCAACTGACAGTAAACTGTCTTCTTTTGGGTCATGGGAAGGTTTTACTTCTCTCTGAGTCTGGAATCCCTGCTTTAAGACAATCAAGGCACACACAAGGCAACTTCAGAGCTGCTCTTTTTACTTCTCCCCTGTATTTTGAGGCTTCTAGAAGAAGGGCAAATGCAATAATCCAGCTACTGTACTTTTTATAACTCTGGTCTCTGATTTGGGCCAGCAAGGAAGCTTGTTAGATCTGATAAAGCAACTAAGCATCCCTGGAAAATGCTATTAAAAGAACATGAAACAAATGAAAAGCTGGGACAGACTTAATGGTAAATACCCAGCCTGGCAGCTCAGCACAGCTACATCCTGTGTGCCATTATTATTTAATACTGGCATCGATTGGTTGAAGGATGAGACAGGCCAGGCAATTCTCTGTGGGGTTTACTTGAACACCATTTCACTTTGAGATTAAACCAGCCCACAGGCTTGGATCACACCATCTTTTTGGGAACTATTAATTAATTGATTTAACACTGGGGACTGCAGCGGCCAAGCGGTACTCACCACCTCCTCGGTCACCTGTGTGGACAAGCCAGGTCTCAGCTAACTTACAAGTGGTACCCAACTCCAGGCCAGAACCAGGGCAGCATTAACGTGCTCCTCTGGAGTAGTAACCTGTACAGCAACTGTCCCACATGATGGTGGGACAAGCTGTTCGTGTGAAAACCACTGCTGTCATGGCTCAGGCGGTTTCTTTTTCCAAGAGCCCAAAGAGGCATAAGAACAACTTACATCAGCTCTCTGCTTCACCACAGTGACACATGGAATCACAGAATCACCAGGCTGGAAAAGACCTTTAAGATCGAGTCCAACCATCCCTGTCCTGTGCTAAACCAGCTCCCTGAGCACCTCATCTCCCCTCTGTTAAACACACCCAGGGGTGGGGACTCAGCCCCTCCCTGGGCAGCCTGTGCCACAGCCCCACAACTCTGCCAGGGAAGAACTTTTCCCTCACAGCTGAGCTGACCCTGCCCTGGGGCTCATTCTTGCACAGTCACTAGCACCAAGACATGTGTCCAAGTGGCCCGGTGAGGACTGCCTCCGGTGACACCAAGGAGAAGTCCTCATCACACCTCTGTGATTCATCCCGAGTGCTGAAGCCACCACGCAAAACTCACAGTCTTTATCATCTCTCCAAATACTGGCAGCTCTGTGTCTGCTTGAGTTGTGTCCCACTGTTGTTGCTCCATGTCTGCACTGTGTTCTTACCTGCTACAGGGCTTCACTGCCACCAGCACTCACTCCTTCTGGTGTTGCATCCTTCTCTGCCCTCCTCCTGCTGTTTCCAGCCTCCTGAATTGCAGCACAGTCACCATTCTTTGCCATGACGACTTTCCATCCATCTTTCAAAGCTCTCATCAGTCCCTGCAGACACCTATTTCACTCCTGTTGGATACACAGCGCAAACGAAAGGCTGGTTTGGCCCACAGTTTATCCTCAAGTTGTCCCTGGCAAAGGAAGGTCACTTTATGTAAACCAAAGAGCTTGAGGTACAAACAGCCTAACGATCACTGGCTGGAAACGCGTGGCCACGTGCATCGATTCCCAACCTCTACCTGTCTTCACAATCAGGCATTACTCTTCCTCCACCACCTAAATCTCTTCCTGAGAGGTAACTGCCAGGAGTTTGGAAGCAGGGTCACGCCAAAACAGATAAAACCCCACACAACCGAGTGATGGAAAGAGAAAGATGGAATTCCTTTGAGCTGGGGAAGCTTCCTTCCTGGCTTGGAGCTGTGCAGCACCGTGTACCAGCAGCACTGTTAAAGCTGCCCCAGGAGCTTGGTGTGTGGCTTTCTCACCCTGAGACCGAGCAGCTGTCCTGGAGCTGGCTGGGGCAAAGCTGCAAGGGAACAAGAGGGACAGAAAGCAGCTGCTCCCTGTTTTCTGCAGGTTCTAATGAGCATTTGTATTCTTCTCTTACAAGAGCAGATGTGAAACATTGCCTGTCTGTCTCTAGAAGACTTTGTCCCTCTGAAGAAGCAAACCAACACTTTCTCTTCTCAACAGCCATTTTTATTGCTTTTGACAATACACCACTGGAGGGAGAAAGAAATAATTTGCTGCTATTCTTTAGCTTCTTTCCTAATTAAAAGTAAATTCCTTGGGACTACTGATAAAGGTAAATGGCTAACTTTGCATCCAAGCTGACAATGCAAGTAAAGAGAGTTGGAAATTTCCCAGAGCAGGCTACTTGTATAAGAATGGCACCACAAACCTGCCCAAATAACCACCCTGTGAAGTAATTAATGAACATTTGCATGGAGAACAAGTTCTTACAGCCATTGCTAACAAGACAGAGAAGCTGTATCTCAAGTCGACACAGCAGAGGCTCAAGCTTGAATGTGTCAGCAACATTTTCAAGCCAATAATGATCAACAAAGATCTTTCCACCCATTCCAAGAGGCTCTGGCTAAAGTCCTTCACACACACATACACACAAAAATCTTTCAGAACAGCCAGAAACAGTGTCCTGAATCCCACCTTCAACTCCCAGCTCCTGCCATGGAGTAACCTTCATCTACAAAATAAATAGAGACGGGTTTAACAACGAAGAATATTTACTTCCCTTCATTTGATACACTCAGTAAAGTGCTCTGTTTCTAAATTATATTGAGTTATGGTATTTTGCTCTAGTATTTTAAATACAATAAATATAGAAGGAGCTGTGTGCAACTTCCCTTGCAAGTTTTATTCTTTTTTTAGTAGACAAACTAATTTTAGCAATCAAAATAGCCTCCAATAGTACTCCACAAAAAAATAGTGAGAAGTTATAAATAAAATCACATCCTTCAAAGATATCCTACGCACTTCTTCTGTCCACATGCACAGAGAGTGTTCCTGCAAGCATATGGAGCGAAGACAAATAAGGAAGCTGAGAACTACCTAACATTAAAAAGCAAAACCATATGAGTTAATGCTACACATCCTCCCATAAACAGTCTGGTTTCTGCATTTAGTCTTGATGCATACATCCCAGTTCTATTTATTTAGGGGTTTTTTCCCCCCATTAAAAAACTCTTCCAGGAAGAAGGTCTTGCAAGACATGGGTTGCTTCATCTTCATCTTGCTCCTTTTTACTGCAGAGAGGGAAAGATTCTTGAACAAACTGCCTACACATGGGACACTGCTGGAAATACTTAATGCAGCCATCACACAAGCATGCGTGCCTGCAGGGTAGGAGCACCCAGTTCACCGTGCCATTCTGGCAAACAACACAGTCTTTACTGTTCTCTTCCTGCAATTCTGGTTCATCTTCAGCCAGCCCAGCCTTTTCTAGCAAGCTTCTGTCGGCGCTTCTCTCACCGGGGGACGTATCGCTTGAGGGTGGTGCAGTACTATTTGCAGACATGAAGAGTTGCTAAAATACACATGTACACAAACATTTACAAGTCAGCAAACTCCTGATACCTGAGCACACCCACGTGTGATGCAGATTCACTTGTTTCCACCGGGTCGAACAGTGCCAGGCTCAGTTCTTCGTCTGAGTCCCGACAGCTGCCTGACCTTCAGTTAAAGGTAGATCAGAAGCATGAAGTTACAGAGAGCATTGGGAAAGCATTCAGGATAAGCTGTCACGTCCCAGCTGCATCACATCAATGTGTATGCATGGACCTTTAACAGAACTGCCCAGGTTCTGAACAACTCTGGTTTCTGTTTCTGGTGTATTGTTCTCCATGTCTAGAGGTGCTTCTATCCATTCCAACCAAACATGTGTCCACCAAGCAGTGAAATCTACTTCACTGAACCTGTTCTGCTCTTGCTCATATTACAATCCCCTGCTCCTTTTTGTCTTATTTTATGTGAAGTGCAAGTTCTTCAGGGCATGATCTTTTAACCAAGCCAGTAAGCTACCATGCAGCCAAAGATGCCTGTAGAGAACACACAACTACACAAAATGCAGCCACACAGTTATTTCCACTCAGTTTAAGCAGTGGTTTTACAACAGCAACCATACGTTAAAAGGAAGAGGAAGGGGATCAACAGGGAAGTTTACCTGGATCAGCTATGTCAGCAAAAAATCGCCAGGACAAACATCTATTTGGACAAATCTATTTCTGAATGAACACTGAGTCAACAGGATTAATTTGGCACAGTTTCTAGTTTATCAATACCATATGTTATTATTATCACAACAATAGAGAAGCAAATCACATACAATCACATCATCAACTGCTTGACAGACACAGGGCAAAGATGGTCCCACAACATGCATAGGTAAGGGAAACTGGAATGGAGCAATGAGAGCACTGGTTTAAGTTATAATGGTATGTGCTAGGCAGATTCCTAACCTCTGTGTGTGTACTGCAGTAAAAATAAATTTTAGAAGTTTCTTCTGAGGCTTTCCCAGTTGAAGGGCAGGATAGGAGAAAGTGCTGGTTTAAGAGGCCAGCAAGGAGGTAATAAATGTTCTGTAGAGAAGAAACACTCAACAGATAGTTAATTTCTTTCTCCTGCTCTAGTAAGTGGACAGAACCCAGGCTCCCTAGACTAGAATCAAGTAATTTCTCCAGAAAATCTTGAATATTTTAATAGAAATTATTTCTGTACACTAACTTTGGCTGGAGCTACTTAATTCTAGCTATTGTGCAGTTCTCTGCATGACAATAACAGTCTTATACTAATTTAGGCTCCTGAAAGCCTACACAAACTAAACACTGTCACCCAAGTGAAAGAAGACTCAGTATGTAGCTTACCTTCAGATCATGGTATTGACCTTGAGCCAGAAGTAGATACTGATACAATACCCTGCAGGAAAGTCTGTAGCTCTCATCAGGTATGTGAATTACAGCCACCATTGAAATCTAACAACAACAACAAAACTATGTTTAATAACTTTCCTTTTCATGATATGATTCACGTAGAACAGTTTGTTTGAAAGACTGAATGCTTTGTTACCACCTCTGACCTGTTTATTTCCTTAGACAGCCAGAACTTCAATGTTAAATTCAAGCACAGATCCAAAAAATATGCCAGACAAGGTAAAAACAAGATGTGGCACAAAAATAGCACCTTGTGGCATTACACCTTTCTGCCCTGGCTCTCCATGGAGCCCTTCCACACTCAGCTTACAGCAGAGACCTGCTTTATCTGCTCTCACCTAATGGAATTAGGTCCTGAATCAAAAAGGCACCTACATATGTGCAGTCAACCCTTAAATAAGGGCTTGTGCAGCTTATGAAGTAGAGCTTACATATGCAGTCATGGGTGTGCCTCGGAGAGGCTACCTGCACAGTGATCAGACAGAATCACCAGGTTGGAAAAGCCCTTTAAGATCATTGGGTCCAACTGTCCCTGTCCTGTGCTAAACCAGATCCCTGAGCACCTCATCTCCCCTCTGTTAAACACACCCAGGGCTGGGGACTCAGCCCCCTCCCTGGGCAGCCTGTGCCAGGCCCTGACAACTCTGCCAGGGAAGAACTTTTCCCTCCCAGCTGAGCTGACCCTGCCCTGGGGCAGCTTGAGCCCATTGCCCCTTGTCCCATCTCCTGTCCCCTGGCTGAAGAGACCATCACCCACCTCTCTGCACCTTCCTGACAGGGCAGGGGAGGTGGGGAGAAGGTCTCCCCTCAGCCTCCTCTTCTCCGAAGCAGCAGCTCCTACACACTTTCTTCCTCTCCACTAACTCCTGATGAGCTTCTCCTAGGTGTTGACAAACCATAAGGAGTTTCATACAGCAACTGAGGCCCAAGAGTTCACGTCCTCACATCCTGCACAACTTCTGCAGCCGCTTCCTGGGCTGTCTTCAGCAGGAGAAATGAGCCTGTCAGCTGAAATCTGAGCGCAGAACGACAGGGGAACATGCAAAAGGCAAAGTCTTCTCTACTTTCTTCCACTTCCCTCACAAACACACAGACTGCAACTCTTAGACTCTGAAAAGCAGTTAGAAGTGTTGCTGATTGCCTTGTAAACAGAGTAGTCAAAAGACAAATTTCACTGGAAAGGATTATGAAAAGAGCCCAGGGGCTGACTTCAGAGTCACTTCTCTGGAAATAAAAGCACTCCAAGCTTGCATGCTGTGCCTAATACCCCTCACCCTCTCCAAATTATGTAATAGCCTCTAAAAAGCAGGGGGAAAAAAAGAAAGTGAAATTCAATATTATTGTAGTTGCCAGAAATTGTCAAAAGAGAAATGAAATAAAGAAGAAAGCTGATTTGTTCTAAAAAAGAAAAGAGTAAAAGGCAAATCAGACTTGCACTTCAAAATCCACTACAAGAATAATTACACGCAGAGTTTAAATACACAGGTACCTACACACATGCATTTCTACTAACTGAACTTACTATTCCTTGGCAAGAAGGTGTTTTTTCTCTAAACCACAATGCCTCAAAAACCCAAAGCCAAACAACAACAAAAATCCCCAACTGCACACCACTATTAACTTTGGTTTGGGACGTGAAAGCCATTAAATCTCCATTAAAACGACAGATTTTGTGTTCTGATAGTAACAGTTTAAAAGTTAATGGGTTCCTGTGTGTTTGTATTATGTCATCCCACTGTAAGTGCTTTCTCAATGACAATGCATGTCCTCAATTTGTAGTTTGCTCAGACATTTTTTAAACTCTGAGTAGGACCAGTTTCTCACACAAGCATCTTGATCTTCCAGCTGTTGTCTCCTCTGTTACGCTCTCCCGTGGTACAGAAATAGACAGATTCTGCTATTATCTAGCAGAAATGTTACGCTGTTTGGTTACAGAATCCCTTTCCCTTGAGCACCAGGTATTTTCTCTCTCTGTAAATACATGTATACCATAATCAAGTCTCAACCTTCTGTTCTATACACAGGCCTGAGGTCTAGCTCTTCCTCCACTTTAGCCCTGCCAGTCTTCAAACCATTTCTGTAACTCTTACACAGGGTCATCATTTTCTGGAGTGAGAGGAAAATTATGGTGCAAAACCAGATAGGTATGATCTGGCCACAAATAGAGTTCAGATGAAAATTAGAGCTCCCTGGAAAAGAGATACTGGAACATCACCCATAGTGATGGATGCACACATACACAAAGATACTTGAGGATGGAGCTTGATGCACTGATGTGAGGATAAGGTGGTAATACCCGCTGGCCACAGTAGCAAAGACCCCTTTCCACACTACACTTATATTTTACAAGTTTGATTTCAACAACAACAGGAGTTGTTCTGACATTTGTCTGGCAAGGAGTTCAGGTGGAGTTACTCCTTTGACTGTATTAAGAGATTTCAGTTGCATTTCCTTTCTCCAAAGCCAGGGAAAAATGCCTCCCCCACTCTCCTATTCCTTTCTTCTGTGTTAAGGAAGAAGAGAGATGTTTCTAAGTCACATCCCTGCTAATGTCAAACACATTAAATATGAAATTTGCGGTATCTTTATATTAAACTAATCTGAGCTGTAGACATACATAGACGTACTGATCTGGAAAATAACTGGGGGGTGGAACAGAATCTCAGGTGGGGACAGGAGGGAGGAAGGGAGTCCTAAGGTCAAGTGACAGGAAGCTGAGGACAGGCATTACTTGGTAAGGGAACAAGGGAGCAGATTTTTTAGGCAGTGATGTGATTACCATTTCCAAATGGATGTATAGGAAACATTCCTATTGAGTGGATTTAGACAATTTGCTTCTGAGTTTACCTGTATTATAGTTCAAGCAGTTAGAGCTATCAGATCATCAAACAAATGAAGAGACGGAAGATAAAAGCGTGTCCCAAGCTGTTCCAAAAAGTATCAGTCAATTTAAAGTAGGAGTTAAGAATTTCAAAAGGATGGGACAAGGCTGAAGTTGCTTTAACTGTAAGAGATTAAGAGGAAATGCTCTAGTGTCTGAGTATCTCTCATCACTCTACTGCAGGACCTTCACACCTTCCTGTAAACGACCTGGAGTTGGCTGCTGTGAGGCACAATGTACCATATTACACAGACTCAGACCTCTTGCAGAAAGGTAATTTCCATGTTCCTAACATTCAAGTCAGCAAGTAGCTCAAATATCTGTGCCAGATACTAAAAAGAATATCCTCCTACCTTGCCAGCAGCAATCCAAAGGACCATAAAAGCACAAGAGCTCCACCACAGGTTCATGTGATCAGAAAAATCAGAGTGATACCTGACTAACCTGCCACAACCCTGGTTCATCTGACCAAGATGATCTGAATCAGCTTGTTCAAAGGGTAGATAATGGCAGGACAAGGGGGATGGAGTGAAGCTGAAGGAGGGAAGGTTTAAATTAGATATTAGGGGGAAGTTTTTTATGGATAGGGTGCTGAGGGGCTGGAACAGGCTGCCCAGAGAGGGGGTGGGTGCCCCATCCCTGGAGGTGTTCAAGGCCAGGTTGGATGGGGCCCTGGGCAACCTTGTGTAGCTCCAACCCTGGAGGTTGGAGCTCTGTGATCCTTGGGATCCCTTCCAACCCAGACCACCCTATGATTCTATGACCACAAGGCTTGGCACAAAGTCCTCTGCAGACAGGAGCTCTGTGGAAATCACAGGTACCTGTTGAATGGCAGGCATCATTTTTATGCAACAATTACCCTGCCGTGCTCCTCTAGTCATCAGGGACCACGTTCTAGAGGACAGGGAAAGGGAGCTCATTTATTCAAGCCTGTCTTCTGAAACATTCAGACCTTAAATACAACACCCCTAAAATACATTCTTCTCTTACTTACAATGTCATATATTTCTCTGTCTTCTTCATCAGCTAACGTCAACAATGCTATCAGGGGATAGCGAGACCTGGGCACTGGGCCAAAATCAACCACTCCAGCATCTTCTGGTAACTGGCAATATTTTTCCTCCTTGTCATTTTTTTTAATGCTTTCTGTGTGTCAAGGAAAACAATCAGCCTCAGTGCCACTGTAGACAAACGTGACGTTTGCTCAAGGAGTATTTTTCATCCTATTTGTTCATAAATCCATCGTGCCAAGAACTGCTGAATGTTCCCAAGTCTGAGCTCTCCCCGTGCCAACAAATCAGCATATTTTGTCACAACAGTTTAAAAAAGGATACGAGTACTGCTGTCGATAGAGGTATTCGCTGTACAGAGCGTCCTCCAGGGCCTGAGGAGTCTTTATTCTGAAGCAGTAGACATGTTTCTGCAAGGCTTCGTGGAGCTTTTGCACACTGCAGCCCCAGTAGCAGGTGAGCAGACAGTCTTCCAGGCAGTCAGGTGTCAGCGTTACACCCTCTGGTAGAAAGAAGATAAGGATTTCATTAACTCACCCACACGTAGGAGTTCTGGAACTGCTAAGTGAAGGTTCTTTAAAAGCCAACTGGCAGAAAACAACTTCAGTTTCCCAATTTTTTTATCACTGGCATCAAATCTTCTAAGAACTTAGACTGGGTTTAGTGCTTAGGAAAGTCAACAGAGATGAGGGAGTGGGGCAGAGGAGATAGAATGGCTGATTAAGCTAACAGAAGTAGCATGTGCACTTCACGAAGGGTGAAATTTAACTTTTGGTAACATTTTACACACTCACCAGCAGACCCAAGAGCACAACCCCTAGCCCAAAGTCCATTCCCTCTTTAGATAATGGTATTAATTTGGTCATTGGCCTACAACACCCTCTCTGGTCTCAAGAATAAGGCCCTGCTGATCACACAGGGGGGATAGGAAGATCTATGTGCTTCATTTCTTTTCTAAAAATCAGCTACTCAGCTTCTAACATTCACTGCACAAACAGGAGCAGAACTTTGAAAGTCCCACTAAATTAAAGTGCTCAAACCTCCATTCTACCTGACAACTAATTGGTTTGTTTTGGGGTTGTTTTTATGTTGGGGGAGGTGCAAAACTGCTGCAGCTCTTTCCTCATTCACAGGAAGGCTCTATATCTCTGTTGGTAAGATGCTCAGCCTTGCTTACCACACCCCAGTGATGCAGAAGAGCATGAATTTCACTTCCTGTGTGGATGATTTCAAGTATCTTAGGAACTACCTGAACTCTGATCCAAACAGATACTTAAATTCAGTGTCTAGTGAAGCACAAAGAGGAAGATTTAAATTTTTTTTGAAGTAGTGTGCTTCCCATCACCACTGGAGATCTGGGCTTAGATTTAAGTGGGTGGCATATGTTCTATAATGAATCCTATAGAATTCCACCACCCTGTAAAGTTTACCACAACGCCCACAGTAGCTGGTGATCTGCAAATGTTTTTGTTACTTAAAAATCTGTTACAGCAGTAAGTGTTTCATTAATAAGAATCAAACTGTACTTAAATACCCAAACATTTCACTTTTGAAAACACCACGTATTTAAGCTGTGCAAAAACTATTCATGTTTCTAAGGGATTTTGATAAAGGAAAAGGGTGAGAGCAAGAAAGTGTTAGTAATTACTAAGTTCAGGAATCCAAACTGACAAAAATCAAGCACATCAGCAATCCACTGACTTGTTACTGAAGCTGCATCGGGTCGAGGGATTTCTAAGCCAAAAGGATTCTTCACTTGTCTCATCTGCTTTTTCAACACTCTTGTGCTGGATTCTGTTTCTTCCGAGTTTCTCAGGATAACAGGAACACCCAACCCAAACCTGTGAGAGGAGAAACAAGAACAAGTGGGTTCAGCATTAGACTTTACACGTTTGAAGTTTTGGAGAGGGTTCAGAGGAGCCATGGAGATGCTCAGAGGGCTGGAGCAGCTCCCCTATGGAGAGAGGCTGAGGGAGCTGGGCTGGGTCAGCCTGGAGAAGAGAAGGCTGTGGGGGGACCTCACTGCAGCCTCCCAGTCCCCAGGAACAGGAGGGGAATGGGCTTGTTAAAGGGCAGAGACTGGCAGGACAAGGGGGATGGAGTGAAGCTGGAGGAGGGAAGGGTGAGATGAGATATTAGGGGGAAGCTCTTTACAGAGAGAGTGGTGAGGGGCTGGAAGGGGCTGCCCAGAGAGGGGGTGGGTGCCCCGTCCCTGGGGGTGTTCAAGGCCAGGTTGGCTGTGGCCCTGGGCAACCTTGTGTAGCTCCAGGCCTGGAGGTTGGTGTCCCTGCCTGTGGCAGGGGGTTGGAGCTCTGTGATCCTTGGGGTCCCTCCCAACCCAGACCAGTCTGGGATTCAGCTCTAAATAGCAAGCAGCACAACACACTGAGCCAGCTTGGCTGGGCAGAGTATCTGGCAGGATGCATACAAAATATAACCTGCTAATCTGACTCCAGCTTTCCATGGCATAAGGTAAAATCTTCACAGGGATAGGGAGGATCTGGAAAAGGGAGCACTTTATCAGGAGGATAAAATTAACGAGAATGGTCAATGCCCTCTAGTGGTAAATGGTTAAGCCAGAGCTTCATCCTTGCTGACATTCTGCACATCCTGCCACAGGACAAAAATTAATGAAATAATATTGAAAAATAAACCAGTCGCTGCTTGGAAAGATGGAATCAGCCTTAATGGGCTGCATGCTCCAGAGGAAGACCTCGGAGTAAATCATTCAGCCCTAGGATAGTTCCAGCTGTAACAAGAACCAACAAGATGCTTTTATGTGAGAATATGATCCCAATTTCCCATGTAAACCTCAAGTATGATAATATCCTGATATTTAATCATCTGCCTTGACACAGAAACCAAGTGCAAAATAGTCAAGACTCAAAATCAAAGCTGAGACACTAAGACCACTTCAAAGCCAAAACCAGCATGCTATTCCAAGTGATACTGACCCTGAAAGGATAATGAAGCAAAGACTTAGAAGTTCAAACTCTTTATGAATCAAAATAAAAATCAAAGAAAGGGAAGGAGAATATTTTGGGATAATTTCTTACACCAATTAAACCCCCCAAGATTTTCATATTGCCTGGGGCTTTTAAAAGAACCACTACCAAAGATGAGGATCTGCAAAGCAAGCTGCACAACAGCCTCCCTTTTACACTTGGCTAAAAATAATTCACTTTTTAAGGTGATAGCAATAACTTTCAATAACCAAAAGCTGATTAGAGAAACTGTCCCAGATACACAATTAGAAGACTACTTCAGAGACTGAAGAGATTTTATTAGCTGCATTAATCCAGCCCTTTCTCAGCAGTCAGGCCACAGGGAGAGGCTGTGGGAATCTCATTTGAGAGAACAGTTATTAATTGGCTCGGGCTGCATCCCCCTGAATTTGTGCTTTGGTCGCTGCCACTCGTACTGTGGAGCTGATGGCCTGGTTAATGGCTTTGAATTTTGGTTTATGCAGCCATCAGCATGTTGGGTGCTGGAAAACTCTGAGCAGCACGAAGCATCAGCTCTTCCCTGCACCAACCGTTTCCATTCCGTGTGCTGAAACCGCAGCTGCTACAGTGAGATGGGTCTCGTATCAATAACTCCAGATGAGAAGGGCACTTCCAACTTCAGTGACATCAGGTTGAAAATTGCTGAAGTAATTTCACATACAATTTCACAGCTCTGAGCCAAACAGACAATTTTAGTGGCTTAACTGCTACTTTTTCCAGCTCTTAAAATCCTTCCCAACTCCTGTGTGTCAAAGGAAGACTAAAAGGAGAGCTTCTACTGACACTGGGCTCCTTTCTGTTGATTCATGTTGGAGGGGTGCTGTTCAACAGGGGAAAACATCGGGGGAAAAAGCGATTTTCAAGTTGAGGAAACTACTTCAGGAAAAAAAAAAAAACAATTCTCAAAGCCCTTCTCAACAGCAACAACCTGTTCCTGGTGGTTTTAACAGGTATTTGCCTTTACCATCGAACACCCTGCCTGCCTGAGGGATTAATCTGGTGGGAAAAGCTCTATACTCATTACTACATCTTTGATAAAATTCTTCAGTTTGTTAGACTTTGATGGAAATGTTTGCATTTCTTGGATGATACAATACCATGGAACACTCAGGCAGAGTCTGTGGGCATGGAGGAACATACCTCCCCCTACTGTAAACACAGCCATGCTGACTTCACCAGGGCTGCAATGATGTACACCAGTGAGCACCTTACAAAGAAACCAGGTGCAGCAGCTGTTTCACTTATGCAGTATCCAAAACTCAGCAGAGCCAATCTCTGCAGCCACACATAACGATGCCTCCTGTTCTACACCATCTGGCCGATGCCAAAGTGAAACCCCCTGTTCTTTGGAAACTTTATTTGCTGGTCAAAAGCAACAGGGTAATTAATCACCATGAAAAGCAGGCACAGAAGAATGCCACTGGTACAGCTTTAGCAGCAGCCAGAGGTAGAAAGGCCTTTCTGTTCAACAAGGAGGCACAGTGCATCTGGAAGCTGCACAGTGGTATTCAGAGTATGAAGGATGAATAAAGATAGAGTTTTGATTTTGTGATTCTTATCAGCTGATATAGGGGGGAATTAATTTCTTCAGAACAGTCCAGTGGGACTTTCCAAAGGTTTTGTTCATGAGACAGTTTCTTCAAAGAGCAGTCTGGACCTCAAACAGATGCTGAGCCTACAGCTCCTCCTAATACAAACATTCATCTCCAGCTAAATAGATGATGCACAGGAACACATCCAGCTAATTTAAATTCCACTTCACTCCTACGCCCAGGGCACCTCACGGGCTGGCTCTAGAAAGCTACCTGGGCAGGAACCTGCTTAGAGTCTCTGAGCAGAGCCACAGGTGTCCAGGGCTGGCCATAAAAACAGACGCTCATCAAATCAGTGCATGACTGTGGAAAATGAAAACATTAACATTCCTAAACAGTTGGTGTTTTTCAGGCTGACTGACACCCTGATGTACACACACCCATAAAACAAGCTGACAGCTGATGCTGAAAATGATGGGAGAACCAAAATGTCATTGCAGCAACACATCAAGTATTATGTGCTCATACGACACCACGTGCGTGTGGAGTACTCTGTGGAGCAAATCAAGGGTGAAGTTGTTTTCATGAGTAAGTTCAAGAGCACTTCAATTGTAACTGCAGTTGCAGACACACTGAAGTTGCTTGGGGGCTCTTGGTGACACAGCAGAGTTCAGAGGGAACAGAGAATACCTATGAGCAGCTGGACACACGCTCACGTCCTTGTAGGCACTGAGCTCCTGGTGATTGTTTTCACCTGACTAACAGTTCCTTAAGCTGGTTCAAAGAGACAGTTTGTGTATGTTCACAGAAACTGCAATAACATCTAGTGCAGAGGCACCTAGAATCTCTGATCCTGAAATAAAAATGCATCTGGAGATCCCTCTGCGCAGCCTGCAGCCCTGAAACCATCAGTGGACACATGTGCAACCACGAGGATCTTCTGGAACACCTGTTTCAGGCATTTGACAACAAGGATTGCAAAACATGTATCATAATCAGATAAAAAACATTAAATTGATAGAGGATCACTGCTTTGGGATATGTATGCAGGAGATTTATTTGAATCACACTTGAGCATAGTCTTTTGTAAAGCTTTTGTTAAAGAACCAGTGAAGCAAACAAGGAAGAGCAGAGAGAAGTCGATGGCAATTCAGTACCACCAGTGTGCAACGGGGCAGAGAGAATTACAAAAAGGACTTCTGCCACCTCTCTCTCCAACTAAATAACAAGGTGGTGCTTCATCCAGCAGAAAGATAACAAAACCCAGTCTTGCCTTCACTACCACTTACCCAGCGCTAGGGGAGGCAATGCAAAACAAGAACAAGAACTTTCCACAGAGCCTATCTGAAAGATCAAAAGATAGCTCCATGCCCACTGAAAGCAATAGATGGCATATGTGTGAGCCAGTGGCAGCTAACAAAGTGATGTAGACAAGGGGAAGACTTTGCACTAAAGGAAAAGTCAAGCAAAGCATTTATAAACTGCCATGAGAACATACAGCTACAGCTGAAACATCTGTAATTCAAAGACAAAGGAAAAACAGAGCACAACAGATATTAGTGTTAAATAATTTCATCAATGGGATGAAATGCAATAACTCAATTTCATTTTCCCCAGAAGCCACATGAGTGTGGTGTATCCACTATTTCTATGTAAAATGTTTTCATTGCTCATTAATGCTCTCTGCTTGGCAAGTATCAGCATTTACATTCACAGACACTCCCGAGTCGGTAGGAAAAAAGCAGCTTGTCACCCCCATAGACACTTCAGGGGGTCAGCTGCTTCAGGTTTCTCCCCACACCAGCCCCAGCACCCTCTTTGGTTCAGCTGAAGCTCCCCTTTCTCCTCTGAGATTCATCAGCGGAACAGACTGGTGCCCCACCAGTGGTCCTGGGTAGTCTCACACCTCAGTAATAACTCAGCCTGGCTGATGTAGCTGCTCCCCAGCCAAACAACAGGCCCCTTACTCACTGAAACGCCTGTACCCAGCAATTCCAGACTCGTCCCTTGGAGCAGCCCTCCCTGACCCCATCCCCACCGAGGGTCAGGCCCTCTTCCAACAATACCGTTCCCTCCACAGCTTTCACCCTCCCCCGGGGGCAGCCCCTCTCCCCCCCCGCTAGCGCTGCCCCTTCTCACCCTCCTCTCTCCAGCACAATCACGCTTCTGCCAGGCCTCGCACACCCAGCCCCGGTGTTGTTCCACCCCAGGCCCAGCCCACCCCCCCAGAGACCACTTCTCGATGACGGGAACAGGCTGACAGCCCTCACTGCCCCGTCCCCACACCGTGCCGCCTCACTACGCCTCCAGGCCCCTCAGCCGAGGCCCATCGCCCCTCGCCGGGCTCCACAGGCACGGCCGACCCCGCGCCTGCCCCTCGCAGCCGGCGCCGGCCGCCCCACCGCACTCACCAGCCCAGCACCAGGCCGCTCGTGACGAGGAAGCAGACGAACACCACGGTGATGTAGAAGAGCGGAGAGTACTCGTACAGCGTCACGAGAAACACGGCTGCCATGGGCCTGACCCGCACCGCCGCACGGCGGGGCCGAGCCCGGCCGCGCCACCCGCCCCACCACAAACCCCCCCAACACACCGGCTGCCGGCCCCACACGCATGCGCGGCAGCTGAGTGACGCCGCTGCCCTCAGCTTGCCCGGAGATGGGCGTGCCGGGAACGGGGGGGCGGGGCTGTGTTGCCTAGCGACGGCCGGAGGGTTTCCCCGCTGCCTGGGCTCGCACGCAGCGCGGGTGTCACGCGGGGCGCGGCTGCGTCCCGGCGGCGAGCCCCGCGCCGAGCACCCCCGCACCGAGCACCCCCGCACCGAGCACCCCCGCACCGAGCATCCCCGCACCGAGCACCCCCGCACCGAGCATCCCCGCGCCGAGCATCCCCGCACCGAGCACCCCCGCACCGAGCACCCCCGCACCGAGCACCCCCCACCGAGCACCCCCGCGCCGAGCACCCCCGCGCCTCAACCGTGCCCCGGCAAAGCTGGCCTCGGGTAACGGCGGGCTGCTGCCAGATTCCCCGGGTGACCTTCCAGCCTCAATCGAGCACGCCGCCAGCACGTTTTGCATCCGGAGATGCACAAGCAAGCTACCCACGCGGCACCGCACCGCTCCTGAGCGCGCAGAGACTAAGGGATGCTTCAGCAGCTGCCCGGCAGCCCTGCACTCCCACGGTGTTTGCCGAAGCTCTCGCTGGAGATCTGCAATTTTCTCTCACGGATCTGGCATTTTAAGTCTTTAATTCACAAGATGTTGTCTCTGAGACAGGAGGTTTTCTTCTATGCTTCCTCCTCTTCGAATCACAGAATCAGCAGGTTGGAAAAGACCTGTGAGATCATCGAGTCCAACTGTACCTGTCCTGTGCTAAACCAGATCCCTGAGCACCTCATCTCCCCTCTGTTAAACACACCCAGGGGTGGGGACTCAGCCCCCTCCCTGGGCAGCCTGTGCCAGCACCCGACAATCCTTTCAGTGAGGAACTTTTTCCTAATGTCTGATCTGAACCTGCCCTGGGGCACCTTGAGCCCATTGCCCTCATCCCATCATCTGTTGCTTGGACAAAGAGACCAACACCCACCTCCCCAGGTCCTTCTCTGCCAGGCAGCTTTCCAGCCCCCTGCCCCAAGCCTGTAGCGCTGCATGGGACTGTTGTGTCCCAGGCTCAGGACTCTGCACTTAGCCTTGTTGAACCTCACCCTGTTGGTCTCAGCCCATGGATCCAGCCTGCCCAGATCCCTTTGACAATCCTCCCTACCCTCAGGCATATCAACACTTCCTCCCAGCTTAGTGTCATCCGTGAACTTACTGAGGGA
Organism: Gallinula chloropus; assembly: GCF_964237585.1. Lineage (NCBI taxonomy): Eukaryota > Metazoa > Chordata > Aves > Gruiformes > Rallidae > Gallinula > Gallinula chloropus. Next base: position 940,517 of record NC_140099.1, on the reverse strand, counting down.
ACATTCAATCCCTTCCTCCAGTGAGTGAGCAAAGCGATGGTATTTTCAATGCTCACTGGTACAGGAGTGCCAGGAAGGCACTTTCTTTTCTGTTAGAGCAGGTTGAATTCCCAGCAGCACAAAAAAGGCCAGGCGGTTCCCCCAGCAGCCAGGCAGCCCTCCACCAACAGCCTATTATGGAAAGGAAGCGCCTGCCTCACGCCTGCTGTTCACAGAGGAGATCTGTGAGCTCGGAATCCTGGTTTACTTCCAGCATGAAGACTCAACTTGTTTGAACAAGTAGTACCACGTGCAGCAGGATTTACTAAGCCCACTTTCTGTCTCACACTTCAGTTTTCTCATCTTTAATGAGCAGACGTCCCAGCCGAGGCCTTTTTCACTGTCAACTGCGTGTAGTCTGAGGGGCTTTAGCCAAGGATATGCAGTTACCCACAGGCCTTACCGGCCTTACCCTCCCCGGCTCTGGTCCGGACCCTGCCCAGGGGCTGATATCTCAGCCCGGCCTCGGCAGGAGGGGCACGGCCGGCGGATCGGGGCTTCCTATCCCCAACCCTTGCCACTCTGAATGGATGTCACCCGCTAGGGACACAGAGCCCCCCCCCGCCCGGGCTCCGGGGCCCCCTCCCGCCTCCACCACGGCCGCCAGCCGGTACCTGAGGCAGCGCGCGCGCCCCTCTGCACACGGCCCCGCCCGCCCCTCGGGGGGGGGAGTCAGGGCAGCTGGGCGGGGCACAGCGCGGCGCGAGGCGGGGGGCGTCACGTGACGCCGCGGCACGCGCCCTCCTTCCCGCCCGCCCTCCCCTCAGGCGTCCCCGGCACGTGAGCCGCACCCGGCGAGCGGGGGCGGAGGCGGGAGGGTGGAAGCCGTTCCCCGCGGCCCTTGATCCTCCTCGCTACCCGTAGGCGGGTGATGCCGCCCGGCGGTGTTGTTGATTGGTCAGAGGGGAAAAGGCGGGGATGGGGGGTGAAAAAAAAAAAGGGGTCTCCGCCGCGCAGGCGCAGTGGGGTGCGGAGCGGAGCCCAGCGAGCAGGCGGCGGGCGGCAGCGGCGAGGCGGCGGTTGGGCGGTTGCGCGCGCGCAAGATGGTGAGAGGAGCCCGCGCCGCCTGAGGGGGCGGGGGTCGGGCCCGGGCCGCGCCGGGCTGGGGAGAGCTCGGCCGCCTCCGCGGGTACGGGCGGGGTCCCGCCGCCCCTGCGCGGCTTGGGGCTTCCCCCGTTGCGGCGGGAGGGGCGGCGGGAGGCCGGTGTCCCCGCGCGGCCGGGCTCGGGGGGAGGTTTGAGGGGAGAGCAGGCGGAGGGGCGGGGGTGGGCGCCGCGCTCCCCGGCGCTGCCTGGGCTGTGAGGAGCTCCTGCGGCTCCCCCGCCGCCCCGCCGGGACAGGGCTGTCCCCGGGGGTTCTGCTGGGCGGCTGGGCGAGGGGGCAGGTGTTTCGGAGGGGAGCTGCGCTGCCGTCGGGCGGGATGGCTCTGGGGGTCCCGCGGGGTGGCGCGGGCTGGGGCTGGGGCTGGGGCCGGCCCGCGGCAGCTGCGCTGCTCGGCAGGTGCTGCCCGCCGCCTCTGCGCTCCCCCCGCCTCTCGCTTTGGCTTTCTGGGGCTCTCATTAAACTGGGGAGCCGGCTCAGCGCGGGCAGGTGGGCTGCGTCTCGCCGCCGTGCGTTCCGCAGCCGTCAGCGTGTAGGTCTCATACTTGTGTGGCCGCCCGAGAGTGAGCGAGACCGCTGCTTACTCAGCAGGGAGGCGGCAGGAAGCCGCCTTGGACTCTCGTCCCGAGCAGGCAGAGGGCTGTGAGGGAACGCTTCCCTCTTAAAAGAGCGTCTGATACGGAATGGAACTGCAGCTCTGAATTCCAGCCTTCAGGTGGTTCATTTTTTTTCTAGCTAGAGACCCCCTGAAATAACGAGGGTGGGTGTTGATAGTGTCTGTGGACCCAAGGGAGCCGGGAACAGTCACTGAAGCATCGGGCAAACAAGGAAAACAGCGCAGGCTGCACGCACAGTGCCTGACCTGTCCTGTCACCGCAGAGCCTGGCTGCCTCTCCAGCTGCTGAAAGGAAGCAGAGCCACGAGGCTTCGTGCCAGGGTTTGGTCACGGTGGAGATCTCTTTGGGAGTAACAACAAACACAGGGTATTTGCAAGGTGATTTTGGAAGCAGAGAGGGAGAAACACTGCTCTGCTTTTTGAGGAGAATCTCACAAACGAGCCAGTGTTGAACATGAGGAGACAGAACCCAGAGTTTATATATTTGTAGGCAGTGATTTGTCTCAATGGAACAGCTTGTTAGTGAAGCTTGGAATAAGTAGTCTTGCAACTATTTTCTAAATTTGCTTTTAAAGAAGTCTTAAAATACAGCTGTTCTGGTACAAAAGCCTTGATGCCTCAGGAACTGACAAACACAGTAATGTGAATGAGCTGGAGCTGCAAAATAAACTTGCTTCTTCTAGCTGGCTTGTCCCTCTCAGCCGTGGTGGTGGAGGTTGTGAGTGTAAAATGCTGCTCGGGAAGTTGCAGTGGTTGGCTTGGTACAGTTTGAAAACTCAATGTGTAATGGAAGATAACCTGCATGGCTGCTTGTGAAATAATCATTTCCTTCCCCATCTTCAGTGCAGTGACTAATATGCTATCTGGACACTTCTGAGAAGTTGGAGTTAGTGATCTAGAAACACTTGGGGGAAAGGATATGTGATTTATGATGAAAATCTGTTTAAATATCAGAAGCTCAGTTAATGCCTTTGTGGGTAAAAATAAACAGGCACCTGTGATTACTGCCTCTGTTCTGAAACACTAGTGGTAGCTCCTGTTATCTTAAATGCTTAAATTAGCCAGTTTACCGCTGCTCTGTAGGACTTGTTTTGGCAAGTGAACTGTAAAATTTGTTTACTACTTAGAGGTGTGAGAATAATTCCACTTCAGGAAGAGCTAATAGAATACTTACAGCTAACTGTGGCTTTGAGGAGGGATGATAAAAGGGATAGTGTTCCATTGATAGGTATAAGGGCTTTTTAGTTGTTTTTAAAACCTCCTTTCTTTTCTGGTGTGTGTGTATGGACTTTAGCAGAGTTTGAGTACATGTGTGATGTGGGGTTTTTTTTCTGGTTTACTAGAAAGATTTATCTTTCCCTCCCCTCTGCCATTTCCCATTTTGCAGAGTGAGTCTCTGGTGGTTTGTGATGTTGCTGAAGACCTGGTGGAGAAACTGAGAAAATTCCGGTTTCGTAAAGAAACCAACAATGCTGCCATTATAAGTAAGTTCTAAAACATGTCTGACAAATTGCAAGGCCTTGCAGAAAATCTTTCCTCCTTTCCTATGTAATGCTGCTGCTGTGGCAGGTAAATGTGAGCCAGGAGGCTGTTTCTGGTATGAACTTCAGCACTTCTAATCCCACCTGTAATTTTAACAGTGAAGCAATGCTGTTCTTATGATACAAAGCTTCATCTGCTCTTGAGTGTTTAGACTTAATTGCAGCTCAGAGCCTTACCACTGCTGGTAAAATGATAGTTAAAAAAAAGTCAAGGCACAGTCATTTTGAGTTTGTAAGTTTTGTAGCCTTTAAATAGGGGAGTTTGGTGTTCCTGTCTTTGAAAATTGAGAAAAGTGTATTGCAGTGGACAGCACTTGGACTGTGCCTTCTCCTGGCTTCAGTGACTTTGTGAAGTCATGAGAGAGACTGAAGCAGCATAATGGAAGCACAAGGAATATACTTGTGAGGAAATGTTTAAAAGCTTTGTGCATACGTTGTGTACATTGATTGGAATAAAACCCCAAACCCATTGATCTGTGTCTTGTTTTGATTTGTAGTGAAAATCGACAAGGATAAGCAGCTGGTGGTGCTGGATGAGGAGCATGAGGTTTGTTAAATGAATTGTAAATAAGAGTATCTTCAGCCTGCAATGTATTGTTGTCTCTAAGGTACTGCCTTAGTTTCAAATTGTTATCAAACTCTTAATCTAATTTGGGTCATGAGCTTATTTAAATGCATGGTCACTCTGCATGTAAAGCGCAGCACTATTAATAGTGGAATTATGCAGAAGCAATTGAGTTGACTAATTAATTGCACCAAAAAGAGTTGGTTTAAAGCTGTTAATGATACAGCTGTGTACAATGCATCTTCGGCACCTGCTGGCTTTTTGGAGGAGATTGCTGCTGTGTTTCCATGTAGATCTGCATATTTGACTCTGAGCTGATCTGCTATCAATTAGAAGCTAGGATTGCTAATCCTCTGCAGACTCTAAATTTGATAGGTGGCATAACAAGGTCAGCCCAGTGTGCAGGGCTCTTTAATGGTACATAGAGCAAAACTTAAATCCTTCCCAAGGATTTGGGCATTGACTGTAGTTTTATTCCCTAGAATGTAGAAGTTAATGTAACAAATGGAATGGGGACTCTCTTTTCTGCATGCTCAAGGAGGAAGAACTAAACTTTTCAAGAGTAGCTGATTTTAACATGCTTTTTGGTGTGTGCTTGCTTAATTCTGTTTAGTAGTAGAGTTAGAAAAGCATGGTAGCTGCCAGCATATCCAACTGGAGCCAGACATGTTTTCTAAGCTCATTATGCCTAAAATAGGGATGATTATTCATGCTACCATTAATTCTGTGTTTAGTCATTGGAATCTGTTAGCACACAAGTTTTCCTAAACCACTCTAGTAATTTGTGAGATTGTTCTCAGTTCAGCTGTAGATGTACATCTGACTTAGAGCTGTTTCTGCTTTAGCCTTCACAGTATTGCCTTCAAGTGTGAGATGGTTTGTTCAAATATTCCTTGTGTTTAATGTCACCAGGGTATTTCTCCTGATGAGCTAAAAGATGAGCTGCCCGAGAGACAACCTCGATATCCTTCTCGCTGCTGGTGTTTGTTCTTACTCCTGGAAGCTGTTCCAAATGCTCACAGTTGGACTTCACCTTTTTAGGCCAATACTTGCCTGTTGTGTGACTTTACAGATACTTTATTTGTGAGAGAACCTAGGGATCAGTTCTCACAGTGCAATGAGCAGTTGTCCTGCTTGTTGAAAAAATTACTGCCCTGTTTAAGCTTTTCCTGAGATTTCATTTCCTTTTAGACTATATCATGTTTGGGGAAGTAAAGTGAAGCCACAATGTTGTTAATGTAAAGGAGTAAAATGTACCAACACTGTATGTGGCTGCTTCTAAATATGGAAAAGGGCCTGTGTAACTTAGGGTCTGTTTTGGTCCTTTCTCAGCATGTGGCCCTCACTGTCTTGCTGCAGTTACTGGTTCTGGGGGTGGTATAGATGTGATCTAGGGAAGAATCCCTGTATTTAAAAAGGAGAGAGGGGAAGTAAATTGTTCTTTAGGTGAAATAAGAGGGGTACTCAAAAGCTGCCATTCCCAATCTTCCCTTTTGTGACCCTAGTGCAGTAGGAGGCTGTAAAGCAGGAGTGCTAGTTGGAACTTCAGTTCAGCAAAACATCTGCAACAGTGAAGTGCAGGTGTCTCTTAAGCCAGAAAGATTTTGGTGGGAGTGGAGTTGGACTTGATGATCCTTATGGGTCCCTTCCAACTCAGGAGATTCTATGAATCTTTGTGATGAAAAGGTGATGTTTCAGCTGAGCTGTCACACCCAGCTGTGGTAGAGGTTGGTAGACCCAAGGGGTTGGTTCTGAAAGTCAAATATGGAAGTGAAAACAGGGAAAGAGTGAGACTTAGTAAATCTAAAGTATCTTCTACAATGCAAGATTTATTTGTGGCTGCATAAACCTCTGATAACTGAGGATTAGATCATAACAACATCACTGATTTCTTTGCTTCTTTAACCTCAGAAAAAACATTTATTGTGTATAGTTACAAGTATCAGCACGATGATGGAAGAGTTTCTTATCCCTTGTGCTTTATCTTCTCCAGTCCAGTTGGTGAGTGAACATTGTGAATGGTAGCTAGCATGTGCTATAAATATGGGAATGTTCTTTGCTGTGGAAGCTGACATGAATGTTTAATGCTCAAATAGCACTTCAGATGCTTCTGGATAGATTTGCTTATGCCACTATAAAGCTGTGGCATTATCTGGACACCTTCTTTGGCAGAGAGGAATCTAGTGTATTAGCTCTGTCCTTGCCATCAGCTTGTGACAAACGTCAACACTCCCTAGTTGCTGGAGGCTTTCCCTGCTCTGGGGTTTATGTTTAGAGCACTTAGGAAGTATGATAAAGAGATTCTGTTTGTGAAAGTTGAACAGAAGTGTTAGCTTCCTGCACAGCTGGCCAAAAGGTGTATCTTTCTGAATGTGCCTGCCCACCATGTCTCAGTGGCGTGCTCAGAAACACCCTCCTGTAAAGGAAAGGGGTCTGGAGCACTCTGCACCTATTCCTGTAGGCTCAACCAAATGTGTTTCCTGTCACCCTCTTCAGATCGTAGGGAATCCTCAAAATGCACTTAGGTAAGGCTTAGGAAGTGATGGAGGAGCAGGCTGGAAGGTGCCACCTCTGTTCTGATCCCCTCTGCCCATCTTGCTAGCAAGGGTCTTAGTGAAGGGTGGGGAGAAATTCCTCTCCTGCTCAGAGAGGCATGGGAACCCATATCTACCCATGGAAGGGTTAGGATGGGGTTAGAGAGGAGGGATTTCCGGGGGGCTGTGTGCAATGGGCAGTGAGTCTGGCCTCCAGACAGTGCTGTGAAGGTCTAAAGGGCTGTCACAACTCCAAGTGAAAAGGAGGAATAAGGACTCCATCACCCAGATCTGGGCAGGTGAAAGTGCTGGGTGAACAGGCATGTTCAGGGAGAATGGCTGAGACCATCTCAAGTTTATGCAGAGCACTGGTTACCTCTGTTGGTATCACAGCAACCCTCACCATAAATATACCTGCACAGGGAGCTGTGTGATTTTTGTTAGAAGGCAAATAACCTGACTTGATTTGGACTGGGAGCTGAATTGCCTCTGTGGTTTCCATCTGTGTTCTGAGTTGTAATAGGGTAGCTTGCTGGTATTACTGGATTATCCTTGTTATCCTCTAGAAGAAGATAAACTGACAGCATTGTTTTACCCTCCATTGCTCAGAACTACAATAGCTAGGTAGGCAAAACTGTTTAGCAACTAGCAAGCATATTCTTCTGTGGTTGCCTGCAAATCTTTGTATGAATGTGCTGGGTGTTACTCCTCTTCTGGAAGGTTAGATATTTCCTGAGTTAGAACAGCAGTAACAAACTTCCTGGGAGACCTTGAAATAGCAAAGCAGGCAGACTTGTGCTACTCGATGGGGAGAGAGGTCAGACAACGTTCTTCATGGTTGGTAAGATTTTAAAGTACACTCCAATCTAGAAACTTCTTAACAAAAGCCCTTTTTTCTTGAGGATTTCTGCAGACATGAGTTAGTGGTTAGACTGATAGTGGAGTCAGAAACAATGAGCCATTAGCTGTGACTTTAAACAGCAGTTAACTTCAACTGGGACTGAAGTTGCTCTGTGTTTGGGACTGGGGGTAGGGACTCATTTGGAGCTACCAATTCATTTGGGGAGAGATTAGGAGAAAGAATGACAAATTCAGACTGGCTTGGCTTGTTCTCAGTTTCACTCCAGCTCCAAGGTACATGCTGTAAAGATCTGTGTAAGCAGCAAAGACACAGAGATCTTGCAGAAATAGCAAGGGGCAGAGAGGTGAATGTGATCAGCACGCTGCTGTAGTGGTGGGAGGTTCTGTGTTGTTGGCTGATGTGATTCAAGTTTGCAACACTGGATGTTGGCTCTAAGCAGAAAGAGGTGCATGTTGAAACCACCAGTTCAAGCTGCACAACTATTACTTCTGGAAGTGCTTTTCAGGTACTAGATAAGAGAGTAAGAACAAAGGTGATAATGTACATAAAGAAATAGGTCGCTTTTCTGAATGGAGACTTCAGCTTTCAGTTTGGATTCTTATTTTTTTAAAAAGTCTTATTTTTGAAGTGTTGCAGTCAAAATAACTAAACAAATCCTCTTTTTTTTTTTTCCCACACAACTACAGGATGTAAGCCTGAACAGCAGATGATGTATGCTGGAAGCAAGAATAAGCTTGTACAGACAGCTGAACTCACTAAGGTATAATTCACTAGTTGAAATAACTGTCTCTTCCTTAAATACTGGGTTGCAGAAGCTGTTTTGTTGTGCTTGCATCAATTGCAGGAAGGGTGCAGTGGGCAGATTCTGGTTTAGGAAGGCTGAAGAGAGGGATCCATATAGAGATTTCTGGAGTTTTAGGATACAAGGAGAACAGTGTTCTCTAAATTACCATCAGTAGGATGGATGTCTTTACTTTGGGGAATGAATTTATTGGTGGGAAGAATCGACTGAAGTCTTGTTGAGCAGACTAGTGTTGCTGCATGGTGGTGTATGATTGCAGAATGTGGCCTTCAGACTAAGTAATGTATGTGCCAAATGCTGAACAATTCTAAATCTTCCTGTGTTTGCTTCCTCCTTGAGACTAGAAGAAGTTGGTGCATTCACTAGGCACCAGTTGGGGGAAAAAAGTTGTCATTTTGGAGACCTTTGAAATATCTGCTTAATTGGCACTTAAATTTCTTAAAGGCTTAGTTTCAACCAGTAAAGCTAAAATAGCCACTGGTTTTATTTGGAAGGTACCTTAAAGCCCCCCAGTGCCACCCCTGCCATGGGCAGGGACATCCCCCACCAGTCCAGGGTGCCCAAAGCCCCATCCAACCTGGCCTTGAACTCTGCCAGGCATCCAGTAGCAGCCCCAGCTTCTCTGGGCAGCCTGTGCCAGGGCCTCCCCCCCGGTCCCCAGGAACTTCCCCATTCCTGAGAGCACCATTCCCTTTTGGTCTTCCTTATTCTGAGTACTCTTACTGGCCTGACACACTTTTTCACTGGGATGTTAGAGAACTGTGAACTTCTACCTCTTCGAGCTGTAAGAAAGGACCTCTCTGTTTTAATTTAGACATCAAGTTGACAAGAGTAAATAGGAGGAAAGCAGAAGATAAGATGGTGGAAGCAATCAGTACAGCCCCAAGAAATCTGTTTTGAGGTCTGTTCAATCTGCATCTTAGAGGCCTGAGCACTCTAGAATCTTTGTCAGGAAGGAAGAATTCCTTGGGGAAGGCAGTTTGCAGTAAGCGTGGAAGAAGAGTTGATGAGAAAGTGAAAGCCTGTGTAATGTCTTGGAGTTACTATCGCCTGTCAAGTAGGAGAAATTCAGTCTGAAATGAAATGAAAGCCTAGGTGTGGACATAGAGTTCCTTGTTCATCTTCTGAAGCTGGAGAAGACAGCCTGTCTCCAGTTCAGGTTGCTTACTCGCTCTTCAGATGTGCTTTATTCTTGCCACTCACTGAGCTGTTTCGGTTTAGCTTGTGCTGTGACTTCCTCCTGGTGCATTTTCTGCATGTGACTCAACTGAGTCTTTTTTTTTTTTTATAAGCAGCTTGTGTATTAGCTTGGCTTCTGCTAAGCTGTTCTGTTCTTATCACGCTGGCTTTCTGCTTTTCCCTGGAAAATTTTTACTTGAAAAAGAAAAATGAAGATTAGTTGGTAGTAGTGAATCGCTGTCTGGATACAAGCAGCAGAATCCAGAGGTGGGAGGTGAGGAAGGAAAGATACAAAACTTAAAGAATTGTTTTCTGAAGATTAAAATGCTGAAATGTCTGAGGACAACACTAAATAGGAAGTTCATTCCAAAGAGTGGTTTCACTGAGAAGCTTGTTCTGTGGGTCTTACTAAATCTGTTCTGTTGGCCTGTGGATTTGTAAAATTTACCCAGCTTCTGATCAGATGATCATTTGTGGGCATCTCAGAGACTGTGGTCAGCAATACAGAATTAACTTAGTCCCTCTTCAAGGGTTTTTAAAAAAACCCAAGAGTTACTTGCCCATATGGAATGCAAAGAATATGTTCTCTTTGGTCTTGTCTTCTGGCTCAAGGCTATGTTAAGGGCTTGTTTGAGGCTTCTGCAATGCTTTGGGTTGGGGATTATTAATTATTAATTTTTTTGGCAAGTTTTCTATTCTGAAGTATCCCAGGCATGTTGCTCTTCATTTGTAAGAAACAAGCCACCAGATGCTATGAATTTGCTTCAGTTCAAAGGAATAACTGTCTTGGGCTGGGAAAACTTCTTGAACTTCAGGCTTAATTCAGCCCAGGGTTTAAATTAATTTGTATTCAAATAGATGATCTTCTTGCTGAGATCATGCACATGAGGTGGTGCTGATTTAGGAGTAACTTTAAAATGTACCTGTGCTGTTCTCTTTATTCAAGAAGAATGAAGTCTAGAAATAGGAGTTAGGGAGTTCTTTCTTGACCAAGTTAGTAACAGTCCTCACCACTTCAGTCTTGTGCATTTTCCAGTGGTGTTTCTTTAGACTATGATCATTTCAGGGTCTAGGTTGGATACTGGGTTGTTACAGCTCAGATTACTTGTATTGAAAGGTATTGACTGCATTGTATGCTTACCTTTGCAAGTACTGTCAGCTCAAGAATTCATGCACTGCAATTTTATTTAGGTATTTGAAATAAGAAATACAGAAGACCTAACTGAAGAATGGCTGCGTGAGAAACTGGGCTTCTTCCATTAAGAAAACCTCTGTGACAAGTATTTATGTACCATCCTGATAATACTGGAACCAGACATGAATACTTACATCTGAAAGAATGCACTGTATTTACATCTGTTTCCTGCAGTATATCTCTTGTGCAAAGTTTGTGCAAAGAATAGCAGGTCTGTCTCCTCGAAGTAACAAATCTTTGCAGGTGTTTCCTTATTTGTACCTGTTGAAAAGGGAATACTCCTCTGCAGGGACTCCTTTTGCACTCTTGTGACTAATATTTCTATAACTAAATTAGTTCAGTTCTGGATTTATAACTATGAACATAATTTGGAAGCTGATGCTAACTTTTTCTGAGCTACAAATGCATCCTTATGACATATACTAGCCATTTATATGCAGAAATAACGTACTGTCACTTACTCCTCAGACTTTTTGACTTAAACATCTTCTCAACTTTGAAAACTGCTCCCTGGAAGCACTTAGTATTACAAAGACAAACCCCTTGCACAGCAGATCTATTCATTTATCTTCCCATCAAGTCCGTGTGAACTTCCTCAAATTCTTAAAACTAATCTTTGTCATTCCAGTAATTCCTCAGATGACTGAGTCAGTCTTACTAAATTTCAGGGCAAAGCTTTGACTGTCTGTTCTCATGCTAATACAGTCTTACAGGAACTAGATGATAACTAAGGGCTGAATTACAACTCTGGTTACTCGTACCAGGTGTCTTGCGTATATAACTTACTACACTGTTAAGAAGTTTACCTCTGCTCACTTCCTGTTATATGAACACCTGTTAATACTGTGTGCCTTTAATTTGTTAGCTTTAAAAAGACTTGAGAATTTTACACTGCCACTTACTACAAATTTGGTAAAAAAACTTTGTTAAAGAATCCACGTGACACTTTTTCCTAGTGCCTGGTGTTGCAGTTGACATCTCTTTAAAAACAAGAGGCTAACCTCCTTTTCTTTGAAATGCCAGTCACCTGCTCCATTTGTAGGAGTCAAGAGGTTAAAGCTTTTCATGATGATGAATGATTTATATCTTTTGTTATAAAAGTTGGCCACACATAGCTTTTGAATACTTTAATTAGTCTTTAACTTTCTTAACTGTTCGTTGGTCAAAATTACATTCCAGATGAAGCTTTTGCATAAGTGATAATTTGATTTTTTCAGTTACTTACAGTTCATCTCTTTGAAACAGCAAATATTCTAATGTGAAAAATAGTATTTAACTTTTATAAATGACCAGTCTTTTTACAGGTCTGTTTTATATTGACTAGAGTAGTTGTCTGATAAGGGACGTGTTCAGCCCATGCAGTGGCAAAGGGAGTGCTCATTGATGGTATCTCATTATCTTACCCATGAGTGTTTGCTGTGCTGCTGAATAAGTATCTGCGTAAGAGCAGCTTCCTGTTGATAACGTACCTTAAAATGCAGCTGCCCTAACAAGGAGGAATGCAGTGTTAAATTTGGAGGCCAGTATTTCATGCTGTGAAACCTTTGCTGAAAGGAGGTTTGTGTTTCATTTGTAAACATACGTTGTGTTAGAGGAATTAGTGTTTTAACACTAAGATCACAAGGAATTCATTTGCAAAGGTCCTCAGTGTTGGTGAATCTCTTCTTAGTTTGATGTTACTGCTCATTTATTTGTATACAAATCTGTCTTGAGAGGAGCATTTCAGAATATATGTTAGAATGATCCAATTAAATTGATCTCTCAGTGTGGGGAAGAAATGTTTGTAATTAAAATTAAATTTCTATGTTAACGTAGTGAACTGGAAAAATCAATTTAATTTCCCTGGACAAAAAAAACCCCTTTGGATTATGAAACTATTGCTTGATTGTTCTGTACCACAGATCAATAAAAACAATGTCTTTTGTGACAAATGATGCATAAATAAGACTTTGGCCTAAAGAACGGTTTCATTCTAAGCATCAGTCTTGAAACAGTGTGGATCGTGTTTTGTTGGTGTTGTGCTAGAGGTAAGGTGTGTCAGAGTACAGCCTGGGTCAGAGGGAAGCTGCCACTTGTAAAGCTCAGCTTGATTTGTGGTGGGGAGAAACTGGATAACTAATCTTTGTCACTGTACTTTGTACACTGGTGGGCTGCCAGCATCCAGCTGCTGCTTGCACAGGTCTTGACAGAAATAGCTGTAAAAAGGGCCTGCCTGTCTCAGGAGGACAGGGGAGGAGCTGCTGCAGTCAGATGGTTGCCTTTGATTTGTCATCTCTGGATCACTCCACCTTCTGCCAAGAAAATACTTGTGGCTGTATCTTCAGGCTGAGTTCAGTTCACTCCGGATGCTGTTGTTGCTTCCATGTAAGGACCTGCTGCCTCTGGTGCTGCCCTGCAGGTCTTGTAGCAAGCAACCAGATCCTGATGTGGTTCACAGCCCTAAAGCGTACTGCCTTGTGAAAGGTGATGTGGATGCTGCTCAGCCCACCAGTATTATTACCCTTCAAACAGCTTTGTTTGGTAGCTGTACCTCCTTCCCCCCTCTGAGCTGTGGAAGTGAGGAAGCAGCTGCAGGTACCTGGAGAATGAATGTGTGGGGGATGTTTGCTGTTCTCTGCTTGTTTGTGGTTTCCTTGGTTTTAATGCAGTTCTGACATCACTGTCAGCTGCTTGCAGTCCTCAGCCCTTGATACAGGTAGTGCTAATACTTGATCAAGCAATGCTGTTAATTATGTCAAAATATCTCCTGCACAACTAAGATTTCTTTTCACAATGTGCTTTCCCCACCTTATCTTTAGAACTGTATTTTCTGTGCTGCTGCCCTCTTAAGATCAGTGGGAGGCAGATCCATCTCCAGAAGGCCAGTATGTTCTGACTGTGCTTCCTAGTGAGTTACCCATCTGTACATCATACTTGTCTTGAGTTTTCAGATCTCTAAAGAGGGTTCAAACTCAACGAATGAATGCTGCTTATGGGAGCCTTTGTAGCTAAAGGTCTGAGTCAGCTTTTTCCATTGGGAGCTCCTATTTTTCAGGAGTTAGTAAGTTGGCCATAAAAACCTTGGCCTGGAGTTAAGGTCTCAAAGGGAGACTTGTGCCACAATTAACCTGGTTTGCTTTAAATATTGAATCAATGACTGGGATATGGTTCTTGTCATCCTATTAATTGATGGTAAGCTGAATTAAAGCATGAGTCTGCACATCAGCCCATAAAGTGGACTTGTGTTGTTTGACTGTTTTTAACAGAAGCCTGAACACTGGTATTTGATGGGTTTCAGTGTTGCTAGTATCATGGATGCTATTTGATCTTTGGGAGGCAATAATGCAGGTGTTGACACCTTTTCACTTCTCCAAAGGAACATCTTATGTGTTTGTACCAGGATTCTTTATTTTTTTCTATCCTTAACTGTAAAACAGTGCAGAAACAATGTTAAACTGGCATGGGGTCTGACCCAACCATGGGAAAGCCAAGGGAGTTGAGTTCCTTGCCTTAGCAGCTGGAAGAGTGGTGCAACTGTTGTTCCAGTGTGTACATCTAGTGACCAATTGGCAGTGTGAGGGGGCACCAGAGGGGTGCAGTGAAGCTCTTGCTCCTGTTACATGAGCCACACTGGGTGTGACCTGTCTTGTAACACCAGGTTTGGCACCGGTGCTGTGGGGGGTAAAAGGTGCCAGAGCTTCACCACCAGCTTTGAGAATTTGGCAATCCCATGAGAATCTCAGTAACCAGCCCAACTTCCACATGCTGTTTAGTCTCTGCTAGTTCACATTGCATGTTTACTTCAAACCAAATCTTTTTTCTTTTGCTAAGCATGGTGCTTGTATTGGTTTAAATAAAACGTTTAATTAAGAGGTTCTGTTGCCCTGTTTTAATTGCAGAGTAGCACATCTAGTGTGCATTGATTCTTGCTGAGTGTTTCTTCCTTTCATGGTCTTTGGAGATGTTTTTTCCGACATTGTTGGGAAAAAAACCCCAACCTTCTAAAGATAATCCAAGGATTTGTTTCTGACAATGCTGAACTGAGGTATTAATGGGCCACAGATTAGACAGGATGAAGTAAACACCACCCCCCCCACCTCAGGTGAGGGGGCTCTGTGAAGGAGAGAATGCACAGCTGCTTCAGCACATCTGGCTCTTGGATGGCGTCTTGGTCACCCAGAGTATGTGGTGACAATCTGTTGCCACAAGCTCTGGGGGGAAAAATCCAAACCAGTTCAGCTGCTGTGGGAGAAGAGTGGTTCTTGGGAACAGCTGCCTAAAGGGAGAGGGGAAAGAAGGAAGGGATGGCTCTCACATCAGAGAGGAAGGTCCCCTGTGGAGTCCTGTGGCATTCTCTTGTTCACTGAGTGTGCTTAACCTAGCAAATGAGGTCATTGTTAACTGCTGCTAGATCATGGGGACAGTAAACCCAAGAGCTGGCTGAAGAGAATTGCAGGGAGATCTGGGGCTGTGAAGGGCAGCTGCTTTCACTCGGAAAAGGTCACTGGCTTGTAATAGTCATGTAAAGGGCAGCTGAGTGGTCATTAGAGCTAGGGGAGGGAATGGGGAACAAAACTGAGACCCTGTGTGCAGCAGCATGTGTCTGTGGGGGTGTGTGTAGCCCGAGTAACACAGCTGGAGCTTTCTCCTCCTGGTGTATGCACAGGCAGCTTGCCTGGGGCTGGAGGCGTTTGCCCTTGACTTGGGGGTGATGCAGAGGAGGACTGGAGTTGGCTCTGGAGGGGGATGCCAGTCAAGGGTTAGGTGAGCCTGCCTGTAGCTCTATCCCCCATGGGGAGTACAAGTTGGCTCCCTCATGCTCCTTACCTGCTCCTCACAGCCGAAAGTGCTGCTGTGTTTGGGTGTGTGTTAGGGTGGAGAAGTCAGGCAGGAGCAGGGAAGGCAGTTACACTGTGCTGTTCAGAGGCAGGGTGGGGATGGTGAGCAGCCTTTTGGTGGGGAGGCAGTGGGACAGAGACCCAAGGCTCTGGGTGTAAGAGTGGTTGTAGTTTGTCCTGCTAGGTTCCTGTAAGGTAAGGATGATTTAAAGTGGCCCTTGTGTGTGTCAAGTGAGTCATCCCCTGTGCTTGTTTGTTTGCACAGTCACATCAGCTGCAGTTTTGGTGATGTCCCCTGCACCTTCTGCAGCAGCAGGGGAGACCTCTCCAGTGTGGGGATGTTGTGGGTGTTGGCTAAGGCACCTCTCTTGATAGCTGCAGGCATGTTGGCTGCTGTAGAGACCCAGCAAACCTTTGGCCTGGTCTAGGGTTGTTCCTGTGTTACAGTAGAAAACAGAGCAAGACTTCATGTCCTAAAACATGGCTGGTTAGGAAGATCAAAGCACTTCGTGTGGGAGGGCCCTGCAGAGGGGTTTATAGGTCGCACTGCTGGAGTTCTTGGATTTTGCTTCTACAGGTATGACTAGTTTGTAATAGTCATTCTCTGCAGGGGCTTCCCTTAGGGCAGGGAACTGCCTTGAGCAGCAAAGGAAGAGCTGTGGAGATGGTACCAGGTCTGTAGAATAACTGCTGCTTCCCTTTCTCCTCCAGAAGGGTGCTGAGCCCAGGGAATCGGTCCTGTGGGCTTATCTGGGCACAGAGTTGTGCTTGTAACCACTGTGAAGGGGGGAGTTTTGTGGGGATCTGAGAGAGGATGCCCTGCTGTTCCTAAACAGCCATCTTGGAGTGCCAGATACACAGGCAGATAGGTTCCTGTGCTTTGCAAGGAGCTGTAGCTCTCAACCATCCTTCTCCAGGTCAGCAGTGCACCTGGGGGCACTGGCAACCTCCCTCTGAGCAGTACCAGGCAGTGGACTGGTTTGGGGTGTGCCTTGCTGGGAGCTTCATTTCCAGCCACGTTGCAATGAACAGCAATTCTGAAGCACAAGCTTGTCATTTCTCTAATTAATAGATGTTTCTAGGGCTCTGTACTGAAAGGCTGAGCACGAGGCTGAGCAGCCACATACCTCACTTCCCTCTGTTAGCATTAAATTTCCATTTTATGGGAAACAGCAGAGGACAACAGTGAAATGCTCAACAGTGACTATTCCCATGTACAATTATAGTCATATCTGTGTAAACTTGGCCACGGTTCCCCTCCCAGCTCTCACAGGCTGCCTTCTATGTCTCCTGTTCCTTTTGGTGATCCTAAGATAACATGATCTTGTGAGGATAACAGTCTGACAGCCACAGTGTGTACGTGTGGCCTCTTGTACAGCCTCACCTTGGGCTGATTATGTCATTAATGTGCCCATAAAGCAAAGCAGATGCTTTAAATACATGTGCATAGATGCAGTTAATCAGTGTGGTCCGTTTTGTCACAGCAGAGGTTGAGGGGGTTGTCTCTGGACTGTTTTGCCATGTTTTGTTCCTTCAGCAAAGCATACTCTGGGTTAACCTGGTTCACCTGTGGCCAGAGGCGAGATGGTGTCACACAGAATGTTATGGAGCTGGGCTGAAACTCCCCTGACAGCTCCAGCAGTTCCTCTGCAGGAGACAGAGGGGAGAAGAGAGCGATTATCAGCCAGCAAGGCTCTGGATGGGGAACAGATGTGAACGCTGGGAAAACAGTATGATTGTCTTTCATGGCAAATTTACTACTGCAGCGGGTGAAGTCCCAGCAAGGCTCCTTGAAAGGGGCACTGTTAACCACTGCGAGCTGCAGCAGGCAGCTCCCTGCATGAATGCAGCTTCTCTTCCCCTTTCTGCAGTACTGAGCTCAACAATTAATATAATGCACCCCTGAAATCCCCACGCTGACCAGCATCTGCTGTTGTCACCTCTTCTCTGCAGAAGAAAATGGGGCAGAAAACGTTCCACTGAAAGGGAAAGGGGCATTAGCCATCCTACGCTTTCCCTGCAGCCTCGCAGGGCAGAAGTGGAGCAGAAAGTTAGGGGTCAGTGCCCTTACTGAGCTGAATCAGGGGCCAGAGAGATTGAGCCTTTCTTCAGAAGGGAGTCTAGTTTTGAATATCCGCCGTTGGAAAATGCTGCTGGATAATTGGAAGGAGAAGGCTCCTGCCTTGCTCACAGAGGCAGCCTGCCTGGCCATCTGTGCCGCCGCAGCAAATCCTGGATTGATTCGCCAGTGTGATTAATTCAGCCAGGATGACTGGCTCAAGGGATCAGCTGGAGTAATATTCATACCCTCCCTCCAACTGTGAGTGTGCAATCGCCTGCTTCTGAAGTACAAAACAAATTATATAGCTGTGCTACTGGAAGACTCAGGAAAAGAGATGCACCAGCTCCACAGCCCCTTTTTCCTTTGCTGGCCCCGTTCTGAGGGCTGTAAGTTCAGCCTAACGCAAGTGGGCTGCTGCTGTCTGTGAGGTGAAGCACTGAAGAGACCTTCTGCATCTTTACACCCTATGCCCATGCTGCTGTTGCCCTCCTTGCTGCAGCTGAGTCCTGAGGTCTTGGAGCTACTGTCCACGTAGCCTGGAGAGGTGGCTGCAGAGAGTGAGCCAGATGCTGTGTCCTGCTCCTGTGCCTGAGGTTTATCACTGGGGGAACTGGTATTGATCTGCACCCAGTGAGGGGCAGGACTTACATCTTCAGAACATCCAGGGAGGTGGATCTCTAGCACTGGTAGAGCCTTGAGCTGATTTGATGATACAGATATGTCCACAGAGATCAAAAGCCAAATTCGTGAAGGAATTTAGAGGCAGATGAACACTTTTGAAATCCTACTTAGTGTGACTGAACGTGAGCCAGCAGTGTGCCCAGGTGGCCAAGGAGGCCAATGGCATCCTGGCTTGTGTCAGACCCAGCCTGCCAGCAGGGCCAGGGCAGGGATTGTGCCCCTGTGTGTCCAGAGAAGGGCAACCAGGCTGGGGAAGGGGCTGGAGGGCAAATCCTCTGAGGAGCAGCTGAGGGAGCTGGGGGTGTTGAGCCTGGAGAAGAGGAGGCTGAGGGGAGACCTTCTCCCCACCTCCCCTGCCCTGCCAGGAGGGTGCAGAGAGGTGGGCGATGGTCTCTTCAGCCAGGGGACAGGAGATGGGACAAGGGGAAATCCTTCCCAGGGAGGTGGTGAGGCCCTGGCATGGGGTTCCAGAGAAGCTGGGGCTGTCCTGGATCCCTGTCAGGATTCAAGGCCAGGTTGGATGTGGCCTTGGACTTGGGGTGTCCCTGCCCGTGGCAGGGGTGGCATTGGGGTGTTTGAGGTCCCTTCGCACCCAAACCAGTCTGTGAGTCTGTTTATTCAGGCTGGTATCTCCACTCTGGTGTACGTTTGGATCAGAATTTACAGTTATTCCTTGAAGAGCAAAGGACTAAGGCTGGCATTTTCAGAGTCATCACCACTAGTTTGGCTATCGCAGAGTGTTTTGGAAACTCCTCGTAGTTCGTTAATGAAACCTGTTCTTAAGTAGCTCTTGAAAAAAGCAATTACTGGTCCCTTTGCCAGATCACACACTGGTATGATGTCACAAGCTGGGGATTGTATGGGCAGCCATCAACAGGAGCTGTACACAGCAAGAGAAAAACAAGCCCTGGTATTAAAAGGACAGGTTGAGTATTGGGTTCAGCCTATTAAAAGGAAACTGTTGCCATCTGACAGTAAATGTTGGAGGGATTGAGGCCACGAGTGGATTCCATAATGAGACGTGGTGAGATGCCTGGCAGCCCCTGTGTTTTGAAACAGAGTTTTAAATGAGCTTCTTGTTTCTCCTGAGACAGACTTTCATGTGCAAAGGAGTTTATAACATTAAATTACTTATGTGGTCACATACATAGAGCCGAAACAGGGATTGTGAAGATGAGAAGTTGGTGCAGTCACAGGGCCAGGGATCTTTTCATCCTGCTGATCAAAGATTGCTCAGCCATCCTCCATCCTGATGGCAGTGAGCTCATAAAGGAGGTAAGCAGGAGAGGAGAGCGTGTGCGTCTGCTGCTTCCAACGTGTGCTTGAAAGGTGTGTGGCAAGTGACGTCTGCTGGATGACACAAGAGGCACTTGGAGAGTCTATTCTGATTTGTAGTCAGGTTTCCTCTCCTGAAAACCCAGTGAGTGAAGTCTTTATTGAAGTCAGCAGGGTTTTTATTACTGAGGTCAGTAGTATGAGACCCTTCCCTGATACCTAGAACTGAAATGACTGTTTTTCCAGGGATATGCTGTTTAAGAATGCAGTTAACCCATGCTTTTCTACCGTGATAATTCAGAGGAACTGCTCTGTAATCTTCCCCCACAGCTCTCTGCCACAGTGCTGTTGCCATGACCTGCCAGAGTTGTCTGTCTTCAGCTAAATCTGCCTTAGGAACAGACGGTAGGACACTGAATTATGACTGATTATATGACTGTTTTCCCATCAGGACAAATACTTGAGAGGGATTTAAAATGAACGGGCACGTTTTTTTCCTTGGGATTCCAATCAGGATTAAACCTTATGAGTATGTGCTACAAGGAAGGTGCATTAAAAGCCATAGACCATCTCTGTGTCTTCTGTGTGCAAAGTTTAATCAGGGAAAATTCTGAGAAAATACTCAGCTGCTGTTCGGTTTGAGACCCCAAATAAAGGAGCAACGTGAGAATTGGTCAGCTCACAAAGACCATCTACAATGCAAGAGATCCTTCAATCAACAAACCTTTGCTGTACAAGATGCCTGCTGCCTTCTGCTTTTCCTGACAAGATAATGGCAGCCAAAGGGTGTGCAAGCATCAGAGGTAACAGAACATTGCATTCCATGAGGCAGAAACAGCATTAATTGCAATGCAAGTACGTGGCCGATGCACCTCCTTATTTCTGTCCCTGTTGCACAACATTGTTGTACAAGAACCTTGTCCCAAGGTCTAACAGCATCTCTGCACCCATCCTCTGTTTCTGTACTGCCCACAGCTCTTCGGGTGTGAATGACCCTCCTGGGTGGCTTGGGAAAAGCCTGGAACAGAGACTTTGAGTTTTGAATGTTGGGTCTTCCAGCAAAGTCCAGCCAAATGGCTTTGGGATCTATGTGTCTGTGCAGCTTGAGGCTCCTCCAAGTAAGAAATAACCAGTGTGTGAATAAACGAGGCCTTTTAGATTGGATATTAGGAAAAACTTCTTCCCAGAGAGGGTGGTTAGGCCTTGGAACGGGCTGTCCAGGGAAGTGGTGGAGTCTCCATCCCTGGAGGGGTTTAAAGGATGGGTAGATGTGGTGCTGAGGTACACGGTTCAGTGGTGGTTTTGGCAGGTTAGGGTGAGGGTTGGACTTGATGATTTGATTCTGACCAAGACAATTCTATGATTCTAATGAAGTGTCATGCAAGTTGGATGTAGAGACATTAAGACTTTGGTCCCCTGTCATTCCTAACTCTCTTCTCAGGAGCGAGGGACAAGGGGCAGTCGGTTGGGAGGTGGCCGTGTCGCACAGCCAGGGCTCCACAGCCACTGCCAGCACCAGCTGCTGCCGTGAGCAGCCCTCCCCATTGCCCGGGCTCTGGCCCTTGCTGTACACGGTTCCTTCCACAGAACACAAACAGGGCAGTGGCTGGCTTCCTACTGCATCCTGTCACTCCGGGACGGAAGGAAACCACAACAGGCTTGGCCTGTACTGATGCTCTTATTGCAGCTGGGCCCTCGGCATGGGATGAGGAGGCAGCAGAGCAGGGGCTGGCTCTGGACACTTGCCTGCTCTCTGCTTTCCTTGCCTTGTATTTAATATTCACTAAGGTTGATTCTTTAATCTGTTTTCTGGGTTTTGCACTGAAATTTCCAAGTGACACCAGAGCAGTTCTATGGGAGTAGTTTGTGGACAAGTGATTTTGTACTGAAAGATCAACTTCATGCTTGCAACAACCGACTTCCTAAGGACAGCTCATCTACTGCAGGTAGATGATAAGGTAAGGGAAATAAAGCTTCTTCTCAGATCTTACTGTGACCATTAATTGTGTGTAAGGCTTTCTGCAGATACCACTGTTCAGTGGTGAATTACCCATGAACCAGCAGCGTGCCCCTGCAGCCACGAGGGCCAACCACATCCTGGGGTGCATCACGCACGACATGGGCTGCCAGTCCAGGGGGGGGATTGTCCCGCTCTGCACTCTGCAGGGGCAGCCTCACCTCAAGTCCTGTTTTGCCTCACCTCAAGTCCTGCACTCATCTCGAGTGCAGTTTTGGGTGCCACAGGACAAGAGGGAGACAAAACTATTGGAGAGTCTCCAGAGTAGGGCAGCAAAGGTGGGGAAGGGTCTGGAGAGGAAGGCTTATGAGGAGATGAAGTCCCTTGGGTTATACGGCCGGGAGAAGAGGAGGCTGAGGGGAGAGCTTCTCCCCACCTCCCCTGCCCTGCCAGGAGGGTGCAGAGAGGTGGGCGATGGTCTCTGCAGCCAGGGGACAGGAGATGGGACAAGGGGCAATGGGCTCAAGCTGCCCCAGGGCAGGGTCAGCTCAGCTGGGAGGGAAAAGTTCTTCCCTGGCAGAGTTGTCAGGGCCTGGCACAGGCTGCCCAGGGAGGGGGTTGAGTCCCCAGCCCTGGGTGTGTTTAACAGAGGGGAGATGAGGTGCTCAGGGATCTGGTTTAGCACAGGACAGGGACGGTTGGACTTGATCTTTTAGGTCTTTTCCAGACTGGTGAGTCTGTAGCGGTCATAGCCCCGAGCTGGGCTGAGGACAAGAACCGCTCAGCCCGTGTTCTGACCGGGCTGCCCTGTGTGGGGCCAGAACGCGGCCGCCATGTTCCGTTCGCCTCCCTTCCTCCTCCGTGGCTTCGCTCAGGGGCGGGGCCGCGGCTGCGCGGCTTCCCGCGCAGCCGCAGCCCCGCGCGCGCCGGGGGCCCCGCCCCCTGGCGGCGAACGATCCCGCCCGCCCGCCGGCCCCGCCGCCGCTCGCCGGGCCGCGCCGCGCCGCCATGGCCTTCACGTTCGCCGCCTTCTGCTACATGCTGGCGCTGCTGCTCACCGCCGCGCTCATCTTCTTCGCCATCTGGCATGTGAGTGCGGGAGAGCGGTGGGGGAGGCGGTTGGGGTCCAGCCGGCCCTCCCGCGCGGCGTGGGGCGGGCGGATGGATGGGTGGATGGATGGGTGGATGGATGTCTCTCTCTCTCTCTCAGGGGCGGCTGCCCCGCGGTCCCTCTGCGGTGGCGGCCGCCGGGTTCAGCCTTTCCCGTGGAGGCGGCAGTCCCGGGTCGCTGTGCCGCGGCGGCAGGCGCAGGCCCTGCCCGCACTGGCGGGCTGCTTGTCTGTCTGTGTGTCTGTCTGTGTGTCTGTCTGTGTGTCTGTCTGTCTGTCCGTCCGGCCGCCGCGCGGGACGCCTTTTCCCGCTCCCCGCCCCCTGGGGCCGCCTCGGCCGGTGAAGGGCGGGAAGGGGGTTCCGCGATGCGCGGGGAGCCGAGCGCGGGCCGGCTGAGACCCCCTGAGGCGCCGCGGCCCGGGCAGGAAACCCCCGCGGGAAGCGGTGGGGGGGGAGGCCCCTTCCGGGCCCATCTCCGCCCGGAAGCGGTTCGGGGGGGCTCAGCCCGGCTCCCCTGAGCGCGGCGGGGCCGTGGAGCTGCGGCCGGGCCCGGGCAGGTGGGAGCCTGGGGCTTGTGAAGGGAACGCGTCCCTGTGCTGGCCTGAGGCGCGCCCGCCGCCGGAAACGGCGTCTGAGCGGGCTCAGCCCTTCTGGAGCGGGGGTGGCGGCGGTTGGGGCTGAAGTCGGCCCGGCTGCTCGTCGCTGAACGGTGAGGCGCTGTGCTCGTCTCACGCCTCGTGCTCAGGGCTAAACACGGTGGAAAGGGCGTTGGAAACGTGCTGCTGGTGGAAGGGGAAAAGGCAGAGTGTGGGCAGAGGTCACCGAACGCCAAGCGTCTCACCTGTGGGGTGATGGCGTTAGGGCTTGACGTGGGAGGAGCTATGTGCACGGAATCACAGGCTGGTTTGGGTGGGAAGGGACCTCAGACCCCCCCAGTGCCACCCCTGTTGTGGGCAGAGACACCCCCCACCAGCCCAGGGTGCCCCCAGCCCCATCCAACCCAGCCTTGAGCCCTGCCAGGGATCCAGGGGCAGCCCCAGCAACTCTGGGCACCCTGTGCCAGGGTCTCCCTGCTCCCAGGGGATTTCTGCCTCCCAGCCCCTCTCCAGTTGCCCTCCTGCAGCTGAAGCACATTCCCCTGTGCCTGGCCCTCCCTGCCCTGGGCACCAGCCCCTCTCCAGCTCTCCTGGAGCCCCTCGAGGGATGGGAAGGGGCTTGGAGCTCTCCCCAGCAGCAGCTTCTCTTCTCCAAGCTGAGCCAGCCCAGCTCTCCCAGCCTGGCTCCAGAGCAGAGGTGCTCCAGCCCGTGGGTCACCTCTGTATCTTCCTCTGGGCTCACTCCAACAGCTCCGTGTCCTTCTTGTCCTGAGGACCCCCAAGCTGGATGCAGCACTGCAGGGGGGTCTCCCCAGAGTGGAGCAGAGGGGCAGAATCCCCTCCCTTGACCTGCTGGTCCCATTGCTGGGGATGCAGCCCAGGACACAGGTGGCTTTCTGGGCTGCAAGTGCACGTTGCTGGGTCATGTTGAGCTTCTTGTCCCCCAGCACCCCAAGTCCTTCCCCTCAGGGCTGTTCTCCATCCATTCTCCACGCAGCCTGTAGTTGTGCTTGGGCTCGCTGAGGTGGCAGCAGTTACACCTCTCAGCTCTGCAGGATGTTACTTTTCACAGATAAAATACTTGTTGCTCCTGGACTGAAGAATCACAAGGTTTCATTTTTTTCTAGATTATAGCCTTTGATGAACTGAAGACTGACTACAAGAATCCCATAGACCAGTGTAACACACTCAATCCTGTAAGTACCTGGAAAAATTATATATTTTGAAAATAAATATACATAAACTGCTTATTGTTTGAGTTACATGCTGTAATCAAATGAGGTGCTAGAACTGCACCTGGGTTGAGAAAGCCTAGCTGTTCCATAGATGTTCTAGGGAAAGTTCTTTGTCTGATTCTTTACTTTCCACTTGAATATTCTGACTGTTATTAATCTGCTGCTGATCTTGTCAGCTGTCATACTAACATTCTTTCAATCTGCTTTCTACATTTTTCGGCCCAAAGACAGTTGAAAAGGTCAAAAAGATTAAAAGAGTCAAAATTGCATTGAAGGTGTGTACTGCTTTTTGGTTCAATGTTTCTTTAATGCCACTTCCCCTTCATTTCGTTAGGAACATGTGTAGTACTATGAGGCTGTTTTGTTTAGTCTGCCTGTCCATCTGCTTGTTCCTTGTTCCGTGGGGTTCACAACGACTTCATGGGCTTCCACGCTCTGCCCGGTCCGATCCCGCTTGCTTACCCAGTGACGCGGGGAAAACTGTTACATGCCTATTCCATCTCTCCTTTTCCTGAGCTGAAGTACCTGCAGTTAGAAAGTAATAATTTTCAGGTGAGACTTACTGAACTCTGAGGTTGTGGGAGACTAGTTTGTGGGGTTTTTTTAAGCATCAGCTGGGTAAATTCTGGTCTTGTTTGAGAATCTGGGGGCGCAGTGCGCCAGGCAGCATCGCCACCTCCTTGTTTTGTGTTCCAGGATCAAGGGTGTATCTTGGTCTCCTCCCTTGGATGCAACTCTGGTGCTCCTTGGTTTGTGGAAAGTGTTTGAGGCAAACTCTGTGCTTGAACAAATAATGAAAAAAATCACAAAGTTGGAAAAGATCTTTAAGCTCATCGAGTCCAACCATCCCTGTCCTGTGCTAAACCATATCCCTGAGCACCTCATCTCCCCTCTGTTAAACACACCCAGGGCTGGGGACTCAGCCCCCTCCCTGGGCAGCCTGTGCCAGGCCCTGACAGCTCTGCCAGGGAAGAACTTTTCCCTCCCAGCTGAGCTGACCCTGCCCTGGGGCAGCTTGAGCCCATTGCCCCTTGTCCCATCTCCTGTCCCCTGGCTGCAGAGACCATCGCCCACCTCTCTGCACCCTCCTGGCAGGGCAGGGGAGGTGGGGAGAAGGTCTCCCCTCAGCCTCCTCTTCTCCAGGCTGAACACCCCCAGCTCCCTCAGCTGCTCCTCAGAGGATTTGCCCTCCAGCCCCTTCCCCAGCCTGGTTGCCTTTCTCTGCACTCGCTCCAGGACCTCAATGTCCTTCTTGTAGTGAGGAGCCCAGAACTGGACCCAGCACTCGAGGTGCAGCCTCCCCAGTGCCCAGTACAGGGGCACAATCCCCTCCCCACACCTGCTGGCCACACTGGGTCTGACACAAGCCAGGATGCCATTGGCTTTCCTGGCCACCTGGGCACACTGCTGACTCATATTCAGCCTTCAGTCACCCAACACCCCCAGGTCCTTCTCTCCTGACAGCTCTCCAGCCAGTCTCCCCCAGCCTGTAGTGCTGCAGGGGGTTGTTGTGTCCCATGTGCAGCACTCTGCACTTGGCCTTGTGAAACCTCATCCTGTTGGTCTCAGCCCATCCGTGCAGTCTGTGACCAACAGGTAGCAAAGAGCAGGTGGTTCCATAGAGCAGGTTTTTAGTGCATTTCTCATGGGTTTTACTTTAGCCCAGGGTCACAGACTGAGGTAGAACGTAGGGACAGTGTAGCCTGGACTGTCACTTCATGGTGTTTTGGAGAGTGAAGCAAATTATTCAAACAAAAAAGGATTTTTACAGTAGCTGGTGGGTGGGGGGCTTCATGTTAGACATGTGGAACCTAAACTGACAGCAAGCACTGCAGCAGGTGGGGAGGAGAAGGGGTGGGAGGCAGCGGGCTGCAGCTCGGAGGGTGAGGTTTGCTGCTCAGGTAGCTGTGCATCTAACAGTTTCCCTTGCTTGCCCTGTTTTACAGCCATTTCTGCTACACTCTGGGGGGAAGGCGAATTCTCATTACATTTCTGCATTATGATCTTACTGCAACCTCTGAAGTATTATAATGCGCATGCTTAACGCAGATATTAACCTGTTACCCACCTGCATGTTTACTGGTATGATTAGAAGTATTAAATAACCCAATACTTGCTGGTCCTCTGAAAGTAGTTCAGCTGCTAAAAGTGAAGATCCAGACTCAAAGGGATCTGGTACCTGATGCTGGTCAAACTCCCTGAGGTGTCGTTTTCCTGTACAAAGAATCAAAAATCCTGGTAGGAATCAAGAGACCTCAGTAGAAAGATTAGCCCAGAATAGTAACTGCTTAGTACAGTGTTGGTGCCTGCTCTTCCCTGCTCCTATTATAGTAGCATCTCTTCTCAGCACCACGATTTCTTCCTCCCTCGCTTCTCTGAGAAGTAGAACTTAATCTTCCTTTAGGACAGCCAGGGAGGATAAGCAGGAAGCAGCAGGTTTGAGCCACACAGGTGTTCTGGTGTGGGAGTAAGGTGTCATAAACAAGAGAAATAAAAATATGGTTTGAGATGCATAGTTAAATAAAGCACAGCCTTTTCAGACCTGGTAGATCTGTCTCAGCAGGCTGCCCAACGCAGTGTGCTTTGAGTAGGGTGGTTGTGGTTCTACTATAAATAATTGCTGAGTTGTAAATGGTAAGTATGTGGAGAGGGATCTGGATGTAAAATATTTACCTGAAACGTTTCCTGTGTGACAGCTTATTGTTGTTGATGTTGATGTGAGTTTATTTGATTTCATACTCTTCTTTTAGAGAAGCAGAGTGTTGTAGCAAAGTAGGAGGTGAGAATGTCTGCTTGTTGGCAGGCTTTGGGTTTTTAGGAAGGTATTTTGGGGCTCTAAAAGATGCCTCTGCTCAGAGAGCAACAGAAATGATGAACACTGGAACTTGAGTGGAGTCACCCTGTGCAGCGTGAGGTCAGCCAGGAAGTGGGGCAGAGGGCTTGCAGCACACACACACGTGCACCTCAGCACTGGCAGGTGCAGCCTTTGGGTAGAAGTGGAGTATTTTTCACAGGAGGAGAGGTTTTAGCAGGTCTGAGTTGAGAAGTGAGAAGCTTACGGATTGATCCTGAGTTGGGGGCGTACACGATCGATCCCCCTTTGGGGTGAGGGGCTGGGGAAGGGTGTGAGGTTTTCGCTGGCTCTTTGCATGTGTTCAATGGATGCTCCTCCTGTTAATAACACTAATACAACCTGGCATCTCCTGCTTCCTGTGACTCCATAGCGACTGGTAATTAGCTCTGTGGGCTGCAGCTGGATAGCATGATGCTCTCAAGCATGCACCTCAGGTACTTGTGAAGGAGAAGGAAGCCGGCTCATACCCCCCCGAACTGTACGTGTGTGCTGCTCCCTTCCCTCCTGCAGCACGTCCCTCTGCAGACCCATGTGCTGCTCATTTCCTTTGATAAAGCTCTGCCTGGGAGATCACCTCTTGGTGATAGCTGGGATCTGCAAAATTCCATCAGTGTGAACACCCAACCAAAGCT
Source organism: Gallinula chloropus (assembly GCF_964237585.1). Taxonomy (NCBI): domain Eukaryota; kingdom Metazoa; phylum Chordata; class Aves; order Gruiformes; family Rallidae; genus Gallinula; species Gallinula chloropus. The sequence continues at coordinate 912,864 of NC_140099.1, read as the reverse complement.
GCAAAACAGTAAAGAAAAGACAAACCACCTTTTTTGCCTATAAACCGCTACATGGAGCATGTTGATATTTCTCTGTTGCATGAGCAGAAATATCTGGATGGTCTCTTCCCTTGTGAAGGTCACGTATAAAGCGTGGAATCAGTCAACAGGCCACTTAATTTAATGGAAGTGATACAAATCTATTGATCTGAGCATTGAATTCCATAAATTTTTCTTCCTGGTTCATGAATACCACGTGAAAACAGCAAGGCACGTACCAGCTGGTTGCTGTTTTCACCTTCTGCACTCTTGTTCTTGTTAGATGTTGTTTTATTTAATAACACTTCTTTAAACAATAGCTTACCTCCAAAATAGATTAAGCACCACACGTTTTTGGGAAACTTCTAACTCATCTTTTTCTTTTCCAGCTTGTACTTCCAGAGTACCTCATCCATGCATTCTTCTGTGTTATGTTTCTCTGTGCAGCAGAGTGGCTTACACTGGGTCTCAATATGCCTTTGTTGGCTTATCATATTTGGAGGTAATATTGATGAGTCTGGTATCCCTGTGCTCATGTTGTTTGTTACTCGTGCTCCTGTTGAGGTGTTTCCTGTCAAGTGTTCTGTGTCTCTGGCAAATTAAGGTGCTTTCTGAGACGATGTGCAGGAAGTTTGTGTCATGGCTGTGAAATAAGAACCATCCCTTTGCTTTCTCAGTCTTTGTCTGTTGTTCTCCCGTGCTGTGCAAGAAGGGAGGGGTGTGTGTGTTTTAGACCTGTTGGCATTGTGCTGATACTGTGGGATGCCACATGTCCTGTTTTCCTCCCACTGCTAAGCCTTGGGCTGGTGTTGGTCCTGTGTAGGTGTCCTGGTTTGGGCTGGGATGGAGTTAATGTCTTTTCTAACAGTGGGTAGATGCCCTGTTTGGGAGGCAGGCTGAGAGCAGTGCTGAGAGCAGCCTGAGGTTTCTAGCTGTTGCCCAGCAATTAAGGGCTCTTTTGGTCGTTCATATCTCCCTACTAATGAGAAAGGAGGGGACACAGCCAGGACAGGTGACCCGACCTGGCCAGAGGGGGTGTTCATGCCAGTCACGTTGTGCTCAGTATAAAGGGGGCTGGGGGGAGGAGGGGGCGGCTCCAGGACACGTGGTGTTCGGGGCAGGTCGGGTTCTGGGGTGTCTCTGGGCTGCTCGGCCTGAGCTGTGTGGGTCAGTGAGAAACTGCACTGTGCAGCACCAGTTCCATATACTTTTTGCTGTAAAGTCCTGTTACCATTGTTATATCCATCTTTCTGCTATTCTACTAAACTGTCCTTATCCCAACCTGCAGGGTTTTGGTTTCTTGGTTTTGTTTCTTTTTTCCCTTTTTTCCCTTTTTTTTCCCCCCCTTTTTTTCCTTCCCATTTTTCCCCTTTTTTATCCCCCCTTTTTTTCCCTTCCCCCCCTCCCCCCTTCCTTTTAAAGAACAAACGATTGCATGGTGCTCTCAGCTGGGGCAAAACCACACAGTAGGTTAAAGGGAACCCAGGCAAACTGCTCCTGCTGCACAGCTGCAGCTGGGCTCATCCTGGTGTGAGCAGGAATTTGGGGGGGGGAGCAGAGGTGGGACCACTCCTTTGGCCAGTATAATCCATGTGTATTGACCTGTGAGTCTGTCTTTGGCACAGCAGCCACATGTGTTGTACTAACGAGGCAGTAGCTTACGTAGGCTGTACGTTGGTGTCTCCTCCAGCTCTTCCAGCCCATTCATAAGGAATCCCCTGTTTCACTGGTGTGTAGACCTGTCCCATCTCCTCCTGGTGTCCCTGAATTCAGCATTGTTTGAGGCTGAGGGAAGGTGTCACAGCACCGTCTGTCACAGCTCTTGTGTGGGTGTGTTTTCTTCAGAGCTTCGTGTTGCTCTTGCAGCCACCTCCTACTCAGAGCTGATGGACTCTGCTGCAGGGTGCGATTCACAGCTTGGTTCAGCTTTTACTTGGTGGGTGAGGGGCAGGATCTGAGGTTTCCCATCACCACAAAACTAACTGTGTGTTGCTTTCAGGTACATGAGTCGACCTGTGATGAGCGGCCCTGGTCTGTACGATCCTACAACCATCATGAATGCAGATATTTTAGCCTATTGCCAGAAGGAAGGATGGTGCAAATTAGCTTTCTACCTTCTATCATTTTTTTACTACCTATACGGGTAAGTTGGTTGGGGGGTTTTCCCCCCTCTGTCTCCCATTTAATCCTCAGTCTGAAATTTTGACTTGATGCACCAGAGAAATTTTGTACAGAGGAATATAGATAGTGCTGACTCTGCTGAAAGGGGAATCCACAGTCATCATTTATCCTGGTTTAAAACACAAGTCTTAATTTGGTTGCAATTGCAGTTGGGAATCTGCACACCATGGCCAGACTCAAAAGAATCAGAGAATCCCAGACTGGTCTGGGTTGGGAGGGACCCCAAGGATCACAGAGCTCCAACCCCCTGCTACAGGCAGAGACACCAACCTCCAGGCCTGGAGCTACACAAGGTTGCCCAGGGCCCCATCCAACCTGGCCTTGAACACCCCAGGGATGGGGCACCCACCCCCTCTCTGGGCAGCCCCTTCCAGCCCCTCACCACTCTCTCTGTACAGAACTTCCCCCTAATATCTCATCTCCCCCTTCCCTCCCCCAGCTTCACTCCATCCCCCTTGTCCTGCCAGTCTCTGCCCTTTAACAAGCTGATTCCCCTCCTGTTCCTCTGCTCCCTTCAGGGACTGGGAGGCTGCAATGAGGTCCCCCTGCAGCTCCAAGCTTTTTGTCTTTTAAGCCTAATACTGCAACCCCCCAGTGTTTTCATTAAGGAGCTGGAATGTCAGTGTTTCTAGAATAAGTGGGTATTTTGGTGTGAACACGACTACTACTTGTTGGAGTCTGTCCGAGAGCAGATCCTCCTTCCACTGCTCCTTTCAGGCCAAAAGCCAGTTGGGTGCTTGGTGTCACATCTGTTCCTGGTGGTGTGACGTGGGAAGGGGTGTGCAGTCCCTCTCCACTGGGGGCTTTGTGGGCTCCATCAGTTCTTGTCTTCATAGTACCACCCTCCCTGTGCTTGGAGTATCATCTCTCGGCACAGTCCACATACCTCACCCCGATCTGCCCTTCCAAAACGTGACTGAATAATTAATTAATCGTGTAATGCTAATCAAAATGCATGTCTTTAATATTAATTATTTTCTTTCCCAGCATGATTTATGTTCTGGTGAGCTCTTAAGAAGACGTTCAGCAAGCTTTGTTCCAGTTAAGTGCATGCAAAAAGCCACACACCATGGATTCTGTACAAGAACCTCGTCCCGAGATGAAACCCGGAACCCGGTGACGGCGTCTGCGTCACAACACGGCTCCTCCCCTATTTTTAAAATATTTCCACATTTTATACTTGTGGAAAGACTCTTTTCTTATATTTTACTGGATCACTGAACTAAAATTACGTGTAAATTAATATAAAGGTTACTGGGGTTTGAGAAGTTTGCACTCCACAAGGAACAGTCGTGACCCGTGAGTAGGTACCCGTGACCGGCTAGCCGTAGCGCACTAGCGATTCTCTTTAGGCTGAGCTTCGTAGCAGCTCATTTGGACTTGTGTTTCCCACTCTTAATGATCAATCAGTGCTGTTGTGCCTCTTGGTGTCAAGAGATGACTTCACAGGTGCAATTGCAAAAATAGGAGACTAGTTTTGTTTTCATTTTATGTTTGTTTTCTCTCTGGTTCATCTTTCCTTCTCTTATGCACGGTTCAGACTTTGATGTTTGCACCAGCCTGGCTTTAATTTTGAGCAAATTGCCTATGGGGACATTAAGTTATCCACAAAGGAATTAATTGAAATGATTTATTATTATTTTTAAATTTAATACCTGCGTGGTCTTATTAACAACAGGACAAACCTACAACATTTATCAAGTCCAGTGATGAAAACATTTGAGTTTGAGTAATACTCCAGACCGTTTCAAAGCAAAAAGTGAGGTTGTGAAACTGCCCTGCTGTTCCTTAGTGCAATAAAGAATAAAACCATCTCTGATTCAGAAACGTTTCCTTTTGGGTTGTTCAGTTTTTAAACTGAACCGATTCTTGCTGGATTCCTTTGGGTGGTTTGTGATGGATAATTGTGTTACCTTCTAAAGAGACCCAGGAATCATCTTACACCTGGAAAAGGAAAGGTCTGGTTTCCTCTTGGTTTTTATTTTTACTATGGGGCTGTGGATAAGCAGTAGGTGATGGGAGGGGGGGGGGGAGAGAGATTCCAGCCCCATCTGGACACCGACCTGTGTGCCCTGTCCCAGGGACCCTGCTTGGGCAGGGGGTTGGACTGATGGACTCTGGAGGTCCCTTCCCACCCCTGTGATTCTGTGATTTTTCCTGTTGAATATTCGTTTCCCTGCTGCTGAGCTCCTTGGGAGGCTGCTGTCAGATGTGACTCCAGCCTGCGTAAGCAAAACTAATTAACCCTTTCCTGTCTCTGTGTATTGTTTGAGCCCAGTTACACACTGGAATAAACAACACAGGAGTGGGGCTGAGAACACCCTCCAGCTGTGCGGGTTCCACCCAGGAAGGGTCAGTAAAATGTGTGTAAAATGTAGCGCTGACAGGCTTTACACATCCAATGTGAAAGCACACGTCTGCCTTACATCAGGTTTACTGTAGGGGTACTTGTGATGGATGTGTAGCTACAGTACCAGTTGCTGTGTACACAGAGCACAGACCTGCTGTTAATCGGTTTGGGGACATTCAGGAGCCAAAAGATTAAGGAGAAACTAAGGAATGACTTTTTTCTCTCTGTCAGGGAGTTTCCTGCTGAGCCGTGGGCAGTGCTTTGTATCCCAGGCACTCCCTGGCAAGGATTAGGCAGGGAGCATGGTTCGGATACTTTGTTTTTCTGGCTTGGGTGCTGGGGACTCCTGTCAGGGAAGGAACAACCTCTATTTTGGGCAAAGTCGTTTCTGTGAGGGACTCTGTGCTGTGGAACCTGAGAGTTCCTGTCTGCCTCAGGCAGGGATGAGGATGGGCAGTAAGAGCTCAGTAACTGCAATCTGTAGAAATCACCTTTAAACACGTGTGCCCGTGTCAGGGTTCATGTAACCCGCTAAGGGAAGGCTGGAAGCTCTATAGTTAGCTAAGCAGAGTTCTACTTTGACTCAAACCCCCTGGTGCTGTGACAGTCTCACGTCACAGCTTCTGCCTGGAGAGTCACCAGAACTATGAAAACACCCCCAGCCCCCTGGGGAGGTGACCCACTGACCCAGCAGGATGGCAGCACCAGCCCTGCCCAGGTGGGTTTCCTGGAGCACTTGGGAGGGGGAAAGCACTCAGAGAAGTAACTACAAGGAGGAGGAGATGGGGACATAATGCTGCTGAGCTGAGAATCACTTCAGCCCAGGGGCTTCCTCTGACTCTTGGTTTGTGCTACGGCAAGAGGTGTGGTTCACACAGACCATCTTCCCAGGGCCAAACCTCACCTCACAGGGCATCAGAGGACACCTGGGCACTGAAGTGGGGTATCCTGATCATTGCTGCTTCTGAGCAGGTCAGAACTAGTTTAAACGTTTTCTCAAGGAGCTTGTTCACCTTCTCTCTCTCCAGGAGTTAGATGGGAGGGATGTGAACTGGTAGACCTGCTGGGACAATTCTCTCCAGCTCACAGTTCAGCGTTATGGACTCGCTCAAGTGGCAGCTGGCAGAAACCCTGTGCCAGGATCTCACCCTGCAGTGACAGTACAGGACTCATAACTCCCCCCAACTTGTTTTGGCACAGATCTTCAGTCTTCCCTCACAGGGGATGGGGGGGATCTTACTCTGCAGCGCTGCAGTTCTACTCTTGGTGTGCTCTGTGATCGTTAGGAATGAGTCCCTGAGGGGGGAGCACTCCAGGAGGAAAGTTTCCATGCTTGACTTCCCTTGAATTCCCAGATGGAGGGGAGGGGTTTTTGGAAAGAACACCAGTGGTACAGTTTTTACGTTGCTATGTAATCCTAGCCTGACTTTCCCCCCTTCCCCTTGTTCCTTCCCCTACATGGTGGAAGTTGGCAGGCACAGGCAGCCCTGAGGAGTTACAGGCTATTGTTTCCTCCCCTCCCATCCTTCCCTCACACCCCATTCTCACTCTACAGAGAACAGAGACAAAGTCAAACTGCAATTCAGTCGCTGCTTTGACAGCCCAGCCTCCCTTCACTCAGTAACTTCACCCAAGGAGCCCATGTGATGTCAGCATGAAGTCATCAGTGTGCTCCTACAACAGCAGCAGATACATACACCATTACACGTGATGTAGACATTGTGTAAGTCATTACTTTACCAAAACCAGACTCACTAAGCACACAGGCCACCAGCAGAATGGCAACAGACACTTCCATGTATTTGTAAGGCAGAAAGTACTAAAGATGGTTAAATAGAGGAAGGGGAATGTCCTTGTAGGGTTTTCTTCCCCCACCCCAATATTTTCCACGTGGATGCGAAAGCGAGTGGCTGTGTCACAGCGATGAGACACCACAGAGGTCAAGAGGGGGATGGTTTGGCCATGCAGACACCAAGCTCCAGGGTGCCAGGATGGGTTATCGCGATACCGACCTCAGTGTGGTGTCCTGTGAGGTCAGGTAGGCAGCCAGGTTCTCTCGGAAGTCGTGGAGGTAATTGTATTGCTGGAAAAAGCACAAGCAGATGTGGAATGAGGGTGTTATGTGTTTGGAAGAGGCACTACCCAGCTCAAAAAGCTGCTCGATACCCCAGGATGAAAACTGCACCCCCCACCCCAGTCTGTTTGTTCTCCTTGTGCTTATTCCAAACCCTCTGGAATGTTTCACTATCAGCCAGAGATGACTTGGCTCCTGGGGATCCCCATTAAGGGTGCAGGTGAGCACAAGGGAACGCAGAACATGGGCCTTGGTAGGTGGGAGCTTTGTGTCAGCAAGGGCTTCAAGTTAAAACCTTTGTTCCTACCCTCCCCTTCCTCTTCAGCCAGGGCTGCAAGCTGCTCCCCCTGCCCCTTTGGTTTGTGGGAAATGGATGTTCCACAAGTAGCTTCAAGAAGATTTGCCTTCTAGAGAAGCTGCCTTAAGGCTGCATCTTTGGTAGCTTTCTCCTCAGAAACTACCACCTTGTTAACTTCTTAGCTGCCAGCTCCTCTTTCCTGTACACAGAGCTGTTTTAAGAGTGTAACATCCAGGGCTTGTGGCAACAGAAACGTGTTCAGAGTGGCTAAACCTCTCATCAAAAGAAAAAAAAAACCCATTATGTTCCACAACTTGCTCCACACAGGATTTAACACTGATGCCTGGGATGCTCCTTAAGGTGCCTGCCAGCATCTCCATGTGGGAGCTACAGAGCTGAACAGTTACAAAGGTGGAGCAAAGCCCAGACGGGAAAGGCAAGCAGATGTCTGAGGTGTGAGGAGCGTGTGAGCAACAGGAAGCTTGGTGACAGCAGCTTGGTGAGGGGGGAGAAGGGGGGAGAGTAATACACATTTCAGGGCGTGCGTTACCTGCTGTAGCCTCCTTACCTTGATGGTCTGTATCGCCCCAGCCCCTCTCAGGTTTCTGAGGCTGTCTATGGCTTGCTGCGGCGTCAGTGTGTCCGAAAGCTGAAGCAGGAGACACGCAGCCACTGCAAGGGAGAGGTGCACAGGCACGTGTGCTACAGAGCGCCCCGTGCTGCACCCAGCAGCCCTGTGCACAGCAGCAGGTTTGCTCTGGGAACAGCACTCTAGTAAAACTCAACCCCTTCTATCAGCATCATGGATCTCTTGGATCCTCTGGTGAATGCTGCTTCTTGGCACTGCCCCACTCTGCTGCTGCTCCTGCCCATGCACACAGGCTTTGGGAGGAGGTGAAAACCCTCCCATTGCTTCCCCACTGCCTGTCCAGCAGCATCTGGGAAACAAACTCTAGGCTTTTCAGGAACAAGTCCCAGTTAATTCCCCTTTGCATCTGCTGACCACACCTGCTGTTCTGGGAGTATCACCACCCCTTCCTCCTGGGGTGCACACAGTAACTAAAGCTTTAGGGGGAACATTGGGCTGAAGAGAGGTGCAAAGGAACAGGTTCATCTCCTTTTCTTGAGGAGATGCTCAGGGAAGAGGGGAAGGTGCAGTGAAAACTGAGAAAGACTCAGATCATAAGAGAGAACTTTCTAGCAGCCTCACTGAGAAACTGACCCTGCCTGACCCTCTGTCCTCTCCCCTACGTACTCTGGTCTGTACCATGACACACACATACGTCACTCAGCACCAACAGTTTCCATACAGTTAATGTTACCACCTTTGACACCCCCTGTCCCAAGAAACGGGCCCAAATAGTAACCGGCCAGCTCCCGGCAATGGCAATTTGCATCGGAACCACAGGGAAACCTCAGGCAGGACTTGGCTCCTTTAGGCAGTGCTGACTCATGAGAACAGTAAGATGGGTCAGGTAGTTGTGCATTGAGAGGGGGAAGGCAACTGCTTACCGAGGCACGAACGTCCCAGGCCACCGTAACAGCTGAAAGAGAAGAAAACACGTGGTTGTAAAGCTGTAGCACTGCCACCCCCAGAGACACCTCAACATGTAAATATACAGACAAGATACTTGTCTGAGTATGATCCAGAGCAGCAGTGGTACAAGAAAGCTGGAATAAGAATTTCTATAGGAATACCTACAGGACTATCTATCTCCTGTTCATTCTTCAGACCTTCCTTAGGCAGCACCTTTCTAGAGAAACTGTGATTTTGAAGTTCCCCTTCAACTGGTGGCAACAGTCCCAAAGGCACAGGAGGACAGGCAACAGCACGAAGAAGCACAAACCCAATCCTCAAGAGGCTCAAACTCAATCCTCATTACATCCTACTCCAGACCAAGGTTTTGATGGGAACTGTGAGCTCACAACAGCAGTGGGGCTCTGCACCAGCGGGAAGCCCAAGGACCCGGTGGCTGGCTGTGCAGGGAGCTGCCAGCAGGAACACAGAACTTGGAAAGCTCTTCCCCTTTACCCTGAGCTCTGCTCTAAGGAGCTAAAGAAATGTCTTCAAACCAGTTTCGTGCCATTTAGGAGTGAATTTTGCACTGCTGGGACCCACTGAGTCCCTGAAAAACAGCCCTCTGACAACACCTGCTTGAGCTCACAACCCACACTGACACCTGACAGCCAACTGGGCTAGCAGCAAGGAGACTCAGGGTGCCATTCATCACCCAATTGGAAGCCCTCACTGGACAGAGCAAGGGGAAATGGGAGATTCAACTCTTACAAAGGAAAAGGGATTAAAAAGTATTACCCAGTATTGTTTCAACTGGTCACATATCTAGAGAGAAGCTGGTGTCTTTCACAAGGCTGAAAGGGAAGCAGCCAGAACCTACTGTATGATTGTTTTCCTGCTACTTTCCAGGCAGCTTCTGAGCTCTTCCAGGATGCTGCAGCACTTGGCAATGTCAGGAGCGTCCCCATCAGGAATAGGATAGTGGTGCACACAGAGCCCATGCTGTTGGTAGGCGTCTAGGAGGTTGGGTACGCGGTATTTTAAGAGCTCTCCTCTGGTACAAAGCACAAATATATCCTGGGTCCCATAGTTCTTTAGTTCTTCTGCCAACAGATGAAGACACTTTTAAGTAAACAAAATCCTATCAAGCCTAAGGATCAACAGATAAGCTCCTTGGTACTGATTCTCTTGTTTAATCTTTGAGGTTAAGACAATAGGAGGTAGCAATTCTGCTTGGAGCAGTGTTTACTCCTGCCCAGTCTCCCCCACTTGTGCCTTCAGGTAACCCACAGGAGGAACTGTCTCTGTCCCAAAGACAAGTCCTACTAGAAAGCACAGCCAAGCTCCAAACAGGCTGTGAACTGCCACCAGCTCAAGCATGATCCTGTCCCATCTCTGGCTGCATCCAAGCACCATGGGGTTTTGCTCTCAGCCTCTGCTCTTCTAGCATTTATAGATGAATACTTGGCACAAACCTTTATATAATTCCATCTTCTCTATCCCAATCTCACTTTTCTCTGGGAAGGGGAGATTAAAGTTTGAAATTCATCTTGATCCTGGCTGCTTTGAAGGAGCTTTTCTCCTGCATGAGCCTTAGCAGACCTTATGGCTACTGGGAAATATCCACAGATGCCTGTACAGCTCCAGCCTGGAAATATCCCCAGCTGGAGTCCTGTGTCCAGAGCTGGGGCCCAACACAAGGAAGATGTGGGGCTGTTGGAGAGGGGTCAGAGGAGCCCTGGGGATGCTCAGAGGGCTGGAGCAGCTCCCCTATGGAGAGAGGCTGAGGGAGCTGGGCTGGGTCAGCCTGAAGAAGAGAAGGCTGTGGGGGGACCTCACTGCAGCCTCCCAGTCCCTGAAGGGAGCAGAGGAACAGGAGGGGAATCAGCTTGTTAAAGGGCAGAGACTGGCAGGACAAGGGGGATGGAGTGAAGCTGAAGGAGGGAAGGGTTAGATGAGATGTTAGGGGGAAGTTCTTTACAGAGAGAGTGATGAGTGGCTGGAACAGGCTGCCCAGAGAGGGGGTGGGTGCCCCGTCCCTGGGGGTGATCAAGGCCAGGTTGGCTGGGGCCCTGGGCAACCTTGTGTAGCTCCAGGCCTGGAGGTTGGTGGCCCTGCCTGTGGCAGGGGGTTGGAGCTCTGTGACACTTGGGGTCCCTCCCAACCCAGAGCAGTCTGGGATTCTCTGATTTATTCAATATTTGATAGAGGAACCACAGAGAAAGCAGCACTGCACAGCAGAAAATGAAACCTGGTACTCATAACGGTGACCACTAAGATGTTTCCTGTATCTTCAAGCAAACCACAACTCAGAAAAACATTTCTGTCACACTCCCAAACCCTGCCAAGAATCACTCTGCACTCTGACATCACAGCACGTGGCATCCATGGTAAAACCCCACTGCTTTAAATACCTGCTGTTGGATCCTGCAGCTCCCACCATCTCCAAACTATGACAAAGTAAACCTCTAGCTTCTTAGTAACCTCTGCTTTCGGATTACCTGCACGTTCCTCTTGCCTGTTGCGTGGGATAAGAGGCACTTACTGGCCAGAAGACTCACCTATATCTTTCTGAAGATTTCTTCTGACATCCTTAAACCTGCAGCCTAAAACAAATGACAAATGACAATCACTGCTCCAGGTACGTGATGTTCCTGGGATGGCTGCTACAGCTGGAGAGCAGAGCACAAACCTCCCATAAAACCAAAGCAGCCAACAAAGCCACCCCCCAAATAAAACTCAGGTCTTATTGTTGGAAGCAGAGCACTGGTGCAGAAGATGGTTTGAACATTATTATCTGTGTAATACTGTAATGGAGTAGGGTTTAAAAAAAATCCTGCCAAAGTTTTTAAGCTGCTGTGTATTTTCCAGGTGAATTTTTTTGATATTATAAATCACAGCACAGCTTAAAAAACCCCCAAACAACCCAACACCACAAAACAAGATAAACCAAAACAACTTCAACAATTAAAAGTGCTGGATAGAGATCACAGAAGAGCTGTCAGGTTGACTGACAGGAAAGTAAGTTCCTTGTTCTGTAATCCTCAGCACAAATCAGATTAGGAATCCTCTGTACTATTCAATCTTCAGCATATTTCCATTTCCTCCTCAATTCAGGCTACTGAGGCCTTTTTTTCCAAGCCTTTGGTTTGTGTGATGTAACTGCTCCAAATATTTCTGTCTCCCCTCCTTTGCCTGCAGCCCCATAAGCACACAATCTTTACCCCTGCCCTGACAACAGGCAAGACCACATGTATCTTGAAATGCCTTCTGGAAGCATGACAACAGTTCAAGAGCTGCATCAGCAAGGCTATGGCTGGAGGTTAGATTAAACAGCTATTATATGAACACTCCAGGTAGCTAAAACCCAGAATCCAGCTAATTTTTGGTCTCCATGTTAGCTGGCATTCAAGCATTATATCTTTATCCCTACATCACGGTCATGGTGGTGCAACCCAGACACTAAGGAGAGCAGTACAGAGCCCTCAGCACAGGGAGTGAGGGAAGCTTCAGCTCAGCATGTCTTATAAAGGAATTATTTGTCATAACAGTCTTATCTCACTGTGCTGCTTGTTATAAACAATAAAGCAGGCTAAAAAGCTGGATATTTTAACTGGTAATTAAAGATGATTGCTATTCTCTTCTCACTCTGCTATATCACCTGACATCAAGATATTCTCTAGATTAGCTTTGGTATTTCCAAACCAATTATCCCAGTGGTAGATTACAAAACAAGTCGCCCCACCAAATAAATGGCACACAGAGTTTTGGGGGACAAGATAACACCTCTCTTTATGCCTGCAAATTTCAGTGAGTGCTTCTTACCTGGAAGGGAACATAAGCCCAGGATCTCATAAGAGTAGACAGAAGACAAAGACAACCTACCAGGAAATAAAAACATACAAATTTAAAAAAAAATCAGAACGAAACCTTTGGATTATTTGAGCAGAGATAACTCCCTGCCAGACATTCCTTTTCTGTGGGACTGCAAGAAGTGTTTGGCTGAGTTGGGCTGGTTCAGCCTGGAGAAGAGAAGGCTCCAGGAGGACTTTATAGCCCCTTCCAGTCCCTGAAAGGGGCCTGTAGGAAGCTGGGGAAGAACTGTTCCTGAGGGCATGGAGCGATGGGATGAGGGGGGATGGTTTAAACTAGAAAAGGGAGATTTAAGTTGAGTATTGGGAAAGAGTTCTTCCCTCTGAGGGTGGTGAGACACTGGCACAGGGTGCCCAGAGAGGTGGTGCAGGCCCCATCCCTGGGGACATCCCAGGTCAGGCTGGATGGGGCTCTGAGTGACCTGATCCATTGAAGATGTCCCTGCTCACTGCAGGGTGGGACTAGATGGGCTCTGAAGGCACCTTCCAACCTCACACCTTCTATGAGTCTACGAATCCACCTCTGACTGAATTTCCGGAGCGAAGCGGGAGGATTCCAGTGCTGCTTCCATGCCAGAGGAGGGGAAGGCGCGGCCGGCCGCCCCGCCCCCAGCAACCAGCCGCTCGGGCCAGCACGGCGGCCGGCGAGCAGCGAACCCTCCCGCGGGCCGAGCCGGCCCCACACGCCCGGGCAGCACCACCTTATCCCCTCCTCGGGGGCACGGTCCGGCCCGCCGCCAGCCCTGTGGTGGCTCCGGCAGGGGCCCTGCAGCCCGGGCCGGGCTCCCTCCGGGGAAACCCGCCCCTCCCGTCTCCCAGGGGAGGAACTCCCGAGGGAGAAACGCGCCCGGGACGGGCCTCACCAGGAGAGCGGGAGCGGGCTCGGGTCCGCCTCAGCGGCGCCTTCTTCGTCAGAGGAGTCAAAGCCTTCCACCTGCATGGCGCGGGGCTGCGGCAGGAGAACAGCGAGGAGCTCACCTGGGGGCCGCCTCGGGGCCGCCCCAGCTGAGGCGGCGCTGAGGCGATGGCGAGCGCGAGCCCGCCCCCACCCCTCACCCGTTTCACCATGACGCCGCTTCCCGGCCGCTGCCGGTTTCAACCGTCCCCTCCCGCTCGAACTATCTCATTGGCCGAGCTCTTCCCGCACTTTGTCCAATAGGGTGCTGCGGCGGGACGGATGGGTGGAGAGTTCCCTCTGAGGTATTCTGATTGGTCAACAACGAAGGAGAGGCGGGCTTGGAAGCAATAAAAGGCGGTGAGCTGTGTGTTGATTGGCTGAGGCTGTGTGGCGGGAAGGAGACGTGTCTCGCGCCTTCGGCGGCCGTTGATGGTGAGGTGTCGTGAGGCATTTCTCAGGGGCTGGATCTCCCTTTTCCTTCCCCCTTCCTTCCTCCACACACCCCCTTTCTTCCTTGCCCCCTTCTTTCCTCATGACCCCCCTTCTCCGTTCCTATTTCTCCCCCTTTCCTTTCTCCACTCCGTTCCTCCCCCCACTCCTTTCCTCCCCACTTGCCCTCCCTCCCTTCCTTCCTCCCCCCCTTCCTTCCATTTCCCTTTTAAATCTGGCTTTGCGTTTCTGAATGAAAAAGGGGGGTTGTAAGTAGTTTTTTGCTATTTTTCTGTGAATTGCTTTCAAATAGTCCCAGTCCTTTTCATCTGGGATGGTGCTCCTGGGATTTGTGTGGTGCTGGGAGGCACCTGGTGAACATGGCGTAGCCCCAGGCTCTGGCGTCTCTGGCCTTTTGTTTCCACTTGTTTCTGGTGATCTTGTATCTCCTGTGGTGTGCTTAGTGTGGTGGGGAGAGTTCAAAGGGAAGAGATGGGCTCTTCCTGAGAAGTCGGCCTGTAGGATCCAGAATTTCCATCCACACAGGCTGTGACTAAGATGGGGAGACAGATGGGAGCCTCTGCTCACAGCATGTGTTGAGAATAGGAACGTGCTTAGAGTCTAGCGGGTTGAAGTGTGGTTTGCTGGCCCTTTCTGGTATTAGCGTGGTTTGTGTGTGTGTGGCTGTGGTCTTTGTGGGTGTGGGGGAGTTTTCAAGGGACTTGAAGGTGGATATGAGTGGAAAATTCTTATGTGAGATAAAATTGTGTCATGCTTGGAGAAACAGTTCTAACTCGAGATGCAAAAGAAAAATTCAGAATTGTAAGCACAATTTGGGGAGATTCTGTGTGTTTTTCACATGATTACTTAGTTCCTCAGCTACATGTGAGTATGCTTTGCTAGGGTTTTATTCCACACCTGTACCAGTAAAACACTGACAAATATCTGTGCAAGGTGATTGTCTGCTCCAAGCCGAAGTGTTTGCTGAAGGTGAATTCTTTGCAGAGATAGGTTATTTCAGAATAACAAGCAACTACCTTTTTGGTCCAAAATTTGAGGAAACTATGTTTTCTTCATGCTCATATGGTTTTTCCATTGCTTTCCATCACAACCCAATGTGTTTGTGGCTGACAGCTGGCTGGAAACATAAAGCTCACGGATCAGCTGTCTGTCAATAAAGCTTCAAAACTAATTTCTTTTTAGCTCTGAATAAAAACACCCTGCCTACTGAGAACAGCTGTTGGCTTGTGGAAGTGAATTACTGGTGAATATGGTTGCTGCTCCTGCCACAGAACTGGATTTATGGATTATTTTACCAGGATAGTACCATGGAGTTAAAGAGTTGAAAGAAAGACAGGGGAGCTTAAGCTCTGTTTAGCTCTATAAATCCTACTTGTCTATTGAATTAAAACCAGACTGAGATTTGGCCCTAAAGCTGGTGATGAAAAACACCGTTGTAGAGTAACTGCTGAGGACACAGGTAAATAAAATTGTATTCTGTGCAGTTTTATAATGGTTTCTGGCAATTGTTAATGGAGATGAATGTTTCCAGGCAGGGTGCAGCCCTGCTTTTATTGAGACTAATGATGTAAGTGTCACTGGGATCAGGCTATTTTGACTTGCAGTCTTCAAGAAATCCCTGTTTGTTCTGGATCAAAACACGAAGCCTTTTATAGCTGTGGAGAAGATCTAGTGCTATTTGGAGCTGGGAATTGTGCATCCTGTGCAGTTGACTTGAGATGGTGCTTGCTTCTTGCCAGCCCTTCTTTTATCACAGATCTCTCATTTTCGTGTGTGTATTTCTTCTTTCTTTTCTGTTTGTGTTAGCTATACAAAAGTTAAATGCAGTGTGGTAAAGAAAGTTTCTGTGGTGGTACTTCTAGGGTGTTTTTCCATGACTACCACTTTCTGCAGTGGTCTGTGTGTTCAAGACCTCGAAGAATCCTTCTGTGATTCATGACCTGAAAGAATCCTGTTTTGATGGAAATTATTATTTCAAAGTAACTTTTTCCCTGCTGTATGATTCCTTTTGTATTTCAAACTGAAATTGCCTGTTAAATCAAGCAAAAACTAAGCCTATTTTAAAGTTTTTAGCACTGTGTGGTTTGATTATATCTTGACTCTATGAGCCCTAGCAGGATATAAGTAACAACTACGGTTAATGCTGACAATACAGAGACTGCAACAGTTGTGTCTTATTCCTCCAAAGCAGGTCATTTGTGTGTTATCTATATTGCACTGTGGATGCAGTGTACTGGTCTGTGCAGTTACTTGATTTACAAGGGATAAAGTCATATTTGCATCAAATACGATGTTGCCTGTGGAGCAGAGCATCAAAAATGGGGGGTTGGCTTGTCAGATGATAGGAGTAGTTTTTACTCCAAGTTGTATGTGGCCAGGTGGATCCTGTTCTCCATGGGACCTACTTGTTCATTATTATCATTCAAATATCTCTTAATGTCTAACAATAATTACCATAAAACTTTTGGATGGTGCTCATGATGTTTGCAAGCAAAATTATTTGAATTTTTATGGAGTATTTTCCCTGTGCTTGTGGCTTTTGATGGATGTGACGTTTCAAAGCAGTGATCAAAGCAGGACATAGTAGTGATAGCAGGAAAGAAGGAAAGTGAAAGAGCAAAAAATTTAGATAGCCAAGTCTTCAAATGATCAGGCCTCCAAATTTGGTAGGTGTTCTGGTTTACACTAACTCTGGAGATCCTGTTTTCCCTAGGAAATACTATTTCTGATTTACCAGCTTTCTAGATAAATTGTTCCTATTTAACAGTGATCCAGATAATAAAGAATTGTACTTTTAAAATATGTAATCCCTTTATAGTAACAGAGATGAAGTGGAAAATGCTGTATGTAGATGAATTTGTTCTTTTCCACTGTGCTTCCCAAGTTGCTCGTATGAAGGCTACAGTGGGGCTGGGACTTGTGTGTGTTTCTGCTTGCTCTTCCAGGCATTGTCTTCTCAATGATATTAAATACTTGGTCAATGACAGCACAGGTTTTAGCAATAGAGATGATAAAAAGTTCCAGACAGCTGAATTATTACTTCAGTCATTGTGAAAACAGCAGGAGGTGAAGTTTTGAGTGAGTGCCTGTGAAATAATTTCATGAACCATAACAAAGGTAAAGGAACCAAATGATTATTTAATAAATGGACACATGCTTAAAGCTCCATAGTCTAGGAAAGTTTTTGAAGGTTGTGGCATAGTAATTATTTTTTAACCACATTAGTTAATGGAAATTCTCTCAGAACAGGACTGTATAAATTTACATGTTTACTTTCACACTTGTTCCTGATTTTCGGAGAGTTGCAGTGAAAATTAGCTACAGTCTTATCAACTGGGGGGACTTATGAGATACTTAAATGTTCATAGTCCATTTTTTTTAAACCCAAGGAAGGATTCCAAGCTATCTAAATGCAGCATAGAGTGGAAAAGCACGATCCTAACAATAGTTTATTCTGCAAACTGTAAAATCTGGTTTTGAAGGACTTGCTGTGGGATGACAGAGGAATTAAGGGGGGGTGTGGTTGAAGTCCTAAATCTTTCTTCTGTATTTGGGAATCTAGGAGCAATAGGGTTAACAAATTCCCTCATTAAATCTCCTGTGTAGCACAAGATAATGGATGTCACCAAGTCATCTCCATTGTAAAGACTCAAAAGGATGACAGCCATCAGGAGCTGAAGTTGGGTGGTGATGGGTCGAAGTGCCATACATGCCAGAAGCTTGTGCAATGGAAGAAAAATGGCTGGATGAATTATACCTACATGCTGCCAACACGTATGTCATTTATTTTGCTGGGTGTCTAGTCATTTCACTTCAGAGAGACTCATCCTGGCTCAAAATGTGGTGATCATGATATCCATAAGCAAAGCACATCACCGGAGTGCCATGTCCAACCTCTCTGAAGCTCCATCTCCAGCTGTGTCCAATGCTTCATGAAAGCATTGATCTTAGCTCAATAGCAGACTTCTGGGGAGACAGGCTTTGTAATCTTCTAGTTAGGTTGGTTTGGTTTGGTTTTTTAAACCCAAATCCTGCACACAGTAATTCACCATTCACTCAGCAAAATTTAGCTGGAAGTGTCATCTTCCAGGTCTCCTAGTGCAGATTGTCTGTGGTAGCAAGGAAACATTTGAAGAACCAAAACAATAAAAGTACTACTCAAGCAGTAGAGAACACTAGTCAAAGTGAGTAGACATCCATCAAAGATGCTGTCATGTTTAGGTTAAGGGAATAAACCCCCCAAGTTAAATGTAAGGTGATAGCAACACAGCTAAAGATTTTAAGGAGCAAACTCCCTGGAGATACAAAGCTATTAATATGTTTTTTCCAGTCATTTTGGAAGCGGGACTTGCCAGGGAATTTTTATGGCTTATTGACAGTGGTGTAAGAGGAATCCTTAACAAAGAGGAGGTTGAAGCTGAAGACTAAGTGAATTATTTGAATCAATGTTCTCTGCAGAGTAGCTTAGGAATCCTCTAAGACTAGACTCTGTCTTTATCCCAGATGTCTCTGAGGAATAGCCTCGAATTACAGTGTCAGGAGAAGAGCTTAATAATAAGAAAGAAAATGAATAAATGGCTAGGAGCAGAAGGTGTTCACTCAGGAATTTCAAAGGCATCTGGTAATGAGTTCACCAAACTACTCTGGTATGTTGCTGCTTTCTTGAAATGGAATTGGGATCACTGGGATAGGAGGTGACAAACGCTAAGCCTGTTTTTAGAAGAGTGCTAGCAAGTATCCAAGAGACTTATGTGGGTCTGACTGCCATATTAAAGTGATTAAAGCTGTAATGAAAATAGAAGAAATGGGCTCTTGGGTAAGTGAGCTAAAATGGCAGAGCACCTCTGCTTTTATAGAGGGAAATCAGGCCTCAGAGTCTGTTAATAGTTTTTGGAACCAATGGAGAAATTGCACTCTATTGGTGTGATTCTGTTGGGTACAAGAATGATTTTGGCCTAGTCCCATTGTTGGCTTACTGTGTCTTACCATTCCACCATATGATTTTGGATTTATGGGCCTGTTTAACTTTAGAATACCTAACACAAAGATGCTTTGTGATGTATGATAATACTTACTTAAGGATAATATCCTACTGAGCATTCTGTATACTTTCAGTCTGGAAGGCACTGAACACCCCAGCTTGGGGGAAGAACAAGACCTACATGGAGCGAAGGGCAAGCATACCAGGAAAATGAGCCCACAACAACTTTCCCAAGTGTTATGTAAACATGTAATATGTATTTTATGTAAACATGTGAGATATAACCATGCTATGTTTATCTAACATTCTGATTATGTGAAGATTCCATGCAGGTAAGGGTAATTTTCCCTAGTTTTACTTTTTCCTAAACAGTAGAGGGCGTTCTTGCCTTAAAAATTTAGACTTTACACCTATCAGTGCCTTGCCTTTACAAATTGCTGCGGAAAGAATGAAGGTTTTTATCTCTAGAAACATACAGGATCAGATGTCTGTATTGTTCTCTGTAAATGTTATCTTTGTTAGAGATACTTGCAGTGACTATCAGGTTTTACACCGCACAGCAGCGTTTATCTATATTGAGTGAGAATTACTGAAGTAAAACCATTGTGATACTAATAGCGCAAATAATAGAATCCACTGTGCAAGAGCACTGTGAAAGTCTGCTGTAACTGAGTAATACCCAAGAAGTATTCTGGAATGATCAGGTTTTTAGCTGGGATAAAAGAATATTGAAACATTTTGGTTCATGAAATGTAGGTAAAGCTGATGGTTATTATTTGGTTTAGTACATTACATGAGAACCAGGGGAACAGCATTCTAAATGTATTCTGTAAACCTTTCTGTATGGAAAGTGTCTGCCCTTTACCTGCATAGGTGGGGTTGATGACTGCAAGCTGAGGTGTGAAGCCAGCCTCTGGTGTTCAGGAGGGTAGTTTTGTTTGCCTGTGCTGTGCCTGTGGGCAGACTGTGTGAGCAAAAGCTAAAAGGTTAATGCGTATGTTACTCAGACAAGTATATATGAAGCATGCAACTGGGTAGAGAGTTGTACCTCTGAATTTCTTGGTGGTTTATAAACTGTGGGTTTTAACACATTTATTTTTTTGTGCTCCTAACATGTGACCTGGAGCCTTAGTGTGCTAAAGCATTTGGCCGCTGTGAAGGAGAATGACTGAACTATTGTAGATGACCTGTCTTGATAAACTTCTTTGTCAATTAATCTGTTGCAAATACCCTTAGTCTTCCAACTGGGTTTCCCTCTCACAGCCCTGTGATAGTTCCCTATGGCTCCAGGATGGAACAATCCTGGGCAGTAAAGAGAGAGATAATGACAGTCCATGGTGACAGCAGGGCTGGCAGAGCCAGCCTGGGGGAAGAAAGACACATACTTGCCAATAGAAATACCTCCATCCTTTGGGAATTGTAGCTTGGGAATCAAAGCTGACCTCATAGACAAGAATGATGGAGAACAAGCTTTTGATTTATGACTAGATGAAGCTCAAAGTCTGCCCTTCTGATCCTTCTTTACAACACACCTTTTGTATTTTATATGAGCTCTTTCACTTTATTCTCAGAATGTTATCTCTTGGGGTATCGTTTTTAAGCCTTTCAGTGTTGTAATAGTTCACTCATCTCCTTCATAGCAGGTTGTTTTTTTTTTTAAAGGAGGCTAAAATCCCTTTTTAGTATCACAAATAAA
Source organism: Gallinula chloropus (assembly GCF_964237585.1). Classification (NCBI taxonomy): domain Eukaryota; kingdom Metazoa; phylum Chordata; class Aves; order Gruiformes; family Rallidae; genus Gallinula; species Gallinula chloropus. The sequence goes on along the minus strand of NC_140099.1, from coordinate 892,530 downwards.
CTGTCATTTATATATTAACATGACTGATCAGCTGCTTTGCTGCTTTTTTCCCCTGGGTTCTCCTGAAAGCTAAACCCATATTTGTTTTCTAGACCACATGCTCATCTAGGGAATCCCATTTGCATTCACTGGTGCCTTGGTTACCTGAGTGCTTTTTTGTGCTTCAATATGAAAAACTTACATTTTTCATACTGAAATTTATGGGCTAGATCCTCAGTAAGAGGTTGACCTCTGATGGGTTCAACAAAGCTATGCTGTTTTTTGCTACCAATCTCTAATTAAGGCATCCACCAGTATGATTGGAACAATATGCCCCTCTGCTGGGAAGTTTGTAATCTGCTACCTCGTCACTTTGGTCTTCTAGGCCTTAAGCAGTTATGAACCTTCTGAAAGTGTTAAAAATGTGAATCTGGGTCTAAATCTTCTTAGCCTGTTCTTATCCAAGTTGTCCATTGTTTGTGTTTGCCTAATCTTTGCTGTGTCCTCCATGCCATAGAAAGGGGGTAAAACCCATTTACAGTGGTGTCATTTATAACCGGGCAGGGCTGTGACAGCATAAGATCAAGCACAGCCTTCTGGAAAGGAATGTTTCTGTGCATCAGCTCCATCCTATCTGTGTCTTGGGTGTTTGTATTTCCATATATCTGTCAGTCTGTCTGTCATCTGCCTGCCTGTCTTCCTGACTTATATGACGGTCGATAAATATGCTCCATTGGCTATTAAAAGGAAGTGACCTCATAAGTTTGTCTTTTCAACCACAAAGGTTTGGTTGTAACGTGACATTCCAGCCTATTACTCTGGTTTACACCAAATTCAACAACTTGTGGCCTGCAGATACTCGGTATAAAGAGCAGAAAGAGACTGACCTTGACAACCTCATTTCTCATTCCTTTCTTGTTATAGGTAATATAGCTGAAAATGTGGTTTTAATTATAGTACTAATGAAAACTGAAAATCCAGACAGACACTTGACAAACTCTGGTACGCTTTATATTACATTTGTGCTAACTACAAAGTATCCAGCTGGGTGTAATATTATATCTCTTTTCCTTGAGCATCCGCCTGACTTAAGCTGTATAATTAATGTGTACTTTGGCTGGAGGTCAGCTTACAGTTGGTTTTTTTAGAATTTTTACATTTTTTAAGATGTTGTAATGAAACGAATATGTTTATTACCTCTGTGCCTGCATTCCCCAGGGGGAGTTAATACCTGTGGAGGAGCACTGGCTGGGAGAACTTGAATAAAATGCTTCTGCCAGCTGAGTCTGAAGCATCAGAAGTCTGTTTTGAAAAGTAGGTGTAAGAAACAGAATCAAAGAATGTAATGCCCACAGATGTGTTTAACTTTGATTCACCTCCTTTGTATGGTTTGTTGATTTTAAGTTATGACACAGATATACAATTGCCCAAAGTAGAATTTGTGAAGGGATTTCTTTTATTTCTTCCTTTTTATTTTTTTTCTCTTTGGAAAGCACTTTGTTTTCAGAACCCACCAATGAGAAACTGATGTTCTCAACCAGAGCCAAAAGCACTAAAAGCAGGTTCTCTGCCAAGCCCCACCAGTGCACCTTCATCCTGACCTGTCTTAACTCGGCTATTCCAGTTGGGCATCCAGCTCCACTAGCATGTGTTAAATTAAATACTGGTTTTCATGATACAGACAAACACTCTCTTGGGATGGGACTGAAATTAGCTTTGAAGTAATTTTATTGTGTTATAGTTGAAACTGGGTTGCAAATGTTATAAAATAAATTCAAAGACTTGTGCTACATGGCTGTTTTCAAGGACCTGCTGTGGAATCTGAATTTTTTCTTAACAAAAATATTAGTGTGATTCTCATGCCAAACTTCCAAAAAGCATTTCTGACATGAAAGGAAATGGCTCCAGTACAGCCACGTTCGCAGAGGGGGCCTCAAGGTGTTACTCTTAGAAATGAATGCATAATGATTTTCCAATGACCTTTCCTGGCATGTTCATGTGGCTGTTAATGTGGTTTGATGTTCTGTGCGAATGCACAGAGAGGCCTATCTGCATAGCCTATCTGCAGCTGGGCTTTAGGCTTGTTTGCTGACACAAGTGATCTGAGGGAAGGTTGATTTTTCTCTAACAGCCTTGAACTGTTACTGCTTGCTCATTTGGTGATCACAAAGCCAAATGTGGATGTGTGTGGGGGGGGAAAAGCCCCACCACGCTCCAGCTTCTGGAAAAATTATTCATAAGCAACTTTAGTAAAGTTTAACTCATTTTTGAAAGACAAACTGAGTTTGGATCATGAAAAGATCTCCCTAAAACTCTACAGCTAACAGGTGACTACTTTTAAAAGTTGCCTGTCATAGAATGGTCTGAGTTGGAAGGGACCCCAAGGATCATAGAGTTCCAACCCCCCTTTCTAAAAATGATTGGTGGGTCATGATCCTTAGAGACTGTACCTTGTCCTGGAAGATATTTTTGGAAAATATGCTGCTAAAGTGGTACATTTCCTTTGTTCAAAGGAGCATATAGATTTTGGAAACAGCAATCTTCTGGCTTTGTGTTCCAGACACATTGGGAAGCCTTGCCCCACTGGAAGCTCTGCAGGACCCAATGCTACACTGACATGCACAGTGAAAGCCTTTGTTCCAAGGGCTTGCAACCTGAAGAGACACCACAGGCAAATCCTAGCCCCTGTTTCTGCCACAACTGCTTAACTGGTTTTCATAGTGTCTCATGAGTGCCCATTTGGCATGAGGGAGACACACCGGCATCAATTAAAGGCATTTCCCATCTCAAAGAGGAAATAACACCTAGTCTCCAGTTAGTAAACAGCTCGAAAAATGAATTAAACCAGATGTTGCTGAGCTCTTGGTATTGACACACATGGTAGTGCAGCCTTTAAAGTGTCCCTCCTGTGGCCCCTCTAGTTATATTAAGATCTTATTTCCATCCTATAAACATTTAGGAGAATGATTAAGAAACAGTACCCCATTCATATCCCATGTTATGCAGAGAAAAGTTCATGGCTGCATTGTTTCTTGAGTGAAAGTGTGCTGGCTGGGTAATGTAATATCACTTATTTGTTGTTTAACTGGTACTAAACAGACATATGGGACAGAAGTACCTAAAAATGTTTAATATTTGTATTTTGTTATTGTTTGGCTTGTTTATCCCCATAGTAGAAGATTCTCTTTCTCCTTCACCTTAGCTGTTCTGCTGAATCTTCCCATTAACCTTACAGTGATGACTGTAGCTATTGCATTCGTTCTGATTTTTATTCCCATCATCTACTATTTTCAGCTCTTGATTTGGAAGTGAAGAGATTGATGCTGAGGCACTAACTCTCCATTTGGCATCAAATACCAAGCTTTCTTGGCCTTTCCCCCAAGACATGATGCCTGGAAGTGATAAATTGTCTGTATTGGGGGTGTCCGGTGGTCCTGATGTGGAAAGGAGCCATGTCTTTTATAAGCAAGAACATCAAACCTATGGAATTGCTTAGATTGCACCCTATAGCTGTGATAGATTCTTTGAATCAGAGCTGGTGTTTGTATTGTATCTTGCTGTGCAAACAGAACCTGATGGGCTTCTGTGCTGGAATTGGAGGCAACTCCCCACGCAGCTGCAAGCAGTAGAAAAGCCATCGCTCTGCCTGTTTGGGTTTCCTGTGCTGAGTCTGGAGGGCTCAAAGCTATATCTCTGCATCATGAGTTTTGCCTTCTGTAGCAGCAGGCAATGAGATGCTGCTACTTAATTCTGAGATGTCTCTTCCATTTTCATTTCCTTTTGACAACAGAGGCACAGTATTCCCAATGAATTTCTTGGAGGTGGGAATACTTCAGTAAAAGCCCAAGTCATAAGTCTTCTGCGTTTGGCTTCCTGTGTATCAGCATCACAAGATGGGGAACATGGGGGAAAAAAAGCATTCAGCTTTCTGGTTGGGCTGCTCACCCATAACTGTATCATGGTTTTATGCTTGTCATATGCTCTGTATATTTTGTACTTCAGAAAAGCTACAAATACAAAGAGGAAAAGGAGGGTCAGTGTCACAGTACCTTGCACAGTGTCTTTAATTTGGAATTTTGCGCTGTTGAATATGGCAAGGCATTCGTGCCTTTGATTTAGATGGTGCAGCAAATGGAATTTACTGTGGTAGATCTCTCAGATGGAGCAGTGCTTTTTATCATCTAACATTTCAGAGGAATGGCTGGGGGAAAGTCGAGACAGTTTTCTTTGATGGGGAACAATATTGGAAAACACTTAGATCTGTCAGGAGTAAATCTACATGCCTTACATTACTGGTGCCCTAGTTCTCTGGGTAATAAGACATACCTAAGCATGTTCCTGAATGCTTTTTATTTAGACCTCTTACTTACATGAGCTTGCAGAGCTATGGGAGTAGATGAACTTTTTTTTTTAAAGTGTGGCTGCAGTTTGTGTTTTATTGTTTGATGGGCTGCTTGTCTGTGTGGGGTACTGTGTGTGTGTATATATCGATATCACAGAATCACCAGGTTGGAAAAGACCTTTGAGATTATCAAGTCCAACCGTCCCTGTCCTGTGCTAAACCTGATCCCTGAGCACCTCATCTCCCCTCTGTTAAACACACCCAGGGCTGGGGACTCAGCCCCTCCCTGGGCAGCCTGTGCCAGGCCCTGACAACTCTGCCAGGGAAGAACTTTTCCCTCCCAGCTGAGCTGACCCTGCCCTGGGGCAGCTTGAGCCCATTGCCCCTTGTCCCATCTCCTGTCCCCTGGCTGCAGAGACCATCGCCCACCTCCCTGCACCCTCCTGGCAGGGCAGTGGAGGTGGGGAGAAGGTCTCCCCTCAGCCTCCTCTTCTCCAGGCTCAACACCCCCAGCTCCCTCAGCTGCTCCTCAGAGGATTTGCCCTCCAGTCCCTTCCCCAGCCTGGTTGCCCTTCTCTGGACTGGCTCCAGGACCTCAATGTCCTTCTTGTAGTGAGGGGCCCAGAACTGGACCCAGCACTTGAGGTGCGGCCTCACCAGTACCCAGTCCAGGGGCACAATCCCCTCCCCAGACCTACTGGCCACACTATTTTTGATACAAGCCAGGATGCCATTGGCCGCCTTGCCTAACCAGGCACACTGCTGGCTCACGTTCAGTCTGCAGTCACCCAACACCCCCAGGTCCTTTTCCACCTGACAGCTCTACAGCCAGTCTCCCCCAAGTATGTGCCTGTCTACGTGTGTATGTTTTCAGTTGAGGTGTGGAGGTAGCTGGTTTGGTGACTGGCAGATGCAGTCAGGTGCTTCATTCTCTTACAGCAGCTTCATTCTCAAATAACACTCTGCAACCCTTTATCTGCAGATCCTATCAGCTACTTGAGAATGGACTCAAAGAGGGCAGGCAGGATGCTGCAGTTCCATTTAAATTGGCAAGTGCTGTTTTGGGCAGCAGGACAGCTCCCTTTCGACCACACAACTGAAGAAGGTAAAAAAGTTTAATTATCCCCGAAGTTCCTAGCACTGGCTGCATGTTCCTTGATACAGAGAGAAAAGCATCAGTGCTTGCCCTGAGGAGTTTACAGTCTAGATTACAGAGTCCGATTGTGTAACACTTTATACTCTACATTGTATTAGCTTGAGCCTGGAATTTTCTCTTGAGTGAATTTGTACAGATTCATACCTGTTCTGTTAATTTACATTAAGTCACACAGTACTTGAGAAAGTCAGTGGCCTTCCTGCCATCTTCTATGTTCAGCTCTTGAGCTGTAATTCTGGAGGACAGAAACAATGTTTCCTAAATGTATAGGCACGTGTGCACACATACACACACACATTGTTTCCTCAACCAAACCTTTTAAGTTTGTGAGCTGGAAGAGAATAAGATTCTCAGCACATTACTTTTGGAAGTAAAGCCATGAGTAATGGGTCTGAGGATAGGATTTGGCACTAAACACTAACTATGGTTCTAATGATTTTATAGAATACTATAGGACCAATTCGACCCTTTATAAATTAGGGAAAAGAGGTACATTAAAGCAATATTCTTTTGTCTGCAAGACCTAAGTCACATAAATTCTGAGATCCATTCTTCCAGCTGAGGAAAACACTTCCTTTCTCCCATCATGTGTCTGTAAGCTTTCACTTACACTGCAGACATTTGGGGTAAATGCTGCTACTCTTTGTTTGCACAGCGCTTACTCCACCGCTGCTCTAGTTTCAATTAGGGACTTCTAAGAGTGTAATACCACAGGAGGCTGTCAGGCAAATGTGCTGCTTCGTTCTGCTACAGCAGCACAACAAGCAAATGGCCTTTAAAAGCACACAATGCTTAATAACTTCACCAAGTAGTAGTTCTGATAGTAACGACAGCCGGTTCAGTTCAGTGCTACCCTGTGGCAGTGTGCATTCAGCATGGCAACAATATACTTTCTGATACTTTGAATTATGATGCACACAGTGGCCCCTGAGTTACGTGTGGAATAGCTGTGGTGCTGGCTGATGGGCTATTTTGTACCTTGGATGCAGAGTTTTTATGATGGCCAATACTCCCAAACTCGTTCGGGCAATAAATTTACTTGCCTTCGAGTTTACAAGGCAATAAACAGTTGAGGCCTTTGACCTCAACATTTACCAAATACATTTGCAGCAGTTGTGTTTATTGACAACTATTTATAGGGAAGTATTTTATACTGAATTTCACATGTGAAAGAGAAGAGTTTAATTTTGTGGCTCTTAATCTTCTTTCTGATTTCCATCTCTACTTCCTGTCTCTTTGGTTGACTTTAATAGCTGAAGTTGCAGGTTAATGCTGCAAAATACTCACTTACTGACAAAGCAGTTTATTTAAAGCTTTGTGCCAGAGTTTTAGGACTTTCTCTATTTTTTTACGTTGGTGGCTTAGATAAAAGTATACATGTGCTACATTTTGCAATGCATTATAAGGTTCACTTTGAATTCTCTTGTTAGTCTTAATAGGTGTTTAGTAACTTAAAAACATTCCTTTTATTAGAACATGAAGTTAAAAAGAATGAAAATAAAAATACTAATAAGCTCCTTTGCCCCAATTTATAGGAAGCTGGGTTTCTTACTATTTTCTGGTGGGTGATTAGCATCATGGATGTTATGGCTCCTCCATGGATCCAGGATATCTAGTGACTGACTAATGTTTGCTGGTGTGCTCATAAAGACCAAGGACTCTGTCCTGCTCCACAAAAAATCTCAGCAGTTGAGGATTCCCTCCAATTTAGGCATGTGTGGGGTGGGGGCAACCAGCTGGGGTTGTGCATAACCAGCTGGAATTTTAACCAGCACAAACTCACACCATCCTGAGTCTGCTCTAACTGATGCCATGGCATAGTGGTTTGCACGGCGTGGTTTTGATATCAAGGGGCTGCAGGGGTGGCTTCAGTGAGAAGCTGCTAGAAGCTTCCCCTAGGTCTTATAGAGCCAATGCCGCACGGTTCCAACATGCACCCAATGCTCACCAAGGCCAAGCCCATCAGAGACAGTGGTAGTGCCTTTGGGATATGTTTAAGAAGGTGTGGTGGGGGGAACCTGTGCAACTGCAGCCGTAGAGAATGAGAGAAACAATCCTTCAGGCACCAAGGCCGGTGAAGGAGATGGGTAGGGGGTGCTCCAGGCACCAGTGCAGAGATTCCCTTGCAGCCTGTGGAGAAGACCATGGTGAGGCAGGCTGGCTTGTCGCCCCTCATGCAGCCCATGGAGGATGATGGGGTGCAGAGATTCCCCTGCAGCCGACAGAGGACCCCACACTAGAGCAGGTAGATGCCTGAAGGAGGCTGTGACCTGGGGGAAGCCCAGGCTGCAGCAGGCTGCTGACAGCGCGTGTGGCTTTGTGAAGAGAGGAACCACTGCTGGAGCAGGTTTGCTGGTAGGACTTGTGACAGTAAGCAGTGAGTGAAGTCTCCATGTCCTTATCTCAAACCTTGAGCCTTTTGTTGTATTTTCTCTCCCCTGTCCACCTGAGGAGGGCAGAGATAGAGCTGCTTTGGGGGGCACCTGGCCACCAGGCAAGGTCAACTGCATATGGCCAAACGAGAGACACTTGTCAGGGCTGAGGTTACTGGGAAGCAGAAGGGTGGCAGTGCTTTCATCCCTTCCTGTGGCTCTCAGCTGAGCTGGAATGAGGTGCACCTGAGAAACTTTCCAAAACAATCCCTGCTTTTGGAGTTGACGCTTTTAAAATTGCCTTGGCCCTGATCCAGCAAAATGCTTGAGTTAACGTTTAATTTCAGGCATGAGGCATGGGACTTCAGTGTGACTGCTCGTAAGCTTAAAGATAAGCACATGCTCAAGTTCCTAGTTGGAAAACAGCCAGCATACTTTTTATCTTGCAGCATCATGCCTGCAAGATACTCATTTCAATCTGTTGAACTCTGATTACTTGAGTTCTTCTAGAAAAATAATTTTGGATGCTGCAGAATTACCATCATCCATTTCTAAAGAGAAGTCACCAGATTCATGCCCTGTGTAAGTTGGTTTGCCAATTTGCAGCAGTGAAGGATATGACACTGAGTTTTGATTGGGAATTCTCTGTGCCTTTTTGTAATTGGATTTTTTTTCCTTTTTGCTGAGGCATTTATTGTTAATAACTACAGGATAAGTGCAGCAACATTCCGAAGTCTAGTAGAAAAAGAACTTTTAATCAGGTGGCCAAGCTTTCAGGTGGGTTACACCAGATAGGTTTAGAAAATAGTGTCTTATGATTCAGTAATTCATTGTAAATGGGGCCCCAGTAGACTGTCACCCAGTGTTGACTTTCCTTCATGTGACATAAGGAAAATGGGCTTATTCTGTAGAGTGGATCCATCCACACAGGAAGAGGTTCACATGCAAGATATTTCATGTATTTTCTGTGTTGAATGTTTAAACAAATAAGGGGAAAAAATCCCCTTTATCAGTGCAGGTTCCGCTTGCTTTGTGATTTATGTTTACAGCCCATATCCCAGATTCACACACTAGAGATCTGTGGAAATAGTATGAAATGGCACTGAGTTACGTTGAGGTGGTGACAAACCGGAGTTCTGGGGCGGGACATGGCTTTCTTGGCATCTCTGTCTGCTTAATGAGGTGGCAGTGATGCTGGGCTGGAGTTAAGGCCCTCTGATATGAAGGGATGGCAGAAAGCCCATTGCTTTGTTGGGGTGGGTTTTGGATGAGTACCAGAACCCTCTTAAGGAAATATCATATAGAGTTGCGTAGAAAGCTGCCTCAGTAGGGATGTCTGGCTGAGTTTGGTGTAAAGAGGAGGTGTGGGCCCATCAGTCTGCAGGGATGAACACATCCAGCTTCGTTAGAGCTAAATACAAGTCGAAGTAAAATGACATGGAGGAGGGAGGACGAGTGGGGAGGGACATCACATTAGCAGCCTGACCCTATGACACTGTAAGAGGCAGCTCCAGATCTGTCAGCACAGCCACATATAGAGCAAGCCAAGGAGCCAGATGCTGTTCCTGCTGCTGAAAGACTATTTTCCACATCTCAGTGTTTTGAGGCCTTGTGATGTAAATCCCTGCCCCACATGTGGCCATGAGTGCAGGACCTTATTCCTGGCTAAAGTAGTGAATGCAGAAGAAAGGGAGGAATTCTGTGCGTACTTGGACTGATTTATCAACTAATGTAAAATTAATTTGAATGCATGGTCAAACTGGGGGGGAAGATACCATATAACACTTTGTGATATTTAGGTAGCAGCATCTGCCTTTGCTATCAGTATGTTTCTCAGCTGTAGTCCTCCCCACAAATGCTCGTTTCTAAGAAAGCATATATTAATTTTAAGAAATTATTAATTAATTTTAAGCATTATATTAATTTTAAAGAGAATACTTAGGAGAAGCATACTTAAACACACTTTTATCTCCTTGGTCTTTTTTTCCCCACTTAAAATAGCCTTCCTATTTTTCTTTGCATGTCTATCCGAAAGGATTAAGCCTTCACAGGGCATGCATTCTGGGTGGAGTTGTCATACTCAAGAATAGCCTTTGGAGGCCAGTGAACAGAAATCCCCCCCCCCCCCCCAATAAAGCCACAGGAATTATAACAACCTTCATATATCCTCCATATTCCTGACAGGAATTGCAAAGGTGCTGTTTGTGGCCTGTGAGGATTTACTTGGAAAAGCAACAATAAAGAAGCTGGGATGTTAAAATAGGTGCATCAAAGGGTAGCCATCACTTATAAATTTGCTGATGGCTTTTTGTGATAAAATGTGTAGACTTTTTGGTTTGTGTGTAGAAAATACCTGTGTTCATGGATGTATTTTATGTTTTAAATCTATTCTTTATATCATTCCGGAGGTTATTGATTGGAAGTTGTTATTTTCTACTGGAAGGTTGTCAGAAGTCACTACCTTTCTGACGTGGCGAGAGGGAAGATGCAGCCAGCCAATGTGGTTGATAAAGCAAGCTGCGATTTATTATGGCTAATGGCTTTCTTTTATACTATCATTAATACATATTATAATTGTCACTAATGCATATTGTAATTATCACAACTTGATTGGTTCTTGGTTAAAGGTTACATCACTCATCTTGTGGTCTGGGAACTGTGCTTCTTTCTCATTCTCAGGAACAGCAGATCCTTGAAACATACTTCTTGTTTCTACTTCTTGTTACTGTGTAACACAGCTATGACCTTCCTTTCTATCAGTTGCATCAAGATGGTGTGAGGCCTACTCTTGCTATTAAGTTTCATAGGAGACTGATTCTAAGTTACACAGGACACTGCTTGAACAATTGCTCCATAGAACCATGGCTTTGCTTCTCAAGCCATTCTGCAACACCTTTCCTTGACATATTCAGGAAGGGGAAGAGCACTAAGTGCTTTGCCAGTAGCTTTAATAAGCTTATAATATTTTCCTGGCATATTCAATAGCCTTCAGCTTTTATATTTCCATTGCAACCCAGAAATTTGGGTAGGAGTGAAGATCAAGGTACTCAGAGCTTTGAGAGGACAGGAAGAAAGCTCTGTGGTGAGCTTTCCTCTGTGAAGCTTCCTAGCTAAATGGAGTTGAATCCCAGCTGCCAGGAAATGGTTGTCAGATGTCACTGGTGCTCCATGGAAATTTTACTCCTGGAAGGTGCCCAAAGGAAGGGACGGAGTGCCCTGGCTCCTTCATGGGCAGTGGCTGCAGTTAATATGATCGTTGTGACAGCCTTGTGTTACGTGTGACAGTGTTTTACACTGTTGTTCCCCTCCCTTTACAGGGACAACCAGCCACCATTAGGGACTTAACGTCTTAGGTGACAGAGGAGCCCATTTTTTGTTAACTATATCCTATAATCTTACATTAAACCAAGCATTGTCCCAAACATCACATATTTGTGTCCTTTTATTGCTCAATATCCCGTTCTCAAGTGTGAAACTTAGGTCTGATCATTTGGCAGGACTAGTTAATCTCTACCAATGTTTTGGTTAATTTTGGGTGCTAAAACAGGAAAGGAAATTTATATGGGCCCAAAAAGTTAACTATGAAAGGAAATAAATGCTGCTGAGGTCTTGGAATCCCCACGCTGTGATTAGACTGGTTTGCCACCTTTATTTTTTAATAAAAGTTCTTCAGAGAGAAAAGGTGGAAGGTGAAAACCATCAATGAATTTCCTCAGTTTTCTCTGTGAAAACCAGAGGAGACTGACTGTTGGTATCACAAAGCATGTCTTATTTAATATGGCTCTTAAAGCCTCAGCTCCAGAAGTCACTGCAAGGTTTAACATACCTTAGTGTACTTGTCCATATTATTTACCCTCGAATTTGAAGAAACTTTACTCCTAAACTTTTATTGGCTTAAATTTGAATTGATATCCTCAGAAGAACCCAAATGCTTTCAGTATATATTGCACCATTATCTGTTCTTTTTAACTAGTGTTAAAAATGGAGTAGTACTCCATTCACTCCAACAGAAATGCAGTAATGGATAAAAAATAGTATTTAAATCAAACAGCCTCTGCCAAACCCACCAACAAACCGAAGGGTTGTGTGTTCTCATTATCCCAGGCCAGCCAGTCTTTTCTTGACAGGTGAACGTGCAAGGATGCATGGAAAGCTATCTGATTCAGCTTCTGGTGGTTCAGAGTGCAAGGAAATGAGTTGAAAAGCCAAGGACACCCATGAAGAATAGTCTGGTGGGTCCCTCCCTATTTAGTTTGAGGAAAACTTAGCTCAGGATTACTGTGGTCATACCCTTGCCAAGTACAAGCTGACATGCGTTCTGTGGAGTTGTTCCAACTGATCTCAGCCAGGGGTCTGCCCAGAGACACTAATTTGAGAAAGGCATGTAGTGTGGTTTGATTTTCAGGATTATGCTCCAGATGAGGAAGACTGAAGGTCTTGCTTGTGTTTTCCAAAGTACTGCTATCATGCCAATGTAACTCCATGACCTTCAGGAAGCACCTGTTGCTCTTTTACTATATGAACGCAGCAGAAGACACATCCAGCTGGTATTGTTTCCCATTGTGTGGTTCAGGAAGCTGGTGGACTCAGCCCTGGGCTTATACTGGGTGCTGTGCTGAAAGAGCCTCTCACAGAAGTAAACCACGTTCCTCAGCTGCGAAGCAGCACAGTAGCATGTTCTCTACAATTTACCCTGATGCCTGAGGTGCATCATGTGGTGGGTTACAGGCTTGGAGCTCAGCTGTTGTGTAGTGGTGCAGGAGTGCAGCCAGCATATACTAGACTGGGCTCCACTGTCAGAAGTAACAGTATTTAGCTCAGTTAATAGTCCCTCTGTATCAGTAGGCAAACAATTCTTTGCATCTTTTAGTTCTAGTACTGTTGAAAATACCTGGAGGATTCTGATGTTGTACCTGCCAGTGATTCCAGCATCACATTACATTAATTACATGCAAAATAAGTAACACTATCTGTGGTGTTCTCTGGAGCTTTGCATTACAGAATCCCAGTATCACAAGGTTGGAAAAGACCTTTAAGATCATTGAATCCAACCATTCCTTGCCCTATCATAGGATTACAGACTGGTCTGGGTTGGGAGGGACCCCAAGGATCACACAGTTCCAGCACCCTTGCCACAGGCAGGGCCACCAACCTCCAGGTCTGGAGCTACACAAGGTTGCCCAGGGCCCCATCCAACCTGGCCTTGAACACCTCCAGGGATGGGGCATCTAACCCCTCTCTGGGCAGCCTGTTCCAGCCCCTCACCACTCTCTCTGTAAAGAACTTCCCCCTAACATCTCATCTAACCCTTCCCTCCTTTAGCTTTAATCCATTCCCTTTTGCCCTAACATATCTCTAAGTACTTTATCTACTGTTTTTTAAACACGTTACCCTTGGTTTCACTGTTGTCACTTTAACTATTCAGAAGGAGTAGCCAAACCCAGCTACACTGTTGGTGAGATTAGAGAAGGAGATGTTTTTGTTGCTGCTAAAATTCGAAACATTGCTTAAACTGTGCTGTGGACAAACCTGAGATCTGATGTGGAAGTTGTTCAGATATCAGAAGGAGATCTGGCATCCTTATAGAGTTTTGCCCAAATCTGGCCCAGCTGTATGGCTCTCAGAAGGCTTCAGTTTGCAGAAGTTTAGTAGAGGCTGGGTAGACTTTGACAGTTAAATTCTTTGTAGTTTTCTTTGCTGTGGGTGCTGTCTCTGAAGTATCCAGGCAGGATAAATTAAAGGAGGAAGCTCTTAAGGAGAATTTCAGTGGAGAAAATAGGAGGGAAGTAGAAACTAGAGGTATCAGGAAAGAGAAAATGATTGGAGCAGAGGCTCCTATTCCTGTTCTTATGTGTCTGTCGTGAAGACAAAAGCATTTAACCTCATGTGAAGCACTTGGATGCTGTGCCAATTGGACCATAGGAATCCCTATAAGGAATTGAATAATTCTATTTTAAGTGCAGGGTTTAAAGGCCACGTATAAGATAAAGCCTGGGGCTACGTGCTGAATGGAAGAATAGAAAGAAGTATTGAATAACTGCTTGTTTTCTGAATGAGTGAGCATTTCCAGAGACAGCTATCTCCTTGACAACCCTAATTCTTTCCTCAAACCATCCTTTACCTCCCAATGAATAAGGCAGTGGTTTGGTGGAAAAAAATTGTGCATGATTGTGTAATGAAAACCTGTATTCTGAAGTGTACTCAGGAAAGGGGTGAACAAATTTTGCACAGGCAACCTTAATTTCGGCATTTCCTAACTTCTGAATTCTTGGCATTGCATCAACAGTGTTATTTTAACATCATTTTTGGATGTCAGGAGTAAAAGTGATGCCTCGAAGCCTGTATTTCATCCTGAGCTCCAGTGAAGCATTCCTAATCTTGATCTGAAGGAGCCTAAAGGGGCTTGTTTGTCAGGCTTCGAGTCAGTGACAAATTGTTCTCAGCAGCGTTTCAGAAAACAAACCTCATGCTGAGTTTACAAAGGATGTTCCCAGGATGCAGGTTGTGCATCTTGCCCCTATGGCTCCGTGCGTGGCCACTTGCACACACAGAAGTTGTTTGCCTGTGGAGCTCAGGAAGCACCGTGTGAGGTAACACAGCCAGGGAGGCAGTGTGGATTTGGGCAGCTTTGCTTCTGAAGGCTGCATTCAATACTTGAAATGTTATGGAACACCATATTCCATATCTGTGCTCTATCAGAAGAGGGGTGTCCAGCAGGGACAGGGAGGGGATTGTCCCCCTCTACCCTCGGGAGGCCCCAGCTGGAGTCCTGTGTCCAGAGCTGGGGCCCAACACAAGGAAGATGTGGGACTGTTGGAGAGGGGTCAGAGGAGCCATGAAGATGCTCAGAGGGCTGGAGCAGCTCCCCTATGGAGAGAGGCTGAGGGAGCTGGGCTGGGTCAGCCTGGAGAAGAGAAGGCTGTGGGGGGACCTCATTGCAGCCTTCCAGTCCCTGAAGGGAGCAGAGAACCAGGAGGGGAATCAGCTTGTTCAAAGGGTAGACAATAGCAGGACAAGGGGGATGGATTGTAGCTGAAGGAGGGGAGGTTTAAATTAGATATTAGGGGGAAATTCTTTGCAGAGAGAGTGGTGAGGGGCTGGAACAGGCTGCCCAGAGAGGTGGAGGATGCCCCATCCCTGGGGGTGTTCAAGGCCAGGTTGGATGGGGCCCTGGTCAACCTTGTGTAGCTGCAGGCCTGGAGGTTGGTGTCCCTGCCTGTGGCAGGGGCATGGAACTGTGTGACCCTTGGGGTCCCTTCCAACCCAGACCATTCTATGATTCGATGATCCCATTTCCTGGGTAGTAAAAGCAACCAGCCCCTTTGTCAGTTCAGTGAGAGCACTAATGTGGGTGCTGGTTCAGAGAAGCTTGCTGTCTGTAAAGCAGTTAAGCATATTCTTATTGTTCTAATATCATTAAGGGTATACTTAATCCCACCAAGTCAATGAGGAGCATGCATCTTTAATCACATACTTAAGTGCTCTGTTGTAAAGGGATTGATTTAAATCTGATACAACTCTAACTGTACTCTTGACCAAGTACCCATTCAAATCCCTTGCTTAACAAAAAGGCAGCTTTAAACTTTCTGTTCAGGTTGCAACTCAGGAGCATGTAAAGCTTGGACTGTTGGATTCCAGAATTGTTTGAGTAGAGGAAGCTGTGATACTGACAATGGGATTGAGCACACCCTCAGCAAGTTGGCTGATGACACCAAGCTGAGTGGTGAGGTTAATGTGCTAGAGGGACAGGATGCCATCCAGAGGGACCTGGACAGGCTGGAGAAGTGGGCACAGGGGAACCTTATGGGATTCAACAAAGGCAAGTGCAAGAACCTGCACTGAGGTCAGGACAACCCCTGTTATCCACACAGGTCAGGAGATGATGGGCTGGAAAGCAGCCCTGAAGAAAAGGACTTGGGAGGGGCTTGTGGATGAGAAGCTGGACATGAGACACCAATGTGCATCTGCAGCCCAGAGGCCAACCCCATCCTGGGCTGCATCCCCAGGAATGTGGGCAGCAGATGGAGAGAGGGGATTCTGCCCCTCTGCTCTGCTCTGGGGAGACCTCACCTGCTGTGCTGTGTCCAGCTCTGAAGCCCTCAGCACAAGAGGGACAGGGACCTGTTGGAGTGTGTCCAGAGGAGGCCACAAAAATGATCCCAGGGCTGGAGCACCTCTGCTGTGGAGCCAGGCTGAGAGAGTTGGGCTGGTTCAGCCTGGAGAAGAGAAGGTTTTTAGGGGAAGAACAGGAAAAAATGGTCTATCCAGCCAGGATGTCTGAATACTACTCATCTAGTTTGCTTCCTTGCCAAGATGGGACAGACTATACCTACATTTTTTCCTGTCAGCTTTGTGTTTATACAAGGCTTTTTTTCTATAACTTTAAAATAACTGGTTTGATTGGTTGGGTGTTTTAGATAGTGTCTCAGGACAAAGGTATGGAGTTTTCCTCCTGTCTGTAAATGCTTGCTGGTGTATCAAGGGCAGCAAACACAGGATTTCTGTATAAGTTCTAAGCACCACAGCTCAGACACACATTTTGCCAGCAGACTCTGAATCCTCATGGGAAGTGGCACCAAGGTATTTCCAAACCTCAGCATTACATACTGAAAATAATTGTCTGGAAGGTAGTAGTGTCCCAGAACGGGCTAACAGCCTGTCAGGTTTCATGTTTCCTTAAGTCACTTCTGAATTCATAAAATCTTGTGGAATACCCCCCATCCAAATTCAGTTCTGAGAAATGTCAGCTCGTGGGATGAGGCCCTTTGCTCTCATTTTTTTCTTGAGGCTGGCTTCTGTTTGCCTTTCTTCTGTGGATAGCCTGAGGGAATCAGGTGAGCAGACAGTTCCTTGCAGACCTCAGTTTGTATTTACTCTGTAAAAGTGAAAACTTTTAGGGGGGTGTTGGTGGTAGAAGTGTCCAGCTGCTAAAATACAGATGTTACACAGCTAAACTGGATCAATCCAGAATGGTATTTCACTGGCAGGGTTTAGCATTCTTAATGCAAAGCGAACCCTCGTAGTAGGGCCTCTTAGGCTGGGAGTTTTGTACTTTAATGAGGTAGATATTTAATCAATTTTAGGGTATACTGGTATCTGCATTTTGCATATGTTTCAAATAACAATGAAATTTATACGCAGATGAAGTAATTGAAGCATAGCCTGATTTCAGAAGGGCACACAATCCTTACTGTGGTGTAATTCGAAGAGATTGGGGATCATTTAAAGTGTTTTAAAATTAAGAGTTTTCTGCAGCTGGGACACTCCCAAGTTGAGCTACTTTGGTTTCAGTTTATAGCTCAACTTTTTTTTCCCCCCAAGTCAAATGGTTTATTGTACCCAGGATTTTTTAACTGTCACATCTGAAATTGAAAAGTATCTTTAAAAACCTGATATTCTGTAGAGATCTAAACCCTCCTTGAGCTGTATGACCCAAACATACCCTGAACTTTAATGGCAAGAAGTCTAAAATTTAAATCCAGGTCCACATTTCACATGAGTTCCTATCCTTGTATGTCAGAATTTGAATGCAATATTCAGCTAAAATACCGTGGAATATGATTTTACTTCGCTGCTCTCACACAAGTTACAGTTCTGGCAATTATTTATTGCCTCTAAGCATTATATTAGCTATTGTTTAGCAAATAACCCTTTTCCTAATGGTGGTCCATACCACACCATTTGGTTTATGTTTCTGAGTATTTGAAATTCAGATATGGATTTCTTGCCAGATTTTCACACTGTTGCTTTACAAATCCTCTTCCTTTTGTAGCAAGCTATTTGCAAACTCTCTCTGCTTGGAGCATATTATTAAGTTATTCTTTGAGGTCCAGTTTCTGATACGTTTTCCAGCACCATGTTTTGTGGGGAGTTCATAGAATCATAGAATGAGTTAGGTTGGAAGGGACCTTCAAAGTTCATCTAGTCCAACCCCCTGCAGTGAGCAGGGACATCTTCACTAAAGCAGGTTGCTCAGAGCCCCATCAAGCCTGATGTTGAATGTCTCCAGGGATGGGGCCTCTACCACCTCTCTGGGCAACCTGTTGAATTGCCTTCTTCCTGTCCAGTATTTTCAGCATGAATGGCCTTTTGGGGCTGGGTTTGTAACCAGCCAGCTGAGCCCTTCTTCACTGGCTGAGGACTTGGATGCAGAACCCATTATAAGATAAATTATTTAATCAAGGATAGGGTTTTTAATATGAATGCCGTTCGGCCAAACAGGGTCTCCATGTTCCCCATGGAATAGGAGCTATTCATTATGGGGATAAAAGCAGCAGACTACTGCCCATCAAGATCTGATCCAATACAGTGGATCAGCTGAGTGGAGTGGAGGTGTCTCATTGCTTTCTATGTGGTCAAAGAATAGGACAATCAAGTCATCAGGACTAAGACAAGTTGCGTTTAACTGTAGTTAAGCGGCTTGTTTAACTATACCTCAGAAGGATGTAGATGATTTCCGTGCTGGATTCTGAATTTTATAGTGTACAATTAACTTTCTACTCTCAAAGGATTTTTCTACTAATGAAGAGCCTCGTCTAGCTGAACGATGAGTCTCAATTTTTTCGTTCGGATATCCATAGGTGGGTTTCATGAGGAATTTCCAGTGGTCCAATGCAGACCAACACTCCAGTATATTTTCAGGCTCATTTTACAGAATCACAAGGTTGGAAAATATCTTTAAGATTATCAAGTCCAACCGTCCCTGTCCTGTGCTAAACCTGATCCCTGAGCACCTCATCTCCCCTCTGTTAAACACACCCAGGGCTGGGGACTCAGCCCCCTCCCTGGGCAGCCTGTGCCAGGCCCTGACAACTCTGCCAGGGAAGAACTTTTCCCTCCCAGCTGAGCTGACCCTGCCCTGGGGCAGCTTGAGCCCATTGCCCCTTGTCCCATCTCCTGTCCCCTGGCTGCAGAGACCATCGCCCACCTCCCTGCACCCTCCTGGCAGGGCAGGGGAGGTGGGGAGAAGGTCTCCCCTCAGCCTCCTCTTCTCCAGGCTGAACACCCCCAGCTCCCTCAGCTGCTCCTCAGAGGATTTGCCCTCCAGTCCCTTCCCCAGCCTGGTTGCCCTTCTCTAGACGCACTCCAGGACCTCAATGTCCTTCTTGTAGTGAGGGGCCCAGAACTGGACCCAGCACTCGAGGTGCAGCCTCACCAGTGCCCAGTACAGGGGCACAATCCCTGCCCTGGACCTACTGGCCACACTGTTTCTGATACCAGCCAGGATGCCGTTGGCTTTCCTGGCCAATTTTACTGCTTTAATTAGTAGGTACATATGAAGGATATTTTGTTTATAGCCAAAAAAGGCTGTAAAATCATCTTTGTAGACAAGCATCAAGCAAGATAAAGTACCAGAAGTGGGCAGAATGTAGAACACCATGTTAAATAATAAGCAGCAGTTACATGGGAGGCATTAGGTGATGAGGTCCAGCAGGATATTCTGTAACAGAGACTTACAAATAAAACTGCATTGAAAGAATTATGTTGAACATGAAAGCATGGTTTAGTTTTAATGTAATTTTCAGTAGTTTGAAATGAAGCACTGGAACCATTTCAGTGTGGGTTTTGCAAGTTTTTACATAGTTTTCTATTAAAAATTTCTTTCCCGTTTGCAATAAGTTACATCCTTTTGGATCCAAACTGTTGTTAAAGAGCATTTCATTAGGGAAACCTTAAAATAAGCTATGTTCCACAGGTTACAGAACACTGTGTCTTCATTGTGCACTGCTGAGTGGAGCCCTGTAAGATAAAGGATGCACATTTTCAAAGTTCCTTTCAAAAAGCGTTTAATTTAGGGTCATATCTGTGCTTTGGTGAGAAATTCTGCTATATTTAGGTCTTGATTACGAGTAAGAATAAATATCAGGTTCTGTAATGGGATGTAGCAGCTGACAGCTAGTGTGACAGTATCTGCACTTGCCACTCTTTCTTTCCCTAAAGTTATTATTTATTTATTTAGGTTTGTTTCTCCTTCCCCTGCCTCTTCTGCAGATGATCAGTGGGAGCTGACAACACACAACACAGGTCATGCTGCAGAAGAGGTGCAAACAAGGGGTGAGTGGCTTTGCACCACACTTGTCCCTCCTCCCTTTTGACTGCCTGGAGATGGATTTGGTCCTGCACTCTCCTGTCTGCTCAGAAGACACAGATTTTTTTAATTTATTTTTTTCCCCGAGCCTTTTTGTGCTGCCAGAATAATACACAGGGGCTGGTGTAAGGGATGGAACAGGAGTCGCTCCACTCTGTATGCGTTCACTAAACCTTCCAGTTCCTGATGCAACAGTGGCTAGACTTTAGAAGCACTTGCTATGAGCAAAATGCTCTCTCCTAGAATACTGTTTACAGGGTAAATTACAATGTAGTTAAGTAGGGCAGGACTCCAAACAAACCCACAACAAAGTATTTAACAAAATAAATATTTTTGAAAAGTGATCTAAAGCATCCCCTTTTGCCCAGCAGTAATGGAGTTACAGGGTGAACAGGAAAACAAATTATGGAATCTGGTCAGCTTTAAAAAGCAAAAGAGAAGAAGTTTTGCTTGCATGAGGTATTTGACAGTGGCTACCTATCATGTGCGTGAGGAAGCCAAAGGTTAGGGATGCAGCTTGCTTGAGAACAGAAGATTCTGTGTTTTGTCTTTTATATCAATAAAAGAAAATACAATTTTGTGGTCAGAATATGGCTTTAAGTGCAGAGATAAGAGCCCAAGTAAATACTCACACTCCTCCATTCCTGAGGGAAGTTGGTGGCCTGCCCATATAATTTGCTGATAAAGTCCCATCTGTTAAAACAAAGTACAGCAGTACTAGTAATAAATTTCAGGCAAAGACCACAAGAGGTTATTTTTGCATGACAGTCTTTGCTGAGCTTTATTTTCAACCAGGAAAAGTATTTGAAACCGAAATAAAGATTGTAATATTGGCTCAAAGTTAGCTTTACACTTTTTACAGGGCGAAGGAGAAATCCTGCTTCGCTTTATTTCCCTGGTAAACAGTGTGGCATGATAAACTGTTAGGAGAATAAAGTCATAGGGAAAACTCTGCTTCACAAATGACACACGTAGAAAAACAGCAGATGTCTGATGAAGTAGGGAACCGACTTATGGCCAAGTCTTTGGAAAACAAAATTAATTTCCTTTCCTCTTTGATAATGATGATGTAATGTAGTTAATAGGAAGAGCCTGCCATGCTCATGGAGTTATTAAGGAAGAAATTTTAGACATGCAGCAGGTCAGAAATATGGGTTTACTTACCAGTGCCATTTCCATGAGCATATTTATAGATGTGGAGGAAAAAGGAAAGATGAAAATGATGTAGAATTTTGTTTTTTGTCTTATTGGAAGCATGAAAAACACATAATGAAACAAAACTTGTGACTACTCTCTTACCGAGTTCAGAATTCTGGTTGTTTATTGGAAAAAAGAGAACTTTTTGGTAGGCAAATTTTTAAGATTTTACATCAAGTAAAAAAAATATTTTTCTAGAGTGAAAATTAAAAAAAAAACCACAACCAAAACAAGCAACTCACAATTTGCCCTTTGTTCTTTCCTTATGATGGTCAAGCCAAGAAGATAGTGGATGAGTGGATGTGGCCATGGTGATTTACTGGGTAGAAAATATTTTGATATCAACAACAAGAATGGAGAGCGTGGGTTTTTTCGCCCCAATTTTCAAGCAGTAAATTTTGTGCCTTTCACTTTAACAAAATACTGTAGTAAAGAGGTGTCATGATATGTTTATTTGCAGTATCTTCTTTGGTCACTAGATGTCCCTGCATGCTGTTGGAGTAACTGGCAGGGTGTGGTTCCTGGTAAACAAAAAAAAATAAAGAGGTAAAGCTAAAAATAAAGCCTGGCAGATTCCTTGGGGGTATGTAGGAAGCTCTTTGTGATCGTTGTGTGTGCTTAAGCGGTGGTGTACTGTACTCTTACCATAGATATGAAAATGAGATTGGTTTATGGAAACTTCTGAGGAGCTACTTACTGGAAGAGTTGAAGCAGTTTGGCAAAGCAGTGGGCACTCAAGTCTCCTCCCCAGTGATCGATATTACAAGTGTATAAAGGAGGTATTTAAAACTGAGGTTTTATAGCTGTGACATGAGGATAGCTGTGGTACATATCCATGTACAGGTATACACGCACGTATGTGTATATATGAGAGCGACCCCACAGTCCTGCAGTCATCACAACCCATGTTGGCTTTAATGATGTCCACGATAACGATCTTGACAGGTTTTATATTATACAGCAAGTTTTACATTATGTGGCAAGGCTGGGAGTGGTACCTAATGAACCAAAAACCCAACATTGACCTCTCATGTTGAAGATTTGCGTGTATTTCTAGTTGGTTTTCCCCTTTGAATACAAACCATGTACATGGTTACAAATCTGACTGCTAAACTCTACCTGGGTGTGAATAGAGACAATGCTGTTGCTGTTCAGCCTAGAGAAGACTAAGGGGTGACCTTATTAATGTTTATAAATACCTTAAGTATGAATGCAGGGGGAAATGGGAAGCCCCTTTTCAGTGTCTGTGGGGACAAGACAAGGGGCGATGGCTGCAAGTTGGAGCACAGGGAGTTCCCCACCAATCTGGGGAAGAACTTCTTCCCAGTGAGGGTGAGGGGGCCCTGGGACAGGCTGCCCAGGGGGTGTGGAGTCTCCTTCTCTGGAGAGATTCCAGCCCTGTCTGGACGCCGACCAGTGCTGGGACCCTGCTTGGGCAGGGGGGGTCCCTTCCAACCCCCTGTAACGAAACATGATTCTGTGATTCATTGGAGTCTTGTTCTCATGCAGGTTATAGATTTGGGTTTGTCTGCCTAGTTACTACACGTTTGCTATCTGGGAGCCAGGACTCACCTTCTGGGGCAGGGGAGGTCCCTTCCAACCCCCTGTAACGAAACACGATTCTGTGATTCATTGGAGTCTTGTTCTCATGCAGGTTATAGAGTTGGGTTTGTCTGCCTAGTTACTACACGTTTGCTATCTGTGGGAGCCAGGACTCACCTTCTGGAAGGTCAGTTTTGAGGAGAGCTGGGACAGGTACACTGCCATCTCAGGGATGTCACTTGTTGGGAAAGTCAATGGTTTTTCTGAACAGTGTGGTCTGTCTTAGCTTTACAGATGGTTTTTCTCCACCATGGAAGATCTGACAGTTGAGTGCAAGTCGCAAACCTAGAAAGCAGAGCGAAGCACTGCAGAAATGTTTGTGGTTTACAATTAACAAGTGAAAAATAGAGCCAGAATTTAGTGTAAAATACCAAACATAACTCTCAAGAGAAAAAGAACATGTGACTGAAACAGTTACCTTCAGCTGAAACGTATGCACGGGGACTAATAAACTGCTTTTATTGTTACAACTTTATTTTTTGCATATATGGCTAAAAGTTTATGGAGGTTGACTTTAGTGTTAGGCTGCCCTATTCCCTATTTGACTTGCCACAGGTTGGTTGTTATAAAAATAAATTTATTTTGGCTTCTTTGAATGCCTACAAAATTGTTATGGTTATTAAAATGCATGCAAGCAGACAGACTGCATGTTTATTAAGCTCGGATGCTTGGCCCTTTGGAGCCCACCTGCCAATGAATATTTCACCCCAAAAGAAGCAGTTGAAATTCAACAAAGGAATTTTGCAGTGGGTTGCTTGTGCAGAGGTGAGAGTTGCTAGTTTGCCATCAAACCACTGAGAGTAACCTGGGTTTCAGGAGTTGAATTGTATTGATGTTGCAGGCTTGGGGAAGTAGCTCATCCTGGAAAGCAGCTTTTCTGCCTGCAGAACCTCTGAACTCTTTAGGAAACGAAAATTTGAAGGTTCTCTGTCATGTACCTGATGAGTCAAAACCTCTCTGTCCCCCCCCAACAAATTCTGGGTGAAAGAATTCAAATAAATAAATCCTGTGATTAGATAGGGGGGTATCCAGCTGGAACAATGGCCTGTAAAGCAAATAAACCCCATCCTTTGAAATTCTCACATTTGGTACATGTTTGTTCGAATTTCAACTGGATAACTAGTTGGGTTTTTGGGGGTTTTTTATTATTATTTTTTATTGTGCTAATGGGCTGTTATGCATATGTGGAAGCCATTTACTACATGGCCTAGATGGAAACAGACTCCTATTTCAACTCTGAATATTTAGCACTTAATAAGGTAGCCACCTGCTTTTAAAGTTATTCCAACATACTTGAGTGGCCTTTACTGCTCATTGTGAATACCAGGATTATTTTTGATCTCCTGTAACGAAACAAATAACCAAACCAGTTTAAGCACTAAATTAAAAAAAAAAAGAAAAGAATCTAGCCCCTCTATTTTTTAGAAATTCAAACAACTTCATACTAGCACCTTATAAATCACCTTAAAGTTCTGTAACTTTAAAAGCCAGGCCTGTATGTAGTGAATGTTTGCTCTTTTCCAGTTGACAGGGTGAAACCAGGGAGCGCGTAGAGGGGGTGAGGGCAGGTGCTGAGTCCTGATCACCACCCAGCACCGCCTGCTCTGTTCAACCCTGCCCAAAGCTGCCTGGAGCATTCCTGTTGAAACCTCAAACCAGGAGAAATGATTCTGGGCATCTGCTCCACCTTGTCCCCGCCCCCCCTCCATTTTGTCATGGCTTGTGAACCTGCGTCTGGGGGATACGAGGCACAAGGCAGGAGTTGGCAGGGAGGTATTGCAGATGTGGCTTGCAGCCATGTACTTAGTGCTGGCTTTGGAACTGGCTGCTCAGGACTTCAAACAGCTTGAGAAGTCCGTCGGCTCATTTACAAGGGTTGGCATTGCTGCAGGGACAGAATTAGGACTGTGTGGTGGTTTTTGTAGGGGAAGTGTTACCTTAATTCAGCATTTCCTGTTTCTCTAATTTTTGCTGTTTGATTTTGATGAGGAGGATACAGGATGAGAACATGCTTAATACCCTGTTATCAAGCTCCAAGGTGCCAACCACTTCTGTGTAAGATTCCCCCCGGGAACAGCCACCCTATTGCTGTTCCCCAGTGCAGTCAGTTTGCCAGGTGAGTAGTCTGTTGTCTGTGTAACTGCATCACTTCTGGAGTTTATCTGCAAAAAGAAACCCACCAACCCCCCACTTCTTTCTAGTTTCAAAGCACAGCAGTGCATTGATTGTGTAAATGAAGGGAGAGAAGTTCCCTTTGGTTTTTTGTTTGAGTGAATTGTGCTGTGCATCATACTTACGGAAAGAAACGTTTAGGGATGGGCTTGGACAGGAGGGTAGAAATGCTTGTGGCAGCCGTGGCTTCAGTAGAAGATGTCCTACCACCTGGCAGCTCTATTTCCAGAGCAATAATCTTTTTGATGTCAGTCACTGCAGTATCCTTGAGAAGAGGACTCTGGAGAAGGTAGTGGTCTTTTAGACTGTTTCTTGTTGGGTCATTTGGTCTCCTGAAAATAATGTTGAGGAGTTAGAGTATTTTATAGTTAGCCAGTGTACTAGCAAGGGGACAACCTGCTTGCAGATTCTGTTTGTAGGGTGTTGGTCTCTTCAGCCAGGCGACAGGAGATGGGACAAGGAGAAATGGCCTCAAGCCGTGCCAGGGCAGGGTCAGATTAGACATTGGGAAAGAGTTCTTCACCGGAAGGCTTCTTGGGCACTGGCACAGGCTGTCCAGGGAGGGGGTTGAGTGCCCACCCCTGGGTGTGTTTAGCAGACAGGTAGATGAGGTGCTCAGGGATATGGTTTAGCACAGGACGGGAATGGTTGGAGTTGATGGGCTTAAAGGTATTTTCCAGCCTTGTGATTCTGTGAATGTGTGCTACAGCCCTTGGTACCAGCTGGAGGTTTCTTGGTGCCAACGTTGAGTCCAAATGGACTGTAGTGCCATAGCCAGATGGGAAGGGAGGAAGGCATCTATCCCTGAGGCTGGGTCATCACAGGAATGCAATGCAGGCTTTTGGCATGTAGGGGATGGTAGAAAGCATTTCTCACAGATGCTGCTATATAAGAGCACAGTATCAAAAAGTAGTCAAGAAAACTTCCAGAATGCAGAGTCTCTTGATAATCTGTGAGCATGTGTCCTCGCTCTGAGGGAACCACAATGCTCCTTGGAGCATTTCCCTCTGCCCACAAGCCTAACCTCTGTCCTGCTGAGTCTTCGCTTCAGCCAGCTCCTGCTCTTCCACGTGCTAATCTTGGCGAGACACTGGGACAACTGAATGTCTGTTGTATTATCCTGGGTTGTAAACAACAGACTAAGCTATGTGTCATCCACAAGCCCTCTAATCCAAACAGTGGCCTGAGCGCCTGCGCACCGTTGGGAGCATTTTTGTAGCGTGTTAGGCATGCTAAGGGGGGACAAAGGATGGTCAGCATGCCAAATATCTCCAGCATAGACAAAGCTTGCACACGTGTGTCGGACAAAAGCAGAGCAATAGAGGCAGAAATCCTTAGTGAAGCAACGTGAGTCATTTTGGGGCACTAGTTTTCTCCCTTTCCATGCAGATAAGCAAAGAGAATAGTGTTATTTCAGAGAATGGTTCCACATTGAGGGAGCTGGTGAACATCAGAAGAGGCTGCTAGCAGGGAGGGACTGCCAGGAGTCCATGACGATGCTAGCAGAAAAAAACCCCTTTTGCTGCTTTGTTTTGCCATTTTGTTGTTTAAACTTGCTCTTTTGGTGTAAAACTCGGGATTTATTTGAAAAACAAATATTTTGTGTGATGTTGGAATTTGCTATTCCCTTCTGGAGTGAACCAGGGCTTCTCTGAAGCAGACAAGTTATGTCAGCTCATGAGTTGTATTTAGCCCTTTTTACCCTTAAAATGAAAGAGATTGAAATCTGGGTTCCATACAGCAGATGTGCCTAAAGCAAGGAGAAAACTTGTTTCTTTGCCTGAGTTTTGGAAGAAATCCGACCTGTATTGTTTAGGAATTTTTCACCACTGTGCCTTTCCTTAACCAGCTGTAAAATGGGAATGATACTGGCTATGTTGTGTCAGGTGTTTTAGGATGTGTAGGATGAATGAGCTACAGCACAGGTCATAAGCTATTTGCATTGGAGAACCTTTCAAGACCCTGAAGCTGACAAAATCCTAACTGTATGAGGATCTGTCGGTCTTTCATTCCCAGTGTCAGCCCTGTGCAGAATAAGTTGAAATTCTGTTTTCTTTCAGAATGTGGGTTTTGTTATAAACTAGCAATGGGAAAAACATGTCTTCACCAGTAAGAACTCTTTCCTTGTGAGGATGAGGGAGGAACCCTCACTACAAGATAGATATCGAGGCCCTGGAGCTTGTCCAGAGAAGGGCAACCAGTGTGGGGAAGGGGCCAGAGGGCAAATCCTGTGAGGAGAGGCTGAGGGAGCTGGGAGTGTTGAGCCTGGAGAAGAGGAGGCTGAGGGGAGACCTTCTCCCCACCTCCACTGCCCTGCCAGGAGGGTGCAGAGAGGGGACAAGGGGCAATGGGCTCAAGCTGCCCAGGGCAGGGTCAGCTCAGCTGGGAGGGAAAAGTTCTTCCCTGGCAGAGTTGTCAGGGCCTGGCATAGGCTGCCCAGGGAGGGGGTTGAGTCTCCACCCTTGGGTGTGTTTAACAGAGGGGAGATGAGGTGCTCAGGGATCTGGTTTAGCACAGGGCAGGAACGGTGGGACTCCATGATCTCAAAGAACTCTTCCAACTTTGTAATTCTGTAGCATTAGCTGTTGTTTATTTTGTTTTTAAACAACACATCCCTCTCTATAAGAGGGAACAAATCACCTTCAGCAGCGTGACAGTTCGCATATTTTCAGTATGTTAATCTTTCCAGAGTAGATGTAGCCTGAGATTTAAAGCAAGAGTTTACGATGCGTAGTTTGTTACAGTCCTCACGTGTCCTGCTCTCACACACCAGTGTAAGGGGTTATCTCCCTCTCTCTTTTGTGAGTCACACAGAGAGCTCAAAGCAAACCTCCTGTTGGGCAGTGAAAGGTTTTATGTGGGATCAGCGATTAGTGGCTTCGTCTCCAGTCTGGAGAGCAAACCAGGTGAACTTGTGTTTCCTTGGTGGCAGGGTTGCTCACAAAACATACACCCAAAAAATACCCCCCGTGGTTAGAGTTGGTTGAAGGGATGTGGTGCACCCAGATGTATGCTCCATACATTATGCCTCGCTGCTTCCTTCCTCCACCATGTGTTCCTATAGCTTGTGAGACCCTAAGTGATGCTGTGTGTGTGTTGCACGGGCTCTCAGTGAAGGAATGCTGACACAAACAAAAAGGAGATAACTTGGAAATTCTATTGCTCCGTTTATGTTATTATTGTAGTTAATGGTCTATCAGCGTTTCCATTATAAATCCCTATTTTCAGGGTTTTATAACTCAGCCGTAAAAATTCTCTCCAGGCTGAATTTGGCATGTGTGTTTTCAGCCTGAGAGCACATGTGTTGTTTTTTTTAACAAGTTTGGGTTTGTTTTTTTTTTTTTAAATATATATAGGACTGCATTCACAACTTTTAAGATATAGAATTGCCAAAAAAAAGAAAAAGAAAAAGCCAACAAAAAAATAGGTGATTGGTTACAGATGCTTTCTTTGTACTCATATAACTCAAAAATTGCTGAGTTATTTCAGCTGTAATTGTGGGTATGTGTAAGGTTAAAATGGTGGATTTAGTACTGTTCCTTTCTTTATGGTGTTGGTATTTGACAAGCAAATAGAAAACAGACCCCGATACTGTATACACTCACATATAAGCTGACCCATGTGTAAACTGACCTCCCAAACTTGCCCCACGCTCCCTTTGTCTAGGCCAGATTGTTTCAGTGTCAGCAAGGGTGGGGATAGAAGGAGCGGGGGCATAAGTTTTTAGGGTTTTGGTGAGTTTCTTTTCTTTTATTCCACTGCTTCCAGTAGGCCTGGGCTGGTTTGCAGCCTCAGAGTCCGTGTCAGCCAGGTGGCAATGGTAATAAAAAGCTACGATGGCCACGTGCTCCCAGTCTCAGCTTTGTCCATCTTGTTTACAGAGGGACTGCCCTCTGTCTGCAACTCCCTCCGGAGGAGTTTACACAAAGAGGAGTGTAAACCACATGTTCTACACTGGAGCATCTGAAAGGAAAAGAAACAAGGAGGAAGACTGAGAGGATATGTCTGAATTCTTTGCTGTCTGCACACACAGACTTTTCCTCCCAATCTCCTCATAATACCCCTGGTTCTCTGCTTGTGCTCCTTCACCAGCGCCAGAACAGAAGAGGGTTACCAGCATTCAGATCCAGAATCTCACTCCCCCAAATTAGCTTGCTGACAAATGACTCGCTCACCTCTCGAACTGACTCCAAGAGTCAGAGGCTGCAACAAAATCCACACATTTGATTTTCCTTTTGCACAGGGTGCTTTCTGTGTGACGTTTTATTGTACGTAGGCACAGGATATCACTTCCCAGGAATGAAGTTTCTTTCATACTAAGATAAAGTACGGGAAGAAAAGCTAAAGTTCTCCCCTACAAAGAGAGGCTGAGGGAGCTGGGCTTGTTCAGCCAAGAGAAGAGAAGGCTGTGGGGGGGACCTCATTGCAGCCTTCCAGTCCCTGAAGGGAGCAGAGAACCAGGAGGGGAATCAGCTTGTTGAAAGGGTGACAATGGCAGGACAAGGGGGATGGATTAAAACTAAAGGAGGGAAGGCTTAGATGAGATATTAGGGGGAAGTTCTTTCCAGAGAGAGTGGTGAGTGGCTGGAACAGGCTGCCCAGAGAGGGGGTGGGTGTCCCATCCCTGGGGGTGATCAAGGCCAGGTTGGCTGGGGCCCTGGGCAACCTTGTGTAGCTCCAGGCCTGGAGGTTGGTGTCCCTGCCTGTGGCAGAGGGATTGGAGCTCTGTGATCCTTGGGGTCCCTCCCAGCCCAGCCCAGTCTGGGATTCTATGATTCTAAAGTGTGCAAAGACACTGTAACTGTCCCATGCCATAGTGATTCCTGCCATTGTTTTGTACTTCAGCATCATTTAAGCACTATAACTGTGTGTAAAATTATGATTGCAGAAAAGTATAATCAGATTATATTTTTTTTGCACATTTTATCAGTACATCTTTGTGTCAGTATTCGATTCTTTAGATTTTTTTGCTTTCCAGATTGAATTTTTTCCGTGATGTTTTTAACATCCTATGATATATAACATCCCATCATATCTTAAACATTCCTTTACATCAGTATGAAAGGTCATGTACTTGGGCTGTTTTTCATTTCACGAACATCTGGGCTTATGAGATTAACAGAACAGTATACCATTGCCTTCTTTTTGGTCTCTTTTATTAATAACTTGTGAATAACACTTGTCTTCTACCATGTGGATTATACTTCTGTTGGGGCAATTTCCTCAATATAATAATGGCTGCTGGTTAACCCCTTACAGCTGCTGCTGTTACTAGCTCAAATGTATTTCTTTATCACAGATTCACAAGGTTGGAAAAGACCTTTAAGCTCATGGAGTCCAATTGTTCCTGTCCTGTGCTAAACCAGTTCCCTGAGCACCTCATCTACCTGTCTGTTAAATGCTTCCAAGGATGGTGACTCAACCCCCTCCCTGGGCAACCTGTTCCCAGGCCCTGACAACTCTTTCAGGGAAGAATTTTTTCCTAACATCTAATCTGAACCTAAACCTTATGTGTCAAAATGTATAGCCCTGTATGTCTCCATGGGATGGGAACAGTTAATTTGCTTAAACCTGTGCATGGGTCTCCAATCCTGTCAGGTGTTTCTAGTGTCACTACATGCCTACATTTACATTAGAAACTTATTTCTGTGTTTATGATGGGCAGGAATCATGGTCCTCCCCAGTACAGTGGGAGGGCCACATGATTTCTGGGTAGTGAAACCCCAAGAAAGGAATGAGAGTCATTCAGAGCATGTGCCAGTAAAAGCTTTACCTGAGCACATGGTGGTTTTATATCCTTCACAGACCTCACAGGTAACTTTGTTACAGCCAGCCATATGGGACACAAAAGGTGATCTGAAATCATCTGACAGGCCAAAAGCAGCATAGATACGTGATCTTTTTCAGGTTCTAGAAGAGTTAAGATCAAATTCTTGTGTGGTTCCCTAGCAGTGGTGTAAATCTCTCATTGCTTCTTGTGTTCAGGTGTGAGAGAGCGGATTGTAAAGCTGGTGCTGCTGTGGGAGTGAATAAGCTGGGCAGGTTGGCAGCTGGGAAGGGAGAGAGAAATTAAACATGGAAAATGTGTCTGGGAAAAAGGTTGGTCAGTAGGAGGAGGGCCAGGACCCTTCAGATCTTTTGCTACCATCACTGGCCTCATTCCCTCTCACAGCCGTGTTCCCAGCTCTTGTGTGTAGGAACAAATGAGCATGTAGGTCTAAGAGTGCACAGGTACGTCCCACTTGGAGCCCTTGTCTTACTGCAAAGGCAGTATTAACATTCAGCAGCCTCATTGTTTATTGTCTCCTGCAAAAAGTTGAGCAAACTTGTAGAGGATGTGCAGTGAGTTATTTTTTTCCCTCCTGAAAACTCACGTGGGGGAGTGTTTAAATAATTACAGCTATCTTTTAAGGGGGGTTAACTGTCAGAAGTGTGGAGGAGATGGTTCTACACCTGTGGACAGAAACACACTGAGCAGTTGGAGAACTACAAACTTGGAGACTGAAAGTTTCTGTAGTATGTCACCAATCTCGTTAGCCCTTATTTCTTCTCTTTTGTCTGTGTGTTCGTTGTGGGGCTTGTACATTGTGTTGTATCTACCAGAGCAATTTCATGGGTTTTGGCCACAAGATGGCATCTGATTTCATAATCTTCTCTTAAAATACCACTTTTTTTCTTTTCTATCTTTCTTTTTTTTCCCCCCGTATCGATGGAGTAATGCCCAGTTTTCTTGCAGCAAATTATAACCTACTTTCCTTCTGCCTTAGGGAATGCCTTCAAGAGCAAACACAGTATGATTTTTCCATGGCATTCCTCATTCCTGATAGTTGGAACTGCCAGCAGTGGTGATGACAGGTAGTGACACTTGCTGTGAATCCTCTGGTTTATATCCCCCTACCTCCACCCTTCCAGGGTGTAACTGCTTCCTCTGTTGTGATTGTTGCCTGGTAAACAAGAACTGACACAAAAGCTTCATCTCATTTGTGAAGTGATCCAAAGTTCCTTGAAATTGCTAGAAAAACTCTCACTGGGCACCTGCTTACAGAAAAATACCCTACAGTTTCTTAATTCTAACAGAACTCATGGGCAGTGTGCTCCCTTCTTTCTGCTTCAGGGCATCTCATGGACCTGTATTTGGGGAACAAGGATCTGAATCACAGAGCTGTAGGGGTTGGAAGGGTCCTCCAGAGCCCATGGGGTCCAACCCCTTGCCCAAGCAGGGTCCCTAGGACAGGGCACACAGGTCGGTGTCCAGACAGGGCTGGAATATCTCCAGAGAAGGAGACTCCACAGCCCCTGGGCAGAGGGATGAGCAGGCAGTCTAGGACTGGGAATGTTGCCTCTGCTACTGCAGGAGAAATGAGTAACTGAGGTTTGCCAGGGAAGCAGACATGCACCAAAGTGCAGTAGTTGGTTATAGAACTGGAGATGGAGTAAGGCTGGATCTTAATTTGCAAAGGGAGAACTAAATTATTCAAGAATTATTCAAATGGGTTTGGCTTAACTGTGTGAAAACCAATGAGTCAATGCAGCCCATCAGTGTATAAACACCCTGGTGTTTGGAAGCTCCTGGATGATGTGAAATAAGGTGATTTACCTTTTTCATAGTAACTTTATCAAATAAATAATTGTGAATTGCTTCAGAATATTTTATCACAGCAGAACTTCCAACAGCTTAAGGAAAAAAAATGAAAATGGAGTTGAAGAGGTTAGAGAGGCTTGCAGATTTCTTTGGTGGCTTTTACATGTGATTGTTTGGTGCAAACGTTGTTTGTGTCCCGTTGCTGGAAGCTGGTAGAGTTCAGTTAGAAGAATTGCGTTGGATTTGCACTGTCTTATGTTCCTCCTTCAACATCTCCTACTCTCTTCCTCTTCCCCTTACACAGACAAGGTAGATTTTAGGTTTGACCAAGTGGGCAGTTTCTTTCTTGTGTACTTAACTGCTGAGCTGCTTATCCTTAATCAATGGCTGTCACGCTGGTTTAGTTTTTGGAAGTCTGTGTGTAAAAACCACTCTTGCATTCATAGTCACATAGAGCATATCCTCTGGGTGGGACAGCCAGGGAAACTGTTTCTTCTCTGTTTGCAACAGGTTATTTAAATAGTGACTGTAGCACCTGTGTCCTTGCTCATCCAATGAAGCAACACTCCAAGGCCCCAAATACATTTCAATTTTATTTCTTTTTCTAATAACAATCCAGTAGGATAGTTCCAGTCCAGCTGGGGAAAGAAGCTTCAGCAGCACTGCAGAGCCAGATAGCCTCTACCTTGAGCAGGTGAGGAGTCAAGGGCAAGTACACAGTGAATGTGAGACTGTAGATGCTGAATAGTTCAGCCTTGTTGTTACTGCTGAACTGGTGTATCAAGGAAAAGGGAGGATTTGCCTCTGCAGTCTGGTAAATCTGTATGAAATGTAAATGAAATGTAAATGCTGGGTCCTACACTTTGGTCACAGTAACCCCAGGCAGTGTTACAGACTTGGGGCAGGGTGGCTGGAGAGGTTCCTGGGGGAGAAGGACCTGGGGGTGTTAGCTGACAGCTGGCTGAACATGAGCCAGCAGTGTGCCCAGGTGGCCAAGAAGGCCAATGTGTCAGGAATGGTGTGACCAGCAGGAGTAGGGAAGTGATAGTTCTGTTGTACTCAGCTCTGGTGAGGCCACACCTGAGTCCTGTGTCCAGATTTGGGCCTCTCACGACAGGAAGGATGCTGAGATGCTGGAGCACATCCAGGGGAGAGTGATGAAGCTGGTGAAGGGTCTGGAGTACAAGTCCTCTGAGGAGCAGCTGAGGGAGCTGGGGCTTTTTAGTCTTGAGAAAAGGAGGCTGAGGGGAGACCTCATTGCTCCCTACAGCTACCTGCAAGGTGGCTGCAGAGATGTCAGGGTCAGTCTCTTCTCTCAGGTAAAAAATGATAGGATGAGAGGAAATGGCTTAAAATTGCCCAGGGGAGACTTAGATCAGGTATCAGGAAGAATTTCTGGACCGAAGGGGCTGTCAGGCACTGGGACAGGCTGCCCAGGGGGGTGGTGGGGTCACCATCCCTGGAGGGATTGAAAAGGTGTGTGGATGAAGTGCTCAAGGACATGGTCTGGAGGTGGGCTGGTCAGGGTCAGGCTGTCAGTGGACTCTGTGATCTAAAGGGTCTCTTTCAACCCAGGTGGTTTTATGATTCTATGAATTGGGAGATGCTCTCAGAAAAGAGAGGTGAGCACCAGGAAGAGTGATAAAAGCTGAAGCAGTGAAAAGGGTTTTTAAACAAGAAGTTCAGCAAAGAGTGGAACAACTAATCACGGTCTCTCTGTTGATGTGTATGACAGTTGGATTTTCTGATTGAAGCTTTTTCTGTGTTGAGACAGAGGTGAAAGCTCCTTGCTTGGGGGATTCCTGATGCCAGGTGAGGGTTGGGCTTATCATACAGGCTTTTTCTTCAGTGGTGGGATACACTGCTAAGTTCTCTCTCCCACAGTGGAGAAGTACCTGCTTTCAAAAAATTAAGTGTCTTTAATCTCTCTGGAGTCTCTGCTTCTTGATCCAGTGCCGTATGACTGAAATTGCCAAGTGAGGATGTTTGTGGAGAAGACAAACAGACATTCCATGCTCAGAAAACTGGTCTGAACCCTCTGCTTTTCAAATGGCATTTTGATACAAGCTCTGTTAACTCTATGAAGTGGCACTTTCTGTAGATATCCTAGCACCTCATAGACTTGGCTTTATACTTTTAACACTGTAAGAAGTCAAAAAAAAAAAAAAGGGTTGTTGACTTATTTTTCCCATGAGCTGTGGAAGAGAGAGATGTTGGCTAAGATGATGAAGCTATTTAAGTGTATAATTCCTCATAGTAACTTAAGGCTCAGTAAAAATAGACCCCTGAAGGACCTGGATCCAAGCAGTTTGTGCAAGACCATGCTGAAATTGTGTAGCTGGGCAGTGAGGCTTGAGTTCCCAACACACTGGTGCACTCTGGTGCAGAGACTGTCTTTCTCTGGATGGAGACACCTACTGCTGTGCTACCCAGCAGACAGAGCTGGGGAGCAGGTTAGTGCCACCCTGCCTGCTACAGCTGTACCAACATGGGTGCTCCTGTGACTCCTGGTTCGGGCTAAAGGAGCACAGATAGTTTAAATGATGTAAATAGCAGGTTTTCACTAATTTTGTGTGTGCTATGGTGCTTCCATGAACAATTTTCCTAGGCGACTGACAGGGCTGAAAGCTGTCCCATTTTCCACAGGTATTGCTGGATCCAGGAGAGAATTTTTGTTGAGTAAGTAACTTTGCACATTTTCATTCTGCCTGAGCCTCCCTTCAGTTGTCTGGGGTAGAGTCAAGCAGAAGCTGCTGTCAGCAGAGTTTGCTCTTGTGCTGAGGCTTTGCTTGGGGAGCTCAGTGGTACGTACCGGTGAGAGGTACTTAGTTGTTATTTTGCCTCTTGGTGCATTTGATGGTCCGAAAGCTCCTCTGTTCTTTCTGAATGTTAAACAGCAGATTCTCAAACAGCATACAGCTAGCCCAGAGAATATTACAGATAACTTGGTATTTTCAAGAAGTACTGCTTCCCTTATGGAAAGGGACTGTCTTTCTAACAGAGAATCACAGAATCACAAGGTTGGAAAAGACCTTTAAGCTCATCGAGTCCAACTGTTCCTGTCCTGTGCTGACCCAGATCCCTGAGCACCTCATCTCCCATCTGTTAAACACACCCAGGGGTGGGGACTCAGCCCCCTCCCTGGGCAGCCTGTGCCAGGCCCTGACAACTCTGCCAGGGAAGAACTTTTCCCTCCCAGCTGAGCTGACCCTGCCCTGGGGCAGCTTGAGCCCACTGCCCCTTGTCCCATCTCCTGTCCCCTGGCTGCAGAGACCATCGCCCACCTCTCTGCACCCTCCTGGCAGGGCAGGGGAGGTGGGGAGAAGATCTCCCCTCAGCCTCCTCTTCTCCAGGCTGAACACCCCCAGCTCCCTCAGCTGCTCCTCAGAGGATTTGCCCTCCAGTCCCTTCCCCAGCCTGGTTGCCCTTCTCTGGACTTGCTCCAGGACCTTGACGTCCTTCTTATGATGAGGAGCCCAGGAGAAGCTTCAGACTTTTCTGCTTCGGGTCTTAAGGAAAGAAATTACTCTAGGAGTAAGGAGCTAAGGACAGCTATCCACCCACACCTCCATTTTCAGCCTTCCACATCTGGTTAAGTGCATTGTGACGTTTCTGCTCTTACATGTGAAGCATCAGCTACTGGCTGTGGCCAGTTGGAAAAAGAGATGGCAGTTTTCATGTGCCTATCCATATGCTCCTATAGAAAGGGGGGAAGGTTTTTTCCAAAATATACCGTGTTGTACCTCTCATCTAAGTTCCTCTGAGTCCTCTGCCAGTTGTAATGAAATTGGTTGTCTGTTGCATGACCAGGCAATTAAAAGGATGAGGGGAAACACGAGATGAGCTTCTGTTTCTTTTATGAATCCAGAGACAAGCACATATTCCTTTCCTGCTGAGCAGTGAGAAGTTCCTGGTTTATTCTGATGCACTTGAAACGTGAAGTGGAACTATAGTTTATCCATACTCTGGTTTCTCTGCTAGTCTCCTCAAAAAGGGGTTTATTTGGCAAATACACTTTCTGGAGTCTTCATCTAAACAGCCTTTCCCCATCCAAGCAGGGGAGTAAGTGGAGGAGGTCATTCCTCTATTAACCTCCTGCAGTAAAAGCTCTGGCGGTCTCCTATGTGACTCTCCTGAGTCAAATGGGAAAAAAAGGTTACACTTTCTAGTTCTCACTTCTGTACTTCAGTACCAACCCCAAATTTACTTGTGTCAGCTGCTGCCTTTATTTGATGTGATGTACCCTGGAGTCAGCTCAGCTGGGAGGGAAAAGTTCTTCCCTGGCAGAGTTGTCAGGGCCTGGCACAGGCTGCCCAGGGAGGGGCTGAGTCCCCACCCCTGGGTGTGTTTAACAGAGGGGAGGTGAGGTGCTCAGGGATCTGGTTTAGCACAGGACAGGGAGGGTTGGACTTGATGATCTGAAAGGTCTTTTCCAACCTTGTGATTCTGTAATACCTGTGATGGAGAGTGGGTTAGATACTGTTGAGTCCTTTTCTTAGTTCTGCCGTTAATTATGCTCATTCTGGCAAAATAGTTTTATTTGCAGATGTCCAAACTGTACAATGGAGCTCTTGGTATGTTTGATCCAGTAGGAAACTTGCACGGTGTCACTCTGTGTGGGCAAGGACATTGGAGATCCATGGATAGGAAGTGCTCCACCTAGCTGAAATGCTCTAATTATGATTTTGTTAGTTAGATGTTTGTAAACATAAGGCAAGAAGCCTGAAAAAATACCATAAATCAAGGACTCTGGAGAAATGTTGAAAAGAATATTTAATTCCTCTCACTCTGAAGTTTGTAAGTCTTAAAAATAAAATAATTTTCTGTGTCGTGTCACTTTTCAGACTGTGGCTAGTGCCCCTTCTGCCCCCATGAGAGATCAGAATAGAAGATTGCTTAGAATTCTGTCCACCTTTATTCTTTTCTTGAAGGGAAGAGAAAAAATTTAAATAAAGGATGTCACCGTGAACCCAAAGGGTTGGTGTGTCTGGGCTCTGCTGCACCGGGCTACTGCAAAACTGAAGATCCCTGAGAATAAGATGAGAAGAGGAACCCAGGCCAAGCACCTCTGCTGCTCCCAACTGTTGGAGTTTGTCAGGGACTAACTCCTGACTCTGTGACCCTACATGAGACAAGTAGAGGAGGATACTGGTAATGAAAACACTCAGAAAGGTGGTTTTTGCTTTGTATTTCAGTGTGGATGTTGTGGCCCATGTGTGGAGTTTCCCTTGGCGGTGGCAGCTTCTTCCTCCTGCATCTGGGGTGACATCCAGGAGCAACTGTGGGAGACCAGGTTGACAAAGAGCTGAGTATTCTGAGGATAAATGAGTTAACCCATCACTGCAAACACTGGGCTGGCGGATTTTAGTGCAATTAGCTCCACAAATACCAAGACAGGCAGTCTGCAACCAGACTAAAAGGTCTCCTAAACAATTAGGGGACCACGGCCCCCATGGACCCCTGTCATGCACATTAATGTCACTAGCCTTAGCAAAGGGTATGTGTGTGCTTTGATGCCAGGGGACTCCAGGCTTTGACGGCCCCATAAACTTCGGGCCATTTTTTGGTCCCTTCTCCCACGATTCAGTGGCATTTTATTTACTACACCGAATAACACTTAGTCAATAAAGGCATACAGGTTGGAGAGAGGGTCTAGTGTTAGCTTAATTACCTCAACTCTCTGCCTTCTCTTTTGTTATGTACATCATGGATACTTGACAGCATTAACATTCCTGGAATTGTATCTGCCATCCTTTGTAAAAGGATTGAATACTACGCATTAGTTCGGGCTCGTGGGGCATTTGTGTCTCCAACAACAGCTTAATTATGGACATTGTTTACTAATCAGTATTAAATTGACAGACTATGAGGGCTAATCTGGAGATTAACACAATAGCTTGTTTTCATTTTGTTCTTCTAGCAGTTTATTGAATGCGAGGTTTAAAACAAGACCCTTTTGTGAGCCTTACCTTCCACATCACAGCTCTGGGTGAGTCAGGATCCGTGTGTTTCCTTTCTGTAACTCTGAGTTTCAGTGCAAACGTTTTGCTTAAGGTAGGAGATCAGTCATTAAAACCCCATGTTGCCTTGGGTGTTGCTGGAAGGGAAAACAAGGAAGGGTTTCCTTCCTGTAGGATCAGCGGTTCACAAATCTTTAGGGTCATTGAAGCCTTCTGTTTGTTCTGTTTCACAAGCTACACAAGAGTATCATCATGCAAACACCAACAGACCCCAGGCCCCAAGTAGTAACTTGTGTAGTGAGAAGACCTGATTTCATTGTGTGCAAAGTTATTCAGTGAAACCTTTGTGTGCTTCTGATATGTGCCTGTTTTGCCCATACAAGCTCCCTGATAGTTTTGGTTTTCCTATGAAAGGTTCCCACCAGTGACCACAAAAGTTTGTGCACGAAGCTGCCCCAGGGCAGGGTCAGCTCAGCTGGGAAGGAAAAGTTCTTCCCTGGCAGAGCTGTCAGGGCCTGGCACAGGCTGCCCAGGGAGGGGGCTGAGTTCCCCACCCCTGGGTGTGTTTAACAGAGATGAGGTGCTCAGGGATCTGGTTTAGCACAGATCAGGGATGGTTGGACTCCATGATCTTAAAGGTCTTTCCTAGTCTTGTGATTCTGTGAAAGCTGCCCAGAAGCTGAACATCCATTCTGCACAGGCAGGTGCCAGTTTGCTTCTGAGAAATATGAGGGTTCATTTAGGGAACACATTATGTGCAAGAGTCTGTTGTGTGTCTGTCCATCCTGTCCTACCACAGCGCTTGTGCTTTACTGTAGTGCCAGTGATTGGGCACATCCTGGTCCCGACCTACTCCCATCTCTCTATTCCACTCTGGATTTTTTCCAGACTGCTAAAAATACTTTGGGTTTTGCAGTCTGGGAAACCTTGCTATTGATGGATTACTTAGCTGATTATTATAAAGGAATGAAAACTTACTTAGATAATCTTCTATTCTCTTACTTTCTGAGAAAGTAGTGTGGACCAGGAGGAAGTGATGCTACACCTGTACTTCACAGCAATGGTGGGAGAGTGGGTAAAACAACCAGAAACAAGCAGAAAAGGCTGTTACTACTACCCTCTGTCTCAGATGTGGAAATTCTCATGAGCAGGGTTTAACGACAGCGTGGCACTCCAAATTATGGAGCAAGCAGCCATTTTACCTGTGGCAAGAGAAGATGGCAAAGGTTTCTGTGCTGAAAGACCCAGCAGAGCGTCTCTGAAGTCAGCCCTCCTCTGGTCCATGCACTCCTCATGCTGGAAGTAATTAGTATAAAAAACCCTAATCTTTTTTTGCATCCGAGCCACGCGGTATAATCCAGCCTTTCAGAAGGATAAGGCAGTATTTCTGAGCTCACTTGGATTTAATGTAAACAATAAAGGGCTAATTCAATAAAATGGCTTTGACCCATCAAAATCTACTTTCCAGGAGCTGGACTGGAGGCTAGGAGCCCACATGGTGTGTGGTGCAGGCAGAAAGCTTCAAACCTGCCTGTTTGGAGAATAGCTGACAATGCAGATGTCCCAGTCCTGAGAAGAGCCAGTCGTTAAGAGATTTTGCACCTTCCTTTTTGGGGTCATATGCCTTTCATTCTTAGAGAACTTGTTTGTTAAATAGGGGATGACAGCTTTTCTGATTTATTCACAGGTCTTTGAAAAAATTAAAGGAAGAAAAGGAAAATAAAAACAGACAATCAGGCCAAAAAAAGTAACAGAGGTGTTTTTTTTTTCTTTAATTTTTTCATTTTTGTGTTTAAGATTCTTCAGGGGCTTGTAGTTTTCAGGAAACTTTGATTATTTCTCTGGTCTGTCTCCTAAAAAAACCTCCCAAAACAGCCAAACACAAGAAAGCTGATAGAAATTAAGGCATCTAAATGCATTTGTTGGCTTCTGAAAATTGAAGCTGGAGGTTCCCAACCATTTCAGCTTGTGCCCTCTGTAGTCTTCCAGAGAAGGTGTGGACTCCTGTGCAGTGAGTTTAAGACCATGAGAGATACTCTGTTCTTTATTGTTGTGTTGCTGACTCCTTAAAAATTCTCTGTTAATTCACAAATTGAAAGTTAGTCATGTGAGTGATCATTTATTATAGGAAAGTCAAGCTTTACTTAAGATTTACTTCACTCCTTGCTGCTTGCTTACTCAAAGGGTTGTTCTTTTACATCAGGGTTTTATAAACAGGTTCATCTGGGCTTCATACATGTGAATGTACATCCATGAGCCACCTATTTTAATGATCATACACAAAGGTTAACGACCCTGGTCTCCATCTACCTCTTTTGCAGTGGCACATTATTCAAGTCCTTTTCAAGCAACAGCCTTGAAAAGAGTGAGTGAGCACTACAATGTTTTCATGGGACTCTCAGGAAGCTGATAAACTTTGCTAGTTAATCCAATAAAGCTCAGTCTGTGGCATCAGACCACATCAGTCAGATCAGTTTACACGGTAGCTTTTAAAGTGGGTCTTTGTTTATTTTCCTAAAGAAGTACCTACTACCTGTACATAGGCTCCCAGGGCAGAAGGGACCACCCCACCCAGCACCTATTTCCAACCCCGTTTCTGTAGCTCATG
This sequence comes from Gallinula chloropus, assembly GCF_964237585.1. Taxonomy (NCBI): domain Eukaryota; kingdom Metazoa; phylum Chordata; class Aves; order Gruiformes; family Rallidae; genus Gallinula; species Gallinula chloropus. The sequence continues at coordinate 851,472 of NC_140099.1, read as the reverse complement.
CAGTGTTTTCTGGGAGCTGGATCAAAGCAGTAAAATAGAACTGTTATCTGGTCTTGCTTAAAGGCTAAGAAGAACAAAGTCAGCCAAAGCCTGTACTAAGACATTTCAGTATTTAATAATGCTATTTACAAGGAAATTACTTTTTATTTTAAGATTTCATCTGTCTCCATCCAGCCACAGGATTTTGGCATACTTTTGCTAGATGAAGAAGCTCCTGGTTCTCAGTTCTCTTCTCCAGGTATATTAAGCTCAATAGACTGAACTCCTTAAGCCTTCTGCTGTAAGATTTCCTCTTCAATATCTGAATATTTTTATAACCCATCTTTGATTGTTTGTGGGATATTCCAACCTCCTTCAAAGCACAGGCATCAGAACTAACTGTTATTGTAAGAGATGTTTTATCTGTGCATGGAGGCTGTGTTGCATCTCTGCTTCACAGACATATGACCAAATAAACTGGGTTTTTGCCACAGCATCTGAGAGATGTGTGTCTGTCCAGTGCCCCTTGAATTCTTCTGCTTTCCAAGTCAGACTCCCACCCTGCTGGCAAAACCTACGTGTTATGTTTCAATGTCTATTAAAACTGCCAAGTGACCCATCTGTGATAATACAGTTTTTCTTTCTATCCATTACAGAGAGAGGCTTGAAAGCAGGTTATCTCATACCCTGATGACAACCGCTCACTTAGATGGTTTGGAAGCATTCAGGCTTGTGTGTGATCTCTGACAACAGAACAGGTGAGTGTCTTTGCAAAAAAATCAAGTGCTCTCTAATTTCTTCTTTCTTTACCAAAGGAGATGTAACCACTGATTTTAACATTCAGGTTAAGTGACTTAGGCACAAGTTTCAATCATATAATTAGGTCTTCAGGGGCAGAAGGAAAGAAAAGGATGTCTCTAACACCTCCTTTTTTACTATTTCTCCTACTATTACATCACAGAGGTTTTTAAGCTTAGTTTCTCTCAAACATCACCTTAAATTGCCTTTAGACCTTGTCTTCTAGGTCTATATGTGCTAGTTTAAGATGCTGTTATAGAATGTAAAGAATCCTTCTTTCCCAGCTCTTCATACATCAGCCAGATTAAATCAGAGTGTGTGACCACAACAGTTTTAGCCTCTCTTAACCAAAACTGCCTCAGCATCACACTCACCTGTGCTTTTCCTACTCCCTTCTTCCCACAAACTTTAGTAATCGTCAGACTGTGAAGTGAGGCAGCTTGGGGAAGGCAAACCTGTTGATAATTACTCACTTTTTCTTAGAGTTAAGATGCAATTGCATTAAATTCCTTTTAGAACTTAGGGAGAAATCTCTAGAGAGTTATTCAGACCACCTAAATTCTGATTTTCCTCCTCTCTGTTTAGGAAATCTGGGCATAAAGTTATATGATACAGTTGAGCTGATCTAACATCTTGCCCTTCTGTTGAAAGAGGCAGTTCTGCTCTCCCCTACTTCCCCCTACACAGTCCCGCCACTCTTTCTTGAGCAGCTAAATAGCTGTCTTGTGTAACTGCACCCTAAACCACCTCACCATACAGGTAGATGAGCACCAGATGTTGCCCAAATGAGTGAAGACAAGGGGTGAACCAACCTTTTCAGAGAGTTTACTGGTAGATTGGCTTAGAGATTTCTACTTGACCATGTCCTGAAAAGAAATGGCTTGTCTGAACTGCTGACTGGACAGGTCTGGACTGATGTCTGCATTGGGAAATGTCAGATCTCTTGCTGGCTGAGCAAGAGGTTTTGGAACCTGCACCAAAGAAGCTGTGACGTATTGTTAGGCTAGATAATCCCTTGAATAAAAGTGCTATTTGCTGATTGAACCCTTGTCCAATTACATACACACTGAGGCATTTATATCCTGATCAGCCACCCCATTTTCAACCTCAGTTTACACAGTTTGATCAGAGATTCTCAGCCTATCTTCCAGGAGGCTGTTAACCCTCTGTGTGAGACTAAAACCCTGCTCTCTGTAAAAGTCGTTCCACTGCTCAACAAAACCAGATTTCCCCTCCTTCAATGCCTGTTTAATGAGCTAAACTTTCACTTACTCTTCTTTTCCTTGCTTGGAAAGTTTTCTGAGAAGATAATTTAAAAACCCGTTTCTGCAGTCTGTCAAGAGCTCTGGGATGGAGCCTGGTGTAATGGCATGGATGTCAATGTGGATTGTAACTAAAGAAGCCCTTCCTGAACTTGGAATCTTCCATGTTCACTGTAATAATACGTTGCCTTAATTCCTCTAAAATGACTAGCTTATCTATTCTCTGTCTTTTGTCTCTTGGAGATTGTCTTACTCAGTTTCTTTCACACAGTTCTCAGCCAGGACTATCGACTTTGAGCATTGTGTCTTTGACCTCCAAGTCCATCAGCCTGGAGAAGAGAAGGCTGTGGGGGGACCTCACTGCAGCCTTCCCGTCCCTGAAGGGAGCAGAGGAACAGGAGGGGAATCAGCTTGTTCAATGGGTAGATAATGTCAGGACAAGGGGGATAGAGTGAAGCTAAAGGAGGGAAGGTTTAAATTAGATATTAGGGGGAAGTTTGTTGCAGAGAGAGTGGTGAGGGGCTGGAAGGGGCTGCCCAGAGAGGGGGTGGATGCCCCATCCCTGGGGGTGTTCAAGGCCAGGTTGGCTGGGGCCCTGGGCAACCTTGTGTAGCTCCAGGCCTGGAGGTTGGTGTCCCTGCCTGTGGCAGAGGGTTTGGAGCTCTGTGATCCTTGGGGTCCCTCCTAACCCATGCTATTCTGTGATTCCATGATCAGATTTGATCCACTGGCAATTCTCAATCAGTTCCTCCAGCTTATTCTTGCAAAGCAGTCTCTTCATAAGTCTACATATCTGCTTTTCAGGTTGTATTCCCTCCCTACCATCCCCTTGTAAAGGGTTACAAATAAGTTTAGGAAATCAAAGTCAGAACCTACAGCAAACTGTTCAAGAATCCTAAAAGCAATCACACAAACCCCAAAAGACCCTGAGGCTGGGCTTTACATCATCTCTATATGGGTTACCAAGGGCAGGGGCATCACAGAACTGAAATTGCTGCCAGGTCAGACCACTACTCCTTAATTATGACTATTTCCATGTATCATGGTTGACCATTAGGAGCCAGGGGCTGATAACTTGGTTTCCAGAGGACAGTCCCACAAAGTTGTGTCTGTGCTCAGATGGAGTCAAACCTGTTTAAATTACTGCTGGTCACAGAGATCCAGATATCCATCAGGGTTTTTATTGGACTTCCCCACCATAGCTCCACCTTGTGCTTCGGCAAAGGAACCATTAAGAAAGTAACTGGCCTACGTTAATTAGAGTTAATTAGAGACTTCTCCTCCGCTTTTCCCGGTGACAGACTATCAGTTGGTAATTACAATGCATCAGCAACCCCCTGCTTGCCTCTGATGCTGCTTGGTGAGCTAATGAGGGAGAGAGAAGGAGCTGCAGTAAGAGGCTGTCCCGAGTGGTTTGAAGTTGTGTAGGGGAGAGTTTGCTTCACTCTGAAAATGGAGTTTGAACTGTAAGGTTGGGGTTTGCAACAATAATACCAATCTGTGCTCTTAGGATACTCCATGAATTACCTGCTCTCATGACGTGATATTAGATATGCTACATTTAACTACTGCACATCACAACACGTGCTTGTCTCTGCTTCAGAGCAGAAAGCTCTGGTCCCACTCTTTTTGTGTGTGTGCAGATGACCTGCTCCACCTCATTAGCTCTGCAGTGTGGTGGCTAGTGTGCTGGGAGGGATGATCCTGAGAGATCCACCCATCTGCAAGGGATGCAGAGCAGCAGCCCTGACAAAGCTGCCATCTCCACTTCCTCAGTAGGAATCAGTTTGATGAGGGTGGAGGAACACGCAGCGATGTGAAGGAGCAGTAAGCACCCACCTCCCTTATTCATTTCATCAATGAATAAGAAAGTTCCAGCTCAGATTTCTTTAAATCACATCACGCACATAATATTAAACCATAGTCTATAACCAACAGTTCAGCTCCTGATTTGAGTTAAATAGACCTCAGCTGGGGAGCTGGCCTTACTGTCCCTACACTGTTTGAAAATATCAGCTGCTGAGTTAGGTTAGGTACTTTCTCAAGGACACAATGCACAGCTAGATCCTACGGTCAGCCCCCTGAAGGACGTAGAAGTGAAGTGCTGTCCCTTCAGTTCTGCAGAATTATGAATTTAAGAGACTTCTGATTCTTAGAAAAACTTCTCTGTAGCTGGATGAAAAACACCCCTTGCCTAAAATGTAAATAAGAATCTAAGCAGTCAGTTAAAACAGTGCTCTAACATTTCCTTGGAATTCCCTGATCTACCTTGGCCCTCAAAGCCTGGTATTTGAACAAGGTGTTACTACAATTCAAAACACTGCGGTGAATTTTACCAAATACTGCAGTTTAAATGCATGTATCAGATCTCTTCTGATACCAGTGAGATCTGAGTGTGCATTCAAAGGCCCTGCAATATTTTGCTCAACAGGGGTGTTATAAAATGCATCCTTAAATGAAACCTAAATTAGCTAACTGTCAGTACCGGTTAGAGTTGATTTGGGGTCATAGAATCCCAGACTGGTCTGGGTTGGGAGGGACCCCAAGGGTCACAGAGCTCCAACCCCCTGCCCCAGGCAGGGACACCAACCTCCAGGCCTGGAGCTACACAAGGGTGCCCAGGGCCCCATCCAACCTGGCCTTGAACACCCCCAGGGATGGGGCACCCACCCCCTCTCTGGGCAGCCCCTTCCAGCCCCTCACCACTCTCTCTGGAAACAACTTCCCCCTAATATCTCATCTAACTCTTCTCTCCTTTAGCTGTAATCCAGCCCCCTTGTTCTGACATAATCTACCCTTTTAAAAAGTTGATTCCCCCTTGGTACCATTAGAAAAGAGAAACATGCATTTGGGAGAGAGACAGAGCACGGAATTTCAGGGTGGAAGGAACTTCTCCTGTGTGCAAAGCAGTTGTTGAAGACTCAGAAAGAGAGATCTGCGCTGGGAATGCTGTTGGCATAGTGATAACTATCAAACTGAATGGAGTCTTGGAAAGAACAACACTTGATAACAGCTGTGTTTGCATTAAACATTTTTAGAGTTCAGTTCAGTGCAGTTCTGCACCATATATGTAGAAGTTTTGTGCAGAATTTGCATACAGAGAGCATGGAATGCTCTTTACTGGGTAAATTATTTGCTTCTGCTATTTATTACACTCCCCCCCAACCCCCCCATCCCTTGGGCACACGTGGCTGCAAGGATTTGAGTTAGTAGAGAAAACAGGTGTGCCTGGTCAGAAGAGCAAAAAGCTTGTATTCAGGGGAAAAGCAGGATTTCTGTTTCCAGTGAGATGTATAATGCAGCCCTCCCCCTGGGTCTGTCTGCACTGACCTTTTGGCAAGAATGAATTCAGGCACAGATACCATGGCCCATATTTCCCTCATCTAATGGAGATGCTTTAATTCTGTCCTTATTAGGCAGAAGGTTTAATTACAACCTTAAGTCAGGAGTGTTACTGCACTAGGCTTACCTCTGAAGAAGAGAGGTGCCTCCAGATGGTTCTTCAGGTCACCTATGCACCAGGCCATCATCTAGACCAACAGGGAAGTTCAAAGAATGGTCTGAATGGGACAGAGGTAGGACCTGTGGGGTAGGACCTCCCTGCTCTCAGTGTCCCCTTGTGCTTTCCAAGCTCTTAGCGTTCCTTACAAATGACAGTCTGTGGTGGTACAGAACACTGGGCTATTTTAACTGACTGGAGGTGTCGTGGTGCTGGGGAGGGAATATAATGGGCTGAGAAGTATTTTCTTACTGTGCTAGGTGGTTTGTTTAGGCTTCCACCCTGCAACAGGACCAGTGAGACTCCACTCTCCTACTACACCACATCCTTAAGTTTCACTTCACATGTGAAATCCACAGTCAGCTGTAGCATCTCCATACACTTAAAGTGATCAAAAGGTATAAAGGAAAGGAGTTATTGGATATAAATCCCAGAACACTGATAAGCAACTTAGTTACTGAGTCTTAGGCAGGTGCTGGTGTTCGTTTCAGGTGGTAGAATGATAATTAAATCCCAGATCAGTTGAATTCAGTAGGAAATGGGAAAAGATCACAGAAGGAAATAGCTTCTGAGATGAAAAACATTTAAGTTTACACTGGAGAGACAATAAGAAAATCATTGACTTAAAGAATCCCATTTTCAGGAGGCTGTGAAAAGTGTCAGGAGAAGGGTTTGGAGATAAAAAGGGGACTGAAATGTTAACAGATCTTCCTGAGAGCAAGAAAGTGGCAACTGGAGACTTGTTAGAGCTATCTAGGGTGACAGCACAGAGAGGAGAGGGTTGTACACTCTCTATAAGGTAGTCTAACGAAATTGGCACTCCCTGCTTAAAGCACAAGGAGCTGAGAGCTGGCAATAAGCACCTGTAAGCCCTGGGGAACTACTGAACAGCTGTACTGCATATATTGGTTTTAAGATTTGTTTTCTCAGACTAGTTTGGTTATTAGACCTGCCCAGATTCTGCAGACCTAGGCTTTCCACCCTGACAGTGGTAGAAAACAAATAGCATCCTCAGAGCAAATGGTTTTAGTTAGAACTTGAGTCTGTATGCAGAATTCACCTGTGGATCAAATGTTAGACTTCTAACTCAAAAAAATTCTCTTCAGCATCCAGTTTATCAAAACTACAGTGGATTCTCACAGCTTTGCCCCCAACTCATGGACCCATCCACATCTTCATTCACACAAATCCATCCCAAATTGTAAACTGAAGCAAGTGCTCGGGTGAGGGACATTTGTTTAACACCTGCTGCAGGAAGATGCAGTGGGAAAGCAGCACATGGACTGATTTCAGGAATCTGTCCAAGAATAAATGTTACTGATAATAAATGCTGAATATGCAGCCAGTGTAGATGTGATAGAAACAGCATTGCCTTTCACAGAATCACCAGGTTGGAAAAGACCTTTAAGATCATCAAGTCCAACCATTCCTGTCCTGTGCTAAACCAGATCCCTGAGCACCTCATCTCCCCTCTGTTAAACACACCCAGGGCTGGGGACTCAGCCCCCTCCCTGGGCAGCCTGTGCCAGGCCCTGACAACTCTGCCAGGGAAGAACTTTTCCCTCCCAGCTGAGCTGACCCTGCCCTGGGGCAGCTTGAGCCCATTGCCCCTTGTCCCATCTCCTGTCCCCTGGCTGCAGAGACCATCGCCCACCTCTCTGCACCCTCCTGGCAGGGCAGGGGAGGTGGGGAGAAGGTCTCCCCTCAGCCTCCTCTTCTCCAGGCTCAACACCCCCAGCTCCCTCAGCTGCTCCTCAGAGGATTTGCCCTCCAGCCCCTTCCCCAGCCTGGTTGCCCTTCTCTGGGCTCACTCCAGGACCTCAATGCCCTTCTGTTTATTTCACTCCTTTTCGTTCATACTAGGTCCTGGCAAATACAGGATCTATTCTAAAGAATTCCCTATCCTACGGAGTTCTTTCCTTTTAGAGTGAAGAGCAAGTTCCTGAGTCTTCGGGTAAGGACACAGAGGTAGGAGAAAGTAACCAGAGGAAAAGTAGGTGTTTCCCAGAGGGATGCTGATTTGGGAGTTGAAAGAGGAAAAGCATTTGCTGCAGTCTTGTGAGTAACAAACACCTCTTGGGGTAATCTAAACTAGTAAACCCTCTCTTTTATGCTTTGAAGGTGTTTCTTCCTACATTCTTAATGTACCACATTTCCTGACAGTAATGATGTGGGCACTTCTTTCCTCAAATGTGGCATTCCCATTATAGTTACTGTTCAACAAAATCTCATTTCTCCCTTTAGGATGATGCAAAAGAACCCAAACAAGAAACAGTTCTGTATTTTGGAAGACTTGAAACAGTAAGCAAGCTTTTATCTTGGACTTTTGTTGACTTTCTTGGTGCAAAATGACCATTTAACAGCTGTGCTACCACCAGGAGCTCAAAACTCAAAGCATCTCTGTGCTTGGAGCTGTACCTCAGCAATGGCTTTAAATCACTTCCCATCCATCGTGTGCTTCCCCAGCCTTGGCCACAGTGTAGGGAGAGTCAGAAGTTAGAGGATGAGCTAACCAAGGGTTAAAATACCCAGTGCTTGTGAACACCTACTTGTGGTCTGTGTGGTTGTTGTGGTTTAACTGGGCAGGCAGCTAAAACAACCCCACAGCCACAGTGGGATGGCAGAGGGAATTGGAAAAGAAAAGTGGAACTTGGGGGGTGAGATAAAGATAACTTCATAGGATGGAAAAGGCAATAATGATGATCAAAGAATATACAAAACAAGTGATGCACAGCACAACTGTCCCTACCACTTGCTGACCAGTGATGCCCAGCTAGTTCCTGAGCTGCTGTCCCAGTCCCTGTCCAGTTTCTCCCACATTATATATGGAGCATGATGCCATATCATATGGAATATCCCTTTGGCCAGTTTGGGTCAGCTGTCCTGGCTGTGTCCCCTCCCAGCTCTTTGTGCACCCCCAGTCTCCTCGCTGGGGCTGGTGAGGGAAGCCAAAAAGTCCTTGACTTGGTGTAAACATCACCCAGCAACACCCAAAATATCAGTGTGTTATCAACATGATTCTCATCCCAAATCCAAAACACAGCACTATACTCACTGCTGGGAAGAGAATTCACTCTATCCCAACTGAAACCAGGACAATGGTGCAGTTGTTTTCACCTGCTAGACTACAGAGATAAATAACTTCCTAGTCATTATTCTTCAGGTGCCATTTACTTCTATCCAGATATGAGTAGGAAGAGCAAAAGCTCATGTAAATACAAAGTGGAGGAGAGCAGTTGCTTTCTTTGTAAGTGTGTTCTACATCAGAGAAAACCACAAAATCCCTCCTGTCATCCTAGAGGAGGAAGGTGACTGGGGACAGGAGGATGCGAATGGGATCCCACCTCCTGAAGATGCTCCTCTTTTAAAGAAGGTCTGTTTCTCTGAACAGCTGTGGAGGTGGAGTAGGTTTACTTTCTTTGCTACAAAAATCTGCAGGGCCCAGCCATACTACTCAGATAGTTGGCAAGAAAACATGCTCTTGAAGATCATTTCTGTTGAACTTGATAGGAACTGTGTCACTAACTTCAGCAGGACCTGGACCAGGCCATAATCTGTTAAAGAAATAACAGTGACACAACTGTTTTCCCTCCTGGCCCCCTACTTTTGGCTGTTCTGCCCACTGCAGTGTTTATACTTTCTCAAGCTGGGCTGGTTTGATTGCAGCAGCACAGGCAGACAGCGATTGCCCCTGACCCAGGGAGCTCTTGCAGCAGAGCTAAAGCATCATGCTGCAAGCTTTTGCTCAGGCAGCTCCTCCAATTATTAAGGGAACAGCCTCAAAGAATCTAAGGAATCACAGATATTCTGGAGGGAGGGGGGAAATCTGTTAGCTGAAGGTGACTGTGTGTAAGAAGAAAAGAGTGAACGAGCATCTTGGTTCAACATGTCTGCTATATCAATCATTTCCTCTGAGTGGGTAGCAAAGATATGAGCTAATAGGTGCAGGATCCTTATTTCCTGTTGGAAGCTGAGCTTACCTTTGTGTGAAATCAGAGTGGTTGTATTTTGCTTTATTCACCAAATATTTTTACCAGCTAATCTTATCAGCTACGTTTCAGACTATAGAAATCTCTTTAAAATCTTCTAGCTCTCCTATGAGGCTTCCTAGCACATACTCCCCCAAACCTTCAAGCCTTGTGCTTTCTAGCAATGTGCTAATTTTCCCTCTGTGTTGCCCAAGCTCAGGTTCACACATACGTGTGAGAGTCCTTCTTTTCCTTTGAGAAAATGCTGGTGCATGTCCAGTCAATGCCAGGGCAATCATCCTTGGACTTTACTTCTCTCACACTCAAGAAAAAAAGATAAATCAGGAGAAAATGGGATGTGGAATCATCTGCTCAAGAAACCAGTGGTGTACTCAGTGATAAGCAGCCAGATCAATATCTGTGTTGATATTTATGCTTCTAACTACCCATGGATTTCACTGGGCATTCAGACACTTAATTAGGATTTAGTTTGAGTATCTTTATGCACCTGGCTCTATGCCTGGTATGAGGTGTTAGCAGGATCAGCCCCATCAGCTCATATGCTCAAATCTGCCATGATCCTTCTGTAGGCAAGCCCATGTGCTTCCCAGTGACTTTGGTGGAGTCAGGAGAACCTGGAGACTGCTCCCATGGAGCTCATTTGAGTTTTATTATGAATGAGGAACTTGCTGTTGTCTGTGTGGTAATTTCATTCCCTCTGAAGTATGACAGAAACAAAAGTCATTGGAATAGGTTAGCAAAATTCAAGACACCATCAAAGAATTGTTTCAGTAATCAATTTTAAAAGGCTGGGATCTTGAGTTTCCTAATCGTAGAATATGTGAAGTTGGAAGAGACCTTCAAAGCCCACCTAGTCCCACCCCTGCAGTGAGCAGGGACATCTTCACTATATTAGGCTGCTCAGAGCCCCATCAAGCCTGACCTTGAACATCTCCAGGGATGGGGCCTCCACCACCTCTCTGGGCAACCTGTGCCAGTGATCCACCACCCTCAGAGTGAAGAATTTTTTCCTGAGGCTGGTCAGTTTCTCCTCCTTGTCTTTAGAAGCAGTTAGTGTTATCTGTTATCACAGGCAGTGTGAGGAATGTTTCCACTGGGACTGGTTTGGAATGACTGGTCTTGCTCAGGAGGCAAAATTGGAGCTAATGTGTCCCAAGCAGGAACCAAATAGCTCCTAATTCCAGAGGGACAAATTTGTCAGTGTTTCACATCTTTCTCACTGCAGTTGGCTTCTCTTGTGTGTCTGCACTGACCCTCTCCAATCATCCCTGATGTTATTGGTAGCCGTGCAGTGGTGATCTGCACTCTGAGCTCCTAAACAGCCCGTGTGACCTTGCATCTGCTTGTAGTATAAGATGTGTACAGATGAATGAGCTCCACCTGCCAAAGTCCAGGTGAAACTGAAGAATTGGCATGTCCTTGTTGTTACTCGTTCCTCCACCCAGCTTTGTGTCATGGGCAAACTTTGTCAGCAGCAATTCTGTCTCTTCTTCTGAACTCTGTGCACAGTGAGATCCCTGTGCTTCTTACTACCTGTGCTACGCCTCCCTGAGCTCCCAGACTGTGGTCTTGGTGTCTCTGGACTGTGTTTTCCATGTGGAGTGGTTTCTTTTCCATGTTCAAGCCATGGACTGGGTGCTGAATCAGTTTTTATTAACTACTAGTTAAAAATGGATGTTTTTGTGAAGAATTTTTGGATTCTTTCTGTCACTTCCACTACTTTTGGCCAAACAGATTTATAATCATGCAAACGTTTGAAGCATCTGAGACTTGCATTCTGCTTCATCAAGAGGATTGACACTATCTGGGTTGTTGTGAACCTTTGGCTTTATAACTGATTGCACCTCATCACAACTCATTGATTCTCATGGCAACTGTGTAATAGTCCAATCTGGAATCGATGCTGTGTTGACCCTTTTGCAGTTACTCACAATTCCCTAGTTGGTACATGCATTATTGTCTGAAAATCCCCTCCTTTTGCTTAAATAAAACCCCTACCAGCTCATTGCTCCTTGGACAACTCTTCAAAGCTCTTAAGGGTAAATTATTACATATCTGAATCCAGGGCTAAGACAGAGTGACAGTGAACCTGGGGAGGGAACAAGCCCACGTGCATTCATCACGTAACAGTGGGTACTGTACCATACAGTGTGTTTGTGGCTTCAGCACTGAGATTCGGGGCTGAAGTCATAGCCTAGCTATGTCCTTTCTAGGTTGTTTTGAGAGCTGTAAGAAGCCCTGTGGTAATTGAAGTGGGATCAGGGAACCGCCTCCATCTGTAACAACCCTCTGTAATCTACTCCACTGTTTTCTCCTCCACATCCAGAACCCAGGAATGGCTCCAAGCAGAAGATACTGAAGCCTTGACCTGCTTCCACCAGGCTTCCCTCCTTGTGTCATGGCTTGAAAGAGGACCATGCACCAAAGTGGAGCTTTCTTTAAGTACCTTGAAGGCTTGGACACCAAGGATTGCCATAAGGTAAGAGGCCATAGATGACAGCGTTCCTTCCCATATTTTGTTTGCACTTTGGCAGTGTTGACCAACTCATCCTTTGTATTTGGAGACTGAAGTTTGACCACTCTGCTTGTTAGTGCTTTCCCAGGATTGCAGGGGCTGGAAGGGACCTCAAGAGAGCGAGTCCAACCCCCAATGTTCTGCAGGCATTAAGAAAGCAAACTGCAGGTTAATCTCCCAAAAGTTAATGTACATTTCTAGAGGAGAGGACTGAGAGAAAAGTGCATTATCTTTATAAAGGAAAAAAAAGGCAAAGCCCACTCAACAATTACTTTTCAAGACAAGCATTTAGGCACTTTGCCAGAAACAAGTGAAAAGCTGTCCATCATCTGCAATGTGCCTCTTGCCCTTCCAGCCTGTCCCAGTGACTGCTTTCAAGCCTTTGAATCCAACCTAGAAAAAGTTGTGTTTCAAGGAATAACCCTGGAAAGCTTTGATTCATTGCTTGTGCTCAGGATTTGTGAGATGTACTATAATTGCCTATGTTATTACTCCTGCAATATCTTGTATTACCTTACTGCATGCTTATAGACCAAAACTTTATAGACAGATAGAAAGCAACCCAAGAAGGAGAGGAGACATAAATCAAGGTATAAAACTGCCCTGAATAATATTTTATGCTTCTCTATATTGACCTGGAATTACAGGATAAAGACATTTTCCACTGGAGAACTGTTCTTCTCTTGCTTTCTCCCTGTGCCTGTTTCAGCCTTGTTGGAGTTCTTCATTAAATCCCGACTCTGTATCAAACGAGCTGTGGTACATAAAGGTTTCAAAGCAACAATTACTCTATTATTTCAGCAGAGATTACCTGTTTGAAATGAAACCCACACTGAATCCTTTCTGACCTGGTCCTTATTGTGATACTGATAACGAGCCACACTTTCCAGTCTTTATCTCCCCTTCCTACCGGGTAATCTTTTCTTCTGGAGCTTAATTCTGCTAATAGCACCCTTGACTGGTTGCCAGACAACAAACACAAGCAGGTGAAAAATGAATGGCTCCAGTCTGACCGCTGATAACTGCTAGAGACTTTTTATTCTCAGAATTCCCTCCAAAATATACAAGTTGACTGGTGGACAATCAATTACATTCCTGGGGTGCTTCTCTCTCCCTCAGACTGCTTATGCTTTGAAAGAAATTGTGATGATCTTTTCTACAGTTTCAGATTCTTTCTTTTTTTTTTTCCTCCCTCCTCCAAACAAAGATAAATAGTAATTCCAGATGTTAGAAATTACTTTTAAATTAAACCAGCTAATACAGTGAATGTATGCTTATCTAATTCCCCCTGCTTTTTAAGTGGCAACAATACGATGGAAATGGCTAAAACTGATGTGCAGTGAAGGTATGCAAAATAGTTTGAGATTGTAAAGTGCTTTCCCCCCCCCTCCAATTCCCCCCACCCCTTTTCTGATTTACTGTCCATGAAAATGAATTACAGACTCGGGAAGAAAACAGAAGTTTTTATTTGCTGAGCTCAATGGGCTGCTTTCTGGGGACTTGAACTCTGCAAAGTGCTGAAAAAAAGATTACTGCATTCCACTGACAAGCTTTCTGTTTGAACCAAATGGGAGGGATGACAGTGTGCTGCACTCTGCCTTTCTCCTGCCCAAAAAATCCCAGGACTGTTCATTGTTCCTCTGTTGTGTGCAGGAAAAGGCAAGCCCTGAAATACACATTCTCCAGAGCTCTGCTAAATTGGGCATTTGAGCCTGGACTTAGCTTTAAACCAGTTCCTCTTAAAACCAATGATTGCAGGAGAGCCTTAGCACCTTGCAGGTTCGGACCTTGGGCGAATCAAAGCCGTTCTCTTAAGGAGGATGGTGCAAACAGACCTCCCTTCACTGGAATCAGTGAACACACATTAATTTCCACCAGCTGAAGATTTGGTGGGGACTCATTTGGGTTCTTTTCCACAGTGGTTTTGCTTTTACCATCCGAGTATATGATTATAAGGCAACTAGTTAGTGCTGAGGGGGGAATATGGTTGGCTTGGCTGGAAAATATAAAAGTATCCACTGTTCCTTCAGGGAAATCATTTTAATAGATAACAGCATGTTGTACAATGTTTCATCAGTGATATTTAGATCTAAATTAGGAGCAGTTGTGAGATGGGTTGCCGATTTTCTTGTGATAAAAGGGAAATAGTTCAAGAAATACAGACCAGATGTTATCTTAATCCAATCCTCATGTACAAGAGCACACTATGAGACAGTAATAATAGTCCCTTCTACCTGTTTCTAATTTTCCTGCTCCGAAACACCCCCTGTGAAAAATAGATTAAACCAACACATCATTTATGAATCGGCACTAGGTGGGTTTGAGTTTGCGTGGAATGCAGCATGCGTGGCACAGGCTGGAGGGTGCAGCCTCTAAGGTTTTGATCCATGTTCAAAAATGCACGCTTGACAGTAACGTTTAAGACAGCAGCTCGTAGTGATTTAAAAGGAGAGTAGCCAGTTTGGGTTTGAATCAGGCTTTTGGTTCAGCATATCCCTACACAGTTTCAAATTTGTCATCAGTGTTTCTAGGCAGTATATGTTATACAATCCTCTGCAGGCCAAAAAAAAAAAGAGGGGGTCGATCCTCAGCTGCTGTAAATCAACACTGATCCATTGATTTAGATGGAACTACACTGATTTGTACCATCTCATGGGCTGGACAAAGTGTATTAACTTTCCCCATGAAAATCCTTCACAACAAAAAGCTCCATTCACAGGCCTACTGGATAAGCAGTAACTAATGTGTCTCTGTTCTCGTAATAATGTTTAATACCTGCATCATTTCCTACGTGCTGGGGCAGTGGAAACATTACTCTTCGCTTTGCCGTAAGACGTGGAGTGCACTGCATCTGTAATCTTTGGGGCAGCTTTTGCCATAACTCTGCCTGGGCTAAACCATTTTGCTGGAATATTCCTGTCTCTTGGCATCAATATGCCAAAGAGGCACTTGGGCAGCTGTCTTGTGACTCAGGAGACAAGACGTTTTATTTTCTTTTGAGGAACACAGTCATATGAAAACACTTTATTCAGCAGTATTCCAAACTGCAGGAACTACCTGGGGCTTTATTTTCTGTTCACTGGAAATGGAAATAGCTGTGAGGATAGCAATAATCGGTGCTAATAAGGCTGTTTTATCTAGATTGGACACCTTCACCTTTTGGACCATTCCAAACTACTTTCCAAGCAGAGTAAAATCCTGTTTTCCAGATATTTTCATTTTTCTATGAACAGAGGAAACAAGAGCAGGCAATGAGACAATTAATCCACAGAGACTGCCCACACAGCTGGCTGGCTGCTGCAAGGACTGTGTGAGGATGGAACCAAATTTTTCCATTTCAAACTATCTCCTTTGCTCTTCATTTACTTTTAAAATTAATCTGTAGCATTGCAAATGGATCCACCCCTCTGGGTTTTGGGGTGGGTTTTTTTGGGGGGTGTGTATTTTAAATAAATGGGCTGGAAAGAATAGCTCTGAAGGGTCAAAAGAGATTGTAGGCTCACACTGGAGAACTCATGGCTTCCCATAAAAGGTTCATAATCTGACTGTGGATCTAGAAAGACTCATGGGTATCAATAGATTAGGGCAAAGTTGTTCAGCATTTCTGCAGAGAATCATATGAGGGCAAATCCTGTGAGGAGTGGCTTAGGGAGCTGGGGGTGTTCAGCCTGGAGAAGAGGAGGCTGAGGGGAGACCTTCTCCCCACCTCCCCTGCCCTGCCAGGAGGGTGCAGGGAGGTGGGCGATGGTCTCTGCAGCCAGGGGACAGGAGATGGGACAAGGGGCAATGGGCTCAAGCTGCCCCAGGGCAGGGTCAGCTCAGCTGGGAGGGAAAAGTTCTTCCCTGGCAGAGCTGTCAGGGCCTGGCACAGGCTGCCCAGGGAGGGGCTGAGTCACCCCCCTGGGTGTGTTTAAAAAAAGGGTAGATGAGGTGCTCAGGGATCTGGTTTAGCACAGGACAGGAATGGTTGGACTTGATGATCTTAAAGGTCTTTTCCAACCTTGTGATTCTGAGAATTTTTTTATTGTGTTTTAACCTGTTAATCCAACAGCTGTCACTGTACTTATGTCTGTACCTTGAGACACCCCTTGCCTTTTGGGGTCAGTTTTGTTCGATTCTGTACAAGTTGCATGCACTGAAATGCTCTTGAGTCAGGCAGTGTAGTCAGACGAGACAGGTGGATCAACAGGAGGAGAAGGGGATGGGATTGTAAAGGAACAGCACAAGAAGATGCAGAAATAGAGCCCAAGTTGTCACAGACCCTGGACTGCTCACATCGGTGGGAAAGCTGTCATTTGGGTAAGAGTGCTTATGCAAAACTTGATGGATTAAAGTAGTTAATGAAGGAGTGAAATGAGGGGAAGAAAAATGCAGAGCAGTTGAAAATAGTTACAGGAGAGAGAATCCACCTGGCAGACAACCTGTGGATCAGGAAGGCTTGAAAGGCTGCAGCAGCAGAGATGAATACACACATCTAATGAAAATGCAAAGGGCAGTTTAGAGATCTCAGTGCTAAAAGGCACCGGTGGTGGTGGTGGTAGTGGGGTATGTAGGTTAATACTGAAAGTGTGTTATTAGTAATGACCAAAGACCTTTAGCCTCCTGCCCAAAATCTTTTTTTACTGTATAGAACGGGAAAGTAAACTCTATCATGTTGGGCTATTTAGTAAGCTATTAGTGCATTCATCTTTTCATCATTTGACAGGTGGAAGTAGTAGTCCAGCTTTTAGTTTTAATTATAAGGGATTCCAGATGTAGAATAGGACATAAATTAAAACCAGATCTACTCATATGTCTTTTCAAAGTAAGCCAACTTCAAGGTATCTGCTTTTCATTTCAAAATGTTATTAAAGCTATTACTAAGAAATTCATACTCTTAGCATGCTCCAATAATTGACACCTTTAAAGTGACTAAACAGATTTAGAGTGTGCAGAAAAGTAAATTTGTCTTAGAGAATGACTCTAATCATCCATTTACATACAACGGACAAATCAGTGTTTGTGTTCCGAAGGGCTGGCTGAGCAGCTTGTCTGGATGGCTCTTCCTGACTACTCCTCCTGCCTGGCCCAGCAGCTGGGTGTTAGGTCGTTTCCATGATTATGCTACTCTGCAAGTGAAGATAAAGAATTAAGGGCTGATCCAAAGCCTGTGAAAGGCAATGGGAGTCATTTGAGGAGTTTTCTGTCTAGTCTCCTCCTCTCATGTTGACTTGAGCTATGTTACATTATGTTGGAAGTTAGTTGGTTTTTTTTAATAAGAAAATTAAATCCAGAACCAGGTTTTTTTCCTCACAGATAGTGTTCTTAAGCCTATAACTGTGTAAAGAAACCTGCAGATGCCTGTCTAAAAAAGCCTTTCTTTCCCCAAACCTGCTTCTCTAGTGATACGTTACTACCACGCAAATAACGCTGTACATCTGACTTCTTAAAAAGTCTGAGGTTTCCAATAATTAGAATGATAGCTGGCAAGTCTGATAAATTAGAGAAATAACTTGTTTGGTGTAAACTGAGCCTGTTTCTGAGGCAGAAATGTTAGGCTTTTATCCTCTGGAGTGTGATTGAAAGGGTGAGAAGTTAATTTGGCAGCTTCGCTTCTATGGTTTCATAATGTTTCTCCTCCCCCCTCCCCTCAGCTTCAGGGAAGGACTGTGATTTCAGTACTTTGCGCCTGCCCTCATACAAGGCAAGAGCATGACCCGAAACGAAACCCCTCTCCCCAGGGCACATCCTGAGCAGTAACAGCTTGGCTCAAGTGTTTCTTATGAACAGCCGTCCAGAGCACTTGATCTAAATCATGCCATTTCCTTCACAGTATGGCACAGTTAACAAGTCAGTGCATCAACACAATCTGCAGATGGCAGTTCAAAAGGTGCACGTTCCCCAGCAAGATAAAGGGCAATGAGTTCCATGGGTTAGCTCATTACTTGGATTCAGGCAGGGGCTCCGTAGGGGTGTGAGGGAGGAAAAGGGGGCAGGCAAACCTTGAGAATGCGTGTCTCCACAAATAAAGCCAGCGTTGCAAGAGGCATGTTAGTGAAGGAAAGTGCAAACGGCTTCCAGAGCATGGTTTCCTTCAGAGGTGGCTTGCTTCACCTCCGAAAAAGCAAGAGGAAAGGGGGAGTGGAAGCTGTGGCAGTGCACCGTGGCCTGCAGGCCCACGTTTGTGTGCGAGGCCTGGCGAGTCCGGCACCTTTTCCTGAGCAAAGCCCCCAAATTCAAGAGAGGCCAGCGAGCTATCAGCGAGGGTCTGGGGCTCCTGGCTGCTCAGAATCCTGCTTGGGAAAGAACCTGTTTTCTGGAGCACTGCAGATGGGCTTCTAGAGAGCTGTGTGCACTCCTGCACAAATTACATTAGAGCTAAATGTCCAGTGAAGAATCTCTGAGACATATTAGTCCTTTAGACTTCAAAACAAGCTTAAATTGGAACCATATTGCTGAAATACTTCTTAGCTAACATTTATATTACTTCAGTTACCAAATCCAGACTAAGTCCCAGGACTCGGCAGGGGAGGACATAATATATTAGGAAGTGAGATGGGGGTGTGCACTTCTGGCCTCCTATTTTATATAAATGTACAAAAAGTTTCCTCACACTAGCAAGGAAATGACTACAAGGCCCTAAAATGCTGATTTCCATCGGCAAACGAGGGAAGTCCGCTGCCCACCCCCCCTTTCCCCTCTCTCCCCTGACCATTCTGTGTGTGCCATGCCTTGGGGATAGTTTGGGTTACTTGGAGTAAGACTGTTGCATAGAAGCTCAGGTATCAGAGCAGATAATTATACACATATAGCTAGATACAGCAAAGGTCTCAGTGAATTGTCAGAGGATGAGATACATCTCGGGAGACCAAACAAGCCTCCCCTATACTGATCTTTGTAAATGAATCTCTTTGGGAACTATCAAGATGGTGCTTTACCACGATTTTCACTGCTGAGGAAAAAGGAACTCTTCCAAGCTGTTTGTCTTCCAGGTTGTATGGAAAGCCTGCAAGTGAAGAGGGTTTTTTTTTCCGTTTGCTTTCTGCGCTTGTGTTAGTAGGAATTGCACTGAAAGGCGTTAACGTATGTGCTGATCTCTGAGTTCCTGCAGAAGAGAAGTTCAAGGCAGGTTAGGTAAGAAAGGAGCAGTAATCCCCCCTCCTTCCCCTCCCCATTGCTTTGAATCTACAAAGGCTGACTTTCCAGTGAACTCCCTGGTCTACATTGCAATTCTTTTTGGAGAAACAGTGCTAAAACTGGGAAGGGCAAATCCTGAGTGGCTGCTAGGCAGAGGTGTTTTGAACTAAGCTCATTCCTGGAGTAATTTGATTGATTTAGTAGAGTTATGCCAGAGAGAAATTTGGCTTCAGGCTTTTTTGGGTGATGTGTCATGTTTCTTTATTTAACTTATCAAACAGGTGCTTAGCAACAGCATCTTCCACTGGTTTATCCAGAAATCTTTGCTTCTTTCTTTCATTATCTGCTCTTTAATATCTTTCCAAACTGTGACGAGTTAAAAACCCAGCCAAGACTTGAGGCTGTGCCCCACTGGGACACACAGGTACGCAGCACGTTTCACCAGGCCCTGTATCCATTTCTTTCCTACAACAGCACCCGTTTTTGGCTGTTTTTCTTGATTCAGTGAGATAAACGAAGGATAAAGAGCTGTGAGTCTCAGAGATATTTCTGGATTTGGTGAGTTCAAATCTTAAGCTAAAGCAGTTGAAGAGATCTTCAGTGGTAAGGAGCTAAAACTCATTAAGGTGTCCCAGCTTCTGCCTTGATTGGCAGAAAACAAGTGAGCCCCAAAGGTGTCAGACCTGAGCTGACACGCCGCAGTCTTCAGCGCTGATTCACGTCATTCACAGCTGCTGTCCGGGACGACTTCTCTAGACCACTTTTTAACAGTGGCAGTTTCTGTGCCAGGAGTATCTTTCCCAAACAACAGGTCTAGGACATGCCCATGTCTCCAGACATCAATTTCTCCCTGTTTGGCAGCAGTCTTCCAAGTATTTCCTCTTTGCTGCAGAGCGTAGTGCCCAGAGCACTGTGAGTGAGGTGGCTTGAATGCAGTAGGGCTCTGCCTCAGCTTTATAGCTGCTGAGGTGATTTGATGTTAGGAGATGCTGAGGTGATTCTCTTGCAGAGCTATCTTTGGTATCTCACCACCATGCTGTGCTGTGTATCATGTGTACCAGGGCTGTAAGAAATCCTACCTTCTCCCTCCCTTTTCCAGCCTCTCTTAAGAAGACACAAGGAAAGAGAGATGAGCAATCCTTGTGCTGAACTTTTCCTGTTTACAAGCAGCAAAGCCCTGTGCCCTTGGTGCTCTTTCTGTGTGTCTTCACTGGTGTGGAGCCCAGCTTGCCATCCCGTGCAGATGGTGGAGGGCCCCATTCATGAGATCCATGGCAGCAGCAACCTGCCTAACCTCTGATCTCTGTGGCAGTACCCTGCACAGCCATCGCTTGTGGAGAAAGTGGTGTTTGCTTTCTTACATTACACCTTAAGTTCAGCCCTGTAAGGTACACCTGACAAACGTATGTGTGACTTACAGGAAGGATTATATGACATGGTTGCTTGTAGTAGCAGCAAACAGAACATAGTGAATTAAGTCCCTTCCATCCCTGTGTTCCTGTGATTTCCCTCCTAATGATGGATGTCAGAGAAGAATGTGGTTTATTCCAGCAGTTCTTACTGATGAGCGTGCTCTTACTTCTCAGAACTACAGTGGAAGTGTGTGGTGACGTGTTGAAGCAGAGGGTCAGACCATCACAGTGCCTCACTCTCCCAGAAATCATAGAATCATAGAATGGTTTGAGTTGGAAGGGACCTTAAGGATCATCTAGCCCCAGCCCTCATGTCATGGGCAGGGACACCTCTCACTAGACCAGGCTGTTCAAGGACCCATCCAACCCGGCCTTGAACACCTCCAGAGACGGGGCAGCCACCACGTCCTGAGCACCCTGTTCCAGGGCCTCACCACCCTCATAGTGAAGAATTTCTTCCTAATATCTAATCTAAATCTACCCCCTTCCAATTTAAAACCATCCCCCCTTCTCCTGTCACTCCAGCCCCTTCTAAAAAGGCTCTCCCCAGCTTCCTTGTAGGCCAC
Source organism: Gallinula chloropus (assembly GCF_964237585.1). Taxonomy (NCBI): domain Eukaryota; kingdom Metazoa; phylum Chordata; class Aves; order Gruiformes; family Rallidae; genus Gallinula; species Gallinula chloropus. The sequence continues at coordinate 830,336 of NC_140099.1, read as the reverse complement.
TTCAGGTACTGGAAGGCCGCTATAAGGTCTCCAAGCATTCTGTGTCTTTATCAAGGAACATCAGGGTTACAATAGCATTGAGAAGCCATGAGGATGGGGACTTCAGTGTTCAAGGAGCCAGATACTGAGACATGAAATAAAGAGATCAATCTCACATAGGCAGTCTGCAGCAGGGTAGCACACAGACCCAGGTCTCCTGCCTCCCAGTCCCATGCTTTCATCATGAAATCACTCAGTTCTTTCAGCTGGATCTCCAGGCCCTGTTCTTAGCACTGTAGTTTCTCTGTCCCTCATGGAAACCCCAGGGCTGGGCTTCACAGACTCTCTGCAACTCTATCCCTTTGGACTGTAATTGATTTGGAGTCAGGTGGTGGTGTAACATAACCCGTATGGAATCTGTTGGTGAAGTTTATGGCCATTCAGTTGGGAAAAAAAAGAAGGGAGGAGGAGGAATATAGAGGGGGAGTAGGAAGTGAATTGAGTTTGAGTTCTGGGATTCGAAGCTGTGGTGTTTTGTAGTGCAAGGAGAAAAGCTTGTGGAGGCCTTGGGTGTGGAGAAGTCTGTTCCCAGCTTGTGCACTACAGTCCTGCTCAGCCTGTGTGGATATAGAGGAAGCCTGTCCCCAGCTCTGGTCAGCCTTCAAGCCTGTATGGAAAAGCAGAGAGTTGCAGGGAGAATGCAGAGAATACCTCAAAAAATAAGAAGGAAAAAAAAAAGGGGGGGGGGGGGGGGGGAGGGAACCCCCCCCAATTACCCCGTCGCTCACTCTTCACTGCCTGTGTGGCTGCAGTAAATCACTGAACTTCTGTGTGCCCTCACCTAAATTTCCAGGGCTTTTGTGTAGCGAAGGAAGATCCTCCAGTTGAGTCACTATCCCTGGATGTGTTTGAAAAAAGGGTAGATGAGGTACTTAGAGATATAGTTTAGCTTAGGACAGGAATGGTTTGACTTGATGATCTTAAAGGTCTTTCCCAACCTTGTGAGTCTGTGCTTCTTGGGTCCCTGGGGGTGCTGCAGGCAGCTCCGTGTTATTTGCAGATTTGAACAGCTGGTTCTAGATTAAAAGTCTTGGAATGAATGGTACTGGATTTTCTGATTCAGCAAGTTCATCTGGGATGACAGAGATGACATGCCACAAAATTGCTCTTTTTGTCACAAAAGAATCCCTTTCACAAGGTTTTGTAGAAGTTGGGAGATGTTATTCCTGGTGCAAAAAGTTGTAGAAAAGGTTTCTTACAGACTGGTGGGGCTTCCCCTATGAGTTACACTGAAAGTGAGAACACCCTTACATGATAGTATGTGATAAGCATTATGTGACAAGTGTTATATGGTAAGTGGGTGATAAGCAAGGCCATAACTTTGTACAGGTATCCCTGTGGTGCTAAAATCAATATAAAGAGAGTGAAAAAGGCTGCTCAGGTCATGACCACATGTAAAGTATCGTGAGGCAAATACTCAGGATCACAGAATGTTAGGAGTTGGGAGGAACCTTGAAAGATCATCTAGTCCAACCCCCTGCCAGAGCAGGATCACCCAGACTAAATCCCACAGAACACATCCAGGCAGGTTTGGGTGTCTCCAGAGAAGGAGACTCCCCAGCCTCTCTGGGCAGCCTGTCCCAGGGCTCTGTCACCCTCACAGTGACAAAGTTCCTCCTGACATTCCCATGGAACATTCCTCTGCTCCAGCTGCACCCGCTGCCCCTTGTCCTGTCGCTGCCATCCCTGAGCAGAGCCTGGCTCCAGCCTCCTGACTCTCACCCTTTACATATCTATAAACATGAATAAGGTCACCCCTCAGTCTCCTCTTCTCCAGGCTAAAGAGGCCCAGCTCTCTCAGCCTCTCCTCATGAGGAAGGTGTTCCACTCTCTTCATCATCGTGATGTCCCTGTCCTGGGCTCTTTCAAGGAGCTCTATGTCCTTCTTACACGTAGCTCTGATGCAGGAACAGTGATTTACTGCCACAAGGGAACCAAAGTCTGTGTGAAGCAGTGACATTTATCAACAGGCCCACCTGTACAGCTAGAAAACACCTGGCCAAGCCTTTTAACACACAGCCAAGGTGTTCTTGTCGCTGCTGTTACTGTAACCTAGGATCGTGCTTTCCAAGAGGCAGAGAGGTAGCAGTTTGCACCCAGGCTGGAGACAGGCTGTTGAAGCAGTTGAAGCAATCCTCGTTGTGCACAAAGCACTGTCTAGCCACTGAGGGGCTACAGGCAGCCATCCTGCTGCTGCCAGACGTGGAAATGCCACTCGTGAGGTGTGAAGGATCGAACCTAGGGGTTGAGGAGGGAGAACATTTGCCTTTAAGCACTTGAAGCCCCAACTAAGGGATGATACACAAGTTGCATCAGCCACCCAGGTTCCTAGGAGACCTTGGGTCAGGTTGGATGGGGCCCTGAGCAACCTTGTGTAGCTCCAGGGCTGGAGGTTGGTGTCCCTGCCTGTGGCAGGGGGTTGGAATTCTGTGATCCTTGGGGTCCCTCCCAACCCAGACCAGTCTGGGATTCTATGATTACTCTCCTGTGGCTCTTTTTTTTCCCTTGCCCCCCCGAGGCTCCTCCAGCCACTAATGACAAGGGCAGATTTCCTGCAAAGGGGTAAAATGTTTTGGTCTCTCTGCTCTAACATGACCCTGTGCATCATATGCTGTGGGTCAAACTCCCCCCATATGCTTGGCATCCTGCTGATTTCTTTCCCAGGGACTGTCCTGGTTGCTCTTGCCAGCCACGCTCTGTGAAGTCACTATCATATGTACTGTGCACAGCAGGATCCTGGCACAGAAAAGCTTCAGGGTGATCTTTGTAGCTCCGTGGTGGGTGTATGTTGGTGTCCCAAAGCACTCCTGGACAGCACACTCTCTTCACCCTGTTCTACATCAGTGGAAAATGAGATGTAACAAGGTTGAAACCAGTCAGTTTGTAGTGAAGGGCAACCTCTTGTAGAAAGGTAGAGATGAATAAATGAAAACAGTGATAGGATCTTCTGAACTATTCTACAGCTTCCTTAACAGAGGTTATCATTTTCCATTGAGTTTTGACAGACATCACATCTGCAGCGTGCTGCTTCTTTGCCATTAAGCACTCCCAGATTCTTCCATAGGGGTGATATTTTTTTTTTAAAGAGAAAAATACTGATGCCCCATGTGAAAACAGGAAACTCCATCAATTTTTTATAGTGAAATTTTTCCACTAGGGAAACATCCGTGTTTTACAGTTTGCAAAATGTGTGGGACCATAAACTGTAAAACCACATGGAGAACCACAGCTCCTTTGTACTTTAAAAATAGACATAAAAGTAATTTCTCCAGAAAGGGGGAGCCTATATTTTTGAAGGTGGATATTTGTAGGGCTTATGGAAGCTATTGGTCCGTTCCTGGAAACGGAATGATAATGTTTAAAAAAGGAAAAGACAGATCGTGGTGAGTCTACTGTGACTGAATCATCTCTGCAGTATGTGCTCGACTGGACCAGCCACAGCGCAGCTGCACGAGGATGTGTGATATTCCCACCCAGAGCTGAGGAGACAGGAGAGATGGTGCCCAGAGATGAGCAGGAAAGTGGTGGAGAAGGTCGGTGAAGAAACTCAGGCTATTTCATGTCTCCCACACCATACCAGCCAGCGGAGCTGAGCTGGAAGGAGGGAAGAGCAAGCTGTTCCGGCCACAGGACTGCCGTGTTTCCCTCCACTCTGCAGCGAGTGGTGAGCAGGGAAGGGGGTCACACTTCATTCCCTCAGCTCCTTGGGGGTGGTGGAGGAATGACCACACTCAAGGCTTGGAGCCAAGACTCAGTCTCACCCTAATGGCTGTGGCATTCGTAGTAAACGAGACTGACACTTCTCTCTTCCTGTTTGGATCTGCTGGGCCGCAGCCAGGGCTGTGCAGGACGTGACAGGGCTGGTCTGCAGGGCTGCCCAGCTGGGAGATGCACGTGTGCAGGATGGTGGTTTTTAGCAGACACTGTGCCACGGGTCAGCAGAGGGATGTCGTCACAGGACGTCAGGAGGTATTTCTCTGCCTCTGGACGTGTTGTGAGGCCAAGCAGCTGCACTGACTGCCTGAGGCCCACTGTGTTTGAAAACAGGGTGACACATCCAGTGTGTGAGTGGGCAGATGGAGAGGTGGGGATCCTCTAGCTTCTGATGCTGGCTCTGGCTCTCTGTCAGTGAGATGAAAAACCAAGGGCGAGATATGTTCCTTAGCACTCCTGAGCAGCTTGTCTGAATGCTGAATTGGACCAGGGCAGGTTCTGGCTCTAGGCAAAGCAGTTGCCTTGGATCTGACAGACTCCTTGGCCCTGCCACGGTGCGTGCCAGATCTCTGGAGAGCCAGCTCTTCTGCTGCTGCTTTGAGTGGGGAAAGTTGGGGTGTGTGTGAGAGGTGGCCTTTCCCAGCAGCAGCAGCTATCTTGCTGTCATCTCCTCCTTTCCCAGCAGCAGGAGCAGCAAACCTTCATCTTTCCAGCTCTTGCCTTTCCTGCCCGGCTTTCAGCTCTTATCTCTCTTTCCAGGCTAGAGGGCCCAGTTCCTGGCATAGCCTTCTCTGTGGGTGACAACATTCACTCTTCTCTGTGTGGCAGAGGACACTTTATCTGACTCATAATTTGATAATGACGTCCTGTTTATCAAAGTTTATCCTGCCATTTCATATGGATAGGAATGTACTTTTCCATGTGCTGCTCAGTCCTAGCGTTGTTGAACAGTGTAATATTCTGGTCTGCTGTTTGTTTACAGCTGCCTTTCATCTTCAATTATCCACTTTATTTAAGCAGTGGATAACTGACTGATTCCTGTATTCCGGCCAAATCCTGCTTGTTTGGCTCATGTGAGTAATCTAAGGAAGTCTGACACTTTGTTCCCTGATCTGTCTGGGAATGCTTGCACGACAAGTGGTCCCCAGGCGTGGGACCCATGAGCAGGAGTGGAGTCCTGAGGCTGAGACCCATCTTCCTTTCATTGCACGGGCACTAGGCAAACCCACCAGTCCCAGAGTGTGACTCCAGCTCTAGAAACTCATCCTGTTCATGGCCAGCTGGATAACATTAATTTTTACAGGCCACTGGTACACAGTGTGGAATATACCAGCTGCCTTTCCATTTTCAGGGAGGGGTGAGACAAGGCCTCAGGCCATTCCAGTTGGACTGCACTCCTGAAAAAGGGCAACTAGATGAGTTGGAAACATGCAAAGTGAAAAACTCTGCCAGTTCTTCTGTGCAGCTGTCATCATTAGCACAAACAGGCTGGTGCTGCCAGAGCTGCCGGGCTACCCACTGCTGAGACTCATTTTATTCAAAATCACTGCCCTGCTCTGCTGGCAGATGAATTGCTTTCGGATGCCTTAATTTAGCTGTGGTACAGAGTACTGGCTGGCCAGGAGGGGCAACCCTATCCTGCGGTGCATCCAGCATGGCATGGCCAGCTGGGCCAGGGAGGGATTGTCCTGCTCTGCACTGCACTGGGGCGGCCTCACCTTGAGTCCTGGGGGCAGGTTTGGGGTGCCACAGGACAAGAGGGACACAAATCTATTGGAGAGTGTCCAGAGGAGGGCAATGAGGATGGGGAAGGGTCTGGAGGGGAAGGGTCCTGAGGAGAGGCTGAAGGCCCTGGGGTTGTCCAGCCTGGAGAAGAGGAGGCTGAGGGGAGACCTCATGGGGTCTGTGGCTTCCTGATGGGGGGACTGAAGGGGCAGCACCGATCTCCTCTCTTTGGGGAGCAGGGACAGAACCCAAGGGGACAGAGTGAAGTTGCCCCAGGGGAGGTTTAGGCTGGGTGTCAGGAAGAGATTCTGTGCTGAGAGGGGGGTCAGGCACTGGCACAGGCTCCCCAGGGAAGGGGTCACAGCCCCGGGCTGGGCTGAGGGCAAGAAGCCTCTGGACGATGCCCTCAGTCCTGTGCTCTGACTTGGCTGGGCCTGTGTGGAGCCAGGGGTTGGACTCAATCATCCTTACAGGTCCCTTCCAGCTCAGGATAGTCTATGATTCTGTGATTCTCCTGACAGTGGTTCATCTCAGAACGGGGCTGCAACCCATTTTTCCTGCCTTTGTGCACACTTGAAGAGATCTGGGATATGACCACTCTCGAGCTCTGAACACAGACCAAGCTGTTCCATGTGAATGTACATGGACCAGGGTGAAGTATGTGAATTTAGAATAATTAACTCATTTTTTCCTGCCATGTGTCACCACCACTTCCACAGTGGGGTCACCACCTGAGAGAGGAGGGCTGGTCCGTGATAAAAACGCTTCTCCTGGGCCTGGCATGCCTGGGGTTGATTTTTTTGCCCTGTTACAGATTTCCACTTAGATTCTCTGTGGTTGGTTCACTGTCATGTGTAAAACAGTGGTAACAGCCTGACCTTTCATCACTAATGAACATAAAAGATAATGAATTAAAGAAATGTTAAAAGCCAGCCATTCTGATGTGGAGAGCCCAAGGGAAAGGAGTATCTACCCTGAGGAGATGAATTAATTGGGGAGGACTAAAGGAGATAGATGAGGTAGTTTAGGTTTGGGGGATGAAAGGGGTAGAGGTATGGACAAGGTGGGGCAGGGAGATGTGGTTGCTGGAAAATATTTGGCAGGGGTGGAAGGAACATGAAGGTGTTGGAACCAGAGTCGTAAGGAGGGGGAGGAATCGGAGAGCTGGATGGGGGGAAAAACCCCTTAGGAAAAACCTAATTTTTGAAGAGAAACAGCCTCATTCTGGGACTGTGTTTTAAGCACCTGAACTACAAACTGATGAATCTTAGGGTGTTGGGGGCTTGGTGGCTGCCCTCCCTATCCACAATGAGGTGGCTTTGGGAAGTTTCCCTGCCCTGCTCACCAGGATCACTTGGGCTTGTTAACTGAAAGGGTGCTGTAAATGTCCCCAGGCTGAACTGTTTGTCCCCAGGCTCTATCTTTGTCTCGTTTTTTTGTTGATTTACTTACATTTAGCTTGAACAAAGTCCTCATTTTGTCTGCTTCTCCAGAATCTAAATGTTTTTGGGGTGTCAACCAGTGGTGTCTGGGAAGAGTGATGGGTTTATGGTTTTGGATGTTGTGCAGTGTTTGTAAATAAAGTTACAGTGCAGATAGCAAGAGCAGTCGTGAGGACTAAGACCTCTGGTGCCTGAACTGAGCAGCTTGGCTGAGCTCTGACAATTTCTGTGGGCTGTAAAGGCAGGACAGTCTCTGAACAACCGCTCTGTGGGTCATGGGTGAGTCTTCCAGCTTTACCAGTCTTCTCCAGCATTGGGAGGGTCAAATGTAACATCAGGCTTTCCAAAGGCTCTAGCAAGGATCCCAGGAGCTACAGAACTGTAACACAGACATTTGTGTGGACAAGTTAGGAAAAAGTAATGGACACGTGTGTAGATGTGACTTACTTGGGAAGAGTTAACGTGGCTCCTGTGAGGGAAGTCCTGTCTCACAGATGTCTTGGAGTTCTTTGGAGGAATTAAAAATATCAAGTGAATAAAGAGTTATCTGACAGATAAAATCCACTTGGGAATTCCAAAAGACTTAAAACCTCTCACCAAAGGCTATGGATGGTCCTAAGCAGCTGAGGGATGAAGAAGCAGCAGCTCTTTGCTTGGATATTAAAACAACAGGATACAGGGGGTTGAAATAAATGGTCAGTCCTTGCAGTGAGGGAAGTTCAGCAGTGGAGTCCTGAGCTGGGGCCTGTGCTCTTCACCGTATCCATCAGTGGCTGGTGAGGAGAAAACAAAGAGTGAGAAAACCTGGTGGTGAGGCAGGATTTACTCAGCAGGATAAAGCTGTTGATAGATAGTGAGAGAATGTAAAAGAGCTTACAAGACTGGTCAGCAAAACAGAGGGTGAAATTCAACAGTCCTGACTGTGAACTGATGTGCACTGGGAGAGGTGGTCGAGCTTCACACTTAAAAGTGAGGAGCTTTAAGCTAAGCACTGGGAGAAAGGTGCAATGATCACTAATTTTCTTGGATGCTTCTGTGTAAATGTCAGTTCAATGCTTGATAGCACTCAGCTCCCCCCAGATCACATGTTTGGAATTACTGGGAAGGGAGTGGAGATGAAAAGAGAAGATCCTTACACTGTTACACAAATCAGTGTGGTAAACAACTCTGGACCCTCAGAAGAAATAGAGGGAACTAGAAAATCTTCAGAGAGGAACAACAGGGCTGATAATGTCTGAGCTGGTGGTAAGGGTGCGTTAGCCTGGAAAAGTTGTGAAGACTGAGTGCTGTGGAGAGCATCAGTATGGATCAGCTGTTCCTCTTCACAGGCAGAGGAGATGCTCAGGGATGTGGCTTAGTAGATGACAGGAATGGTTGGACTCAATGATCTTAAAGGTCTTTTCCAACCTGTGATTCTGTGATTCCTGTATCAGTATGAGAGTGGGAGGGCAGGATGAGCTCATTCAGCTAACAGGAGTCCTGTCCAAACCAGATGAAGGAGCTGGGCAGTTCCTCTCTGGAACTCCTTCTCAGAGGATGTGTGGACAGGTGCAGAAACAGATTTTAAGGGAGACTTGTGCAAATACTCGGAGGAGAGATCTGTGAGGTGTTTCCAAACAGCAGAACCACGACATCCACTAGACTGAACAGTGTTGGAAGCTGGAAGAGAACTCGGGCAACTACCACGAACGATTGCCCCATTCTCAGTCTTTCCTGGGTATCTCCTTAGTATCATTGCTGGGGGAAGGATACTGATGCTCCCTCTGACCCAGTATAACGATTCTGATGTTCTCAGCTATATGTGCTTTATGGGCAAACATCCACTGGCTATTCAGCTTCACATATTGAGTTGCTTTAGTACAGCAAGGTCTGATCTCTGTGGTGAGAAGGAATTTCAGCTCTGGATCTTAAATTCAAACCTGTATAATCTCTTAAGTTTTTCACCATTCTAGGGTAGAAGGTCTGTGTGCAGATCACCTCATATAGAAGTTCAAAGGATGTTGTCCCTGAGAAACTAGACAGTATGGTCAATGTTCTTGAAATAAGCTTCTGGGTGCACCTTTATTTGCAATTGGAGGCAACAGAAAATATCACTGCTTTTGTTTCAGGACTGAACATTTTAGCTGATTGCATCCTGGCCTCTCTCACCAGCGTATTCCATCTCCCTGTGGCGACTGGAAATGCTATCCACATTCCCTCCAATTTCTCTTAATTCAGAAAGCAAGCAGGAGAATATGCTAAGGAGATCTGGAGAGTCATTTTTTAAAGCTAAAACAGTATTGGTTTTCTGACCTGCAAAAAGCAGTGATCCATCTAATGCTGGTTCTCTTCGTTGAGGATGTGGGATCACTGTACCATTGCTGGACTTTGCACTCTGTCTACTTCACAGTTTAGCCAGTGAGCAGCTAATTTTATTGAGGCATAGTGACCCTGTTCTGGAAGTGCATAAACTGTTCTCCTTACCTGGGAAGACTGGAAGAGTGCACCTTGAAGATAAATAAAAGACATTTTCTCTCCAGGCCTGTTGTCATCTGCTGTTTCCATCTAGAAGGCAGATTCAAAACATTTGAGAAGACCTGCTGAAATTTTAACGAGCCTTTGGCAAATTCAAGACAGTTTCAGCTGGCAGTTCCTTAAAAAGTGCTCAATATTTTCATACCTTGGTTAAAAAGGTCAATAAAGACTTAGAGAGGACAGACTTACCCGCAAAGGAGTTGCTGTCTGCTGAGCTTTGCTTGAATTCTGACAATACTCATTGAGACCTTTTATTTACTTGTTTTTCAGTTGCCCAGCAATCCTGATTTCTTCTAAGCAACGTCAAGGAAGGCTGGAGGGAAAATCACTAATGGTAGATCTCTTTTACATGCTTTTTTTTAACAAGGAAGACATTTAATTAAGGCTCATCCTTTATTCCTTCCCAGTAAATTAGCAGATCTCCACCTTAAGTATTCAGTAGTAAGTGTGTCAGTTACTTTTACTGAAGCTGCGAAACACCAGGGACAGTATCAAGTTTAATAAACTGGATATATATGAGACACCATCACTTTAATTACCTGGATTCTGCAGTTCAGGCCCTGTCCACGTTGCCTACTGGAAAATAAGAGAGATCAAACCTTTTCAGTGCTGAGCATCTTGATGTTGCCTTCTGTATGTGTCTAGAGCGGATGTTACGTGTCAGACTTCCGGACACCCAGGGAACACTGCTGCTTGTTTCACCAGGGGGGCTTAGACCATCAGGGTGAGGGGCAGAAATTCTGGAAGAAAATTCTAACTTTGATCATTTTATCAACTTCAATACTTTCCTATATGTCATGTCATATCATCATCAAAGCATCCAAGCTGCTACAGGTTTGCGATGGAAGTTTTACAGCCATTGTAGTGCTCTGCAGTATGCAGAGGAATATATTTGTGATTTGTAATTGCTGGAAAGAGAAGCAGCAGTTCCCTACTTGTACAGTAACTGTTGCTGTCAGCAGTGTGCTGTGCACAAAATCTCTCCACAGCTCGCTCTCAGTTGCTTCCACTGTACATTCTACTAAGACTTAGAGATCTAGAAGAGGTGCCCTTGGAGTTTATGATAAGGACCTCCTTCTTTTTTTCTTCACTCCTGCTATTTTCTTCATCCCCCAAAAGGAAGATTTACCATGCCCATCTGGATTTTGAATATCTCAACAACTTTGCATGTCTTTTCAACACTCCTCCCTAATACCTCATTACAGGGTTGGTGGCGAGATATTGTCTTTCATCTGCTCATTCGTTCACTTTACAGAAAGTACCTCAAGTTCTCTGTAAGGATATCTCACTAGGATTCTAGTACAGGCTTTTCTCTTTGACCTTTTCACACTCCTGGGGCATTACACCAATTATTTTGGGGTCATGGTAGCTCATCTGAAGAGACAAGAAACACATATCTAGCCATAAAGATGTTTGCATAGGCACCGCTATCCAAGAGATAACAACTGCCTGTATGGATACATGGGAAGCAAAAGTAGAATCCATGTGGACAACACATCTTGAACTATAATTACCATATGGTAAATAGTCATTCTTTATTATATTGTCAACAGTCAAGGAACCTGCTCTGATGTGGCGGCTCGGGGTATTGCTGACAGAGCTAATGGATGAATCTTGGGGGAATACTCTTTTTCCCACTTGACACTCAAGTCACTTTTCATAATTGTAAAAACATCTGTAAGAAGAATGGAATGAGTTGTAGGCCTTGACAGCTGATCTTCCCATGACTCATTCCACAAAGACAAACTTGTCTTCTACTTGTCCTTTATCTTCATCCAAAGCATTCGCCAAGAGTGGTGTCTGAATTTTGCTTAAATTAGAATATTCGATTTCAGATTTTCTATCTGAGGCCTTTACTCCAAAAAGTGAAGGGAACTTGCATGTTGTGGCAGTAATTAAGTTTTAAGAGTTATTTTGGATACAGCCAGGGTACGTAGGAAGGCACTTCAGGCTTTTCTACCTTTGTGCATAAGGTTTTAAGAGAAAAGCAGGTTTTATCCAATTCCAGGTTGATAGGAATTAGCTTCTGCATGAAGTGAGGCAATTTTTACTTGGATGCTAATGGTTACACCGGGACCACATGCAGATGGTAACAGCAAGTTGTCTGCACCTCTGCTACTTGTCTAGCTTCCAGAATAAAGAAGGCAGAGAATGGTGGTATATCAGTCTCTTCCCATAATAGTTGCCTAAAACAACTCAGACCAAATGTTCCCTGAATTGTCTCTTTTGTTTGTTTTCACAACAGGCTCAGAGGTAGATGTCTCCAGTGCAGGTATCTAACGTCACTTTAGGAACCTTCCTCTGCTACAAAGTTCCGTGGATCTTCCTTTTCCCTTCCCATTGCTGGGAGGTGGCTCTGCACTCTTTCCCAGCACGTACAAATTAAGCAAGGACTTCCCGATGTCAATTAGACTAGGTCATCAAAATAAGATTGATAGTAAATTGTCTCAAAGTAGAAGTAACTTCACAGGTATAACATGCTTAGTAAAGCAGTGGGTTTTAATCTGTTGGAGAGATGCAACCGAAACTAGCTAGCTAGAAGCTGGACAGATGCATTTGAACTGAAAATGAGACTTTTTTTAATGGAGAACTTAATCATGGAAGCAACCCAAAGTTTAGAGCAAAAGGACTGATAGATTCTTCATCTTTTGATGTCGTCCCATCAAGTCTGGCTGCCTTTGTGAGAGGTATGTGTCAGCCAGCTACAAGTGACGCTCCGGTCAAACACAAATTATTGGGTTCAGCCCAGGGGTAACCCAGTGAAAGTTAATGACCTGTGATATATAGGAAATCACACTAGATGATCTAATGGTTTCTTCTGGCCTCACACTTTATGAATCTATGAATATATATCCTCTGAGGTTGCCTGCTAATTATATTCCTAAGCAAGGGAACAGGCAGAGGCTGCTTCAGAAGAAGGATTCAAATTTATTTACTGGTATCCATTGTTCTTTAGCTACATATTCAGATGATTCACACCCAAGCTTCTTTCCTTTCTTAATTTTTTCCCTTTTGTAGGGTCTGTGAGAGGAGCTGGAGCATTTGGGAAAGCATGGGCACTGATAGAGCCTCTGCTGTGGGAATGTGGTGCCGTGGGAAGTGATTCACATGGTTCCCAAAAGGCACAGCCTTCCAGTGTTGTTACCACATCTTGGCAGCATCTGAAGGGCACCCTGCAAGTATGAAAGGCAGAAGTGGTGACTCAGAGAGCCACAATGAGTGGCAAGAAACCCTTCCTGGTGGAATATGAAAACAGGAAAATACTTAGAATCATAGACTCTGTTGCCTGTTGAGCAAAGTAAGGCTTCTCCCCACATTTCTTTTCTGGAATCACAAGAACTCTTAGAACCTGTGACCCATCCTTCTGCCACGCTGGGGCTGCCCGGGTGTACTTGCATCAGGTTCCTGCTGCTGGTTTTGTTTTCTTTTCCAGATGGGTGGGAATATTATCCCTAAACAGACAAGAAAATGAAAACAACTGTCATAAAATCTCTTTCAAAATACCAGTTAAGGAAGCAAGGATGTTCACAGGAATAACAACGGATGAAGAGGCCAGGAATCTGAGGGAAAGAAGTGGCCAGATTTGGAGAATGCCGGAGGAGTGCTGCCTATTTACAAGCTCCCTTTCTCCCCACCTGTGGGCTAGAAATGCTGTCATCTGAGGAGTAGCCCCATATTACCAGAAGGTCAAGCACCAAGCAGACCTAATTAAAAGCTCATTACAAGAGACAATCTCCATTAGCATGCCAAGTTTCATGCAAATCCATTAGCACCAGGGCTGTCTTCGGAAGCTTTAAATTCCAGTCCTGTGCCCCAGGGACTGGAAACCGTGGCCGGTTAATTTGCCATTCTCAGTCTGTGAACATTAGGCACAGTCCTCTTACTTTCTGGATTATTTCACATTCCAGCAAATTAGTTTTATCCGTTCTGAGAACATTTTAACAAAGAAAGTTCTTTTGGCATCACATGGATAAAATAACAAGGGATAAAAGAATGAGCAGTTCCCCCAATCAGGAACAAATAACTTTAAATCTCTCCTGAAAATGCAGCCTTTCCTGTTATTCCCACCCCCTCCTCCCCCCCCCTTTCCTTTCATTTATCTTTCAGCAGTTGGATTTTTTAATTACACTTCTGCAGCCAGATTCCCCTCCCTCTCTCTTTATGATGGTGTTCTCAAGAGCCATGTTGGGGTTTTTTTTTTCTTCTTCTTTATGCCATTGTAGCAGAACTTGACTAAAGATCTTCAAACTTGTTAAGTATAAAAGTTGGTAAATGATACTATTGTTTGAGTTCAGGGTGGGGGGTGGGAAGAAAGGGGGGGGAAGGCAGTTTATCTGGAGTGGCTGCTGGGAGGGGGGGAAGGTTTTAAAAAAAAAGGGAAAGAAAAAAAAAAGGCTCAAATGAACTGAAATGGATCAAAGTAAACAGAGACATCTAAAAGCTTTTGTAAGTTAAAAGTGGCTATCTGTTGCAAGTCCTGCCTCATTAACTACTGATAGAAGCACTGTCTTGGCCTTCCAAGATATCTAACGCCGGCCGCCTGTAACAAGCTGAACTCTGGGTTATTCCCTCTTGCCTTTCCCTGGGTTGCCGTCCACAACTGCTTAACCTCAACCTCTCCACAAATGCTGACCCTCTCCATGAGGGGAGGTTCAGTCCCTAGGCTTCAGTGCTGGCCCAAAGCAAGAAACATTCAGCTCTGAGAGGAGGAAGGAAGTGGGAGGAGGAAGGAAGTAGCCCCAAAGTCAGTGTGTTGCCCAGGCACCTTGGTTTGCACCATTCTGATATGTGTTTTTCCAAGGAACGATTAGAGTGAGAGGGGGAGATTTGTCCTCCTTGCTCTGGGTGACTGTAGCCCCCACACCATCCCCATTCAGTGGGGGAAGCAAGCTGAAACTGAGAGGCTTGTGGAGGGAAGCAGGGAGAGTGAGGAGGGATGGGGAGGGGGGGAACACGATGGCTCTTTGACTAGGACCAGATAGGTCTCTGTGTAGAGTAATATTACAGCTCGCTCCCTCATAAACAAGCTGCATGCCGGCTTCTAAAGAGCCCATCTGGCATAGCTTTGAGAATGGCAATAATTACAAGTTGATGATGGACATGGAAGAAAAGCCCTGCTGAGCTAGCTCATAAGGAAGTACAGGCCAGGACTGTAGGGAAATTACAGGCTAAAACCCTTTCTAGTTTAGGCCTTTTGGTGTTCTTAATCACAGACTTTAAATGTTGTAATAAACACTGTTGCATTTTATTGACCAACTCTCATGACAGGTAAATCTTTTTTATTTTATTTTATTTTTACTGTTTGTTAGTTCAGAAAGCACAGTTTGAGACCAGTTGTTTCTGGAGACTGGGTCTGTAGATTGACTACACGAAAAGCCATTTGAACAGTGAGAGTCCCTTCTGTTACTTTGCAACTAAAAAAGAAGAAGAAAAGAAAGGGAGAAGAAGTATTTTAGGAGTTCTACTTGCCCCTGTGCAGTGCTAGGGCATTGATAATGCTGGCTTTGTTTCGTGATTATCATTGCAGAATGAAAAATCTCAAATGAGTTAAGTTTTTAGGTGAAACTCTTGGTTTTAGGTGAAACACTGGCTGTAGGATTTCACAAGGAAGAAAGTGGCTTTTCGGTGTGGCACTGATCCTGTGATGATCAGGCATTTTCCCAGTTAAAAAAAATGTGAAAGTCATTTTCATCATGGAACACGTGAAACATGAACCGTGGCAACATTTGAAGCCCAGCTGAGGGCACCTGACAGGGCTGGGATTTTCAGAAGGTGTCTCTGGCACCAGTTTTTCCCAAGCCTGGAGTTAGGAATCACTAAACTTTTGAGAATGTCCCCACCTCTGTGTCTCTAAACATCTGTGTTTGGGGTGTATGAGCATATTTACTAGGTGACTTTATATGCACATGGATGTGGCAGTACCACCTCCATGGACTAGAGATGGATATGGACTATCTCTATGGATATAGGAGTGCTGTGACAGTTAACACCAGCTAAAGTTCTGCTTCAGAGAGCCTATCTGTTTTCCCAGACTAATTTCACTCCTTTTCCTTCTACAGAGTCTAGAGGATCAAGAGTTAAACAGTTCTGTGAGTTTTATTTGACACAAGTGCAATAAATCTCCGAGGGTGACTGATGGACTGATAACTCTCCAAATCCCTTCAGTACTTTGTGTGTCAAATCGAGAGTGAATATGGAGTGTTGTCAGTTGCTGTAAATAATGTTGTTTTGACAGTAGGTTGTTTGGTACAATTCAACACGTGGCATTTGTTTTCTTGGAGGAAATCTGCCTTTCTTTCCCCTTGCTTTTTGTAAGGTTTAAATGGTTAGGAACATCCTCTGCGTAGTAGAAATGCTGCGTAATATGGTGGGGTTGGTTTTACTGATCCAGTTGACTCCTGGAAATGCGTCTGTGTTTTTACAGGGCTCATGTGAGGATCTAAACAGTGGAACATTCTGTTCCTTCAGATAAATGTTTGCCTGCAGGTATAGCTTTGTGTTTGTAAATTGTTTCATGTTGGTCCCATTTCTGCTGCAGTTCCCCTTTAGAAAGCTGCTGTTTTCTTTGTAGCCCAGCATTTCATAAGGCAGACCACTCACTTAAGTTTTCCCAACGACCATTTGATTATTTGTTCAGGCATCAGATTTTTTTCCCCCTCTTTTTGTTGCAGAGTTGAAGGAATGCAGGGCTGGGCGCTGGAAATTTACCTTTCCAAATCTTTTCTTTCAAAACCTTCCTTTGGCTCCTTAATCTGAAACTCTCTTGTCAATGTGCAGTGATTTCTTTATATTTAACTGTCTCTGATACAGACTGGAATTGTTCCTAACAAAAGCAGCATGAATTGCTGGAAACTATATATTAAATGCAAGACTATTTGTCTAGTTTTCATTAGGTTGCTGAGTGAGAAGCCCAAACTCCTCTCTTTTCCCAAGGTACTCGGATATCCACCAAGGGCCTTCATCCCGCAGCCTTGTTTCCTCTCCCAGTAAACCAGCTTTCCAAAAGAATGCTACACTCTCTGCTCTTTATACTGTCAGCAGTGACAGCAACCAGCAACGCTGACATTTCTTATTGTTTACAAAGGATGAGCGCCAACAAGGCATCTCTGATCAGTTGATAAACTCTCCTAACCCTCTCCCCACCACCCCTCCTCCCTCCCAGCCCTCTGCTCCACTGCCCAAACTAACCTTTTCACGGTACACTGCCTGTAATTACCAGTGAAAGACGCTAACCAGAAAGGATCAAAACTTCAGCTAAACACAAACAAACCAGCAAAACAGCTATGAAGATAAACTACTTAGAGCTAACATTGCTCTGCAAACAGTGCAGGCCTGGGGAAACTGAGTAGCTGCAGGCATGGGAAGGGGGGGTTGGAGGAAGAAGAAATCTAACCCTAAATTCCTTATGTGCATGTAGTTTTCATATGAATTTTAAAATTGTTGAAAGAATATCCTGGAATAGCATTAAAATAACCTTATTGTTTATTATCATAATCCTGTCTATTCAATATCCTTTTCTCTCCTCCTCAGTTCCCCCTGTTCCTTCAGAAACTCTCACCAGCACAGTGGTGAGGCTGAGTTCAGAGTTCCTCATAATGAGCCCAGGGCTAATGCCTATTCCAAAAAGAGTTGCTTTTCAGTAATCGTGTGAGTTTGACTTTTAACCCAGCCCCCTCCACTTTCTAGTGTGACAAGCAGGTACCACGTATTTCTTTCCACTGCTTTCCTGGAGGTGAGAAGCATAGAGACTTCTCTCCTCTCATCCCCCTCCAGGGGGGTAGTATTGATCACCTTTGGTTTGACAGGAATGTGGATGTGGTGGATAATTATAGAAAAAATATTTCAGTTCCATCTTAAAGAATGGCATCTGCTGTTGCACATTCTACCTGAATCAGCTGGATAATGGGCTTCTTCAGCCAGCAGAGCTTTTGCCACTGAGTTCTCCAGTGCAAAGAGCAGCCACAGTTTTCAGGAGGGGGTGATTTTCTTCCCACATGCTGTATTGGTTCACCCTTTTCCGCAGGAAGAGAGCTGGTGCGTGAAACACAAGAAGATCCACTTCAGCTCTCCAGCAGATATCCAAATCTTTAATCTGAAGCTTGAGTTTGGTTGAAATAAGGAGCATCAGAAGGTCTTCAGTCTCTGCACAATACCTTCTTGTAGGAGTCTTGTCTGCTGGGAAACCAGTTGTGCCATGTCATCACAGCACAGAGTTGGACTTTTCAGTGATAAAATAATCCTCATTTTACTTGTGTCACTTCTGCTGAGGCCACTGATTAAAACCTCCTAAGGAGTAACCATGAAAGTAGCACTGCCACTACTGTGGCCTTTGGACAGGCTTTGTCATCAGCTGGGTACTGCACACCTAAGAGACCTCCCTTCATCTTTCTTTCTTTCTTTCTTTCATCAAATGGTTGTAGTGTTGTGATGGATGAAATAGTTTGCACCTAAGCCCTAGAGCCCTAATCCTTGGATGGAAGCTTGAGCTGAAACTTCAACACAAATAATAACCTGTTGCTAAACTAAAAGTGGCTGAGATGTGTCCTTGTCTGACTTTGCAGAGCTTTAATCATCACCTGGGGTCTCCAGAAATGCTGTTCATGTCAACACAACCAGGGAAGCTGGCCCATGGTGTTTTTCCTTTCATTTGTTTTAATGTCAGTTCTGATGGTTCTCTCTTGAATTTTTATCTGTTCCAAGTAGATTTCACAACACTGTCAAAGTAGCAAGATATGAAAAGTGGGATTTAAGGAGCATAAAGATTTAAGGAGCATAAAAACCTCCTTTGGAAGCGTGCTTCCATTAGCTTTATTGGCTTTCCTGCCTTCCTCTGTGTCAGTATGGCACTTTTTAATCAGAAGGTTCTGCACAGAAGTGCACTTAGGACACTGGAAATGAAAAGTATCCATAGGGCTTAGATGTTGAGAATTACTTTACCTGGGGGCATGTGTTTCTTCCCTCCCCAAGCTCTTCTTGCCAGGGTAGGTATATACCCAGCAATCAGTGTGCCAGGACATGCTGAGTGACTTGCTAAACAGACAAATGCACTTTAATGTACTGACAAACAGGAATAGAATTTAAACATGTGCATATGTGTCACATACAATCATAGAATCCCAGACTGGTCTGGGTTGGGAGGGACCCCAAGGGTCACAGAGCTCCAACCCCCTGCCACAGGCAGGGACACCAACCTCCAGGCCTGGAGCTACACAAGGTTGCCCAGAGCCCCATCCAACCTGGCCTTGAACACCCCCAGGGACGGGGCACCCACCCCCTCTCTGGGCAGCCCCTTCCAGCCCCTCACCTGAAGAGATGAGCTTAAATGTACTGAAAAAATCCTCCAGAAATATTTGAATATCTGACATTTCCTAGGCTAAACTGTTTATGAAGAAGGAAATACAAAAGCTCTTTAAAATACTGCTGCTATTTATTGTGTTATTTTGTCTCAAATACCCAGTGGTTGGTGAATGCAGATGCCTCATGCAAAGCAGAATTATTATTTAAAAAACAGTTGAATGCATTTGGTGAGGAGGACTATAAATTAGCCTTGTCAAAGAAAGCCTTAACTATTGAAAAACTGCTTCCTCCCCATAAATGTAAGGGGGATTCATAGAGCAGGAGGCAAAAAGGGACAATTTAGAGGACTTGCTGTTTCCAACATGTTGGCCAGGATGGGCAGTGGCACGACTGTGATCAACTGTCTGCGTCGGGTGGAGAGGGAACGTACAACACGTGCTCATCAGTGAGTTACATGGTCACTGCAAACTACTTTGGGTTCCTTTTTTCCTGCTGTTAATATAATTAGAGATGATATATTTCCCACTGCTGTCCTTTTATCTTACCCCTCTTTCATGTCTCTTGCCTCACCAACACCTTGATGCTAACGAGGCGCTCCTTGGCTAGTTCAACACTTGTTGTTGCCTTTGTGTAGGTAAGTGGGCATGTTGGATACTCAAGCCTTACTTGTTCTGGATCCACACAGCATTTTTATCTCTGGGCTTTGCATTAGTAACTTGGTGTGAGCATCCCCAGAGCTCAGGGCTAAGGGCGGGCAGGTAGGCAGGGAAAGGCACTAAGACAAAAACATTGATAAAGAATTCTTCCCTGCTTGTGTCAGTCACAAGAAGCCCAGGAATTAAGACAAGGTGAAAATGCCAGCAATCTCTCACCCTTTTATCTCCTCTCTAGTGAAGTCATGTCTTAACATTTCACTTTCATGTTACAAGGTTTTTACTTCCTCTGGTGCTTCACTGCAGGGAAAGTGGATTTAGAAAATTTTCAAGGACAAAAAGACAGGAGTTTGAGGAGCAAGTAGGTGGAAATGGAGATCTTTTTTCAAGTCAGTTATTTCCCAGTCAGACTGAAAAGAACAGCAAGAGGAAGTCTTGCTCCCATCAGCATGCAGGGATTGAAAGTAAGAGGACACTTGCTCTTTGGGCATTATCAAAAGCTCCCTAACTGGGGAGAAGATGCTGGTTGACTTCAAGGAGTTAGTAGGGGGAGACAAATAAAAGCTCAAGCACTTTAAAGCCAATGGGCTAATTGTTTAAGATTTCTTTAAGATTTTTTTTTATTAATCTGATGTTTAAAAATGTGAGCTCAAAATTCATGTCCTTAATGCCCAGAAGTATTTTACAGTCAGAGCTAAGAGAGTAACAATCATAGTTAATGCCATTTGTCGTGGAACTGCACATGGATTCTCCACCTTGTCTACCTAGAATGAAGTGTGTCTGCTAGACAAAGCCTGTCATTCCCTGGGTGCCCGATGAAGTAGCTTTCTGCTTTGTAGATCTTGTGCTCTATTGCATTTGCAGGTGCCTCACATTTAGTCACAGACGGCAAATAATCAGAACTTATCTGAATAAAATTTTCCTGAGTCTTCTGCCTGCATGTCCTCACTGTCTGTTCCCAGCCAAACTGCCTTTCCAGTTCTTTCCCCTACGTTCTGCATAGCTCATCGCTCTCATTCCAGCGCTGGGGCCCGGCAGGTCTGTTTGAAGCCTTTCTCTTGTCTATACACAGCTGGGCTTTTATGCTCCCCAGTTTGCTGATCTTGTTAGTATAGGTGCAAGGGAAATGGGGACACCCCGTTAGCTGTATTTATAAATATCATAGAGCTGAATTTTCCTCAGCTGAGAGCTGCATCTCTGCACAAGTCTCCTTATCTTTTGGCTTTGGGCTCCACTGCCACTTTGCGAATACACAGTGCAAAGTACTAGCTCACTGCAGCTCCTGCCCCTGATGGTTTGGCTTTCATTGGTATGCCCAGCCCTTGTAACGAGCATCACGTTGCACTGGCTGTCAAAAAGGGCATTTCCAGCTCATAAAAACTCTTGTTTCTCTTACAGACACTGTTCCATGGTCACAGCTCCTTCCATAGTCCTACTTGCTGCTATCAGCTGGGGATTAACCTGAGAGCTTTGTGGTACCTCTACACTGCTCAGACTGTCCCCTGTTTGGTGATGACAACTTTTCAACATACATAGTAGTGAGATCTGTTGCAAGACAATCACAGTGAAGCAGCTGAAGCTTCCCTCTGGTCCCACACTTGGATGCCTGGGTGTAAGGTAGGCAGGCAGGCAGGCTGCCCTCCCACTCTGGGGTGCTGTGCATCCTGAGAGGCAGGAGACCAGAGCTGGTGTTTCTCCTCTCCCCCCAGCAATGCCTCAGCTCCTGCAGTAAAATATTATTACTTCGTTACCCTGAGGTCACGCTGAATCAAGGACCAAGATAGGATTTCTTCAGTCACAGAGAGGCTCTAGGGCTATACATTTTTCACTGAAGGAGTTGTCAGGGCCTGGAACTGGCTGCCCAGGGAGGGGTCTGAGTCACCATCCCTGGATGTGTTTAAAAGGCGGGTAGATGAGGTACTTAGAGAGATGGTTTAGTGGTTTAGCACAGGACAGGAACAGTTGGACTCAGTGAACTTAAAGGTCTTTTCCAACCTTGTGATTCTGTGATCTTTGCATTGCCTTGTACTTAGGGATGATGATAAATTCTGCCATGGATCCCCATGGAAATGGTGCAGCCAGTGCTGGCCTGGCATTTTCTAGCCACCATTCACCCCTCCTAAGCCCAGTTCTCTCCCACAGTGTTCTCAGCCCTATGAATACCCAGCCTTCCATTTCCCCACCTCTGTCTTTAGGGAAACAGTAGGGGTAGCTCCTTCTCTAAGGCATCAAAATGAACCAGTTACCCCTGTACTTGTGATGTTTGGAACTGCTGTGATTTTAAAGGCTGCTTAAAGCAGAGTTTACTAGAGTTGTATAAATCTTTGCTTTAAATCTGCTGTAAATACGTTACAGAATCTGCCAAACATGCATTAAAATATTTTGCTCCAGATATGCCTATGTCTAACCTTTTGGTTTCTAAGAGCTTTAATCAGTAATCTTCAAGTAGGAAGTTATTCATCTTTATTGCCAGGCAGTTCTCAGTGGTGGTCGTGGCAACAATCTTTTCATTGCTTCTGTGTTTAGTTGTTCTTTGACATGATAGAAGTCAGCTGCAGTTCAATGAGCTCAGTATTTGTGCAACTTAATTGCTTGCTTCCTTTAATATGTACTCAATTTTTCCTTTTATGAGCAGGGTTGTTGGAAAAATTAAACTTAAGGATATAGCTATCCACTGTTAATTAACCTCCTTCCCAAACACATTAGTAAAATAGGTCAAATGACTGTTGAGTGTTAAGTGTACCATTACTAAGGTATTTTTCAGCTGGAAAATGAACCCTGTATTGGATAAGACAGGCATTTCCAAAGGAGCTTCAAGGATTTAGGTGTCCATATCGCACTGAAATTCAATTGGATCAGGTGCCTAATTCCCTTAAGCTGGATTTTACGAAAGCTCTCAGGAGCATATGTTAAGGGGGTTTGATTTGGTGCATATTTAGAGCATGTGTGCTTAAAAATAGCCTGAAATGGCTTCCTTCTGCTGCTCTTCAGTTAAGCTGAGCAGAATCTTTGGTTCCACTGGGGTGTGTGATCCATGTGTGCACACGTGTATTCCATGTGGACACGGGAGCAGGTGAGAAAAGGGAATTGGTCTCTTAGGCATTTGTCCTTTGCACCAGTAAGGATACTGCATGTGTTTGTTCTTTCAGGAACGACTAATAATATTATTCAGGCTTGAAATTCCTCGAATAGCTCTGATATGTGAGGATGTGTAAATAGTTTTGATGAGTATAAAATATGCTTAGTGAGGGAACTGATCTATCAAAACAGCTTTATACTGTGATAGTGTAATTTCTTTCCATGCCAGGGATATATTCAGATGGAAAAATCCCTTTAATTGCAGTGGTGATAGCTCCAATGGAATTTTGCCAGTTTTACCCCCAAAATTGTCCACGAATTTTTAAATGGTGTTTAGAAATGTGAGTTCAGTTCTTTGTTTTTAAAATATGTGTGTTTTACAGAGGGATGGATAAGGTTTAAGAAAAATGGGAGCTGGAAGGTTTCCCACTGGGAGATAAAAAGCTGCGTTTTGTTATGATTACATCTCCCAATCACAGTTCCCAGGCACAGTCAGGAGACAAATTCTAGAAGCCAGTGGGACTTCCCATATGTGTAAACTCTCCTCATCCAAATATTATTGTGTGTTACGGTAGTGGCCAGCCAAGCTGAGAGTCCCCTGTGCCAGGCACGGTCCACACGTGTGGGGACAATCCCTGCCTCGGCGAGCTTCCCGTCCGAGGGAGCGAACGGAGGGGAATGAAGCATCCCCGGCTCTGGTTTGTAGAGCGGGGATGAAACACCCAAGGAGGTCACACCGTGGGTCTGTGGCCTCCTTGTAACAACACCAGGAGGACTGAATTGCAAACGAGGGGCTTGCACACTTCACCTTCACACTGTGGTTCCAGGTCTTCTCCAGGGAGGGCTGGAGCAGCTCCCCTACGGAGAGAGGCTGAGGGAGCTGGGCTGGGTCAGCCTGGAGAAGAGAAGGCTGTGGGGGGACCTCACTGCAGCCTCCCCGTCCCTGAAGGGAGCAGAGGAACAGGAGGGGAATCAGCTTGTTAAAGGGCAGAGACTGGCAGGACAAGGGGATGGAGTGAAGCTGGAGGAGGGAAGGGTGAGATGAGATGTTAGGGGGAAATTCTGTATAGAGAGAGTGGTGAGGGGCTGGAAGGGGCTGCCCAGAGAGGGGGTGGGTGCCCCATCCCTGGGGGTGTTCAAGGCCAGGTTGGCTGGGGCCCTGGGCAACCTTGTGTAGCTCCAGGCCTGGAGGTTGGTGTCCCTGCCTGTGGCAGGGGCATGGAACTGTGTGATCCTTGGGGTCCCTCCCAACCCAGACCAGTCTGGGATTCTATGATTCTGTGAGGGTTTCCCAGTGCTGTGGCCCAGCTGTACAGCACAGGCTAAGCTGGGGAGAAAGGTTGCAAACCCCCAGAGCTCTTCTGAGCACCGCTGCTACGTATCCCCCATGCAGAGAGCATCTTTTTCAGTGCAAGTTCTGCTTCTGCTCTATTTTTTCCCTGTTGCTTTAATACAGCTTTACCAAGGGGCAAGAAAGTGAAAAGTATACTAGTGCAGGCACTTCATTTGAAATCTCTTCCCAGTTCACCAATGCCAGGGTGAGTGGAAAACTTCTGGCTTCCAGTGTGCAAGCTGGAGCTGTACAGTACACCGTCTGTCCCTCCTTTATACCAGATCAGAGTGCTGTAAAAAGGATGTAACGTGGGTGTAAATGACATTTCTGCCAAAAATCAAGGCCTCTCTGGCCACTGTCAGTGATGTAATGGGGCCTGTAATAAATGAGGGTTAAGTCCTTCTTGAGAGGGATGCACTGAGATTGCAGAAACGCTGCCAGGCATCAGGAAACTGCATTGTTCCATGTGTCCAAAACTCATGGAGAAGCTCCATGAAGCACTGAAATCTTTCAGTATGGCTGTAAATATAGAGGATGAAAACAGAAGCCCAGTGAACAGCTTGTAGATGAGCTCGTGACCGTGTTTTCCTTCACCTTCCTTCCTAGCTGCTGCCACTGCACTTTGGGGTACAGATCTGAGATCCTCCTCAGTAGAAATGCACCTGTGGGTGATACACAGAGGGGGTGGAGTAGCTTGAGGAGCTCCCAGGAGCCAGGTGATAGCTTTAAAGCATCTTAAGTGATCACAGAACTGCTGCTGTTTGCAGAGTGGCTGCTCGTTTCAGGACAGCTTGAACTGATACTTGAATATATAGTTCATACAACCGCTGCTTGTGGGGACAGGAGCAGCCTGTTCCTAGATCCTGGGACCCCAGGCCGAGGAAACAGCACGGGGGATTAGCAGTTACTCTTCTGCTTCTCTATCTTCTTGTGGAGGAAGATGGTGTGTGGTTTCCTAAGCTGATCTGTGTGGAGCTGGAGAACAGGGTGACGCTTGGTTATGTGGCAGGGAGGAGCGGGGCGTGTTTGAGGAGTGTCCCACGTCGCGTTCCCTGCGTTGGGCACACTGTAGGGACCCAAGGGCTCCGAGGAATTCCACCTGCTGAACTAAACTGGCACGGCTTGGTATTCCTTGGAGGGCATCTTAAAATGTGATTTCACATGTGGCCGTGGGAGCTGGGAGCCACAGGAGGGGCTGAGGGGTGGGAGGAATTGGGGAGCCTGCCCGCGGCGGGGTCCAGCTGGGTGCCTGGGATTCGTGTCGCAGTCCAGAAGGTGGCACTGCGGATACTGCGTTGCACAGGTCCCATCTGAGAAGGAAAGTGGGGGAAAACGCTGCAGTGATGAGGCACTGTAAAAACTGGGTTCCCTGGAAGGGTAACAGGGCTGTGAGAGCTTAAAGCGAGCGGCATGAATGGACAAGGCAGCGATGCGTTCAGATGCCAACAGTGGGAGGGTATGGGCAGCATCCCAGAGCTTAATCTTTCACTTGCAAGATTTTGGTGTTATTAATCACAGAATCAGGCTTGTGTGGAATGTTGGGACTTGCAGGTTTATCACAGATACTCCAAGCAAATAGCTTGATGGGAGGTTTATGGAGTGAGTGGTGCAGAGGGGTCTTGGCTTTGGCTGGACAGTCCAGGAAGACTTGGTTGGTTTGGAGCTGGAAATGGGTAAAACTCTCTTTTCAGCCCTTCTGTGGCTGACCTGGCAGTGCTGGGCTGGGAGAACCACTCCTACCCCTTGCATTTCCTTATGCCAGGGAGTTAGCACCTCTCTGATGCTCAGTAGGGAGGGACAAACTGATGCACTCTGGTTCTGCTAGAATAGGAGGCTGATGTTAGAAGGAAGGAGCAGGTGAACAACTGGCTGTGAGCTCTTTGCTAACAGAGAGCCCACCCCTGGGGTTATACACAGGGCTGCTTCTCCCCGAGACTGTGTATTTTGTGCTCAGCTCTGAGGGAACCCCCCCCCCCCAAGGACAGTTGGATTGGAAATGCCTCTGGAAGGCCAGTGGGCAATTCATCATCCAAACAACTTATCCCTCCCCCAAAGTTTCTCTAAAGTTTCCTGTCAGACCTCATGTGCCCTGAGGAAAAGTGCTGCTTCTCTTTTCATTCCTTCAGCCCTCGCTAGCTACTTGTGTGGGTGTCTCGGGGTCTCAGGGAAAGTGGTGCTGTGTCTGGATTTGTCTCAGCTTGACTCCACTCTGTTTCCATCCGCCCCAGTGTGAATCTGGAGTCACCTATTAAAATTAATAGCAATTCAATCATGGACAGACTTACAGGACACATCTGTTGGGTGTGGGCTTTCACCTTCTCCAGAGCATCCCTCAGCTGCTCCTCCTACATTCCCACTTGGAGATGCTTAAACAGATGACAGGAGAGAGAGGATCTCTGGGTCCTAAACCTGCTAATCTTTGTGAACAGTGATCCCAGGCTGGGTGCAGGGCTGTACAGGATTTGTACCTGGACACAATGCCCAGCTCAGGAGCAGAGCAGAGCCTACATGGGGATGCTTGTTGCTTGCAGCCCAATAGGAACCAGCTGGATTCAATCATGAAGGGTGGCAGGTTTACCTTCTTTTCTGCTGTGGGTAGCAGCTGCAGGCTTAGGGAAAGTAATGAGCAGTTGGAGAGACAGGACTTGCAAACTGGGAAAAGAAGATACACAAAAGCTGAGCAGAGACATGATGATTAGTGTTTTGGCTCAGGAGCATCAGCCCTGTATCTGGAAGACTGCTGTGCTGCAAGGGGGAAATAACCCAGGCTCTGTGCCCTGCTCTCCAAATGAATGCATAAGAGATTGCTTCACCTCAGAGGGCAAAGCTCCCAGACAGATGCAAGAGGCTTGTGCAGGGGAGGTAAGGTCTGCTGCATCCTACCCTACTCCCTTTTCCCCTCTGTGGGCAGACAGCGTGGCTCGCAGTGTGACCAGGCGTAAATGGTGTGGCTCTCTGAGTTGGCAGGGAGGGAAGTGTTGTTGTTGTTGTTGTTGTTGTTGTTGTTGTTGTTTTTGTCAGCATTGCACTGCAGTTAGTTCACAGCAAGATGGGATCTGCTGGAGGGTGGATGTGACTTAGCTGTCCTGCAACTCCAGCCCCCATCCCTGCTCCTTTGGTGGAGTCCCGAGGTGGGGAAGGCCATGTGCAGCTCCGAAGGGCACACGTTTCCTGTCTCGTTGCTCCTGGCAGGTTTTGTCTGCAGACACTGGCTTGAGTACCCCATAATTACATTTTTGCATTTTTTAATATAGTAACACATGGCTGGGCTTGTGGTAGAGAGCCAAGTGATGTCTTTGGGCCATGAGGACTATAAATAACCAAAGGGATCATTTTATTTGGTTATGGATGGAAGAAGGTCTTTCTTAAGCAGTTACTGTACAAACACAGCTTTGGAGCAAGTAAAGAAGGGTTCTTTTTTCTTTATGTTAGGGAGATACCCAGGGATTCAGCAGAAACCCCCAAAAAAGACAGAAATTCTTTGAATTACGTTTCTCTACTGAAGGCCTTCACACACTGTCAAGCTGTCCAAATTATAGCTTTGTTTTCATTTTAGTTGTGGCAATTATTGTGCTTTTGTTAAAAATACCATTCTGTGTCAATTCTAAGCTCTCAGTAGCAAGGACTGGCTTAAAATAAATGCATGTACTGTGCCAGGCACAATAGTCCTCATCTGTGCCCAAGACCTTGAGGCACAACTGCCATATATACCACAAATAGCTGGTTTGTGTGACAAGATGCAACTTTTCAGGTCTAGATCTTGGCACTGTGAACCTGGAAATCCAAGATTCCTCCTTTCCCTCCACCGTGTGCGCCTTGGCACAGGGCTGTGAGCTGTATCACATCGCACTCCACGGTTCAGCAGCCTCCATCACTTGCTCCCCAAAACATTATTCCCTGCCCCCACCATGGTGATGGCCCTTGCCTTACGTGGCATCCTGCTTTTCCACATCCAAGCAGCTTCTCCTAACAGAAAAGATGTTTGGAGGTAAATACAAAGGTATATTGTGCATCTGCAGAGGTTACAAACCAGACACACCTTTCTGTGCACCTGGTGCATCTACACACATATTAATATATGTGACAAAAGGATAACCAGATATAATGGGGCCATTTCTACCTCAATTTTTGTGGATACAAAATGTGATCAAGGTGTATTCTGACTGATAACCAAGCATATATACCACAGCCTTTCTCATTTCTGTTCAGGGAATGTTTTCTCCTGCACATGATCTAAACCCTCAGCATAGATGAATCACAGAATCACCAGGCTGGAAAAGACCTTTAAGATCGAGTCCAACTGTCCCTGTCCTGTGCTAAACCAGATCCCTGAGCACCTCATCTCCCCTCTGTTAAACACACCCAGGGCTGGGGACTCAGCCCCCTCCCTGGGCAGCCTGTGCCAGGCCCTGACAACTCTGCCAGGGAAGAACTTTTCCCTCCCAGCTGAGCTGACCCTGCCCTGGGGCAGCTTGAGCCCATTGCCCCTTGTCCCATCTCCTGTCCCCTGGCTGCAGAGACCATCGCCCACCTCTCTGCACCCTCCTGGCAGGGCAGGGGAGGTGGGGAGAAGGTCTCCCCTCAGCCTCCTCTTCTCCAGGCTCAACACCCCCAGCTCCCTCAGCTGCTCCTCAGAGGATTTGCCCTCCAGCCCTTTCCCCAGCCTGGTTGCCCTTCTCTGCACTCACTCCAGGACCTCAATGTCCTTCTTGTAGTGAGGGGCCCAGAACTGGACCCAGCACTCGAGGTGCAGCCTCACCAGTGCCCAGTACAGGGGCACAGTCACCTCACCAGACCTGCTGGCTGACACAGGCCAGGATGCCGTTGGCTTTCCTGGCCAGACTGAGAGGTTCCCTTCCCAGCCTGTGTGTGAACCGCTGCATTTCGGGCGGGAAGGCCCCGTTCACAGAGCCACATCGTTACACAGCGCCTGTAGCCCCACCATTGCCCTCAGTCAGCAGTGCTGCTGCAGCACTCCTCCTATTTTGTTGAGCTCGGCCCGGCGCTGCAGGGGCTCCGGTGGGGGGGGTGTTTGGATGCGGCGCACTGACAGCAGCGCGGCCCATCAAGAATAAATAGCAGGGTGCTCTCTCTCTGTCATGATGGGGCAGTTTTGGGGGGGAAAAAGCTCCCATTGTTTCCATGGCCATATCGACCGAGGCCTACACAAGGCCCTCTTGATTAAACGAACTGGCAGCAGAACAGCAAGTTCTTGTTAACCATACATGCCAAAAGGCCCTAACACAAACAATCCCCATTATAAATTAGGCCTTTTACAAACAATATTTCAAGAAACTACTTGTCCGTTTTCCACGCCATTATGCATTTTTAGGATGATTACATGTTTCTGCTGGATAATGGCCTTTTGCCAAGGGCAAAATGGAGTTTCAATAGGACTCATTATGAAGTGAAAAGTTTTTCTATTCCTACCCCCTGGAAGGAAAAAGCCACTCGCAGATAAAGCTTGTGATATAATTGCTTTAGATAACCAGCAGCATTACTTCCCAAATGATAAGTACTTGTTTTTATCCTTTCTTAATCTCACAGGCCTCTTGTAGTCTTTTAATAGGAAGTGGTGGCAGCTGCGAAGGCCACTTGATCATTCAGGTCCAAGCAGAGTGCAAGGCTGCCCTGCTGATAAAAGCCAAGACAGCTCCAGCTATCAGGATCGCTATTAGAGGAGGAAATGCTGTCTGCAAGGGTAGCCTATGCCAGGCAACTTTTCAGTGCCCTGCTAAATAATGACCTTCCATTATAAAGCTTTCCCTTCCCCCTCTTTGGTATTCGGAGTCTGATCTTCCCTTGAATTAAGACATGTTGTGCCTATCAGTGAGGGAACGTGAAATGCTGAGTTTTCTAGTAGGGGATGCCAGGGCTTGATCCTGCAAGGGGCTGAACAGCCAAACCCTTGGATCCTGGTGCTCAGTATTACGGAGGAGTTACGGAACAGCTTTGTGACGGGGATCCTGGCAAAGGCAAAGGTTGCCTTGGGGACTGGAATAAAAGGGGGGCTTTGAGTTCAAGCACTGATCTGGGTCTCAGGAAACCTGGCTCAGTTTCCAGTCCTCCCTCAGAGTCCTCGCTTTTGATCCATCACTCACTGCCCTTGTTTCACATTTGTTAAATATAAATGGAAATGATTTCTCCTTTTGGCCAGCTCTTAGGAATATCAAGATCAACAGGTTTTCCCTATCTTAGTTGAGATATTGAGATGTTACTGTACCAGAAACCCCATTTCTCTGATGTGTGGCTCATGCGACCAGCTTTGTCTGTCATGGTACCCATCATTCTCCGTTAGATGCTTCCCCCATGGTTGTTGCAGGAATTTCATCAGGAGGGCAAAAAGTAACTTGGGGACCATGACAAATGCCCTGATTCACGATTGAGGGGGCAAAAGCAATTTATTGTACCTGTGTAGCAGTTATTGTCAAGTTACTGATTCCAGGATTTCATGACTATTAGTAAGGAGACAATCCATTTATGCATTTATAGTTTGAGGGGTTTAAGAACGCTGATTAGAGCTTTTCAGTAGTCCTAGAAGGGAAGATTTTATTGTGCAGGTTCAGCTCCTATTCACTAGGAGGGGAGGAGGGAGTTAAGTGTTTTTTATATATGTAAATGTGTGTGCATTAGCAATATATACTTATCTAGGAAAAGATAAAAACATACATATGTGTAAAGCAACATGTGCCTGGTGGGGAACGGCTCTTGGACGATGCAATCCAGTCCCTCTGGTCCTGTAGGCAGAGAGTCACTCAGAGGGCTGGCTCACAGAGGGTGTTCAGCCAGGGCAAACACACCCAGACGTTGCCAGCTCCTGCCACCTCTTGTAGGCAAATTGAAGCACCAAGTAGTGGCAGGTCACAGTCAGGGACCTGTAAGCTCCCAAGGGGTGCCAGGAGATCCTCGGGGAGATGAGTTAGGCTGTTAAATGTTAGGTATTTAATCACCTCTTCACATAGGACTCAGCTGACCTCTAATGAATAGTATTTGTGTTCAGAAGAACAGAGATGAAACAAGCACTGAGAAAGTCTTGATGGCAAGAGGCTTCTTGCCTAAAGTCATGCAGGACATCTGTGGCAGAACCCTCCTCTGCCATAAACCCACAGCCATTCCTCACTGCTGGAATCACACTTCAGCCCAAGTGATTGTGCTCTGTGTACCAGGCTGTGTTCTTGGGGACGAGTGAAGAGGAGGAGATCCTTTCACAGTCATGGGATCTGGGAGCTCCATCCTGCCACTGGCAGTGCTGGAAAGCCTCACTGTCTTCTGCAAACTCGGCATGGAGCTGTCATGAGGCTCTTCTGCACAGCATGTGGGGAAACTGCTGGCCAGAGGCTGGAAAATTTCCTGAGATCATGGGAAGGAGAGAGAAGTGTGGCTGCCTGGGGAGAGAACAGCCCTTCCTGCTCCTCTGGCAGCTGCCTCTGGGGCATCACAGCTACCTGCTTCTGACGCGGGTGTCTGTCCTGCTCCACCGAGCAAAGTGAACCTGCACCCTCCTGGAGACCCTTTTGGCATGGGAGAAATGAAGGGTTTCCAAGAGGATACTCCAGAAATTGAGGTATATAGATATTACACCAAAAAGACCAGGGTCCTGCCCCCCAATTAGCTGCCTGAGCCAGCTGGTAGAACGAAGAAGGATATTATTAGCAAAATGTTTCATCGGGGGGGGACACACAAGAAAAACTGAATAGAAAACAGATTGCTTCAAGGCACTTGAGTTCTCTGCCCATTTTTGGTGTCAAAATTACCTAAAGGATGTTGACAAACTAAGAAAAGCTTAGGAAACCAAACAAATAATAAACCCTGACAACCAGCAAGCTCCCCAAAAGACCCCGCATGCCTCAGGAAGGGGAATTCCAGTGAAAATCACCATATTTCCAAACTGCTGGATTTAGTGTTAATCTTCTGAAGCTGTTTTTAAACAAGGGCTGCAGCAGCTTATGTGGCCAGCTGAGCAGATGATGTGAATAAAAGAAATGAGCCACAGATCAAAAAACAAAGTCTACGTGGTTTGGCTTTTAATTTTACCTCTCCCTTCTTTCACCCAGATGTGGTTGTGGGTAGGTATCGGCCAAGAAATTGCAGGTGGCATGGTTATCTTGCTATTTACTGTGTGATGATGCTGCTACCAGCCATTCAATAATAGGAAATGACTAATGATGTGGTGGAAATTATGAACCCGGATTAATAAAACTTGAAAAGGAACAGTCTGGTCTGTTTGATCCTCTGAAAAGGAAGTCTGTCTGTGTACAAGTCTTTTCCCTGAGGTGATGTTCTTATTAGTCTGATCTGAGTAGGGAGTAAGGGGAGCTGAGGTTGGAAGAAGTGGCTTAAAAAGGAGACAGTAAAAGAGGACATGAAGTATTGTTGGAAAAACATCCCTGGGTGACAGTCTCCTTCCTAATGCAGCCTTGCAGGAGGGTGGTGGGAAGTCACAGGAAGGAGGTTCCAGTCTGCATGTCGCTTGGAAGTAAAAAATAAAAAGGAATTTCTTGGAGAGACGCATTTGACTTGGGTCAGATTTTGCTGCTCTTTCTCCTGCCAAGGCCCCCTTGAGTCATTTTGCTTGATGAGGGACGACTTTGAGTGCTGCTCAGCCTTGTTAACAGGACGTGCCATCTGCTGAGTGCTGTAGCCGTGACGTGAGTCATTTCTTGGTGGAGGGATGAAGGCTGCTGACTTTGGCCAGGCTGGTGCAGGTGCTGTCGCTTGAAAGCAAGAAAGGGCCTTTAAAAATCACGTCCAGGGAAGGGAAGTGGGGGAGTAAAATCCCAAACTGAGCCTCATGGAAGAGGCTTCTGGACATAGATCCTGAAATGCATGCAGTAGTCTCAGAGAACTGGAGTGTTCCTGGGTAAAGCAGCCACCATCTCAGATGGCACCACGATGGAAATATGTTTGAGCTGAGACACATGGTGGGTTCCAGGTTGTTACCAGAAGCCAACAGTCCTTTCACCCCGTGTCTAACAGCTGTGTAGCAGAGGTGCTGGATCTGTCTGCAGGCCTGTAACTGGCAGGGCAATGTAGTATGGTAGGAGAATAGTGGGGCCATACAAGTCATGGTGGTGAGGATATAAAGGAGCTCTTAAGTAGTGTCTGGGGAAGCTGGCCTTCGTGAAGCCCCTTCCATTTCTCAGAGAGACATGGGTGGTTATGTTGGTTTTTTTGAGATTTTTTTTTTGGGGGTGTGTGTGGGAGATTATCTATCTTCTGTGCTCCTTGATGTAACAAGTTCCTTGATGTAATGGTCACCACTGGTGACCTCTTCTGCTCTTCCTGAGGCAGGTCAGAGCGGTCCCTACCGCTCTTTTCCCACAGGACTGCTGTTGGGTCAGTGGGGTAATGATGTTGAGTGGTCTGTAATCCTTGATAATGTGTGAAGGAAGTGTTCTCCTGAAATAGATGGTGCTGTGTGGTTGGCTAAGGTTCCAGAAATGTGAGTTCAGTGTGATCCTGCCCAGTCCAGTATTTCTGCCAACAACAGTGCCAGCAGTTGACAATCTGGAATGCTCGTGTCCAACAGCAGTTCTTTGCTTTACATCTCCTTGGCTTTGGCACTATTTGAACCTGTTCGATGAGAGAGAAACAAAGGGCAAGTGAAACCATGGTCAGAGCCCATGACTTTCACTTAAACCCTCTGATCTCAGCACTGTACTGGATTGAATTAGAGAGAGGGGCTCAGGGGAGGCATGAGGAGCAGGAGCACAAAGCAAGGGAAGAAATGGAATTGGGTACTGTCCCCTTATCCCCCAGGGAGGTCTTGTTTTGGTACACACTGGTGCTGAAGCATGGCCCACTGCCCAGACCCCACCCACTAACCCTCTGGCATGGGGCTCACTCCCTGCTCTCTTTTTTCCAAGCTTGATTTGGGGCAGAAAGTGAGTTTCAGACTCTTACCTGGCATCATGATGGTTCATTGCTTGCTGGCATTTTCTGTGTGGTCCCCAAAGCCTTTCCCTTGCATGTAGCTGGCACAAAATACATCCCATCGTGTAACCAAACCTCAGGCCATTTAAATAGAGCATGACCAGCCACAGGGGAGGACTCTGCATGCCCTGGGTCACAGCATGGCAGCTGAGTGCTCATCCTATCCCACAATTTACTCATCACCTGATAGGAACCATCTTTTCATTGGTGACACGGCAGGAGCGCGTCACCGTGACATGAACATTGGGAAGGTGGGGCTGTGCAGATGTGGAGCAGCCTGCAGCACACTCATGCAGCCTGCAGGACCAAAACACAACAGGAATTTTTATTCTTTTCTTTTTCCAGTGGCACCATGGGCACTCAGAGCTTGAACTTCTTGGTAGGCTCTAAACTCCTGCCCTCCCATCTCTGGTGTTGTGTCCTGGTTCCTTCCCCTGTGCCAGCTCGCTTTTTCTCACTGCTCCTCTGGCTTCTTCGTGAATGCTTTCAAATAATTTATGTTCTAAAGTGAAACTCAGCTATGCAACTGGTTTTATATTTATAAATTGTATTGGGCTGACCCTCTCCTTACCTCTCAGCTGGTATTTTTAAAAGCCCCATTGTTTCCTGCTGCTTCAGAAGGTTAAAAGTCCAATCTCATTACAAGTGCCGTGCATATGTTGTTGTTTAGTGTTGTATCAGGGCATTACCTAAAACTGCAGAACCAATCACAGCTCTGATGGACTGCACCTCACGTCATCCCACGGGTGGGATGGAGGCACTGATGTTTCTATAAAGACCTTAAACCCTGGTCCTTGCTTTGTAATATCTGAGGATCTTCTTTTTGTCCTTTTAGTAGCATAAAGCATTTTCACTCTCTGCTTGGGCAATACAGAGAAACATTCAGGGCTTGAAATCCCATAATCAGCTTTGATCATGCTGCTTTTGGGAAAGTAAGGACAGATGACTTTGTCTTGGTGGAATGTTCCTCCCTGTGAATGTTTTTGAACTTCTCTTTCTTATTATTTCCCTCTTGATTTATACCAACCTAGATTTTCTATTGCTGTTGTCTTATTCATAAGCTATGCACCAACTTGCTCTTTTTCTTAATTATTTTGTCCAGAGGTCTCCTCAACACAAGTTATCTACTGAGGTGAAAGAAACCTGCCTAATATTTTAATCAAATTAAATTTGCAGCGTCACCTCTACCTTTTTCTAATTCATAAATAGTTCTCAATGCTGAATCTTTAAGCATCAAAAGATTTTGCTTATGTTTAGAATGGACCTGGTCCTGTTGAGCTTAAGTAGCAATTGTATCTAGGCCAGTCTATTCAAAACATGCTGTAACTGGTCCCCAGAAAGAAAGTGAATGACCAGTCCTGGATTGTGGGGAGTGTACTGCAGCTTAGTGTTAGCCAGAAGGAATGAATATAACACCCTGACCCTGTTTGCTGTTGATATTTGGCTACAGGAGATTCAAGACTGTCCACACTGGGTGACTCTTAGCCCAGAAGGTAGTGATCACAGAATCATTGTAGGGGTTGGGAGGGACCTCAAGAAATCACAGAATCACGGTGTTGGAAAAGCCCTTTAAGCTCATCAAGTCCAACCATCCCTGTGCTGTGCTGACCCAGCTCCCTGAGCACCTCATCTCCCCTCTGTTAAACACACCCAGGGCTGGGGACTCAGCCCCCTCCCTGGGCAGGTCATCTAGTCCAACCCCCCTGCCAAAGCAGGTCCCTTAGGACAGAAAATGATACAGGTGAGGCTCTCAGCCTTGGCATCAGTTTTATATGTGGTAACACCAGTGATAACATCTTTGTGTTACTGCTTCATCCACAAAAGCAGCTGAGGCTCAGCAGCAGGAGCAGGGTTTGCAGGACAGTGTCCACCCTTTGCAGAAACAGATGCTCAAGCTATTTGTTTTTCCTTCCTCCTGCACTAAGCCAGATGAATATAATGTTCTCTTGAGTTGTAAGAGGCTGGTTTTGTCTCTCACAGTCACGTTTCAGTATCAGCAAATATTTTAGATATGAGTTAAGAGAGGTACCCCACTGACAGAAGAAGGCTGGTGGAGCTTGTAGCATCACATCATAAATTCCCTCTTCTGCTATGAAAATGTAATAAAATATGTGGCACGGCAGATTTACAGTGACAACGCTGCTGCTGTATTAAGGCAACTGGTTTATTGCTTTGTTTTAAAACACAGTTCTTACTGTGCCACACACAATGGGCACTTCCTCTGAGACACAATACCTCCAAGCTTCACCTCAAGTTAAATATGATCTCATAGCGGCTCTTCATCAACTTGTTACACCATTATCTCTCTGCTGCTCATAAATTTTAGGAGGTAGAATTTATATGCAAATGGTTTATTTCAGCTATCGTTAGACTTAGCTTACTGTGAGCCTGGTAGTGCCCCCACCCAGTTACATCATCCTTGGAAAAATGTAGTTCAATATGTCTTTTATAGTCTTAAGGCAACGTTATGTTTGCAGGGCTGACCACACACGTGTAACGGGCTCCCCAGCTGGCTGCAGCCTGATCCTATGGGTGCTGCAGGCAGGCAGGGGCTTGCTTGCCTGGGGAGCTTTGGTAACTCAGGTGGGCTCTGTATAGGATGGTGGTAGCGTGGAACAGGGATAGGCAGGGCTGTTCCCCAGGGACTGCAGGGACAGGACAAGGGGCGATGGCTTCAAGCTGACAGAGGGCAGGGTTAGGTGAGATGTTGGGAAGAAATTCTTCACTCTGAGGGTGGTGAGGCCCCTGGCACAGGGTGCACAGAGAGGCTGTGGAAGTCCCATCCCTGGGGGTGTTCAAGACCAGGTTGGATGGGGCCCTGGGCAACCTTGTGTAGCTCCAGACCTGGAGGTTGGTGTCCCTGCCTGTGGCAGGGGTTTGGGACTGTGTGATCCTTGGGGTCCCTTCCAGCCCAGACCAGTCTGGGATTCTGTGATTCCTAATTCTCTGCTCTGTCAGTGAACAGATTGAAGAAGACTTTTTAAAAGAACAGCAAAGGAGCCTGTAAGTACCAAGAGGCTCTGATCACTATAATTCTTAGATAAAAAACATCACATGTAGTCATGGGAAGAGAATGGGAGAGGAAGCAGCAATTGGAAGAGTAAATATTAGCTGCACAGATTGGCATTTTCAACAATTTGTGTCGGATTAGAAGTCTGTGTTGTGTGGAAAGACTTGTGATTTCTGCATGTTCTGGAGCCTCACGACAAGGGGTGAAGGGGTCACCTTGGAATGGTGGAAGAACACGAAATCTGACATTGGAAGCACTTTTGTAGTAAGGAGAGCTTCCTGCCCAGGAACACTGACAAGGCCTTCAGTCATGAAAAGCACATCTCTTTCAGAATGGCATCAAAATAGCTGTGCAAGCTTGCCTTTCGTTCTTTACAAATCAATTTTTTCTCATTTTGATGTATATTAAAGCAGGTGCTTTCCTTTCTTCAGTGGCTGCAGCATCTCACTGTATCACTGACCCCATCTGCTGCACCACTGCCAAGACCATGCACTTCAAACACACAGGGGCTGAAATACCAGGTTTGACAAATACTTGCTCAGGAGATCAAAGGTGACCTAAACAGAAGGCATCAGTAACCAGGACCCCTGGGCCTATAGTACATGAGAATCTTAGCTGTTTTCTTCTTAAGTAGCAGCTACAACAAGGTGTCCACAGGTTACTGTGTTTGAAGAACACCTCATAGAAGAATGCCAAGGAAAATTGAAGGGAGAGTTGAAATGGCTTCCACTGTTACTCCAGGTCACCAGGGGAGGCTCTCCCAGCCAGTGATTTAAGATTAACAGATGCATCAACACATACGGACAATTCCAGTCAAGCCAGGATCTGTTTTTTCTATGACCATGAGGAAGATTAACTATTGTATCCCAAGTCATCTGACATTTTTTCCCAAACAGCAGAATTTCCTTTCTTCTTCTGGAGAACTTTGCATTTTGCAAGGGAGTGTGTTTATGATAGATTCCCACATGAGAAGTGGTGACATCAGTGATTCCTCTTGCAATTTCCCACGGGTACCCTGGGGACAGGGCTGGCCTTCCTTTGGTAGCGTGCCCTGAGATCTGGGGCCAGCAGGTGCTGTAATACACCAAAGTCCTACAGCTCCCACCAGGCATTCAAGGCAGTGAAAGCTGCAAGGAGTTACAACAACTCATCAGCTTCATCAGGCTCTGGTTGCTCTTTATTTTGTGGAGGTCAGAGACAATTAACATGTTGTTGCCCAGCAGTGACAGCAACCAGCGGCTGTGTTGTGGTAACCATCTTAATGGAAGGGATCTTGATGTTTGGTTCCAAACTAAGCAGGAACTAAGGTATTTTTAAGTGTGTAGCCTGCACTTTATTTGTGTGGATTATCTCCAGATGTGGGTAATGTGAAGGGCAGACAAGAGTGGATTAACCAAGTAGGGTGCAAATTAG
The DNA here is from genome assembly GCF_964237585.1 of Gallinula chloropus. NCBI lineage: Eukaryota > Metazoa > Chordata > Aves > Gruiformes > Rallidae > Gallinula > Gallinula chloropus. The sequence continues at coordinate 792,185 of NC_140099.1, read as the reverse complement.
CTCATTTGCTGCTGTTCCTTCTTTCTTTTCAGGTCCTGGTGGCAAGCTAAGGCTGCCTAAACCAGAATGTTAGGTTACTCCCCTCCTAGACTTTGGCCTCTGCAGCCCCAGGAGAAGGACTAGTCCACTCTTTCCTCTCCTTTGAGGCAGGAGATGTGGGGAATCCACGTTGTCCTATGAGGATCTGCGTGAGCTTGTCATGCTGGAAGCCGTGCATATTCCTGCTGCTCCCCATGCTGCTGAGCCTACAACAACAGGTAGCCTGGGGATGTGGGTTACCTGTAGTTTCATTTTGAAGGGGATGAGCTGTCTGGCAAGTTAAAAACAGGCTTTTCACTGAATTACACTAAATATGACCCTTCTCCTTTTTTTCTGCATTCCCTGGGGATGTCCCTCTCAGGATACCCAGTGAAATGCTTTAATAAATGCTTCCTGTGACTCCTGGAGATTTAAGAGGCTTTGGGCTTGTTTAAGACTTAAGAAACAGCTTGTTGAGGCCATTTGACTATCCATGATTTATCAAACTCCTAAGTGAGTCAGGATAATTTTCCAGTTAGCTTGCTGCTACTCTTTCAGGTGTCTGATGAACATCAGCAGCTGAGCTGATTGATAGCTAATTATCTAATTTGGTTGCTAATTGCTTAGTTGACCATCCAATTAACCTGTTTGTTAGATTTTCAAGTGGCCATCAGAAGCAGCCAGTCTTCTGATCACTCCATCAAGGCTTGGATGTTCTGTGAGATGAATCAGCTCCTAGTAGCACATGTTCAACCCCACTCTGTGGTAAGCAGTTTACATTCCCAAACAAGGCCTAGGACTCAAAAGAATTTTAGACTATTATATGACTTTCCCAAGGAGACACCCCTCACCAGAGGGACTTTAAAGGTTTGGAACAAAGAGGGTTGGAGCTAATCTGACTGAGGTTGCCTGGGTAGAAAGCGTGTGTGTGTTTATGTATCCCAGCATACCATGTGTTTCTCTTCTGTGTAGTCAGGAAGCAGATTCATCCTCCTGCCATGTATATTCATCAGGTGTTATCTGACCTCAGCCCCTACTTAAGGAAACATCTAACTGAGGTTGATGGAAGATTTGCTCAAGTAATGGCATCATTAACAGCACCTCTGATAGAAGTGGAGCGTCACCCACCGTGACTGCATGGAGCATTGCATGATAGCTGGGATGTCTGTAAAATCTGTACAGAATTAACTACAGCTGCACAATAAGTGATTAAACGACTTTTCTCATGCTGTAACACAGCCCTCTTTAATATTCATTTAAGAATTCTTTCTCTTTTATAGGACTGTAATATGCATGAGCCTATTCCTTTCCACCCTTCCTATTACTCTACAGCAATGCCCTATTTAATAACCTACTTTTATTTTTATTGCTTCTCAGCCTCTGTCCAGGGAAGCTTAGCCAAGCAACAGGGCACTTCTTGGTGGGGAAAGTGATGGAAAAGGAACAGAACCACACCAAATCTATTATACTAGTCCCACAGCATGATTAACTTTCCCAGAGAAAGATTGGGAGATTCCTCTCCTTCTTTTTCTGTCTTCACATCCCTGAACCTGCCTACATGGAGACCAGATGGGACAAGATTATGTCACTTCTTCAGTCTCCTCAGGTGGGTTAGTGGGATAAGAGGAAATCCCTGCCATGGCTTTATGGTGTTGCTCTGTGACCTCCATAAAACCTGCAAAGTCTGAGGGATGAGGCTTTCTTGCAGGTATGCTGGGATCTTGTAACCACTTCAAGAGCCCTTCCTGAAGGAGAGGAGAAATTGCTACATCTACTTTTGATAAAACCCTGATGTAGTTCACCTCAACTCGACTGGTGATGTTGCCTGACAACTGGGGATCCATTTCCTATAAAGTGAGAAATGTCCTGTAAAAAGGGGCCATAAACAAAGTGAGTTTTCAAGCCAGTTGGATGCAGTGGATCAACGTTGCCAGCGTGTAGCATCAAAAGCTCGTGAACTTGTCACCACGAGCACAAAACCAGAGCGCTTTGGGTTCTCTTCCCACCAGTCAACAGCCTGAAGTCCCCAGGAGTGGTTGTGAATCCGATCAGCAGAGTAAGAGACAGAGAATTTCACTGCCTGATTCCTGGGTAGAGTTCAAAAGCTCGTGTGTCAGGCTGTCTGGTGCCTACAAGAGGAAGTGTTTTGCCATCTTGACTTCAAGATTTCAAATGAGAAAGAGCTTAGAGCATCCCAAAGCGCATCGTTCCAATGGTTAAGTGTCCTCACTGCTGAAACACACCTTTTCCTCTTAACCCCTGGGATTAATCTCTCTAAGATTTTCTTCACAACTGGGAGGATTTGAGACCTGGTTTAATTTTTAATGAGCCTGAAATTCTTATATAATAACAAGCTGCTGGAACATGGGGCTTTGGATAAAATACTTAATAATACAAGAGTAGCAATAAAATGGATAGAGTTGGAAGGTCTGATGCTGCTGAATTCCCTGGTCTTTCCGGTAGCAGAGGTAATTACTGAGTTGTATTCTTTTTACTAGCAGATGATTGAAGACATTCTTCTGGAAAATGAATGCAGCCTGATCAGAGAGACTCCCATCTAGTGAAACAAAACAGATCTTAAATATATTTATTAATGAAAATGTTGTGCTGAGCTTCTCTTGGTCGCTACTGGGAAGAAGACACCTATCCCATCTACCTCTTATCTGAGAAGTTCACTGTGCCTACCAAACTTATGTGTGGTGAGAGGCGTGTGGGAGATGAAACCTTGGCATGGGAGGTTGCTTGTCTCCAAGGGCTGTTGGAAGGGGAGCAGAATTCCTTGTCTGCCTCGGTCCACCCACGCAAACAGGAAAGGGCCCGTGCCAGATGATAAGTCCAACTTACCATCCAGGGTAACTAGATGCCAGAGAGGATTGTTTTCATTTCCACGGGATTTCTAATTAAGGGACATGCTTTAACTGTGTTTTCAATGGCTGAACATCCAAATGACAGTTTGATATGAGCAATTTGTCTGGCAGGCTAGATAAATTCATACCAAAGCTAAAGGATTTTCTGTTTAAAATAGGTGCACATCCTTAGCTGTGAACCGGATCAAACATCCCTGTAACTAAAGAATCCCCTTTATGTAACAACTTATTTTTAACCCTCGTTCTTTGCAGTTTTACTGATCAAAGTCTCTCTTTCTCCTGAGTTGTCCCCAGTCATTGATTCTGCCAAGCACTTGTTTGTTTGGGTTTTTTCTGAGCTCTCAGTCATGTTCCAGTTTGATGAATGAAGGGAAATGTCTATTCCCATTTCTGCTGTCCCACCCAGCCCTAACGAGCAGTAGCATTGTCTGACCTACTCCTGGGGGAATTTGCTACCTGGGCTGGACGGCTGCAGCTGGATTTCTTTTGATGCTTTGTTTTCTAGAGATGGAATCCACCGTCTTGAGAACAGGTAGAGAGGAAAGGAGCTGCTGTCCTGTCACAGGAAGCTTGGTGCAATGTGGTTGGGCTATTAGGTGCTGGAAATCCATCCATTCATGAAAGAAGTTGCTTTGGTTGAGGACATGCTGCCTTTTATCGAGTTCACAGAAATAGAGCAAAGCCACATTCACGATAGAGGTGGCCAGCAGAGGTGATGTGGGCAAACATCAAGTGGACTTGTTCCCACAGGAACCCTAGTATGGATTTCTGGATAACTTTGCCAGGTTCAGCTAGAAAGACTTTGACATTTAATGTAGGCTAATGAGAACTGTGAGCTTTGAAGGTTACAAGACTGCATGTTCTCCCTTCCCCCCCATCATCACATGACACCATTCAAAATATGTCTGAGTGGAGAACTCAGTTATTTTTGGTACTGGCCCAGAAACTTATCAGGTGAGTGCAATTAATGAATCAAGTGCCTTAAAAATATCTGCCCAGAAGCAGCAGGTACTCTTTTGGTGACTGAGTACAAGAATTTCATTCAGAAGAACGGCACAGAAAAAGCTTTTCTTACATCATTTCTTCACAGTGTATTTGTCCTGCTGCTTCCAGGGCTGTTATATTTTTGCTATACCAATAAAAAACATCAGCCTGCACCTTGGAAAATCACAAAACTGAAAAACAAATGTGCTCAGTGGAGATTTAGCTGAAATCCTTAAGGGCTTTGTCTGCACTGAATGTTACTGCTGCCCAGGCAGCCTCCCCACAGGGTGCTGGAAGGGGTCTGAACATGGCTGTGGAGGGAGATACGGGTTTTCTTTAGAGCTTGTTCTACCTGTGCTCTTCTTTCCAGGGTCATCAAATGCCAGAAAATGTAGAGGAGGAATCTATGGCTTAAATTCAGGGGGGAACTGGACTACTGCAAGGATGGGGGAAGATGGGAGCAAGGAGTTTTCCAAGGTTATGCCTGAAGAAGTGGTGTGAGGAAGCTGAAGAGGACTTGCAAAGAGATGGATGCTAATAATCCAAGGGAAACTGAGAGTGAGTATGAGTACTGAGGGAGAGTCAGTTGGCTGGGAAAGGACACGAAGTGCTGGAGATGGGGAATTGTTAATGGCAGGACAAGGAGAAATGGATTGAGGCTAAAGGAGGGAAGGGGGAGATGAGATCTTAGGGGGAAGTTCTTTGCAGAGAGAGTGGTGAGGGGCTGGAAGGGGCTGCCCAGAGAGGGGGTGGGTGCCCCGTCCCTGGGGGTGTCCAAGGCCAGGTTGGCTGGGGCCGTGGGCAACCTTGTGTAGCTCCAGGCCTGGAGGTTGGTGTCCCTGCCTGTGGCAGGGGGTTGGAGCTCTGTGATCCTTGGGGTCCCTCCCAACCCAGACCAGTCTGGGATTCTATGAATTGTATGGGGATAATCTAAACAGGAACATGCAGGCCTGAAACAGTGGTCTATGATAGGGAAGGGGATGAGGAAGCAGGGACAGAGAGGCTGTGTGTGTGTGTGAAGATGCATAAGTAGGAAAGAGACTGGGAACGAAGTGTAATAAGGAGAAGTGAGACCGGGTACAAAACTGGAAACTCAAATGAGTTGACTCTGAGAGGAGACCAGTGCTGGCACAAAAGCTACAGGTGCTTCTCAAACCAGGTCACTTTGAAAGGAGTCTGACTTTGGGACAGTGGTGACCAGATCCATGTCTGGGTGTCTCCAGGAATGAATGAGTGGGATGGAATGAAACCTGGAGCCAGGGGCACACCATATCTGTATTCCTCTCTCCCTCTGCTATCCATAGTAGAACACAGATAAGGTTGGTGAAGAAAAAGAGCACATGAGGAAGGTGTGCACATCATTGTGCATCGTTGCCTGCACTCTGAGGGCTTAAGGCACAGACTCTCTTGACCTGCGTGGTTTCTAAGCGTGGAGTGATTGAATTTGCAACTGTACTAACATCCTCTATATGGAGTCTCTGAATAATACAGAGCAATGGCTAAAGGAGACAGGGAAGTTTTGTGCTGTTCAGAAGGGAATGGCATAAGCAGATAAGTAATTAAGAGGTAACAAAGGATCTGATGCATCATGGCTGAAATACCCACGTTTCTGAGTAAAGCCAAGAGGGAAGCACTATCTCTGTGTTCTTATTTTCTAGAATACAGATGCTTGATAGTCCCAAAAGAGGTCAAAGCTCTGGTGCTGGGCATTGAAAAGTGTTATGGGAAGATGTTATTTGCATTAAGGAGCCTCCAGTTCAAACAGACAAGGCAGAGACAGGGTGGGAGAGGAGCAGGAGCACTGAGAGGTAAAGCAGGTGGCAACGGTTAACAGCAGAGCTGATCACTGAGTGTCTGAATCCCACTGCGGTGTCTGGTAAATCGTACTGCTGTTTGTGCTGGTGCAGGAGCCAAGAGGAGGTCTGAGGAAATGCTCAAGGCTGAAAGCACTACGGGATTCCTGCCCTGGAAAACAGAGTCCAAGATGGGCTGACTTTTCTTTTTAAAGGAAAAAGCAAATGGATCGGTTCCTATTCTGCTGCCACTGTAGCACACAGTGAGTGCTCTGTTACCAGAGGAGGAATCCCATTAAAAGGAGTAGGACTGCAGCCCTGAGCCCTGGTGGGAGATGCAGCCATGCTGAAAGCTGTTTACATTGGCTGGGAAGTACACAGGTTAATAGTAGTTGTAGCATTTACACAGGACCCAGCAATGTCCTCAACTCTTTGCACAACAAATAAAATAAGTTGTTAATTACTTGTCCTGAAGATTTATATAATGCAATGTTAGTCCTACACAAGCAAAGTTAGGGCAGCAAGAACAGAAGCTTTGAATGCAGAGCACAGTTACACCGGGGCAGTTATACCAGGGAACACACCAGCTTTGTGTTCTCCCTACCCAGACCAGCCCCTTGCTCCCAGGGCATTGATTTACCCAATGTTTGTGCAGTCAAATTCCATACTGGATTTAGCAGGAATTTCTATGAGTCTTTTTGTAGACAAATCTCAACTCCTCTTCCCTCCCCATCAAAAAAAGCTGAAAGTGCCAATGCATTACCAGATTTGTTTCTAGGATTTTGCTGGGCATTTAGTGAAATGTTTTAAAGTTAGTTTAAGTGTTGTTGCCTTTCTCTACAGTGATGTTGGACTAACAGCAATAAAGCCATCAGAATAAGTGAATCTGGGTAGTTATGTCACAACTGAAAGAGAGTATGACAGCATATGTTTTAGTTGAGGTTATTTAGGACATCCTGCTGCTAAAATCAGCCTACAGAATGGTCAAATTTCATAAAAGTAACATTCAGACTATTTGTACTCAATTATATGTTTATTTAAAATTTCCTCTTGGTTTACTGATGTAAATGTATTGTTCATTTTTCACATACCAAGCGCTGTTGTTTAGTCTCAAGGGAATTATTGTTACAAATTTAACAACTGTGACATATTAAAAAGCACATTTAAGGAAGAAATTAAGGGCTGAGAGGATGTGACCAAATGTTTCCATGGGGGTTTGCCAAAATGTCACTTAAATGCCAGTGTGATTTTTTTTTTCAGAGGAGTTCCTCTCAGAACTCATCTTGCCCATCAAAAAAATAAACCAGGTCTTGGCTGCATCAGTAGCAGGCACACTCTTGCACTTGTCAGAAAGTAGTTTCTGAAGTTTTATTTTCATTCTGGAAGCTCCTTTTAATGACTGGGTGATTAACACGTCCCCCTCCGCGTTGTGCGGCTGATTAGCCAGGAGGAAGTCCATAGCTCAGAATGTGGAAGCAAAAATGGTCAAATTAGATGCCTCATCGAGGCACCTGCATCCCTAATTAACAACTGGCCCATAATGTCAGGAACTGATTTTCAGGAAGCTCTTTGTTCTTTGAAAGTCAGGCCCCAAACTGGGCAATGAAAAATAGAAACCTGAAGCATGGATGATTACTGCTGAGGAACTCCAGCCTGCTGTCCAAGCAAGTGGGGCATGTGCAAGTCTGGGAAATGCTGCCTGTGCTTTTATTTCTAAAATAAAATAAAAATATTTTTAAATATTTCTATTTATTTCTAAAAGAAAAATGAATTTTGATTGCCTTTCAGAAGCTGCCACAGTGAGATGGTTCCACGAAGCAGTTTCTCCTGTGTGATTTTCTGTGAGCAAAGTGCTTTCTGTGGCAAGCTGGAGCAGTGGTACAACCTGTTCCTGGGGAATACATCCCCAAAAATAATCTGTCTTTTAGGCTAAGTGTTTTAACCTAGAGTAAGTCTTCTAGAGTTGTTTTCCTACATGTGTGGAAATGCCATGGTCTCAAAGCTTCCTCCATATGTGATTTTTCTCCTCCTTTTCTAGTGCTTTACAGGATGAAGATGGGATGAACTGAGCTGCTCCTGAGCTCCATCATCTGATCACCTTCTTCCAGCTGCCTGCTACAAGTGTCACACTCCCTCTGATGCTCAGGTCAGCTGCATGGCTATTTTCTGTTTGGGATGGCTCAGACCCTGCAGATTTTGCTTAAACTGGGACTGAGGACCTTGGGCTGAGCTCCCGGGCCCATGGGCAGGGGTGTGGACAGGGCTGTTAAAGCCTATCAGTGCCCTCAGGGCCCTGGCACAGAGAACTGATCCTGATGCAGATCTGGTGGGCAATTAGAGAAACAAAGCTGTTTTCTTTCCGATGTGAACCCTACACAGGGCGATTCACTTTGAGATGATTACAATAGCTATGGTGGCAGGTACTGAAATGCAAAACAGTCCTAGGAAGGTAGCAGACCTCAGGGGCACGTTCTACTCCCACAGGCAGGACTGGCTGCTTTCCCTTCTACAATTCAGATTTCCTTCCTTTAGCTGTCCTGGGAAGCTCTGATATTTTATATCCAGGAAAATAAAATTTCTTCAATTTTTGTCTTGATTAATTATTTGTGGTTGTATTCAAAAAAACAGAGTGTATGAAAAGCATGTGTAGAAATTAAAGCTGCCAGAGCCTCCAGGGGTTTTAGTTATTTTTCCTGAGAAGAGCTTGGTTCTGCCACTTGCTGGAATGTGTTTATCAAATGCTGGATGCATGAGTATCGGTTGTGGGGGCACGTGCAGGGGGCTGGTGTGTCTGCAGGATGGACAGATAGATCAGGCAGCAGCTCCTTCAGAGGGTTCAAGGGCACACTTGTCACTTGGATGCCCTTAGCTAGTTGTTCATCATTAAGTAAGGCCCGTGGCTTGGCAGCAGCTCTGACATCACAATGTATAAGATCTTACCAAAGGAAACACTTGGCAAAACTTTTTTTGGCTTCCTTAGACATAAACAACAAATTCTCTCAACAATGGTAGGTTGTGACTGGGGGTGACTCACTAATGCAGCCCTCTGCCTCCACAGAGGAGACCACAACTGGCTAAATAAAGGCAAGCCAGGGTAAGGCTCGTGGTTGAGGGGCACAGCAGGGAATTCCCAGGTGGCTTTCTGAAATCCTGGGTATTACACACTGTGCCTGAGGGCTCTGCAGGAGCTCACTGAATCTCTGCAGGACAGATTCTCCAGTGCTAGACATCAGTGTGGCCCTTTGGTATCCCTGTGGGTAATTTCATTTCTTCTGCTGGAAGGTCCTCTTTGGGAGCAGCCCCTGGTTTCTGTTGGTAGTGAGAAGCTAACTGGGTAATTTCTCCTATTTCTGGTAGCTTCAGGGAGGTACGTGCATGGAATTCAAAGGGGAGTTTGAGCATCCTGTGGTTATCAGGAGATTAAATTTAGCCTTTGATTCTGATAAGCCATTTATCAAACTTTGATTTCCACTTTTGAATTAACTTAATGCTCAGGAGCTTTTACATATGGCCCAAGCTATGTAAAAAGTTCTTTACATTACACCTTACTTTCAAAGAGAAAGTCTGGTGGAGATGTAGTGTCATGGAAAACCCACAGAAAAGATCTGCAACATTGAGAAATGAATCTTCATTCCTGGATGGTCCAGTAACACTTCAGCTTCTACAGCTGATTTTTGAAAAAAATATTTGTTTCAGTGAAGTTATTGTTAAATTTTAGTTCCTTCTTGTAGTATTATTTCCTTGTTTCTTCACTTGGCTCAGGGTGAGGTGAGAGTTGCAGCCATGGCATGTAGAAACTCTTCTTTGCAGGGACATCACTCCTAACAATGTGGTTGTCTGAGGAGCACCCTAAGGCTCCGAACGGCCACTGCCATGGTCAGTGGAGTCAGGACAAGGGGCAATGGCCTCAAGTTGGAGCACAGGGAGTTCCCCACCAATGTGGGGAAGAACTTATTCCCAGTGAGGGTGAGGGAGCCCTGGGACAGGCTGCCCAGGGGGTGTGGAGTCTCCTTCTCTGGAGAGATTCCAGCCCTGTCTGGACACCGACCTGTGTGCCCTGTCCCAGGGACCCTGCTTGGGCAGGGGGTTGGACTGATGGGCTCTGGGGGTCCCTTCCATCCCCTGTGATTCTGTGATTCTTTGACACCACAGTGTCAAAATTCAAGTGGGAAGGACTTCACATCTGCCCAGTAATGTAACAAACCAGTATTAACATTTTCATAAGATGGTCTGAAATACGTTTGGCTTGGCTCACCATTGGGATCCTCGAGCCAAAGGGACTGTCCTGAGAGTGGTGTAAAGCAGAGAAGCAATGCATAGCAGTCAGGGAGGCTGCAGGATCTGAAGTGCCTTTTTAATAGGGCAGAGCTTTGTAAAATCCCTTGGTTTTCTGCCTGTGCCTACAGCCTTGAAAAGATGTAAGGAAACCCTGCACATGCCCCTGTATAGCACAGGGACAGCTTTCATCTTCGTACTCCCCAAGAAATGCATAGGAAGTTCTTTATCTGATATTAATTTCTGAAGCTCACCTCAACTATCTAAAAGTTGGAAGGAGGTGCAAATCAAGTCCTGTGAGGCAGTCACAGTAAAAGAGGAAGTGAAGGGAGTGCTTGATTGCAGCCTGCCCATCACAAAAAAAGACATCAGATGGGATTTTTAATCTAGCAGGAAAAAGAGGTAAGTAGAGACCTGAGGATGGATATTTCTGACCAGGAAAATGTCAACAAATAGCAACACTGCTGCATTTTCCTAAGGGATGCCTTGAATGCTTCATCACTGAAAGCCTTTTAACAGCCTTGCAGGGAGGGTACTCTAATTCAGCCCCAGTTTAGTGGGGTCAGTGCAGGAATTAGAGGTTGAAATCCCATTGCCACTGGGACAGCAGTTGAATTAGAGTGGCTGTTATGATCCCTTCCAGGCTTGGAACTTTTTACTCTGGCAGCTAGGCTTGCCAGACTGAGTGCTGAAGTCCTTGAGAACTCTTTGTATGCCTGGACTGATTTTTATTTGCATGCTAGTTCAAGAATTGGTTGTTCTTTGCATGTGTACTTGTATTTACATGTGAACAAGAATATTTGTTCTTCATCAGCCTTTGTTCTCCTATTTTTAAAAGGCTTACTCATACCCTCGAAGATTAGAATCAGCTCCATCTGATTTAGGTGACAGTTCTCACCCCATGAGCAGCAAGAAATTGAAATGAACTGTTTCTGGAATGAGCCATTGTTGATCCAAGCTGTCCAGTAAGTACTTGAATGACAAATATCTCTTACCAAACCAGTGTTGGTTCATGAACAGAGAAAAAGAATGAAGTTCACTGTATTTGCTTGTTTGCTAAACACAGTTCAGCCCTTTCTTTGCCAAAGTCGAACTGTCAGGAACTAGATCCTTCACTGCTATAAACCAACTCAGCTCATTGAGGGAGGTGACAATTTACATTAAGAGATCACCCAGCCTCAAAGTGCAGCGAGGCAGCAGTGTGAAAAACCCCCAAAGGATGGGGAATGGTAGCAAAACATTTCAGAGAGATTTCTGGGATAAATTGCAGATATGGTCTGGGCTTATGCAGAGATAACAGGGTTTTTTTTGGTCTCTTATCTCCTGTTTTGCTTAGTGCTTGCAAAGATCAAATGTGAAGCAAAGCTGGTAAGTAGGGATGATGTTAGCACAAGTGATACAGCTGGGAGGGAACAGGCAGCTTTAGGAACAACAGCTCTTCCTCCTGACTATTTTTGCCCTTCTTTGTATCGGTTGAATAAGGAATATTGCTTCCAGCTAGAATAAATTGCTGGGTCATGGCCATTACAGGAACACCACCTGATCAAATCCACCAGATTTTCCACTGAAGTTGTGTTTGTGGGCTTAGCAGTACAACTGCCTTGAGTATAAAAATCCAGGCAATTTCAAATGTTCAAAATTGAATCATTTGCTTCATCGTCTCTGTGGTTTGGTCATGAGACTGTTGTATAAGGAGGCTTCATGCCCAAAGTAGGAACACTTTGAGACAGTGAATTCTTCAGACCAAGTGAGCATTGTGTAGTATTCTGCACCTGTACAGCTGTTGTTACTTTTGAAGATGGGGAAATTGTGCCTCCTTGAACTGAAAGGAAGTTTGAAACAAGCCAGGCTCAGGGGTTGGGTGCTGTGGCTACTGATGGGTGTAGAGTTAGTGCTGAATCAAGTAACTGTGTAAGGTACATTTGTTCATTGAAAACCACTGAATTATTTAGGTTGGAAAAGACCTTTAAAGATCATTGATTGTAGCTGTAAATGAAAAACTAAAATGTTACTGCCTTACACTGGTCTCTGGGTGCATGGAGGTGTGAGGGTCTGAAAAGTGGATTCAACTGAGCTGGAGAGGAGGCTGAGTGGAGAAGTTCTCTTCTGTCAGAATGGCAAAAAAACCACCCTTCAGTACTAACCAACTGTCTATTAACATTGTTAAAGCTGATTTGTTACCGTTGAGCATGTTATATTCATGGCACTTAGAAAGAGAAATTAAATAAGGCATGTAATTAAGGGTTATTAGCCTCATTTACCACCAGTGCTGTTGTAATGTTTAGAGGGGCTTCTCGGGTTGCTTTGTTGCTATAGCTTATACATATACATAAGAAAAGGCAGTTCTTCCCCAGAATACTTCCATTTAAAAACCCTGTTATCATTAGCAGGAATTATCCCCCCCCCCCCAAAAAAAAGCAGGATCTGTTTTCTAATGAACAAATGTTAGCAGCTACTCAGGATGTGCCAGCGAGTTTTTGCTCACTTGCCACTCATGGATGAAAAATATGTTGGTATGAGATTTCTAAATGACTTCTGCAGGCAGCAATGCCAGCTGAAGTGTTGGGGAAGAATTCATCTGTAAAATTGTGTGCAGGCCAGGGCACACGGTGCATACTTTAGTAGTTAATGGCTTGGTGAATCCTCTATCTGACTACAGGATCTTGCTCTAGCTGCGGGAGGCATTTCAAACAAACTTTCGTGGAAAGCACCAAAATGTGGAAACTCAAACGTCTCTAACTGGGAATAGCCTGGCTCACCCCAAGGAAGCCCAAGGGGCTGCAGGTCTGGCCCACCAGCTGCACCCAAACCCGCTGCAAATCCCTGCAAAAAGGAATGCTTTGCCTCCATTAGCATTTCAACACGCACTGCTGCAGAGATCTCACTGGGGGTAAAGCATTAACCCCCTTTCACAAGTGGTTTAGCTGGCTAATTAGACAATAAGCATAAACCTGACCGTCCAGCTGTACAAATACAACGTGACTTTCATGTTCTGCGCACACGGAGCAGTCCTGAACTTGGAGCCAAGGCGGGCTGCGAGGAAGGTGGCTGGCTTACAGCTCTGGCAGTGGTCTGTCTGAAGGCTGAAACCTTTGGAGAACTAAGAGAGAGTTTATTTTAAGTGTAACTGAAAGGAACTAAGTAGGGGTTACCACAAATAGGGTGATCTTTATCTGCCTTTGTTGGCTTGCGCGGGGAGGGAAAAAAGCATCTTTCAAAGACTTGCCCAGCCGCAGGCTTCGAAGAAAAGAGGATATCTCCCTCACATTGCTGACATGTCTCTCATTTTTTGGGTGCTACCTTATGGTTGAAGGAAATTAACAGGTCATTGTAATGCCCTCTTGGCTCCTGGGTAGGTGTGATCGAGTAGCTAAGCGCTTACATAACTGCCCTTTCTCCTCCGCCCGGGCGCATCTGTCCCGCAGTGGAATTGGGCTCCTCTTGTGCAGCTTTCCACTTTGGCTATCTCAGAGTGGCACCTGTAAGCGCTCACTTTGAGAGATTGCTAATGTGCTAATTACCCAGGACCCAAAAATGCAAGCTGTAAACAAATGAGGACTGTATTTATAATCAATCAATTTTATGACCTTCTGATGGCGATGATATCAGTGGAGTTTACATTGGGAGCCCTTGTACTCCTCCAGGGCAGCTGTGCCCTTAGGTTTTAGTTACAGATCCAAGAAGATTTTGCTAATTTACTTTATGGTAGGAGTACTTAAGAAAAATATTACCTTTCCCTGAACAGCTGAGCCCGTTACCAAGTCTCTCTCTTTAAAATAATGAAAACACACGGAGACTGTCAGTACCTTCAGGGTGTATTGTCAGGTGACGAGCTGTTTTCAAAACATCCATGGCAGAAAGAAATGACTTCAGAGCAAAATATTGTTCTCATTGATACAAGTTGCCGTGAGACAAATCCCACACCCTCTGATGTCAATGGAAAGACTCCATTTGACTTCAAAGAGGGCTGGATCAGGCCCTAAAAGAAATGTTGCCATCGTAAAGCACCACAAATTCTTTATGGTTCGTAGGTTTAAAGGAAAAAAAATATGCTTGCTGGTGATCTACTGGGCACTTTACCTGGCTACATGTAACTTGTAATCTTTGTGTTTGCTTTGCAGTGGATTTATGATAGAAGAATGCCCATAAAGTCTGATTTGTGAAGTGTTAAAATGATGTCCTGGAAAGCCACACAATGCCAAGGTATACAAGATGCCCTGTAATACCTCAGCTGGAGGAAGGCTATCCAACTTTCCTGATGTTACTAAGTTCTCACAAAGAAAAACAATGTTGTTTAACCATAGACAGATGTGTTAAAAATAGCTTGATTTTTGTATCCTTGTTCTTTTATTGCAATCCTTAGCTTTTAAATCTAAATTCTGGTTAGATTTTGAGGACAGAATTGTTTCCTGTGTTACCCAAAGCTTTGCTCAGGAGTTTTGTTGATTTGAGCAACTTTTAAAAACGGGACAGGATGGGGGCCCTCTGTGATTATGAGCCCCTCGAGCTGGAAGCCCAGAGATAACTTTATTAGCTCCAAACCAGCAGCAGATGCAAGCTGTTCAGCATAAATCCTTTCTCTCAACATTGTACCCTGATTTAAGCATGGGTTATAAATGAGATTTGTTCCTTAGGCTTGTTTAGGATGTGGCTCTGCAGAGAGGATCAGAGCTCTGGGTTGTTTTTTTTCCCCTGCATCACATCTCCCACGATCAGGACCATGAGAGGACCACGCTGGAGCCCTGATGCTGGGTGATCCATGAAATTCATCATCCTAAAGGTTTTCTACCTCTCTTCTGACTAATCCTTTAGTGCTTTGCATGTGCTGGGGAGCTTGCTGAATGCCTTTGCCTGTCCGAGATCTCTGGTGGGTGGGGATGAGAGCTGGTCCTGTCCATTGCCAGCCCGAGGGACAGGACCACGCTGTCCCCTGGGAATGTCCAGCTCTGCTGCGCTGCAGGGAGGCAGCGAGCGAGGAGCAGAGCAGAGCAGAGCAGAGGGCTCAGGGAGCCCCTGGGAGAGTGCTGCCCTCATCTTCCAAAGCTGAGCTTTCCCTGTCCTGTCTGCAGGGCAGGCAGCCGGCCAGACAGCTGGATTGCCATGGCAAAGACAGTGTCTGGCCTTTTTAAAAGAGAAACTTGCGAGATTTATGTGCGGGGATGGATGGAGTCCTTCTGGAGTTGACGCGCTCTAATGAATGAGATGGGGAGTAAAATACTTTATACTTGCTATCAGGGGTTAACGACTCCTGCCCTCTCCCTTCTCCCCCCTCCACTCATGTTTTCCCTCTCTCCCCCTCCTCTGCTCCCAGTCCTCCCGCTGCGCGTCTGTGTTTCCCCAGCAGTGGCACCACCTGGTTTGTTTTCTGTGTCAGGTATATTACACACTGTCTGTCAGAGATTAACAGCCATGGCCCAGCTCAGCCTTTTCTCTTGTTGTACCTGGTCTAAACTCCCTCCCTGCCTGGATGCCCCTCGTTATGTTTCCCAGACTGTAACGGTATCTGGAGAAAGCAGATTTTTTTTTTGGGTCCTTTTTAGTTTTTCAGTGGGTAATGGGATGGGGAGGATGGTGTCTCTGTCTACTAGTGGTCGGGGGAACCCACCCTGTGTGGCCCCATTGCCCTGCCTGTGTGCTAGAGCCCGAGAGATCATACAGCACACTTAAGTTACACATCAGAGACTATGTTTGCCTTTTCTTTCTCAAAGAAAACAATGATGTGAATTTTCCTCTGTTGATGCCGACTCTGGCTGTGTCCCCAGTCCATATCAAAGAGGTCAAGAACCCTCCCCAGCTGCCTACATGGAAGGGAAACTTCAGCTTGCAGCTCAGATGGGAGCTCTGGGATGGTTGCACAGGTGCTTGGCCTTAACCCTGAAAGAAGCAGGACCTTCTGTTCTGAGTCTATGTGGGGCCTAGAGAAGTCACAGGAAGTCCTGGCTTCTTTCAGGGTTGAGGCCAAGCAAAGAGGAGGGTAAGAAGAGTTTTAGTACAACTGCTGCTGAGTTTGGATCAAACTCTTCTTGGTAGCTGCAGGTGGTACATAAGGAGCAATGGCTGCAGATTGCAGTGCAGGAGGTTCACGTTGGACTTCAGGGAAAGCTTTTACTTGGGAAGGGAGTACAACACTGGAACCAGCTGCTAGTGGAGGGGGAAAGAATGGAAATCTTCAGCTCTGGCAGTTTTTAAGACTCAGCTAGAAATATATTGTCTCTCACATGGCTTTTCCTCAATGGGCACTGGCACGAGCCCAGGTACACAGTTGCTTAACAGTCTCAGGACAGCACCTCTCTTAATGGTCTCATAAACCACACACAAACCCATGTCCTCTGGAAAACTGAGCACTTCACTGCAAATCCGAAGGGCCAACCTAAAATTCTCCTTGTATCAACTCTCCAGACAGACTGTGAAGGAAATACCAGCACAAAGCTGCCCTTGATGCACCCCCCCAAGCCCAGTTCTGCAGTGGGATAGACCTTTACGTGTATCTCCACAAGCTGCTTTGCTGCTGGATCACTGCCTTGTTTTGTAAATGGGAGAAATGTAGAATTATAGAATGGTTTGGGCTGGAAGGGACCTTAAAGATCAAGTTCCACTCTCACCAGCCCAGGCTGCTCAAGGCCCCATCCAACCCGGCCTTGAACACCTCCAGGGAGGGGGCAGCCACCACCTCCCTGGGCAACCTGTACCAGAGCCTCACCACCCTCAGAGTGAAGATTTTCTTCTTAATATCCAATCTAAATCTACCCCCTTCCAATTTAAAACCATACCCCTCATCCTATCACTCCAGGCCCTTCTAACAAGCCCCTCCCCAGCTTCCTTGCAGCCCCCCTATCTATGTCTCTATGAACAATTCCTGTTCTCCTAGTCATGTGGTTATTGTCTGTGAGATTCCTTTCCCTGCTGGTGCAGCAACTGGGCATTGCATGATGAATGACAGACTGGTTGTTCCCAAAATTAAGGCCTTGTAATGCTGCCTGGGAAAAACAGGGCTTCTGTATTTCTAGGTGGGTCCATCCCTTAAGGGGACATGTCCTGGGGCTCAACTTCTGCATCCCTGACGTATGATCCTACAGATTTGCTACGCAGAAGTGCAAAGGACCACCAGCAGCCACTTTATTCAACAAGAACAGTATGCTGAATGCATCAAGTAGGTATATAATGCTAAGTACCGTGAATAATCATGTCCAAGGCATATCGAATTGGGGCTCTGAAAATTAATGGGCACTTTTGACCTCCTCTCTGTGCCTCAGCTCCTTGCCTATTAAATGGGAAGTGTACCACTGTCCCATTTTGTGGGCTGAGCAGCGACTGATTAATATTGGGTGAGTGCTCATATATTATATTGAAATGTTCTTTAGAGAAGGCTAGAGAGAAATTATTAATCTTGCCTTTGGAGCAGGGTTTAGGTTGCAAAAGAGGGGGTAGAGAGATGTAGTATGTAGTGAGGGAGGGGAGTAAAATACTGAACAGCCATGCATTCATTCAACACTGCTCACTGTGTGGGAATAAGAGCTGTAAGGATGCTCTGAAATGATGCTGTAATTAAAGACCCCATCATAAGACATAGGAACAAGAGAGCTGTAGTGAGATACCTGCTGTCCTTAATTGGCAGTGCTCATTTTTGAAGCCTAAATGAAGATATATTTTTTTAAATACAGTTCCTCAGGACAGGAAGCTTAGGTTCAAACCAAGGTCTTTAATTTGATTAGCCAGGAATTGCATCTTTTCTCACCTTTCAGTCTTTGAAATGAATTCATTCTTAGAAGACAGTGCCCAGAAATGAAATGCTTGCCAGTACAGGTGACTCTAGACTCTAGAGAAAGAATCACATTGTAGGAGTTTTGGGAAGAGCCCTCGGTTTATATACCTTCAGTAACTGAACCAGGAAGGGTAACTCCATTGGGTGACTCAAAGTACACAGTAAATACAAATACCTGGATACATGGATACCAGGATCAGCTAAAATCAGATCTATAATTCAAGTGTATTTATGAAATATGCTGGAAAATGCCAACAAACAGCAAATCCCAGTACAAGTTATTGAGATTAAGGTTACATTTTTCTCCCCAAGTGATTAGAGATGAATAAAGAGTCCTAAATACAATGGATTAATTGTTAAGTACTAGAGTTAAGTTTCCTCACTGGAGTGGTAGGCAGAAGGATGGAGGTTTGTGATGCAGAATACCGCAGATTAACCATGAATCAGAAACAGTTCGTAGCTCAAAAGTATCAGCAGGACTGTAGTTGGTAATAATAAACAATAGTGTTGTTGACATGCATTCTACAAAGGTTAGGGTTGATTTTCATCCCCAGAAATATTTTTTCCTTGGCCTTGCCTTTGCTGCATTTTTTTTCCATGTATTTTGTGTTGCCTGTCAGCCTGTGGAACACTAGAGCATCTCCAGCATCACTGAGTAGTCTCTGCCAAGTTCCAGGAATGGAAGAACAGCTACCAAGAAAGGTCGTTTTTCTGGTATTCCAACTTGCACAGTGAAATGCAAAGCATTTGAAAAATAAGCCTGGGAACTTGGCTGGTGCTCCTTGGGGATTGCACATCCATTCCCCATTCCCTCTTTCACAGACCACATGGCAGAACTGACATGGGGAGGTTTCATGAGAAGAACAGGTTCCCTGACTGGTGTCATACTCCCTCCCCCAGGGAGCCTAACGTCTTGCTCAAATGGTGTGTGATACCAGATTGTCCTCTGCCATCTTCTTCCCAGGCATATTCACAGATATTCACAGAATTGTAGAGGTTGGGAGGGACCTGCAGAGCTCATCCAGTCCAACCCCCTGCCAAAGCAGGGTCCCTAGGACAGGTCACACAAGTAGACATTCAGAATACAGCTAACATGCGTACATGAAGAGGACGCTGTTTTCCACCTCATGGCATTGTGGTGGCAGCAGCTCCCTCAGCCAAAGCAAGATGCTGCTCACCAAAGCACATTGGAGCTCCTGAGCTGCTGCTGGCTCACCCGTGCTGGAACGACGTTGCCCAGAGAAGCTGGGGCTGCCCCTGGCTCCCTGGCAGGGCTCAAGGCCAGGTTGGGTGGGGCTTTGGGCACCCTGGGCTGGTGGAGGGTGTCCCTGCCCATGGCAGGGTGGCACTGGCAGGGGGTCTGAGATCCCTTCCAACCCAAACCAGTCTGGTTGTCTGTGATTCTATGATAGAGGTCAGTGATGTCAGACCACCTTTCAGGTGTAATTGCTGCCCAGAGATCAAGTAGTGCAGCCTGTGTCTTTGCTAGTGTACCAGCCTTTGGCAGAAGGAGCGGCAGTTTTGGGGGGCAGGGGGGATACTTTTGTGCTGCATTTTTGTGTGCTGTTGTAGCTTAGAAGGGGGAGAAGTGTACCCCTTGCAGTAGGTTCATCTTACCCATCTGCCTTTCTTTTGTACTTACAAGTGCTTGGTGGGCTGGAAGCTTCAAATTTGTCTTGAGAACTTTGCAACCAAGTTTATCACTGTGGGCTCAACACAATGCCAGCTGGGACAAAGATGTGAACTGAGGTGGGGGATTAACTCCAGCTGTTTTCTCTGTTTTACTTAGACCCCCGTAGATGGATTGAGAGGATTTGTTGGATCACAGGTGATGCAGAAGTGCCTTCAGCCTGGATGGGAAGACAGCACGTACGATAAAGGGGGAAGACAAAGTGGTGAGTTAAAGACAGTCTGTTCAGAGCACTGAGCTCTGTGTTCTCAGCAGGATATTCCTGGGGCATTTGGTATAGACAATATTGGCAAGAAAAATCCCTTCTCCCTATTTTTTCTTGCTAACCTGTTCCAGAGTCCTCCCAGGGAAAGACTCTGATTTACCTCAGTGGTCCTTTGCCCTTTCAACTTGAATAACACTGCAGGCTTTCCCAGACACCCTTAAATAATATGAAGGTGACCCATGAACTGAACTAATAAACATAACCAGTCAAGCTCCTTAGGATCAGACTTCATTGTCTCAA
The DNA here is from genome assembly GCF_964237585.1 of Gallinula chloropus. NCBI lineage: Eukaryota > Metazoa > Chordata > Aves > Gruiformes > Rallidae > Gallinula > Gallinula chloropus. Next base: position 772,291 of record NC_140099.1, on the reverse strand, counting down.
TTTCACCACCAGTTTTGGTTACTCCAGGCACTCAGCATCAGGGTCCTGAATTTTCCCCTGTTATTCCTCTGCTGTGTTTAACCAGCCTCTCATTAGGCTTCAATTCATACTCATTTTTCATGGGAGCTAATTTTTTTTTTCTGACCCACACAAACAATTAATGGTTATTCTTAGAGCTAGAGTGTAATGTCTTGCATGCAGCTGCCTTTGATTACCACGTTTCTGAGCCCCCCCTATTACTTTGCCTCCACAGTAAAGCCTTATATGATGTTATAGTCACAGATAGTGCAGCAAAACCTCTGCAAATCTGAAAGAACAGAGTGGAAACAGTCATCAGGAACTCCAGGCTTCAGTACTGTTGCATGGTTGCTGCCTGCTGGCCCCTGACTCCTGTCCAGCAGGAACTGGACTTCAGTGGCAGTGAAGAGGTGAGGGACTTTCTGCTGATGGGTCTGGAGGGCTGGTGGTCACCACCATTGCTCCTGAGCCTTTCATTCAGCTTGTCCTTTTCGACATGTACCAGATTGTTGGGTGGAGTTTGGGTCTAACACGTCGAGCAAGTGTTAGACCCAAGTCTGACAAGACAGGAGGCTGGGGAAGGGCAGAGCTCAGTGGGCTGGCTTTGATGCCTGTGAGATTGGGGAGCATTTGGGCTTGCTTCTGCCTGAGTCTGGAGGAACCTTGCTGATCTACAAGCTTGCTATGAAATTAATTGTCTTGAATTTTTCTCTTTTGGTTCCTTTGTTTTTCCATCAAGCCCCTCATTTTTAGCAAACCCTTACACACAACACAGAGTTGGGACTGTGTTGGGCTGGGACTTCAGTAGAGACTAAAGTGATGGTCTAAAATTGCCATAAACTCCTCAGTCTTGAAGTGCAGAAACAGAAATAAATAGGAAAATGGGTCTGCATTTCTTAAGGGTGAACGAAGGAGCAGCTAACACTGCCTGGAGTGACGCCTGTCTTGGGTCAAGTGGTGCATAGCTACAAACTGTGTGTAGCCTCTACCAGTAATCCCACAGCTGCATCCTTCTCTATATAAGGGAGGCTGGGGGGGATCTTATTGCCACCACCACTGCCCTGCCAGGAGGGTGCAGAGAGGTGGGTGATGGTCTCTCCAGCCAGAGGACAGGAGGTGGGACAAGGGGCAATGGGCTCAAGCTGCCCCAGGGCAGGGTCAGCTCAGCTGGGAGGGAAAAGTTCTTCCCTGGCAGAGTTGTCAGAGCTTGGCACAGGCTGCCCAGGGAGGGGGCTGAGTCCCCAGCCCTGGGTGTGTTTAACAGAGGGGAGATGAGGTGCTCAGGGATCTGGTTTAGCTCAGGATGGGAATGGTTGGACTGGATGATCTTAAAGGTCTTTTCCAACCTGGTGACTCTGTGATTGGGCACATCATGAAGGGAGCAGGAGGGGCCACCTGCAGCCTGTCCCTCTCTGATGTGCTTTCTGGAAATACTTGTGTGTTTTGAGTCACCCTGCTCAGGGGGTTGAATCTCTTGGCTCTTTTATGTGTTTCAGAGCAGGAGTCATTCCTCCCTCCACAGCAGGCTCAGCATCACAGATCTTACCAGGGGCCTCAAGGTGCTACCAAACTGCAGATATTAAGAACAGTTTGTAGTCCTGGGCACCAAAGTTTGTTACAACACTTATTTATTACCAGTCTCATATAACTCATTCATGGTAAACAATGCAGGTTTTATTATGTGTAAGTAATAGGAGACCTTTGCTTTTTCCACTAACAAACATGCCATGGGTAATTATTCCTGTATTAAAACGACATGTGGACATATTTGTGACATGCAACAGTTCCATTTCTTTGAAGACAAGTATTCTCCTAAACAAGGTTAGCCACCATTTACTTGGAGGGGCTCTTGCATTTCTGTGTTTGAAGCTCTTTGTGGCTTTCCTTGTCTATTTGATAATCATTAACATGCTCCATCGTTAACCTTCAAGCAGCTTCGCTTGAAACTTTATATGCAGCTTTCTCAAACATTTGTCTTGCATTGCAGACTGTGGTTTGCTGGGGCTGTTTTTATAATCACCAGTGGTAAAATCAGGAAGATGAAAAAATGGGTGTGTATTGAAGAGCGGCGTATCCAGCATTCTAGGTCTTAAATTAGAGTGATGAGCATAAACATTGCAAACAGAGCTTTTCCAACTCGATTGCAATTATATTTGAAATTACCTACAATTACCAGTGACCATCTCAAAGCTAGACATTAACTTTTGTAGGCTCTCCTCCAGATGGATCAGCTGTTAAACGTGCTGTCTCGTGCAGCTGAATGCAGAGGAGGGAGAAGGGTGAGGAGGCATCTGAACACCTTCTAGCTGAAGCAGAGCTGGTGCTGCCTTTGTGTGTGCTTTCTCTCTGAAACAAACCCGTGCCACTTTTTGACACATAGTTTAGGAAGCTGTGGCTTTGCTGGCCTCAGCAGACTCTAACCCTGGAAGCCAGGGCAAAAAGTCACCCTTGATTTTTTTTTTTTGCTGTGAAACCTGGCAGAGGGACAGTTCTCCCTTTCCCATGTGAGGCTGGGGAGGAGCAAAGCCCTGGCTGCTCCTCCAGCCCCTCTCCTTGCCAATCCTAGTGTTAAAAGGCAGCGGCAAAGCTCTCCTCATCTTCCCAAATGGGAACCCCATCCCTCCATCCCCCCCACCCTGCACTTGATGTTTTGCAGTGTGCAGAATCCAATATCTGAAGGTGAATTAATATGAGTGGGGAAATGCCCCCAGGAGCTACCAGGGAAATGGACATGCTTGAGCTCTTGGGTCTCTCAGAGTGCCCTCCCTTCCTGCGTGGAGCTTGGTGGGCTGTGCCAGTGGAGAGCAGGCTCTCCATGTCCCCTTCCCCCCAGGGTAAAATCATGAGCAAAATGTTACATTTATGGCAGATCCACTTACTGCCTGACCAGCTAGAACGTCGTATTTTCTAATTCCTGCTCTGCTTGATGATTCCCTGCTGTTATTTCTTCATAATTCATTTGGCTTAGCACTAGACCAATCCCTTCTGCAACCACTGTGGCTGGAGAAGCTCAGACCCATCTCCCTCTTCTTCCAGCATCAGTGGGTGCGTAGGGATGTCACTGAGGCTCCGTGGCTGCAGTGGACTTCCCTGATTCTCAGATGGTGCAGCTGAGGGAGGTATTTTGCCCAAAGCATCTCAGAAATGCTTGTGATTTCAGTTTCCAATGTGACTCTGAGCTGGGGAATGAGAACGTGCCAGGAGTGTCAGCGACAGTTTAGAAATGGATTGTTTGCATAAACTTGAAAACAGTACAAGCATAAATGTATTTCCTTTGTTTAACTTTTCACTCTTGTTTACTCCTCTCTGCTTCTAAAAGGCTTTGCAAGTAAACTCTGCAAATCTTTAAGTTTCACAGGCATTTCTGGGGGCTGGGAGCCCTGGGATTGCTCCTGAGGCACAGGGTAGGGACGTGAGGCTCTGAGCCACATCAGAACCAGCAGAAAGGTTTTCACTTCCTTTGCCTCAGGAACTTCTGCTCCCTTGGGGTTTCATTGACTCCCTGAGGATGGCATCCCACCTCCCAGGTGCTGGGAAGCTCTGGACATTGCCCACAGCTCATGGGGCCTTTGGCAATGCAGAAACATGACCTGGAAAAACAGACAGGCTCAGGGTTTTCTTGGCTTCTATAGTTTTCTTTGCTAGAGAAAAATGACTTAGGCTGTGAGTTTTTGAGGGAAATAACTGGGTTTTAGCACAGCTGAGCCCTGGACTGTGTGCACTGGGCAAGAGGGAGAGGAGCTTCAACCACACAACAAAGGAAAATCCAGGTCTCTCACTGTGTTTCATAATAATTCCTCCTCCCCTGAATTTATTTAGTCAATCCCCTTATTAAACCTGTGCATATACCTTTGTTCTGCAGGGGTATAACCTGGGTGCAGGCACGGGGGGCACTTTAAATGTGAAACTACCCCCTTTCTCCTTGCCTCTTACAGCAGCCGTAGGGGATTGAGAACCCGGAGCCACAAAACTGCCAAGAAGAGGAGGACCAGGACAATACACAAGCTTCTTGCTTTGAAGCTCCTGGTTAGGCCTGACCTCCCCATCCCATAGTTATAGGCATCACTGGTCTAGGGAAATCTATTTCCTGTGATTGCCACTCACCTATGGGAGGAAGGCTCCTCAGAAGTGTCTGAGGCACTTTGAGCATCCTGCACGCCTCATGCGGCTTTCGACACTGGGGCAGACCAGAGGCAGCTGTAAATGGGCTCTGGAGCATTGAGTGGTGCTCTATGGCTGGTGGTTCTTCTGGGACTTGCAGACTGTTCCTGTGGGGCCTCTAAATGGAGCAACTTGTCAGAAGACTCAGACGTGCTCTGCAGGATCCCACCTTAGCAGTGAGTGCTCGTGGGATTTCTGCAGTGTGCAGGACATGACGTGCTCAGAAAAGAGGTTGGCTCTTGGAGTTAAGGCTCTGGAGTCACGTGAGCTGGGTTCTCTTAGGTTTCCAGAACAACACCAGACAAGTTACTTAAGCCCAAATCTGCAAGGAGTACTTTGTAGCTTGACTCCTGTTGAAATAAACAGGAGCGAAGTGTATTAACGTCTTTGAGGAGCTGAACCCGTACCCCTTCCAAGACACAAATTTCATCAACTTTCTGCCTGTCTTAGTTTATTTAGACTGAAAATCTGTGAACATGGGAACTGCTGTCTTGGTGTGTATGAACAGAGCCTGGGGAACTTTCTGGCAGCCAACTCCTCCAAGCACTACCTCACGTCAGAGGCGTCAGAGCCGGGTGGTAGGTGGCTGTGAGCTGGGATTGTGACAGGAGTTGTGCTTGCAGTTCTGGTCATCGTGTTCAGTCTGATTTCCTGAGAGGTAAGAAGGATTTATGTGTGCCTGTTTGGGTCTGGGGGTCCCTATCTCTGCTTTTTGACCCCATCTCTCTCTACCCAATTTAACCCACATCTGTGAGAGCCTCAAAAATATTCAGTTTTAAGAAGCTTTATGTATCCAGGTGTTGGAGAGAGATCTAGTTACTCCTCCTAGCACAGGGAAAGATAAGCCTAACCCTATTCAGCATCAGGAGATGGAAGGGAGCGGGAGAGCAGGAAGAGGTTAGACCATGGTGCAGTGTAAGTGGGTACCTGAAAATGCACCCTTCAAGGAAAGAGGTCATTTTGTGTGGATTCTCTAGTGTTTACTGTGATACACTGTGGAGGGTGATTTCCTTTCAGCTGGAAACTCACTCCTTTCTCTCCCATGAGGATTCTCTCTGGTGTCTTATGCAGGGGAAGCTCACATTGCAAGCACAATTCAGTTCCACAGTCATTCACAAAGCATGAATCTGAAGGGGTCCCAGGAGCTGGCACAGCTCCTCCTTCTCTTACGTGTGCACCTCGGTGAAGAGAGACAGACCCTGAGGGGCAGTGGGAAGATCTCCTGACGGATCAGGTCAAGCAGTTTCTTGCATAAGTGGCCCCAGCAAGGTCAGGTTAATGACAGATCTGTGGGACTGCTCGTGCCAGTTGTTGCCCACCACTGTGTAAACGCTTGTCCTCAGCAAAGGAACCCTTCTGCCTGCCTCACATCCTGTTTGAGGGGCTGTGACCAGTCACAATTGCTGAGTCTTGCAGGAAATTGACACTTTATTTCTCTAAAATTGTCTCTTACATCAAAATAAACTCTGCAGTCTTCTGACTGTCTTTCATTTGACACCACACACCTTATATCAAACAAGATCTGGTTATTACTTGTCCTTTCCTTTTTAAAGATTGCAACAGTCCCTTGGAGTAGAAGATGAACCCAGTGCATTCACTAAGGCCACTGTGATGTATGGGGTCACCCTGGACCTTTTCCTTGTCTCCCAGCCTAAGCAGTTGAGGTAGGTGGGATGCTAAGCAATATCCAGACTTAGGTGAGCCTCTGACCTCGTCAGATGTGCATAAAATTGTGGTGGTTGTAGCTTTGCCTAATCCTCCTTTACCTTCCTGCAAGTCAGTACCACCATCTACTCTGAAAGCTGGGCACCAGCCACTTAACCCCTGCAACAACTGGCTGAAGTAAGCCTTTCCAGGGCTCCATGCTGGATCATCTTATCATCATATGGGGGAGCCTAAGAAGCCAGGCCAGCCCTCCCTACCCTCCAGGGACAGCTGCAAAGAGAAAAGCTGCTTCTAAGCTTGGATTGTGCCTATGATAGTAAAAAGCTCAGTTGCTATCATTGCTCATGAATGATGACTAATGTGAAAGCACTTTTCTCAAGCTGCCTGGTAGGTCCACGTTTCAGCTTTGTTCAGTAAAGCACTTAAGCATGTGCTTAAAATTAAGTGTGCAGCTGACTGGAGGCCTTGGACAATAAATAGGCTACTGGAAAAGTATCTGGACCATACATTTATTAGTCTGTGTAAAAGCCCTGTTATTTCTTCTTCAGTTCTGAAGTAAATCACGTCTTTCAAAAGCCACAGTTGTGGGTGAGAGTCTGAGTTTGATAGGCGTTGCATATTGCAGCTATTGCTGATTTTAAATAAGCTTATAGCTGCTCAGTGCATCCACAAATGAGACACAGCTTGGCTCCCTCAGCGGTTTGGTGGGGTTGGGTTTTTTTTTTTGAGAAATATCTCTTTGAACTACCCATCTGCAGGCTTTTTCCTTTTTACTGTCTGTGTGGCCATCCTGCAATTACCTGTGGGTTTATGATCCTTCTCTAGAGAACAAGTTGGTCGGACAGCCTGACGATGAAGAAAGATGGGAGTGATAAAACGAGGCAGAGCGTGATATCGGTTACCAGCGTCAAACCAGTGTCCCTCCAGATTTACCCTGCTGCAGCTTTGCTCTGGATCCAGATCCAAGATTTGCCATAAAGGGCTGTTTCAGTAAGTTTGGAGTTTAGTTTGTTGAATTAAAATGTACCATCAAGGGTTGGGAGCCTTTGTGATTGCAGGGAAGGCTGACTGGAGCGAGCAACTCATTGGGGATGTAAGGGGAAAATAAATCCATGGGAGTGGGAGGAAGAAGCTAAAATGTGTTTTTAAAGGGTTTATGGCTAGCAATTTATTCCCTTAACCCCTGGTTCAGTGCTGGGCAACAGTGAACAAGAAAGGAGCCATAGTTACCTCTGAAATGAATCGCCCATGCAAAGAAAGGCTGTAATTCCCCAGCGTGGCAAAAGCTGCTTGAAACGCTCTGAAAGGGCCAGGGGAAGTTCAGGTGAGTGCTCGAGCCCTCTTGGCAAACTGGATGTCTGTGAGGTGGAGGGAGAGCAGATCTCCAGATCATTGGGGCTTTTTTCTGAGGTGCTGTGCAAGGTCAAAGGTTTGGTTCTGTGAAAACCCCTGAAAATAAACAGAGAGATGAAGTCAAGAGCTGAAGTGAGCGCACACAAGGCAACACGAATCAATGGCCTTGCCCAAATCTGAAGTCAGAGCAGAGCTGGGCCTTAAATCAGCTATTTTTAGCAGTCAGTAGGGCAAGAACACAATCAGTCTATATTTACATCAGATAATATTTGTGTTTAGTATGTAATTACCATCGACCCTGTTTACACATATAATTAACAGTTTGACATCGCATCCCGCTGGGTTGACAGCTGCAGAATTCAGAAAGGGCTCAGGATCTCCAAAGAGTGTTTTTGTTTCAGGTTAAGACGTGGTCTGATTGTCTAAATTAAAGACATGTCAAACCACATGAAAAGTTCAGGACAGAAGGTAACCACACAGGACGTGGCATGTGGGCCAGGTAATCACAGTGGTGGAAAGAGCAGCCACACTTGTGAGGAACCTACTTCTCTATGGGCTTTGGAAAGAAAAAAAAAAAGTAAAAATAAAGCTCCTTTTTTTGTTTTTAGTAGGAAATAAAAATTAGTAAATGCAACCCCTGGCTGCAAGGAAGCACAAATAAAGCAAACCAGATGTTCATTAGCTAATCACTTGCAATTTTTTCCCCCTCTTGTTCTTCATGGAGGAAAAGAAAATTGAGCATGTGGGAACTTGCCTGTTGAGAAAACATTTGGATCTTCAGTCATTTATCTGTTTCACCTCTGACTCGGTTCAGGCCTCCATTAAAAGGCAGGCAGGGTGCTATCAGAAAGAAAGGTCAGCGGGGATCACTGGAGATGCTTTTCAGCTGGGGCAACCCTGGAGGCTATCCGGGCTCTTGTGGGCATGGGGCACCAGTTCAAAACAAAACAGAAAACCCAACAAGAATCCAGGGAGCACAGGGGAGCTTTGAACTACATCACTTGTGTTTGTCTTATTCCTAAATTACAGTGTCACTTCTGTACAGTGCTCGTTGTAATCACATGCAGACATCAGGAAGTGTGTTTATTACAGTGAATACCAATGAATGGCAAGATGCTCATTTCCCAGTGTTATCAAAGGAAAGGAACATAACCTTTATTCCCTTTGGACTGACGTTGTTTTCTGTTCATTGCTTAGGATGAGACTCATATCTGGAGACCATATCATACAGATCTGGTTTAGCACAGGACAGGAATGGTTGGACTCAATGATCTTAAAGGTCTTTTCCAACCTTGTGATGCTGTGAGACAAAACCAGGTGCAAGTTTCTACTACAGTCAGTGGATTTTATCAATAATAAAATGCTTGTACATGAAGGGTCTATGTGTGTAAGCATCAAACCACATGCCTATTGTATCAGGCAAAATCACAGGAGCTTGGCCAACACCTCTTTCATTAGTGGTACTTGCTTCATGTTTTAACAAAACATGAACCTAACGGTGTTAATTTTAAGGCACAATGGCTGAATGTTTCCTGGGAGCTCAGCATACTAGACCATAGGTTGGGCAGGTGTACCAGCACGTTGAACCATCTTCATCATCTCTTAGCTGCCATCTGCACACTGGTTGACTCTCAGCTGGTTTACTTGGGAGCACTGCTCTGGGCGAGTCGAAGCAGCCCTTCTCTGGAGCAGTGAGGCTTGATTCAGGTTTTATTTTCATTTCATGCTGGTAGCACTGAGGTTCATGGTCCTTCTGCTCCTGTGGGAAATGAGCTCCACAGCCGTGGGCCAGCTGTCAAGAGGGTGCTTACCTGGGGAGGGGTCTCCCTTGAGGCCAGTGGACCTGTGGTTCCTGAGGGAAGTAAATGTCAAGAGAAATCACAGTCAGGAAGAGTGAGGTGGCATCCTGAATAATTTGTGTGAGTCCAGGGAGAAGTTATGGCAACCCTGGCAGCTTTCATGGATGTTCTGGGTATCTGGGCTTTCCAGGCAAGAGGAATGCAAAGGGCTGCACCTACCAGGACATCAGTAAACCCTCTGATGTTGCGCCGCTTGCACAGTGATCACGTACACTGGAGATGAGAAGTACTGTTGAAAGCCTTGAAGAGCTGACTGAGTGGTGACAAGAAGTAGCGTTAAAAGGGGAAGTGTCTGGCTGGGCTTATGAGTGGAGTTCTTCAGGGATTCATCTTGGGGACAGATCTGATTTCATATTTTCATGAATGACCTTGGCACAAAGTGTAACATGTTGCTGGAGTCTGCTGATGACACAGACCTGGGAGGCGTGCCATACTGAGAGAACTGGATGACCTTGAAGACTGGAGTAATGAGAAATGAGATGAAATCCAGTAGTGCAAAATGCAAAGTCATGAGTTTAGGGAGGAATAAGAGTTTCCACTATAAACTAGAGAGTTGTCAGCTGTAGATGACAAAGGAGAAGGAACATGTGTGGATAGCTCAGTCAAAGGATGACTCTGAAAAAGGTATTCACAACTTCAGATATATCCTGGGAGGTCTTCCTTCCTAGAGAAGGTAGCCATGCCATTTCCCAGGAGCTTCTGAAGCTTCAGGTGGGATCCTGTGAATAATTCTGGTCCCCATGTGCTTCAGGTGTGAGTTTGACCTGGGCTGCATACAGAAAAGGATGATGAAGATGCTGGGAGGAGGATGGAGAGCTTGTCCTTTGAGAGAAGAATGAAAGAGCTAAGTTTTTAACCTAGACAAATGAAAGCTGAGAACTTTGGCATGCTTGTGGAAAGGATCATAACACCTGGGCTTAGAGCATTGGACTTCAGAGGTTGTTTCCTGGGGAGTGCTGAAGCATAAATGACTTGGCTTTCAGCATGATTTAGACCAGTGGTCATGTCAGAAGTCTTTTCCTGGCTAGTAATCTCCCTACCTGGACAGGACCTTGTTTTCAAGGGGCTGACATCATGTTTGGTAGGGGCCAGTCATGTCTCAGGGTGCTTCAGTATTTACTCAGGTTTGTATCACCAGAGGCTGGTGGGAATCAGATGGTTTATGTTTGGACTCCCTTAGTGTGTGTGATTAATCTGGTTCAGTTAATGGACACTGCACTCGATCCTGTGGTTTCTGTGTGTTGATGCAGAGTGTGGTGTGTATCTTCTGGGTGTTTGAGTTGGTTTATGTTCCTGGGTGTCTCCATGAGCTGATTAATACTCCCAGGTTAAGGCAAATGCAAACAGAGACCACAGAGAAAGGCCTGGCCAAAAATTGCATATTGTACAGAGTATTGCTGGCTATCCCTGCCAGTCCTTCATCAGCTAAATAGCAAATAGAATGTATGAACCCAGCAGTGATCAGGGAGCACAGTTGTTAAGGACCTTCCATCCTTCCCTTAAATGTAGCCATTTCTACTCCAGAGCTGAGAAATTCCAGCTTAAACAAATCCATCTCTCCTCTAAAACTGAATTTCCCAAGATAGCTTAAAAAACCCCCCAACAACCCATGGACTGTTCAGAAAAACAAACTGAAACTTAGCTGTCAGAGCAATCCAGGCTCTGGAGGAGCTAGCAGGGGAGTCTCCAGCCACTCCCACAGGGGTGGATTTCACAGGTGCTTTTGAAAAGTTGGCTGTTGACTTCAAAAGAGGTGAAAATAAATTAGAAGAAGTTAAAAATGGTTTCAGAAGAGGAGATTTCTGTCCCTGCATGTAGCCTGATGTGCTGACCCCCACGCAGCCTGAGCAGGTGCTGCAAATGGAAACCTCTGGCTGGAAAGGTGGGCTCATTTCACTGTCCTCACCACACAAGCTTGTCCTGAATCAGCAGGCACTTGGAACAGCTGGGAGGCACGTGGGTGCTGGTTGTTCCATCCATTTTGGTGGCTCTTCCAGGGTTAAAGTTAAGCATGTGCTTAAGGGCATTGCTGGATCAGAGCCAGCCTGATCTACCTTGCTAGTTTCTGGCCCAAAGCAATCTCTGAAAGCTCTTTTCTTCCCATCAGCCAACCCCTTGACTCCAAACTATTGAATACTTGGAGCTGCTTAGGCTGTATGTTGGGTTTTTTAGTACCTTGGAGTTTCCAGCAATGCTGTGATTAGGAACTTGGGTAAATTCTGTTCCAGTATTTCACTTTTGGAGTCCTCCTACTGTGGACATTTCTATAGCATAGCCCAGCACATCTGGCCATCTTCAATAACCCTCAGGAGAGCAAATCAGTTTAACATTCAAGTCTCTTCCTTTGCTTTGCAAACAAAAACGTTGAGCTCCACAAAAAGCTCTGAAGGGATGGTTGATGCAAAGAGCACAATTTGTGTAATGTGAGGAAAGGAAGAAGCCAAAGAGAAGGTAAAGTGTGGCCAGTAGATCAAGAGAGGGGATTCTCCTCCCCTACTCTGCTCTGGTGAGACCCCACCTGGAATACTGCATCCAGCTCTGGAGCCCTCAGCACAAGAGGGACAGGGACCTGTTGGAGTGTGTCCAGAGGAGGCCACAAATATGATCCCAGGGCTGGAGCACCTCTGCTGTGGAGCCAGGCTGAGAGAGTTGGGCTGGTTCAGCCTGGAGAAGAGAAGGCTGAGGAGAGACCTCAGAGACCCTTCCAGTCCCTGAAGGGACCTACAGGAAAGCTGGGAAGGACTGTTTGTAAGGGCATGGAGTGACAGGATGAGGAGAAATGGTTTAAACTAGAGCAGGGCAGGGTTATATGAGACATTAGGAAGAAGTTCTCCACTCTGGGGGTGGTGAGACACTGGCACAGGGTGCCCAGAGAGGTGGTGGAGGCCCCATCCCTGGAGACATCCAAGGTCAGGCTTGATGGGGCTCTGAGCAACCTGCTGTAGTGAAGATGTCCCTGTCACTGCAGGGTGGGACTAGATGGGCTCTGAAGGTCCCTTCCAATGTAACACACTATAAATCTGTGATTTTTAGCCTACAACTTTCCTCTCACTTGATCTGACCTAAAGTACAGTGAGTGCTTGGCCCTGCTGTGGAGGTGAGCAGACACTTTCCTCTGTGGATGCCAATTGCCATGGTTCAGTGGGTACTCAGCCTGTGTTCTTTCTGTGTGTGTGGAGTAGAGACTAAACAAAGTGGGTTGGGTAGTGAATCAGGTCAGATGTTTTCAGCAGGCACAACTTATGGCAGAAAGGCTGTGTGAGAAGTAACTGAGAATAAACCTGGCCCTCTCCCTCATCTGGCATTGCATTCCTTGCAGGGAGGTGAGCCCAGCCTCCCTAAGCCATTGCTGTTGGTGAATGGAGTCAATGTTTTTCAACCCCTCCCTTGCAGTGTTTCATGAGTGAAGGTTTTGCATCACCTCCAGGAGCTGCCATTTGAGTAATAGAATGTGGGGCCCTGCTGACAGGGACCTCACCAAGACCTGTTGTCTCCCCAGGATCAGCTCTTTATAAGGTGTGGCAGATCTAAGCTGTGAAGATTCATTGCTGAGAGGCCACCACTTCACAGAATCACAAGGTTGGAAAAGATCTTTAAGATCATTGAATCCAACTGTTGCTGTCCTGTGCTAAACCAGATCCTTAAGCACCTGATCTAAAGTACCTGATCACTTCCCTCCAAGAGGCTGGTACAAGAGGAAGCCCTGATGAAGCCATGGCACTCTGATTCCCTGCCTGAAGAGGTCTGTGAGAAGGGAGGCTTTTGCTGCATGAAGGAGACCAGAATTTACTGGGCTGCTGAAGCAGAGAGGGGCAGTGTATCCACTGCTCCCTTTGCCCAGGGCATATTGGCTTTTTCGTACAGGTTTTGATTGCACCCTTCATTAAAAGAGCCATTCCTCCCTCCAAATTAGGTGGAATCCAGCACTGAAAGAATCCAGCCCAAAGTCCCAGTTTATTTCTCCATAAAAACATCTGTATTGTTCTTCCAGGATGGCTCTGCCAAATGAGTCCTCAATAAACCCAAAACCTGGCAATAGACAAAACGCTGAAAAGCGCCTTTTTAATATGGAAAAGTATCCTGCAGTGTCGCAATCTTCCAGTGGAGACCACCCCCTACCCCTGAGAAATGCAGAATAGCACCAGGCCCACAATTTGCCTGGGGTAAAGCAACAGAGCTGGGCCAGTGCTGATTTACTCCAGCCAGAGGATCTGGCCTATAGTTTCTTGGGGTTTTCCCCACTTTTTCCCCCCCAAAGATCCTTAATTTCTCTTTCCTTTTTTTTTTTTCTCCCTTTTTTTTCCCCCCTTTTATTTTTTTTCCTGTGGATAGAAGCTTTGCAAGCTCCTTCTTTTATTGTTAGCTCATTTGGCAGGAGCAGCCAAGCAACAAAAGTGTTTTATTTGGAAATAGTTGAGGGGGGAAGTTGACAGTGTCCGAGCTCTGCTCTGATTGCGTGAGCTCTGGGAGGTTTTCACCTCTGCTTCCAGGCTGCACCAGGCTGGGATTATCTCATTTGATTTTATTGGATCTGTGTGCAGTTAAGAAGTGGGGGAAGATTAAAGGTTAGGGAAGTTTGCCTTTGTGTCACACTAGAAGCTTTTAGTTATTGAAGTGCAAAGTGCTCACTCTCCCTTCTCTGTGGACTGAAATACCCTGCAATGTTCTACTTAGCTGATTTGGAGGTGAAGTGGGATTTATACAGTTTGTATTCCATTGTAGAAGAGATCATGAGAAAGCAGCACAGGGGAGATGCCTATAGATTGGCTGGAGTGGGAAGAATGTGGTGTGTGAAAGGCTCCGATCGCTGAATCTCCTCCATCTGAGCATTGCACTCAGAAGTACTCACTCTCTCAGGGCCAGCAATAATCCATGCTATTATTTTGATCTGTGATGTTGCCTGTGTCTGTTGATTTCTTTCCAGATCTCTAAGACCCCCTTTGCAAAAGCTCCACTCAGCAGAGATTAAAGGCTCCGCTCAGCAAAGGCTCAAAGTAAACCAGGCAGATCTCTTGCAGGCTGAGGCTCCTGTGGCTCCCTGGGGATCTGTGGCCTTCTTGCGCAGTGCTGAGCACACACAGGGGCTGAGGGCTGTCTCTCCTGCTGTGCTCTGCAGGGACCAATCCAAAATAGCTCAGAGCCAGATTTCCAAGAATTCAGCACCCACGGTCAGGGCCAAGTAAGGAAGTCAAGGGCGATCTTAATGTAATGAGTAGGTAACAGCTTGTGGCGTGGGGAGGAGCCACGTGTGTTTATGGGGGTGTTAAATGACTCACCCAAGGCCAAAGAGGCCCTCGGTGTCGGCACCAGGATGTGCCTTTCTCAGTGTGGTTTCAGGAGCCCAATGCTCTGGCCTGGGAGCAGCTTTTCAGCCTCTTGTTTTCCATCGGGACACTTGTGGTGAGATTTTCAGAGCAGTGTGCACGTGGGCACACTGGGCTGCTTTTTTGGGTGTCTCAGAAGGAGTGGGGTTACTCAGGGGAGCTGGCCCTCTGCTGAAGTGCTGAGCTCTTAAGAAGCCAGCCTGACCCTTATAGCCTCACTTGCCTGGGCTTGGGACATGGAGCCTTGATGCACCTTCAAAGCTTCCCCAACCACTGCCTGAAAAACGTTCCCCACTTTATTGTTGAGTTAGTAGAGGTAATTCACTGGTGCTCCCAAGACAACGTGATGGTAGAAACTGCTGTTTACCAGATAAATATTACCAGGGAGCACTTGCAATTCAAATGTGCTATTCCCTGCAGGGACTGACTCGTGCCATTGCTGTGGTGTCATTACTGTAGGGCTGATTAGATGGCTCTCAAATGCTTTCTACCACCACGAAACCAATACTTGCCATGAAACCATGCACTTTCCCCATCAGCTGTTGGATTCTCTGTAGCCAGTTGATCCCTAGATCACTCCAGCATTGCAAGAGCCTTTATAGAAACCATGAGATGGTCTTACTGTGTGAGGGCCACTTTCAGCCTTGAGTGTGTGTTCATGTCTTCCCCCTGACAAGCGTTTTCTTTAAGACCATAAGGACAACAGATTTTCTTCTTAAAGTGCTGGATAGAGCTGCACATCAGGAGCTTGGGTTTCATGTAACACTGGGGAAGAGTTGCAGTATGATCACAAGAGCTGGCAGCTGAGGGGTTCTCCTACTGAAAGGGCCAGCACAGCTCAACATGCAGATGTTTTTCCCCTGTACTCAGCGCTGGTGAGGCTGCACCTGGAGTACTGGGTTCAGTTTTGGGCCTCTCACTACAAGAAGGACATGGAGATGCTTGAGCATGTCCAGAGAAGGGCTACAAAGCTGGTGAAGGGTTTAGAAGACAAATCCTATGAGGAGCAGCTGATTGCTTACTCTGGAGAAAAGGGGACTGAGGGGAGACCTCATTGCTCTCTACAATTACCTAAAAGGTGGTTGCAGTGAGGTGGGGGTCAGTCTCCTCTCCCTGGCAGCTGGTGACAGGACGAGGGGAAAGGGCTTGAAGTTGTGTTAGAGGAAGTTTAGGTTGGATATTAGGAAATATTTCTGTCCTGAAAGGGTTGTCAGATACTGGCACAGGCTGCCCAGGGAGGTGCTTGAGTCACTGTCCCTGGAAGTGTTTAAAAGAAAAGTAGGTGTTGTCCTTGGTGACATGATCTAGTGTTGGACCTAGTAGGGCTGGACAGATGGTTGAACTCGATGCTCTTGAAGGACTTTTCTAACTGAAACCATCCTATGATTCCAGGGTGCTGCTGCTTTGCTGGTGAAGCTCCAGCTCTGCCAATGCCAGGGAAGGATGTGAATTTACAATTGCTGAGGACTTGCCACCTCAGGCTCATTGTTGGTCAGTCTCTTCTGAGCTTGAAGGACCACAGAGAAACACCAGCTGATGTGGAGCCTTGCTAGACACACACGCCAACTAGTGAGCACAGTCATCAGTCATGTCCCCAGAGAGCTGCCCTCTGCATGATGAAGAGGAGGGAAAGCTGAACTCCCTTTCTTCCCACTCTTCACTTTTTGGAGGTGGCTGATGCACCAAGGGAAGTCCCAGGGCTTCTGTTCAACACAGCAGCCCAAACATGGAGGGAGCATTTTCAGCATGGAAAGCTTGTGCCTTTGCTCCAGCTTTTGCATCCAGGTTTTGGCTGTGCCTGCTCTGTTCAGTCAGGCTTTCAGGGCACCTGGTTAATAAACCAGCCTGGCTTTGGAGACAAAGATTCCAGCTCGTTTTCAGGCAGGGACCTTGAGAGCCTGGGCAGGGGCACTCTATATTTTTTCATAGGCTGGCTGCTGTGCTGCAGGGCCTGCCTTCTGTGCTGTCCCTGCTGAAATCCCACATCCCAGTGCCTCCTGGGGTCAGCCCCACAGCATCCAGCCAGCCGGCACGCACCAAGTGCAGCTTCTAGAAGAGCGAATATAATTCTAAAGTTGGCCTGAGAAGCCTCCATCTAGTTTTCAGGGTTCCAGAATGTTGTTTTATTAGGATTACAGTCTTGTTCTTCTTAGGTTTCAGCAGGCGTTTATGACTGTTACAACAGGAATGAAAAGCTGGGGCTGGAATCGGCATCGCTTTCTCCTGCCAGGCGCAGGGTTCACGGTGCAGGCCAGACATATGTCTTTCTCCCACAGATGCTACTTTTTTTTTCTGGATGGGGAGGTGAGCTCTGTCTTCCCCCTTGGAAGAGAAGGCTGGCAGCAGCTCTGAGCTGAGACGTGGGGGGCTGCACAGGGGGCCCCATCTGCTGAAGGTAATTGCCCTGATAGTTCACATCGTTCCCCTCTGCCCTTTGTGAGGAGAGACCAGGTTGTGGCAGGCCTGGAGGGGAGGTCATGGTTGTGTAGGATGCTGTTGCCTTTTCTCCTTTCTGTATGTCTCATGGATGCATTCCCCTGGGGGCTCCAAGAGTGGCAGAGGGGGTCAGCGAAGGACAGAGCACTTCAGGGCCAAACCCATCTGTGCCTACAGGTATTTCCCCTTCTTTTTATTCCCAGCCTGCATTATTCCAGACCCAATACCATTCCTCTATCCATATTTCTCTCTGTGCAGGTGAAAGTGTCTCCTCAAGGATGCCCCGAGCCAGAGAGGGGTTCAGTGTCTGCAGAGCCCACACTGTCTTCACATGAGAGGCATGGCCATGAAGGTAAAAGTAAAAGCAGCCCACACAAGTCTGCTGCTGTCCTGGGCTTTGTGGCTGTGCTGGTTTGGGGAGTTAAATCTCTCCCCCTAAAATCCCCAGAAAGGAAGGAGTCCAGCCTGCCCAAACAGCTCAGTTTGGGGGGGAAGAACTCAGCCCTCTTCTTGGGTAATGCCTGGCTTACAGGATAGTTGGGTCCTCTGCATGGTAATAATTAGCAGACAGATCCTGCTGACTCGGGAAACAAATCTGAGGGTTTGTTTGTGTGTTTGTTGTTTTTATGAGAAGGTCCATATGCCTTTCAGATTTTGTTATTTTCAGAGAGCTGATGATCTGAGGAACAGAATGAAGAGTTGACATCGTTGGTTGTTTTCTTGGCCTGCTTTAAATAGCAGATGTAGGCTGGTAGAAGTGCTACAGCTCGTTACTTTATACGGGTGGAATCTGATGAGTTTTATTGCAAAGACATTAGGGCAGCTCATGACAGCACTCAACCCAGGGAGAAAAGAGAAGGCTTTGTACCTGGTGGGTGCTGATCATCCACCACTGCGCCCCTTCATGCATTGGATCATATCCAGGAGGCAATATGGGAATTTCTCCATGTAGTTAAAGTTTATGAGACTGCCTGCTGGAATGTGTGTGTGTGTGTGTGTGTGTGTGTGTGTGTGTGTGTGTGTGTGTGTGTGTGTGTATGTGCACATGGGTGTAGTGGAACAAGGATCCATTTGACAATGCTTCATCAAAATCCAGTTTAACCACTGGGATAGGGCAGATCACGCACCAACTGAATAGAGTCCTCAGGGTCTGCCCCTCTAGCTGGCACACTGTGTTTGTAGCATGCACAGTAAAAGCCAGTGCACATGGCATGTGAGTTACTCAGAAACCCCGAATCTGACCTAGATTTTCCAGATCAGAACCTTGTTTTAAATTTCAAGATAACAGCACCTAGTAATTCATCCATTCGCTGATCTCTGGGGCAGTTCTAGTCCAATGCTGGCTTCTTTCTAAGGGATGGAAAAAGCTATCTAACACGTGAGTGCCTTCTGCATCTGATGGTTACTCTGAAGTGTGTGCTCACTCAAGGTGTTTAAGAAATGGGCAACAGTTTGAGCCTCCACTTCAGCAGCAGAGAGAACAGATATTCAGCTCTCAGTGCTTGCTAAGTTGTGTTCCTTCTCTCAGCACTCCCCTCCTGAATAACCCGTATTTAGTGTTGTTTCCATCAGGTTTTTGAAATTAAGTCTCTCTCCCTTTTGCTAGCTGAGCTCCCCATAAATGAGAGCTTGCAGCCTCATCTTAGAGCTGTTTCCAACCCCGTCAGCATGTGGGCTTCAGACTTTTGCTTCTCTTCTTGAGGTCCTGTTTGTGAATCCTTAGAAATCTTCCCCTCTTTATTCCTGCCTCACTTGCCAGCATTGACATTTCACTTGCTCAATGCCTCTTCTGTCCTGATATCCCCCAAGGTGACTCCTCCAAGTCTCTGATCCACCTGATGTCACCACAGTAGATGCTGTAACTGACCTGTGCCTGGTTAGTCCTCCTGTATCCTGGAATTTTCACGTGTTTCCACTCTTACCCCAGTTTGAACTCAAATTCAAATCTCATTCAAATACAAATGAGTGTAGAAGTCTTGGGAAGAATCACCAGTGCCCTGTACAACATCAGGGTCATATTAGTACCTGAGTGATCCTGTGGTTTGTATATCATTTCCCCAGGTATGGTATTCTGATCTGCCTGGTGCTGCTGCTCAGCAAGCTTGGTTAGAAATACTTCCCTGTTTCCCAGCAGCATGGGTAGAGGCAGTGTTAACTGCAATCATCCCACGGCTGATAATGAGAATTCCTCCAGTAACCTCCCTTCAGTTCTCTGGTTCTGTCAGTACAACTTGCTACTGTCTCCATTTTGGTCAGTGTAATATCCTGGTTTGCCACCCTGTCCTCTCCAATTTAGCTAATTTTGTGTGGCAACTCATCAGGAGTTTACCTAATACCTGGGTACAGGAGCTACATTGTTCTACCCACATTAACTTTGCCCCTTATGTCATGTTTTGCCACAGTTTTCTTTACCCTTCACCCAAGGTTTCTTCTGAAGCCTTTATGAATATTGACACTGGTGTGATGAGCTTGTGAGTGATAAAGTTGGTTTCTTTCTGCTTAAGTAAGGGCACTCCATTTTCTTTTCTCTAAGGTTATCAGTTGCAATGTAATAAATCTTATCACCAGATTTGCAGTTCTGTCTGCTGCTCCTTCCAGTGCTCAGAGCTGGATTTCTGGGGCTTTCTCCCAACTCAGGCTCGCTCAGCATTGAAGTTTCCCTTAGGCGTGTGACTTCTCTACTTCTGCTTGAGGGACCACAGCATACCCTGAGTTCTGGGATGTACCAAATGCTGCTAAAAAGATGAAGTTTAACTTTGTACACACACAGAGCATTTGAATTCGATCTTGACTGTGCAGGTGTGCTTAAGGTGTGGGGTTTTCTAGAGTCTGGTAACATCTCAGCAGCTCTTTTTCAGCAGAGGAAAGCTCCAGAAACCAGATCTGAAGGAGGGACCCTCAGGCTGAAGGAACGGTGGCTTTCTGGAGAAAAATGTCTAAACTTTTGCCAGGTGATTAACAACTTCCCATCTAATTTCATGTGGAAGTGTGGCAGAATGTCAGGCTCAGCACCAGCACCACCACTGGAGTCTCACAGGGTGCTTGAGGTCATCGGCACCACCCAAACCCTTCACCGCTGCCCCTAATGGCCCTGAACTAACAAAACCAGCATGTCCTCAGCTTTTGGGGGTGCTTCCTGTGAGGATGTGGGTTTTCTCACTGTAATTTTTTCCCCAGACAATACACAGAGAAAAAGGGGAATCCTCTAAGCATGAAAGTTCAGTTTTTCCTCTGCACTTTTAACTCTCTCTCCTCTAGAGTTACTCTTCACAGATCTGCTCCCAGCCTGGGAAGTGGTGCTGTAGACACCTGATCAGAACACTAGAACATTTCAAACCAAAGGGCTCAGGGCTTATTTGGGAAAACCCTTGAGCAGAGTTTGCTCCACAGACCTCCTTCTTGGAAACAGGTGAAGAACTTCTTCCCAGTGAGGGTGAGGGAGCCCTGGGACAGGCTGCCCAGGGGGTGTGGAGTCTCCTTCTCTGGAGAGATTCCAGCCCCGTCTGGACACCAACCTGTGTGCCCTGTCCCAGGGACCCTGCTTGGGCAGGGGGTTGGACTGATGGGCTCTGGAGGTCCCTTCCAACCCCTGTGATCCTGTGATTCTGGTTGATATTAAAAAAAAATTAATATCCACCCACAAACAAAGCAGCCCTGAGGCCCCTGAATTATTTCACTGATATGGCTGGAGTAGGGCAACATTTTAAGCAACTTAAAGCCATATTCTGACAAGAGGAAGTGTTTAATAATCTTTAGAATAGACAGCAGTGCTACCTCTACCTTTAGCAAAGGTTTTGTTCTGCTAAAGCTTATTCATGGGCTGCATTCTGAGAATATATGTATGTGCTGGCAGGCCTGGTGACCCGTGTAACTGATGCAGGGGGCTGCTGTGAAACAAGGGAGAGAAATCGAAGGGTTGATTCTGCCACTCTTAGTGGAGGTGAAATTGGTGAGTCTGATAGCTGGAGCTATGGGCTTTTCCTACAAAAAGATCCCCACTTGTAATTTTTCCCATTTGGAAATCTGCTGTAGAAAAGTATTTTTTAAAAGATCTGAAGGCTCCAGATTGGTTAAGGTTTTCCCATTTCTTTTCTGCTCAACATAAATAGAGAGAAAACTGAAAAAATCAGTATTTCATATATTGAGGTTTTACTTCTTTTTTTCCTGGAAAACATCTAGTAAGTAAAGTATCATTTGTGTTATGGTCTTAGAGAGAAGTTTAATGAGTGAAAGTTTTAAAATTGTGAAAAGCAAAACTTTTAGTGGCAAGATTAAAGCAAATTAAAATGCTTTAGGCTTTTAAAAAGCACAGTGCTCTCTCTTACATGCTTTTTTTTTAAACATCACTCCCTCTTGGGGAGGAGTCCCATTTTTAAAAAGGGAAAAGGAAACATTTCTCAGAATCACAGAATCACAAGGTTGGAAAAGATCTTGAAGATCATCAAGTCCAACAATTCCTGTCCTAAACCAGATCCCTGAGCACCTCATCTACCCTTTTTTTTTTCCTTACAATTCTGAAATTAAGATGCTTAAAATTTTATTTTTCCATAAATCCTTTCATTTCAAATTTAAAAATCCCCCTTTAGCTGAAACAATTTTACTTTCAGATGAAACAGTTGCCATCAATAAATCCCAGTTTTTCAATTAAGAAACTTCAAAGTTTGCTTAGTTTAAGTCTTCAAGGTGCAAAATACAGAGCAATGAAATTGAGGGTGGCAAAAGTTGACCTCAAAAAGTTTGCTGGAATCTCTAGGCTTTTCCTTCTGGGCTATTTACATACAGTGCTACAGTTTGAAAAGCAGAAGGGAAGGGGTTTTTCCTGAGTGAAATGTGAATGGTGACAGTGAGTGACTTTATAGGAGGTGCCAAACCTGCTTAATCTGTCTTTTGTCCAGATTTTAACAGGCTTCATGGAGTTTTATTTCTGCATTTGCCTGGTTTTTGACGTTTCAAAAGCAAACCAAGGAGGCTCAGCTCGAGGTGACCTGCACCAGGCTTGTGTTTGCTCATCCAAGAGATGATTTTGCAGTGCTGTGCCCTCTCCCCCTCCCAACAGCATCCCTTGCTGTGGTCCAGATGAATGGGGGACCAGAGCCTCAAAGGAAAAGGTGAGTGTCCATTTTGCATATCCCATTTGTGTGCTAAGTGGCTGTGGTATCTTAACTAGGGCCACAGTGGCAATTAAAATAACGAGATACATAAGAGACACCTGCTTTAAATAAATACAGTAATCTGCCCAAAGCTGCCTGGATAGCCTGGTATTCAGCGAGAGCCGTGAACCTGCATACATACCTATGCTTAACAGCATAATCATTAAAGAACAGAAACCTTTCCTTCTAATCCCCCTCATACAGGACAACATGTGGATGTTAGCATATTTGGACTGCTTTGCATTCCTTCTTGCCTGCTTTTGAGAACATACTACATTTTAAAACTTGTTGGGTTCTTTCATGTTTTATTTGACCCTATGTAATTGCATTCCTGAAGGAATAACAGGCTCCCACAGTGATTTATACCCTGTATTAAATGTCAGTTTTGAAGAGACACAGTTAGCAGTTTGGTTTAACCTCCTGCCTTCCTATGTAAGTTCAAAACTGAAGCGGAGCTCAGGATCCAAGGGGGAAAAGTAGAGAAAAAAGAGATGAAAATGGACTTAGAGGCAGCGTGGAATGAGACGTATGCGGTCCTGGCCCCGCACCTTTAGAAGCCACTGGAATGAGAATCCATAAAGCCATCTCTATTTTTAACTGTAATTTGTAGACTTCATTGCTGCCCTTGACCAGTCAAGAAAAGCTGTAAATTAGCACTGCAAAACGCTCCTCTCTCTCCAGGCAGACAACTGCAGCAGCTCTAACAACCGGGCAGAACATTTCTGCTGCAAAATCAACCAAGTCAACCAACAAACCAACCCCCAGTGGCTTTGGCATGTGTCCCAATAAGAAGGTCAGCAAAATAAATTGTCCTTGTAATTAAGAGCTGCTCCTTTGTTTTTATGTGTTTAACTGTGCATAAATAGCAAAGCAGGATAGGTATGTTATTGCTGTTTTAAATATTTCATTCCCTTTGTAGATTTCCTTACGACACAGTTAACAACTGCTTAATCATATGTTATGACCTAATTATGGGGGATTCAGTGAAATAAATCTTGATGTAATAGTATATTCTTGATGTAATGGTACTCTGATGGCTGCTTTTATGTGCATGTGTGCATTTAAATGTAAAAGTAAATGCAGCATAAGTTAGGAACTGACACATGACTTAAATGGTCGTCATCTTTAGACTCACAGAAAGGATTGTTTTAGAAACAATTCCTTTAAGCAAGAACACTGTACATACAAACCCATTTCCTATACCCAGGAAAAAAAGGACAGCCTAGTGATCACTTTCTTTAATGTGTGACTGTAATGTTTCGTTTCCCAGCAAGGAGATTTAGCTGGAGCAGCTCCAAGGTGGATTCTGTTTTCACACTGGAAGCAATAGATTTGATCCATCAAAGCTTTGCTCAGCTTAGTTTTCCCTAAATATCTTTGGCAAAGGTATTTAAATTAATGTGAAGCTTTTGTAGGATCAAGCCAGGGGACCATTGGTTGCTGCTCTGACATAGGAAAATGACTGTAGTTTTTCAGCTGAAGTAACTCAAGGCGTCTCCATTGCTTTCTCCAGAGCCTCACTTGTCCATCAGATGAATGATGCCTACAGATCTGGACTGCTGTTTACCAGGCAGGAAAGCTGCCAGTGATGTTTTATTTTGAAGTGAAAAATGTAGGTGATAATGTTTTCTTAGGGTTGGATGTATCTTGCCAAAGACAGGTGCCTTAAAGTCATGGAATAAGTTGCCCTCTGGAAACACTTATCTCTGTTGGCTGTTCAGGGAGCTGATATGACTGGCTTAGACCTGATGCTTGCCTTTCAGGTAGATAGAGTTAGGTAAGATGAATCCTACCATGTGATGTATACACAGTATTGTGTATCAGCTTCCTGACTTCTCAGTGTGCTGCCAGGTCACTGTAAATGTTTGTGCCTTGATCTGAAAGACTCTGAGATAGGGCCCTCACCAGCTGAATTTCATGGTAAGCTGAGGCTGCAAGCCCATGGGGTGCAATTAATATCTCAAGAAGATAGGATGAGATTTGCCTTTCATGGCTTTAGATGGCAGAATGAGACATATCCATCCCTGCACTTGTCACACTGTCATCAGTGGTGGGAAGCAGTCCTGTCTGATGGGATTATTCCTGGGATTATTCCATCAACAGTCAGAGGAGCAAGTCTGCAACTGGAATACCTGTGCTTCATGGCTACAGGACTTGGTTCCCCTGCATTCACCAGGACCCCCTGCAGTAGCTGTCCAACTTCAAGGTCATGAATGTCCTCTCCTAAACTGATTAGCATATCCTCTCTGGTTTTTATTTTGCCATTTCTGCTGCCTAGCTGGGACTGCAGGTTCCAGGGACAGAATGTTAGCCCTTCACACATAAACTGAGAGCAGAGTTCAACTTATGGCAGTTACAGAATGGGAAACGTGAAGCAGAACTTGAGTTAAGGGCCTCATTCAGTGGGCTCTGGTGTGAACAGACCTCTGCTCATGCACACTGACATGTTTGGCTATTACATGATTTGGGTGCTGATGATGTAGAGGTTATACCCTGGGTACAAATCTGTTAACCTACCTGGTGGGGTTTGTGTCAAGAGGGAGGGTAACCAATAGCAGAAAAAAGACTCTTAAACCAGTATGAGTAGAGGAAAATCAATTCCTAATCAGCATCAATGTCTCAACATGGTTTTACTTAACTGGACCCAGTTAAAAATACTAAAATATTAGTATTTTCCAGCCACTGGAGACACCAAAAGCTAAAAGCCAGCACCAGCAGAGGGAGACAAACCCTGCTGTCAGACCAGCCCTTCAGCAGGACCTGGAGGATTCACTGCATTTTATGGGATACTGAACAGGAAACCTAAAGGAAAAGCACCTTTGGTGAGACATGTGCCATTAATGCCTGCACATGGCTCATACCATGAATTAGGGATGAAGGAAGTTCTCTTAAAGAAAAAAAAACCCAAAACAAACCTCTTCATGCTGCAGTAAATGTTTGATTGGCCTGAACTAAAATGTTTCATGTATTTTTGGTGGGCTGCATATGTGTGTGTATGCATAAAATGCATTCACAGTGCAGTTAATGCCAACAGCTTCCAAAATTCATTTCAGATGGAAAATCAGACCGTTTAAGAAAGATTCACCCAAATATTCTTGCCTTTTATGGAGGGTGAACTGGCATGGGACTGGACACAAATAGACCTTTTGGCCTGACCACCCTAAAACTGCTTTTGGGTGAATAGGGTAGCTATTTGAAACAGTTAAGGCAGAGTGAATTGTGATGGGTGTCCTCAGGCAAGAAAGCAACCCAGACTTCTGCAGGTACATTCATTTTAATGCCATTTGGAAAAATAATTAAAATAATGAAGAAACTGAATCATAAAAGTTTTCTTGAGGTGTAACTGGCAGAAGATGTTGCCTCGGGTTGGCTAACGTTGCTCTCTGGGTGACACAAAAGAGTCACAAGTGAATCCAGAACCATGTTTTGCACAGTTGGGTGACCCAGTACAAGGTCTGGCTGAGATGGAGTTAAGTTCTCCCCAGAGCAGCCCTCACAGTGCTGTGCTTTCTCCCATCCTGTCCTGCTGAGGAGGGCAGTGGTAGAGCAGCTTGGTGGGCACATGGCATTCAGCTAAGGTCAACCCACCACAGTGCCAAATGAAAATGGTTCATTTGCTTGCATAGCCTCAACCCCTGTCTCTGAAAAAGCAGAAGTGGAGACAAGATGGGAAGAAATATCTGAAAATCAATGCCTTCTGCATCTTAGTGTAATTCGTAACAGCTACATGTGCCGTTGGGTTGCAAAACACTCTTGGTTTACTTGAGGCAATAAGATGGTGATTTCTTTCAACATTGATATTTTCTTCACTGGTCAGAGAGGATGTTTTTTCTCCTCTAGTCTAAGATTATTATCTTGAACAAATGAATATATGGAGAAGCATCCCCTTGTTTGGGCCCCCTCAGCCAGGTGATGTTCATAATGGTTGAGTCTGAAGGCATCTCTTCCAGACAGGACAAGATCTGCTTGTCTAGGAGTCCCACATCTCTTACCTGGAGGAAAGCTTTTGAAAGGGGTGCAGACATGCCATTTTATAGCATGAACCACTAGAGAAAATGTGTGGGGTGATAGGCCTTTAAAAAGTGTTTAATTAATTGTCTAAATAGAAAGACACACACACGCCTTCAAATGCACTGCCACTGCAGATAACACCAGCAGGGAAAAATCTCTGTTCTCTTTCCTTACAATGGAACAAAGACACTTGTGATGATTTTGACTGGTATAAATATATTCTAGTAGGAAAAGGGGCAAAGGGGACCTTGAGATATCATCTGTCCCTCAACCACAGGCAAGATTTGCCAGGTCTGAGCCATTCCTGGCAAATCTTTGCCTCAGCAGTGACAGAGTCTGTAGCTCCTTGACTAATTTACTCCAGTGCTCACCTGTCCTTCCTCTTAGGAAATGTGTCTAATGTTTGACCTAAATCCTCCTTGCTGCAATTTAAACCCATTATTTCTTGTCTTATACCCAGTGGACATGGAGAACAATTTATTACCTTCCTATCTGCAACAACCTTTTACATAGTTGAAGGCTGTTATCATGTCTCCCCCTCAGTCTTTTCTTCTCTAGACTAAACAAACCCAATTCTTTCAATCTTTCCTCATAGGTCATGTTTTCTAGACCCCTGATCATTTTTGTTATGGAAATAAACATCCTTTAAATCAAGTTCTGTGAATCAATCTTGTGTAGAAAGGAAGGGAAACAGAGAGGTTAGAGTTAGCATTGGGAACAGGAATCTGGTGGTGAAAGAAGTGAATTTTCTGAGGTCTGTTGAGAGTACAGCCTTCCTTTCTTCTTTGGCTTTAGGAAGGATACTGAACAAAAATTTTCTTTCCCCAAATTTCTTTGGGAATCTCTCTTACATACCCACTACCAGGAAGGAGCAAGACAGTATTTCATTTCCACAGGTTGTATGCAAAGTGGTTTCTGGAAAAGCAATGGGCAGGGTACTAGAGAGAGGCCGTTTTTAATCTTCATGCAGCTCTTCTCCAATCCTCTCTCCTGCAGTGATACCAGCCCTTGTTCTCCAACAAGCGGTGAAGGGCATCCTCAAAAGGTCCTATAGAAGGAGATCACAGCTCTTGGACATCTAATGCAACCAGGCTCAACAGAGAAGATGCTGATGGGTATTTACCTTTTGTTTTGGTTGTAATATTCTCCTTTATTACATGAGCTGCTGGGCTGGGCTGAAGCTATTTTAACTGTTTATCTAGATTCTAGATTGTGGAGGACTCTGCTGCTAATGCTTCCAGGCAGGTGAAGCCTACGGCATCCTTTTGTTCTGGGTGGTTTGGATGGGCAATGCATTGACTCATGACTTCCCTGTTACTCAAAGGTAAGTGTGAAGCTGTGGTAGATCTAGTTTCAGATCAAAGATCTTGCAGCCACATGATGTAAAGCATTTAAAGAATCACTTCTCTTTTAAAAATTATTCCTCTGGAGGCTTTGTGCTAGGTTCAGATATCACCTGTCTTTCCACAGCCTGTATAAATAGTAAAGCCAGCAGGAGCACCAGACTGCATGCTTTGGCTAACTTGGGAGAGATGTGTGCTAACATCTGATCTAGATTCCTCACTAATGGACACAGAAACATGTTCAGCCAGCAGAACAATGAGCCTGTGAACATGGGACAGCGTAACGTTTTATACAGAGAACTGAAGGGCCAAGAGCATCTTGAAGTAAAGTTCACTGATGCACCTTGAAAAAGGAGTCAAGGAAGATATGCTGAAAGGAAAAGAGTTGGAGCATTGAAGCCACTGAAAGACAAGTTTCAGTCCTTGCACAGAAGATGCTGAAAAGGTGAGAGGTTTCATGATGGCCTGTGTGTGGTACCTGTGTGAAAGTGAAGTATTCAGGAGAGAGTGCAAGTAGTTCTCAGGCAAAACCCTACTGAAAGGGCTGTTTTGCAAAGAAACTTCCCAATTGTTCCTTCACCAGAAACAATGCTGAATGGAGCTGTCAGACTTGTTAAATTTCAGGCCATGTCTGCGATCGAGATAGTCGAGAGTTCTAACAGCCTCTAGCAGAGCTCCAAAATAAACAAGGTGTGGTGAAGAAAAATGTTTTTTGCTCTGTGCAGATTACTGGGAATGGTCTTCCTTTTGCTGTCTGACCCAATGGTAAAGGCTGGCTTATCTTCCAAGAGCCAGGCTGGAGAGGATGCACAAGTGCTTCCTCTAAGCAACGCAAAGGAGGCCAAGGAGAATATTTTGGCTGAAGTGAGACGCATTTGCTCTTGAGAAGCCAGTAAACACACACATTCCAGAAAGCAGCTTTGTTTTGATGAGTTGGACCACGATGGGACTGTGTCCTAAAGCTCTGGTTTGAAATATTCTTATTTTTTTACAAATATCTGAGAAAGTCTTAATTCCCTTAACTAGTTGTACGTGGTTTGTAACAGAATCGGTCTTACAGCCATTAAACACAGGCTTCCAACCTTAGATACAATACTAAAAGTTGCACTTCTGAGATGGTCTCCATGTAATTTCTCCCATATGGACCCTAAAACCCCAGATGTTCTAAGATGTGTTCAGGGCTCTGTAAGAAGTAAGGACCATTGCTAATTAGCAAAGAGCCCGTGCACGTGTTTAATTTTAAGCATGTGCTTTTCTCTCCCAGGAGTCCATAGGGTTTAAGGACGTTAAGTCAGTGGGTTTAGGGATATGCTTAAAGATAAGCATGTGTTTAGTTGATTTCTTGTACTGTGACTTTATTTGTTTTTACAGAAATAAGAGAAATGAAAGATCTTATTACAGATCAAACACAAATAAATGTCCAAAAGGCAGCAGGGAGGCTTTAGGTCTTCATTCAGAGCCCAGTGAAGTCAATGGAAAAATACTCCAACACCTCCATGGACTTTGGAGCAAAGTCCTCAGAGGACTGAGGATGAACCCATGGCAGAAACTTGTTGAATACCTCATGTTTCTTTGCAAGGTTCCCTATCTTGTATCCAGATGTTGCTAACAAGGGTTTTTATTGGCCACTGAGAAGTACAAGTCTGTCAGCTTTCAACTCTTAAAATACATGCACATATATATGAGGTAGAAGTACTTTGCTCTGCAGTAGTGACTGGGGTCTGTGGGGCTGTAAGTGTATTTCAAAAGTTCCTTGGTTCTTGCTGGTAGAACCATTTCTTGGTCCTACTAATTTCCAAGTGTTTGCACTCCTTCCTTCATGAAGAGCACTGAGGCTAATGGGACACTTCCTAGGGTAAACGTTGCCTCTTTGTAGAGGGAAGGGTTCACACTACAGGAACAGCAGGTTCTTTTAAATAGCATTCATCTTTTGTGCCTGTAGGTCTCTACAGTGTATATACCTCAACACTGAGTTGCTCATTCAGATTCCCTTTTCAGGTGTGCAGGGAAATAGCCACCTTTTGAGAGCAATTTGATCTGTATTTGATGTTCTTTTCAGGATGAGACCATGCTGGAGGTTTCTCCATTTGATCAGCTGAATCTCCACCCATACACCTGGATTTGGATCCTGTGAAGCTTTCCTTACTTCTGTGAAGACTGCCCAAACCAAGGACAGCAGAACTGCCTGAGCCATCAGCAGTCATCCAGTGGGGAAGATGGTCCTGTGCTGTTTTGTCAGGCTTGTCATGAAGGTGGGTCTCACCAAATGTATGTGCTTTTGCCTCCTCATTTGGAGCCACGGGATGAACTTGGCCCAAGCTCACAAGCAGAGTGCCTGTCTGGAGTCTCTGGAGAACTGGGAAGCAGTTAACACTTGCTAAACTGATACTGCTTCCTTTTCTATTGCTGCTTGTGTTTACTAGGTCAAATTGACACTGGTCTGTGTGGATGTGCTATGGCCACATCAGAGTACCATCCAGAGCCTCTGGAGACTTGTTGGTACGTGCTAAACCCACGTCAGTGCATTGCCTGTTCTTGCCTGTGTTTGCTAGGTCAAAGTGACACTGATCTGCAAAGATAAGCTGTGGTCACACCTTCCTGTCGCTCTGGAGGAACATCCTCTGTCACTCCTGGTCTTAATTCCCCATCAGTGAGAAGATTGTGGGGGTATCCACTGACCAGAGCTCTGGGATTTGGTGCACTGGGAAGGGGTCCTGAGCTAACTGCCTAGCACAGCAGAGTGGTGATGTTTTAATTTAGGTTTAATAGAGTAATAAT
Source organism: Gallinula chloropus (assembly GCF_964237585.1). NCBI lineage: Eukaryota > Metazoa > Chordata > Aves > Gruiformes > Rallidae > Gallinula > Gallinula chloropus. The sequence goes on along the minus strand of NC_140099.1, from coordinate 742,193 downwards.
AGTTATTATTTGTGGTGTGGATGCTCACTGGATGAGCGTCACAAAGTCCCTTTGATGGCTTTTTCATATTTGCTCTCTTGGTCTTGAACAGATCCCATTTTGAAGATAGAATTAGCAATATTCACCAAATTCTAAACTGCAAACGTTGGATACAGATCAATAGGTAAATGTGCAGTGCTAGTTCTGGAATTATTATTTCTACTTCTCTTATTTTAAGGATAAGAAACATGTCTTACTTGTTCCCTAGAAGAGTTATTTCTTGTACTCAGTCCCTGTCTTATATTTTTGCAGCCCTTTGAACAGAATCTGCAGTCCTTAGTCACGTTAAAAGAAAACTGAAAATTCCAATTGGCTAGAAAGGAAAATGCTCACTTCTTCAATGAGTGGAAAAATACTTCTGTTACTTAAACATAGGTAATTAGACTGAGGACTTTCTCCAAAGTAAATCTTGACAATCTAACAATCATCTTTGGCTTTTGCACTGCATGGAGTTTCTTTTACATTGTTAAATGCATTCCATGTTTCAGTAAATGACACCAGGCTCACCAGCAGTGACTGAGTGATTAGTTTATCATCCTCTTAGTGCAGCCATCTAGATCTTTAACTCTTTAAGCAGTGGCATTTAAGTCTTTAGAACACCCAGGATCATGCCTGAGGCTTTAGACATTCTCAATTCAAGCCAATCTTGGATACCTAGTGAAAATGAAGAAAGTGGGTGGATGCATTCTGATAACACTTTAAACAAGGCAGGTAAGCTAAATTGCAAATAAACACCAGGTTGTTGGGGTTATTTTTTTTTTACAAGGGAAGCCAGTTGCCCTTTCCTGGGACCACTTAGGTCATTAGGTGTCTGAGCAGCACAAAATTACACAGAGAAAACCTCAAGAGAGAGTGAAGGGCGATGAATCCACATTTCTTAAGCACCAGGGATGAGGGGCAGGTTTTTTGGCTGGATATATTTGGCTGGATATACTGTTCTTCTCTTGAGGGGCAGTAAAATGGGGAGTTTTGCAAAACAATTGATGATATAAAAAAATTACATCAGCTGGAACATCCGGTACCAACGTCCCTGTGCTAAAGTCTCACCCACACAGAGGTGTGTAAGTACATCCAGCCTGGTAGCAACAAAAGTCTTTGGAGAACAAAGGGCCTCTACTTACTTTGGAAAAGAAAGGTGCAGGAGGATTTTCAGACAGAGGGAGGAGACTTTGACCTGTGAGCTGCTGACCAGCTGCACCTGCTGCTCAGCACCACGGATCTTCACCTATCATCTGATCCTGCTCAGTAACGCGAGCCAGATCACTGTGTGTGCCCTCTGCCATGGGAGACATGGAGCTGCTCAGCCTGCAGACACAAAGTGCTTTTGGGGGCTTTGTTGCTGGGAAGAAGCTGAAACATATGAACACAGCATTTCCATGCCTCAAGCAGCAGAACAGAGCCCAGCCTTCATCAGTTTTTTAGTTAAAAGAAGCTTTTTGCCCGCTGGATTTGGGGTTTTTTGGTTTGGTTTTTGTTCTGGTTTTCTTGCTGGTTTTTTTAGGCTGGATTTGGGAGCTTTGCTGGTTTGGGTGAAAGGAGTTTTTGCCCAGCAGTGTGAGGGTCATGGTGCACGGACAGGGAATGGATGATGCTTGGGGAGATAAAGCCTCTGTATCCCGGAAAGGATTGGGAGTGGGTTGGGAGCTACCCCTGAGGCAGCAGAGCTGTGGACCTCCTGCCAGCACAGGCAGACTAGTTAGGTCTACAATTTTCTGGTTGACTGTAGCTCAGCCCCCCAGGGCGTAGCCATTCTTAACCCTACAGATACATCCAGGCACCCCCTTCAAGTGCCTCTACCAAGCAGAAAACACGATGGAAGTGATCCAGTTGTGCCATCCATTTCAAGGCACCTCCTCTGTGGTTATCTTGTTTTGGGCTCCTGATGGCTTACCAGCTGGGGAACCTCTGGCTGCCCAGGGAGGGGGCTGAGTCCCCACCCCTGGGTGTGTTTAACAGAGGGGAGATGAGGTGCTCAGGGATCTGGTTTAGCTCAGGATGGGAACGGCTGGACTGGATGATCTTAAAGGTCTTTTCCAACCTTGTGATTCTCTGATTCTGTGAATAATGACTGTGCTGGTGACTGCCAGCCATACCAAGAGAGAAATGCACTACATGACAGCTTTGCAAGTCCGAGCTGTCCTCGTAGCACCACACAGAGAGATTCTCTCTTGGCTGGCAAATATTTTGCACTTTGGATCTGGGGTTTGTCTCCACTATCCTTGACTCAAATCAGTGCTCATTGATTCTAAGTCCTCTTTGGCCTTCTCATTTTATCATTTATCCTCCACTCTTCAAACACCTGTCTTAATCCACTTAATTTCCTTCTTGTCATCACCTCAGCCTGGTGAAGCAGGATTTCCTTTGCCTCTGCACCTAACTGTTACGTGGAGAATCACAGAGTTGTAGGGGTTGGGAGGGACCTCCAGAGATCATTGAGTTCAACCCCCCAAAAAAAGAATGATGGGAGATGAAGTGACTTGCTGATGGCCTCAGGAGGCAGGACAGATGACTCTGGTTTTGGCAGCCACGGAGTTAGCCTTGGAGTTAGTTGGATCTTTGTGAGGAATATTTATGTGCTGATGCCACTTCTATAAATGACACATTTGATCTTGGCAATGTTTCTTCAAATTGGGGTGTGGGGTGTGGTGTATTTTCCATACAATACCTGGTTCTGAGTCTTGCTGCCTTGTGAGGTATGTGTACCCATGAGGTGTGTGTATGGAGGGTGGGGAAAGGCAGCAGAGTCAGCAGGATGGAGATGGAACAAGCAGAAATGCAGGGTGTGACCAGGGGAACAAGAGGTCCTTCTAGAAATCGCCCCAACTTAGTTCTGCTTCTGCTTCCCATGACTTGGGGGTTGGACTCAATGATCTCTTGAGGTCCCTTCCAACCCCTACAATTCTGTGACTCAAAGTGTAACACCAGTGTGCCCAGGGAGCTGGTACTGGGAGATGCTGGTGTGATGCTAACCCTGGAGCCTGCACAGATAGAAACTGCTGGTTCAGATCCTCCATCCTGAGCTCTGTTCAGAAACCTACCTTGAAGCCTGTTTCTCTTCCTGCCTGGGTGATGCTGTGCACCTGCTGGTTGCTTCACTCTGGGTTGTCTCTGCAGCCTGTCCTGACACCTTGGTGCCTTTGGCTTCAGTCCCGTTTTCTAGAATTGCACTTGGCCTTGCCTTGGCCCTTTGCCCAGACTGAATTTACCTCCTTGGTTTTCACTTCTTGCCCATATCAGCTTTCTCTCCTGATCTCTCTTCCTGCTTATCCTCTGGAGTCTGGCTCTCTAAACCCCTCTGCTCAGGTGGACCTCTGTGTGGGTGAGCAACCCCACACTTCCAAGGCCCCTTCATGCGTAAGAGAGAGTGAGATACAGGGTATCTTCAGATTAGCTCCCTTCTCCAAACTGTTTTTTAGCTGTTCCTCTCCTAAAAGTCCCTTTCTTCCTTTTTTTTTTAAGAACCAGTTCCTGTTTTATTCCTCTCTAAGCCATTTGGTGATGGGTACTTCAGAAAATCAAAGAAGCAGAACCTGCCAATGGCCTTTCCATGAAAGCCAGGTTTGCTGTGGGATGGACACACATGGTCCACAGGTATAATGCTGGTTTGCTCACATCATTTGGATAAGGTATCAGAGGGTTTGGACTGTCTTTGCTTCGAAGCCTGCAGGTCAAGCAATTGGTCTCCCTTCAGCTGACCAGCCATGTGGCTGCCATCCAGTCATCTAAAGACCTGATGTCTATGTCTGGGAAATGCTGGAAACCCACCCCTGGCTATGATGTGCTGGATTCCTTGTCTCCAGGCATACTCCCTTCCACTTCTTTCTTACAGAGGTGGTTTTGCTTCTGTGGTTTATGATATGTCCCACAGCAATGATTCCCTTCTGCTCTTCTCAAGCAGGTGTGACAGGAGAGGGAGTCAGCAGGTCCTTCTGCTGTAGGGAGGATGTGAATTGAGTGTCTCTCCACCTCTTCATGATGTACAGGGCAGTACAACTTTCATTTCATGTGCTGTAAATGAGAGATTTTTCAGAGTCTCAGTGTCATGCTGCTTTTCCAGTTTGTCCTCAGGGGCTGGAGCCCCACTGAAATGGTTTGAAAGCTGCCTGGTTTCTGGGGTGGAATTTGAGGACCTGTTTGGAATGAATGTTTGGCTTTGCTGAGAATGGCACAAAATGCTCTTGTTCTTCCCAAATGGAAGCTCTGATGTGTTTTTAATTCTAATTACCTCCTTTCCTCCATTTTTTAAAATTGCTCTTCCCTGCTAAGCACATGCTTACCCTCTTGGATGAAGTAGGTTCCTGGTGATTCAGCTGGTGTCACGGAAGCAGAAAGCTGAACTGAGACCTTCTCAAGTCCAAATCAACTTCTTCATGAGGCCAAGCTTCCTTCAGGCATCACAGTGCTCGCAGCACTGCATCAAACCCACTGCCTTTGAGGTTCCTGGGTAGCTAAAGGCCACCTTTAGGCTGCTGAGTCGGTGTCTGTGTATGCTGGGAGCAGCGATGGGGATGACAGATAATTGCTTATGTACAAAAGAGCAGCCAAAAATGAAATCAGGTTTCACTGCTGGTGACACAAACTGTGCCCCTGCTCAGGTGCCTTTGGGTGGCAGCTGTTTGGAAGAGGGGGTAGTGGGCTTTGATTCTGCTTACAAGGGCTCTTTGTTGCCCCAGAGCAGAGCAGAGCAGGTAACAGTAAGTAAGAATGTCTCTACCTTGAAAATAAACCCAGGTAACACCTCACTCGTTAGCTTGCCTCATCAATAATAGAACAGGGAGCCTCACTGCACTGTAGTGAAGTAGGTCCTGCTAAAAGCTCTGACAGGAAGGGCTGCAGGTTCTTTTAGGTCCTTCCTTCTGCTGCATTACCCCTTTCATAAGGACTCAACCTGTAGGATATTTGTGGCGAACTGGGTAGTCCTGACAAAGCCACAGCACCTACACAGACTGTCTTCTACTAGAATAAGCCATCAAGGGCCCACCTTGGTTGGGGTCCTGCTGCTCTCAGTAGATTTAAACCTTCCTTCCTTCAGCTTTAATCCATCCCCCTTGTCCTGCCATTGTCTGTCCTTTTTAAAAGTTGATTCCCCTCCTGTTCCTCTGCTCCCTTCAGGGACAGGGAGGCTGCAGTGAGGTCCCCCCACAGCCTTCTCTTCTCCAGGCTGACCCAGCCCAGCTCCCTCAGCCTCTCTCCATGGGGAGCTGCTCCAGCCCTCTGAGCATCCCCGTGGCTCCTCTGACCCCTCTCCAACAGCCCCACATCTTCCTTGTGTTGGGCCCCAGCTCTGGACACAGGACTCCAGCTGGGGAGGGCAGAGCTGAGAGGGACAGTCCCCTCCCTGTCCCTGCTGCCACCCCCCTGCTGAGCCATCACCCTTCCGAGCTGCAAGAGCACACTGCTGGCTCATGTTCAGTTTCTCATCCCCCGTGACACCCAGGTCCTTCTCTGCTTATTTACACTTCATACAAGTGCTTGACATCTCTAGAGCTTCTGCTGATGGCCAGTCTCAAGATACAATTAAAGGACAGAGACAAATGTCAGCACCGCGGAGGTGGCACGTGGTTGTGTGGAAGGGTGGCTGTGGTAGACAGTGAGGAAGAGTCACAGCTGAACCCAGACAAAGCTGTGGGTCAGTGCTGGAGACACGCTGAGGTGGTGTGTGTGCTCAGGGAGCTCCAGTGCTTGTGGTATTCCCAAGAAGTGTTCATGACTCAACAGATCCAAGAGGAATCTGCTTATCTCGGTAGCCATGTGGCCGTATGGCGCTCGTTAGAAGAGCCATGGCCTTAATTAGTACCAGCCACAATTGCAGAGCAGGAGGAATGTGTTCTTTATTTTCTGGAGGTCCTTCTTGCTTCTCAGGGGGTGAGAAGCAAATGGGTGCTAAAAGCAGCGTTTCCTTCCAAAGGCTGCAGGAGGTGAGTCCGTAGTCTTCTTGTAGCACCGATTGAGTAGATGGTGTTACAACTGCTGGCTTTAAAGTGCAACTTGTGAATTTTAACAAGGGACCATTACAATGGCTCTACCTTGATTTTTGGAGTTGTGTTGCTGAAGCACTTCCTGAAGAAGTGTAGATGAAGTCCTTAAGGACATGATCTAGAGGTGGACAGAGAGAGTGTGGGTGCCCTATCCCTGGGGGTGTTCCAGGCCAGGTTGGCTGGGGCCCTGGGCAACCTTGTGTAGCTCCAGGGTTGGAGGTTGGTGTCCCTGCCTGTGGCAGGGGGTTGGAGCTCTGTGACCCTTGGGGTCCCTCCCAACCCAGACCAGTCTGGGATTCTATGATTTGCAAAAGAATAAAACGTTCTTAAAACTTAAAAATAGACAAAGCAGCCAACCCTACTGCTTCAGTGGCTGTGTATCTGATTACCAAAGGCTGCCTTTTTATAACTCCATTTTTTTGAATGTTCCCACACAGTGTTTTTGTATGTATTTGTATAAAAAAACCCAACCAACCCAACTGTTTGGAATAAAACAGCAATGCTGAACCTGATTCACTTCTTAGCTGGTTCAGGACGTGGTCCTGACACCTCTGCAGAAACACATTAAAGCTGAAATCAAGTCCAAGCTGGGCCCAGCCTTGTGATTCAGAGGAAGTATGGATTTCTGTACTCAAGATGAGGTAGAAAGTGCTGGTGGAAGGGGCCAGCTCCAAAGTGTTCAGAGGAATCAGGGAAAAAAATCTCACAGAGGCTGTAAAAAATGTTCCTTTCACCGTTCAAGCAGCTGCACTTGTTTTCCTCAGCCCTAGTCCAGCTCTTTAGTGAAGAGCTCCTTTGGAAAATGTAATCCCTTGGACTTGTTTGCTCAGTTCCCTTTGTTTTAATTGACAAGCTTAGGCAGTTGAAAGGAAAGGCTAGGAGGGAATTGATCTCAGCACACTTGTGAGCATCTCCTCCTGTAATTCATGTCATTAGGATGCCTCTGACATCTGACTTTATTTATTTATTTATGGTTTTAGGCTTGTTTCTGCTCAAGCCCAAATCTGGCGAGACAAGTTTCTCTCCTAAGGCAGGTTGTTTGCAAACTTTGGAGCCCAAAAGGTGCAGCTGCTCTAAAAATAACAGAGGATGCAAGAACTGGTTTGGGAAGATCTTTCTCTCTCTCTGCCCAGAGTCCAGAGGCATCTCCTGAAATGCTGCCATCAGGGGAGAAGTTTGCCCTGTAAACAGAGCTGGCCTAATTTCTAGGGGTGCTGAACCTGCAGGACCTCCTGGTTGGTCCTGAGCACACAAAGCCTGGAAACGAGTCAACTGGTGTCAGATGGGATTCTATTTGGAACACAAATCCACGATTACCAGGTAGAAACAAGAGGGAGCAAACAATTGCCCCTCAGCTAGTGACCTCTGGAAGCAGAGCGGGGTACCCAGGCTCTAGGAGACCTGCCAGGTCCTGGGCTTCTGGTTGCCACCAGGTGTTCTGTGACAGTCTGGGTCTATCCACACATGAACCACCTCTTTGTCTGGCCAGTCTTTGCAGGGTGACGTCCCCAGTGACCTGGTGTGCAGCTTCCAGAGGAGGCCAGGTGCAGAGATTCCCCAGATGTTTTTTTTTAAAGGAAGTCAGAGAGGAAAAAAACCCCTGGCAGCAGAACCCCAAAGGTGTCTGGGACTGGAGCACGGGCAAGGACCACACCAATCCCCCCGTCCCACCCAGGAGAGCCGTGGTGCAGGGGGAGGTGTGTCCTGCGCCCAGCACAGACACAACGTTCCCTCTTTTGACACACTGGATCTTTAAAACACACAATGTTGCATCTACCGCTGAACTGAGCCCGTGTTTGCTTTTCAAACCTTCCCCATTTGTATTTTTAGCTCTGTTTTGGCATTGGCTTCTCGGGCTGGAATATATAACGCGCGGGGTTGTTCAGCGCGCCTGGACCGAGTTCAGCCTGTGTGTAACTCCACGGGCTTGAGCAGAAGCTCCGCTCAAGGTGAATTACTCCCTGTGGGGCTAAGGAAATACAGCTTCTGTAGACAAGCATTTCAGCTCCCTCACTGAATTCTACGCTATTTCCACCCATGGTTACTCCTTTGTGGTTTGGGTTATGTATTTACATTTTATGGAATAAATACTACAGCTTTCCCCATGACTAACACTTCTTAGTAACCAGTAAGTTACTCAAATACACTGTTGCCTCGTACAAGAGCCTAAACCACACTGCTCTCCACTGGTTTCTGTCCCTCCAGGCCATCTCCTTGCATGGTTAACTGGCATTAGCACCAGGGACTTTTTGGATCTGGGTTTAACAGGATGGCTTAAGGGGAGCAAGCACTGGGTACTTGTGGGACCGAATTCCATCAGCAACAAACATTTCAAACTCGGCCACTCTCTGATCCTAACAAAACCCCAGTGAGGTCTTTCATAGAATCATAGAGTCCCAGACTGGTCTGGGTTGGAAGGGACTCCAAGGATCACAGAGCTCCAACCCCCTGCCACAGGCAGGGACACCAACCTCCAGGCCTGGAGCTACACAAGGTTGCCCAGGGCCCCATCCAACCTGGCCTTGAACACCCCCAGGGACGGGGCACCCACCCCCTCTCTGGGCAGCCCCTTCCAGCCCCCCACCGCTCTCTCTGTACAGAACTTCCCCCTAATATCGCACCCTTCCCTCCTTCAGCTTCACTCCAGCCCCCTTGTCCTGCCATTGTCTACCCTTTTAACAAGCTGATTCCCCCCCTGTTTCCCTGCTCCCTTCAGGGACTGGGAGGCTGCAGTGAGGTCCCCCTGCAGCCTTTCAGACAGACAAAGAGCCTGACGGATCTCTGCTCGCTCCCACAACGAGGGGAGCCAGTTGCTTTTCCAGATCCAGAGGTCTGTTTTAAGAGCAGTGCTATACAGGCCCTTGCGTAAACTTTGTTTAGAGACTGGAGTATTTTCAATGAAAATGTTATTTAACTTTAAAAAGTTGCACAGCAGCTACTCCAAAAATTGTTTTCCCTTGTTAAGAATAACACACAGTGTGATACATTTGAAATGGCGATGGCAATATTTCACGAATTTTGATGGATTCATAGTCCAAATACCTTGGTAACAGATGTTTCTTTTAAACTCGGAGTGCTATAGGAATAACTCAGAGATATTACAGTGTCAGCACTGCCTTTTATCTGCGCGTGTCCTTTCGGTGACATCCCTGGGCTTTCCTAATGCATGGGTCAGGTCGGAGCTTGAAAAAAAGAGAAAGGGGGGAAAAAAAAGGAAAGAAAAGAAGGGAACTATTAAAAGAAGTGGTATCTGATGGTGTGAGCTTTGGGGCAGTGCTGTAAGGAAGCTGATGGGTGCTGCTGTGGGCTTGGGCGCAGTGTTCTGGTTGTTTTGTGGGAACGTGCTGGTTTAGGGGCATCGTATTCCTGAGGTGGCTTTTCACAGACTCACAGAGCTGTAGGGGTTGGAGATCATGGGGTCCAACCCCCCTGCCAAAGCAGGGTCCCTAGGACAGGTTGCACAGGGAGGCATCCAGATGGGTCTGGAATAGCTCTAGAGATGGAAACTCCACACCCCCCTGGGCAGCCTGTCCCAGGGCTCTGTCACTTGATTGTGGTTAATCAAAGTTTGGAGTTCCAGCAGCCACTCCATGACCACCTCTTTGAGTATTGTACACTAACATAACCCTTTTCTCCATAGATGACAAAGGGATGCCCCAGCAGGGCAAGGGGACGACGATTCAACGCTCTGGTGGAGTTGGCTTTTAGTTATCATCTCTCCAAAGTATGTGGCATCTGTCGCTCTTCCTTAGGGTGTCTCTCCCAGGAGCTGCCTTCTCCACGCCTTGTCCGTGCCATCACCCCCAGCGTGTCCAGTTGAGGTGTGCTGCTGGCAGGTCAGCCTGTCCCCAAACACCCTCACGCCTTGGGAAGCCTTGGCTCTCAGTCTCACCCCCAAAGCTGGCCCAAGGCAACGCTTGGGTTGAACTGAGGGGCAGGGAGCATCCTCCCTTCAGGATACCCCTGTTTGTACCCCTCTGGAGCTGCCAGTTGTGGCTGTGCAAAGTGTGCTGGTTTGGGAAGATGCCTGCTTGGCATCCAGGAGCCTGGTCTTTTGGGAATGGGGGAAGAGAGCGATTTGGACAGCCGGGGTGGGAAGGGATAGAAGGATGAGACAATCCGGAGAGCCAGTGGGAACTCAGAGCAAGGAACAGGGATAATCCAAGGGCCCTGCAGCGTGCTCCCAGCCCCCGGGGGTGTGCAGGGGTTTCCTGAAGCTCAGCCCCTCGGGGGGATGCCGTGAGCTCGGGAGGCACCGGGTCCCTGCCGCCGTCCTCTTCACCCTGCAGCTGCTTCCCACTCCCAACCGCTCCCTCCCTCCCTCGTTGAGGGAGAGAGGCGCTTCCCGAGTTTCGTTCCCGAGTTTCCCTTCCCAGACCGGCCGAGAGGCCGGGGAAACTCGGGAAGGGAAACTCGGCCGGTTCACCGGACCCGGCACAGCGCCCGGCGGGGGCCGTGCGGTGACACGGACGCCGCGGGGACACCCACGCCCACGGTCCCCCCCGGCCATGCGGAGAGAGAGAGAGGGCAGGAGGGGGCCGCGGGGCCCCGGGCCTTGCTCTGAACCGGTCCCCCGGGGATGCACCTGAGCGGAGCGGGGGGAACCCCCCTCCAACACCCTCCCCTTCCCTCATTCCCTCATTCCCTCCCCCGGAGACCGCGCTAACCCCGTCCCACGCCCGACGCAGCTCAACCCCAGCACCGGCGGGGTCCCGACCCCCGGGCGCTGCCCCTCCACCGGCCATCCCCCCTCTCCAACGCCCCCTCCTCCTCCCCGGGGCGGCGGGCGCCGCGGGCCGGGAGCCTGGCGCGGGCGGCGGGGCGGGCCGGGCCGTCCCCCGCGGGGCCGGGCCGGGCGGGGGCGGGCCGGGGGCGGCGGGCCGGGCCGGGCCGGGCTGGCGGGGTGCGCGGCTCCACGTGACTGCGGGGCCGGGAGAAAACCGGGGCCGGCGGCGGCGGCGGCCGCACTGCGCCCGGGCGGCGATCGCGGGAGGCGCTCGGCAGCCGCTGCCCCGAGGCTTTCGGCGCGCTGGGTCCGGGCTGGCTCTCCAGAATCATGGACTGTGCTGATATGCCTTGCTTGCTGTCAGTGAGTACAGCCCTCTTCTTCCTCGCCTTCGCTCTTTACTTTTTGGGTTTCGTTACCGACCTTTATTTCAGTTTTTTAAACTTTATTTTGGGCTTGTCCCCGCACACCCCATCCCCCCTCCCGCCCCCCGCCGTAAACCCCCATCCCGGGGTCCGGCGGCGGGACTCGAACCCGCCTTCCCGAATCCCGCCGAACCGGGCGCCCCTTCCCCACCGGGCACCGGGACCCCGCCGCGGCTTCTCCCCGACCCGTCCCGACCCGGCGGGGCGAGCGGGGCCGGGATGCGCCGGCGAGCCGCCTGCCCGTGGGATCTGCCGGGCGGGCAGCGAGCAGCCCGGGGCGAGCGGCTAATCCCTGCCCGCCGGGGCGCGCCCGCAGCCCCTCGGGGGCTCCTCTCACTGTCCCTTTGCCACTTCTTAATGTTTAAGTTTATTCGGAAGAGGAGGAGGTGTGTGTTGGGGGGGGGGGGGTTGTGTTTCTTCTCATCCTGACTTTCCTTGTTGTTTGTTGTTGCGCTTTTTTACACCCCAGAGACACCATGATTCCTGGTAACCGAATGCTGATGGTCATCCTACTATGCCAAGTCCTGCTAGGAGGTACTAACCATGCTAGCCTGATACCCGAGACCGGCAGGAAGAAAGTCGCCGAGCTTCAGGGACAAGCCGGATCCGGACGCCGCTCTGCCCAAAGCCATGAACTCTTGCGGGGTTTCGAAACAACTCTGCTGCAGATGTTTGGGCTGCGAAGGCGGCCTCAGCCCAGCAAGTCAGCCGTCATTCCTAGTTACATGCTGGATCTGTATCGGCTCCAGTCTGGAGAAGAGGAGGAAAGCCTCCAAGAAATTAGCCTGCAGTACCCTGAGCGATCGACCAGCCGGGCAAACACCGTGAGGAGTTTCCACCATGAAGGTCAGTGATGGGAGGAGGTAAATTCCCAGCCCCGGGAGCGATCGGGATTTCCTTGCCTTTGGAAGCTCACAAACGCGTTTAGAAGCAGGAGGACGTGCCCGGCTCTAAATTTATGGGAGGAAAACCGCTCCCCCCACATCCCCCCCCTCGCCCCAAGCCTGCTCTGTGTGGGTGACAGGCGTGCTGCTCTGCATTTTTCTCCAGCATCCTGTGCTTAACCCGAGCTTGACCATATTTCGAGGTGCTTTTGCTTCTGTTGACAACAGCGGGTTTCCCTCGGTGCCTCTGCCTCGGGGTCACTCCCTGGGCTCGCGTGGATTTAATGGCTCTGGATCGGATGCGGGAGTAAAGCGAGGGCGGGATCTCGCCCCTGGTGTGTTTCTTTTGAACCATCAAAGCGGCTGCTGCTTGGGGTTTGCTCTTTGGAATAAAAAAAATACCCCCCCCAAAAAAAAACCCTACTCGAATTTAATACTTACAGCTGTGTGTTTATGAGGTTTATTCAATAGGCCCTTGTAATCTGATCCAAATGTTTCCTAGCGGATGTTTCTTTTCCAAAGTAAATCTGAATTATTAATCCAGTCGCATCATTACTGTGGTGGAATTTGCTTCTCTTTCCCCCCCCCTCTCCCTGCGCCCCTTAACAAGGCACCTCTGTGCTCCGCGGTGCCGCACCTTGCCGGGGAGATGATTTTTGGAGAGATTGTGGGGTAGAGGGGTGAGGGGGGCGGGGGGGGGCGGAGTGAAAGGGGGAGAACTTCTCTGAAAGGGAGAGCGAGATGGGAAGGGGTGACCCGGTCCGGGTGCAGGCATTCGGAGGGTGAGCCAGCAGCGCCGGGGCAGGAGCTGCTTGGGCTCTGTCCGGGAGGGATGCGTGGGGGAGCGGCAGGGTGCCGGTGGCTGCCAGGCAGGTGAAGCGTGGGTGCGTGCCGTGGGTGCGTGCCGTGGGTGTGTGCCGTGGGTGCGCTGGGGGCCGTGGCTGGTTGCCCCAAGGCTAATGGGCTCTTGTTTGCTTTTTTTTGTACCGCTTCCCCCTCTGCCCCGCTCCCCTCCAGAGCACCTGGAGAGCGTCCCGGGTCCCAGCGAGGCACCCCGGATCCGCTTCGTCTTCAACCTCAGCAGCGTGCCGGAAAACGAGGTGATCTCCTCGGCGGAGCTGCGGCTGTACCGGGAGCAGGTGGAGGAGCCGAGCGCGGCTTGGGAGAGGGGCTTCCACCGGATAAACATTTACGAAGTGATGAAGCCGCTGTCGGAGCGCGCTCAGGCCATTACGCGCCTGTTGGACACGCGTCTGGTGCACCACAACGTGACGCGCTGGGAGACCTTTGATGTGAGCCCGGCCGTGATCCGGTGGACCAAGGACAAGCAACCAAACCACGGGCTGGTGATCGAGGTGACCCACCTCCACCACGCACAGACTCATCAGGGCAAACACGTCAGGATTAGCCGATCTTTACCTCAAGGGCACGGGGACTGGGCTCAGCTCAGGCCGCTCCTGGTCACTTTTGGGCACGACGGGCGAGGCCACGCGCTGACCCGTCGCGCCCGGCGGAGCCCCAAGCACCAGCGTTCCCGCAAGAACAAAAAAAACTGCCGCCGCCATGCCCTCTATGTGGATTTCAGCGACGTGGGCTGGAACGACTGGATCGTGGCACCCCCGGGCTACCAGGCTTTTTACTGCCACGGGGACTGCCCCTTCCCTCTGGCCGACCACCTCAACTCCACGAACCACGCCATCGTGCAGACGCTGGTGAACTCGGTGAATTCCAGCATCCCCAAGGCCTGCTGCGTGCCCACGGAGCTGAGCGCCATCTCCATGCTGTACCTGGATGAGTATGACAAGGTGGTCCTGAAAAACTACCAGGAGATGGTGGTGGAGGGGTGTGGGTGCCGCTGACCCCCCCCCCCCTTCCCTGCCACCCTCTCTTCCCCTTCTCTCTCCCTCCCGTCCCACCCCAGAACTGCTTGCTATAGCTGGACTCTTCTCTAAACTAAACGTTCACCTTGACCTTATTTATGACTTTATGTGCAAATGTTTTTTTGACAATAATGATCATATATTTTGACAAAATATATTTATAACTACATATTAAAAGAAAAAAATAAAATGAGTCATTATTTTAAAGGTAAACGCATTTCGTGTCTCACCTCTCAGGGTGCTGCTGAGGCTGGGAGTGCAGCAGGGAATGTGTCTCCTCTCCTTCTCATCTTCCTCTCCCTTTCCCCCACACCCTCCCCTCCCTCCCATCCCCTTTTTTTTCCTTTAAAGACTTTACAAATTTTAGTCTTTCTATTTCTCACCGAGGTACCGTGGATTCCCCCCCCCACCCTGTGCTGGGGCTGCGCCACGCGGGAGATGATGAGATGAGATGAGATGAGATGAGGGTCCCTGGAGAGTCAGAGCTGCTTCTCTGCCGACCTTGCTAACCTGTCCTGAGCCTTTGCAAAGCAACCCACCAAAAAAATGCATGTGAAAAGAAGGTGAAGATTTACCTGAGGGCTTTATGCTAAACCCACTGGGTTTTCTACCCTACGTCCAGCTTCAGGATTCCCCAGGTTTTAAAACTATTAACATTCCCCCCCTCCCTTCTTTTCCCCTCCCCACTGGAGATTGGCTTCTTTGGGAAGCTTCAAAGGTTTGCACGGGGCCTTTGAAGATCAAATCGCCCCATTACAATGCCAAAAAAAAAGAAAAGAAAAAGAAAAGATATCTGGAGCAGTTAAATATGTGTTAGCTAATAGCTACCTGTGCCTGTCCTTTCCAAATTGCTTCCGAGCAGGAAGGTGATCAGAGCTGAGCAGGTAGAGTTGGAGGTACCTATGGCCCTAAATCCCTCGTTTAGATGCGTGGGAGGGGTTGTGTTTGGCTTGGAAAAATAGGGAGCTGTGCCCTGGGATAGGCAGCACGGTGGGGTGTGTGCGGGTGGGCTCGTGTCCTCAGTGGTGCTGGGATTGGGAAGGGAGTGAGCAGGGCAAGTTGGGAGCAGAATGCATGGTGGTTGTGGTGTTTTCTTCTTTTTTTCTCTTCTGTTTTTTTTCCCTTCTCCTTTCATGATTGAAGCTTTCCAACCCTCTGAAAGGGGCAGCTTAGTTGAAACCAATAAAAACTGGAGTGGAAAGCTTGCCAAAAGCCTTGGCTCCCTGAAGAGTGCAGGTGGAGAGAGGAGCTGGGAGCTGCAGGGGGAAGGCGAGCATGGCCCCGTGTTCCTCTTGGAAAAAAACAAACCACAAGAAAAAACCCCACACCCCAAACCAGCT
Source organism: Gallinula chloropus (assembly GCF_964237585.1). NCBI lineage: Eukaryota > Metazoa > Chordata > Aves > Gruiformes > Rallidae > Gallinula > Gallinula chloropus. The sequence continues at coordinate 726,921 of NC_140099.1, read as the reverse complement.
CTCAGCCTCCTCTGTGCCAGCAAGGTTTATCCACCCCTCTGTCCCATGGGGACCTGTGCTGGGGCCAGAGGGTGGGGAGTCTGAGGTGGCCCCTGTCTCCTCAGCTTCCCAGGAGGCAGCGGTGGGTGCTTGCTCCAGGCACTGAGCATCCCCTGCACGGCATGGCAGGGCTCTATGTAGGATGCACAGCTCCTATAGGGACCAGGGTGTGGGGGGAATCACCCCACTGCAGGGGTTGTTACTGCCTAGGCCACCCCCCTCCACCTCCCAGCCCTGAGCTGACACTCTCATTCCTGCCTTTAGAAGGGAAATGTGTGGCCCGGGGCATCGGCGACCTGCTGCCTCCCCTTTGATGCCTGCATATCAGACATAGCCATGCCAGAGAAAGAATTTCATTTTGAAGTGGCATCAGCTAAAGGCGAGCGCCTTGCAGCTGCCTGACAGAGCAATTACACACGTCTCTGCCGATAACCCTGGCTGAGGGGGTGGCTGGGGAAGGGGGTCTCTGGGCCCCTGTGCTGCAGGAAGGTGCCTTTTTTATTTAAAAAGAAAAAAAAATTATATATATATATAAAATGTAACAAAAGAAGCTTCTCCCAGGTTTGCTTCCCTGCATCCCAGGTTGTCCAGGTAGGGCTGAGGGTGTTACAAGGCAAAGCAGCATGTGTGTGTGTGGATGCCTCTTGGACTCAGCTCGTTCTCCTTGTGGAAGTCTCCCAGCTGCTTTGCTGCTGCTTTATGGGTCTGTTTATTTTGGTGTTTATTTTTGCATTGTGTTGGAGTGATGAAACAAAAGCTTCGGCCCCCTGGAGCCGGAGGCACCTGTTTTTCCATAGGTGCTCTGTGAGGTGGGAGAGGTTTGTCCCCATTTCTTTGGGGAGGTGATTTTTTTTTCTCCTCCTTTGCTTTGGTTTTCTTGCCCAGGTGCTGGGCTGTGGGTTGGTGGGACCCTACATGGGAGCTGTAGGAAAACAACCCCAATCAACTGGGGTTTGTTTTTCTTTAAAAAAAATCCCAAAGTCATAGTATTTCATTGTAAATTTTATAAGGAACTAAGCTGTGGGTATCAAGCAGCTGATAGTAGAAGTGATGTATGTAAAGCTCTTTGTGGCTGCGTGGTGCTGCTTCCTCAGGAGCACATCTGAACGTGTGCATTTAGGGGCTGAAGGTTCCTCTCCCCATGTGTTTGCGCCCCTCTGTCCCGCCCAGGGGGCAGAGAAGCATTTAGCAAAATCCTCCATCTGACAAATTGTTTAAAAAACAGAAAAATGCAATGGAATGGTTGGGGGAGCCAGAACTGGGTCCCTTTCTGGTTTCCAGCCAAAACCCAGTGCTGGTTTTTCTCATCACTTTGCTTTGGGCTGTGTTTTGCTGGTGACAATCAGAGCTGCTCCCTTCTCCGCCCCAGTGAGGGGCAGGGGGGTTGCTTATGGTGCAGAGAGAAACCCTGGGGATTCCCTGCAGCGTTTTTTGGCTGCTGTTTTGTGTGTTTGTTGCAGCAGCCATGCAGTTTAATCCTGTGCCCTGGGATCGGTGTGGCGGTGGGTGCTGAGCTCTGCATGCCGTGGGTGTGCTGATCCAGCTTCTCGCTGGCTTATCAGCATCCAAAACTGCCTGGCTCATGCTGTGGAGAAGAGCTGCAGGGTCGGTTCAGCCTCAAATAGCTGGTGATGAGCTTTGCTTAATGATATGACAAATATTGTTAGCAGTATGACACAATTGCTGCTTTATAAAGGCAATAATCCCTCTGTCTGTGGAATGTGTTACTTGGAAATGTTCCTTATTCCGGGGAGCGCTTTGTTTGTGGCAGCTGGCACAGAAATCCCTGGAAGGTCTGAGGTGAGGAGCATCAGTTTAACCTCAGTCCGAGGTGGGAACAAAAGGGGAACAGGTTGAAGGTGGGTCTGCAGCCACTTTACCACCACCTGGGTGTCCTCCTGGCAGCTGTGCCCCACAGCCTGGCATGCCAAGACGTGCGGGATGGATGGTGGGTGCTCTTCAGCTCGCCCGCTGTGCTGCACCTTCATTTCTGTGCCTACAGCAGGAGGCTGTGACCTTTTGATACCTAGAAAGTACAGTCATGCCAAAGTCTGTGTGGTGTATGGATGTAAGGAATGAGGAGAATATCTCAGAGGGGTTGAATAACCTCCTGTGGCTCCAAACGAATTGTTCACAGTGGTTGTTGGTGAGGTCTGCTGGGTGTTATGCAGGATACGTTACTGCTGGAGCTCTGGGGAAGGCATGGGGCAAGAGGTGCTGGAAAACGGGATCCTGGGCTCTGCCATGTGTCAGGAGCTCCCCCCGGAGACCTGTGGTTACCCTGATCCCATCTCCAACTGCTCCTCTCTTGGTTTCTAAGATCCCAAGAGTCTTCTGGCAGGATTTTCTTCCCCACCCCCCCAAAAGTGAAAATTCACCCCTAAGTCAAAGCTCACAGCATCATTTTGAGACAAGCTGCTGTCCTGGAGATGCTGTAATTGAGGAGTGCTGCTCAGACAGCCAGGCTTTGCCGGTAGCCACAGGGTCCGAGGCTTTGCAAATTAGTTTCTAAAATTGCAAATTGGTTTGGAAGAGAAGCACCGAGGTTTGCACAGAGCTATTCTGGGACAGACACAGAGGCTTTGCTGCAGAGCCAGCAGAGGAAGACGGGAGGCCCTCCTCAGCTGGGGCTGCAGTGCCTGGACACCTCTGGCAGCTTCTCCCCTCTTACAGTAACGGTGGACGAGCTGTTGGATCTTGGCAGCAGGAGATGCTTTGTTCTCTTTCTTCTGGGGGTTTCAGAGCACAGCAGGAGGTTTGAAGGTCCTCCCTTGTGTGTAGTCCCTGTCTGAAATCACAGGATGCAAACAGGTAGGAGGAGATACTGCTGGCCTCCCATAGATAAGGAACTTGGGTGCAGAGAGAGGAAGGGACTTGGGCACGGTCATGTATGGAGAGGAGGCAGAGCCAGGCAAGGTATCTGACTGCCTCAGACCCTGTCCTGCCACCGAGACACAAAACTCTCCTCTGCTCTTGAGTCTGTTCTTCTCAAGGTCCAGCACTTTAACCTCAAACCAGCGGTGGATTCCTGCATAATATAATGAAAGAGGAGGCTTCAACGTCCTTGTCGTTCTCTAGGCAGGCACGATAATGACAGGGAGCATCAGAAATGACCCAGACACTGGGTATTTCCTTCCCTTCGTGGATCCTGTGTTCGAGATGGAAGGGTAAAATAGGATTTTTAATGCATGGTTTTCACCTGACTTCTTAAAGAAGCACCTGAAACTTGATCCTCATTTGAGAGCAGAGTGTCCATCTAGACACACACAGTGAAGGGAAAAATCCATCAAGCAGTGCTTGCACCTTAGCAGAGCCCAAGTAGGGATGAGACCATGGTGAGCTCTGTCTCTCTTGGAATAGCCATGAGTCATTTATTCCACCCAGCAGATGAACACATGTGCTGGGACTTTGGTCCATCCCAAACTTGCCCTGACTTAGAGCCCCACACTGTTTTTCACCCTGTCAGCATTGTTCCTGCACTGCCTCCTGCCCGTGCCTTGATGCTGTGTTAGATGTGAAAATGGCTTTGTGGAGGGCATGGGCCCATTGACTCCATGTGTCCTCTTTGGACTCTGCCTTGGGTTTGTGAAGAGTCACTCTCAGCCTGCTTGTGGAGCGACCGCAGCAGAGTCAAGGGGAGATCCCCTGGCACCCATGTCTACCAGAAAAATCTTCCCCAGCCCCAGAGATATGGTTGGAGGGCACCTCAAGGGCTGCTTGAGCATTTTGCACAACTGGAAGCCGTTGCCAGTAGGAGCCATTGCAGTAGGCTTTCACTGTAGAAAGGATCTGTGAAGAGCTGCCTCTTCCACAAGGTCAGGGAGGCAAGGAAAGCTTTATCCAAACCCAGCCCTGCCCTTTGGATCTGTTAGTACACCGTAGATGTGGCTGCATCTCGGATGTGGACACCTGCCTTTGGTACTCTGTCGCTGGCTGGTTGTGTTTACACTGTCAGCGTTCCTCTCAGGCTTCATTCAGGTGCTGGCACACGATGTGTTTAGAAATGCTGAATTTCCTTTCTAGCCTTGGTCTCCCCCTTTTCCTGGAGCTCACAGATGTCCAGGAGACCACACAGTTCCAAGAGGAGAAGTTGCCTCTCAGTTCTAGCAGGCTGTGGATGAAAAATGTTGATATTATTCTGCTTTACAGAAAAAAATAAAAGAAAAAAGTCTGTGCTGACTCTCTCCAAAGGTCCACCAAGACAGGAACACAGCAAGCATATAACGATGTTTTTCCGGAGTACCCACCAGCCTCCAGCTATTTACAGGTCAGAGCTTCCTGAACCAAAATTAGGGTCATTGTATTTAATAGGCCAGCATGAAATTTACATCCAGAATTGCTTTAGAAACCTCATTTTTTTCCCCAGATCAGCATTATCCTGTGCCAGCCATTTCCAGTTTGCTTACCCATTCCTTCTGAACCCTTTCCCCTTACTTGTTTTCAAATCATCACCTAGAAGTTCATAGTCGTGCCCCATAGTTACTGTGGTTTTGGATTCAGTGAGCCCCTGCTTCCTGTCCCCTTTCTCCACGCCAGCACCTCCTCTGCTCTGCCAGATCTGCCGTCCTTGCCCTCTGTTTGCCCTCGCCAGGCTGAAGAGCCCCTTAGGTCTGTTGGCTCTGGTGTCAGTCAGTCCTTGCTGCCGCTCACCCTTCTTGGAGCTGTTTCCCACAGTGTCATCTCAAGGAGGTTAACAGGAGTTTGGGCTGCAGTGGTGGAGGATGGAGATCACTGCAGAAAAGGGTAAGGTTTATGAGGCAATTCTGGCCCTTCCTGAACTAAAAGCAAGTGGGTGTGCTGAGGCTGTAGAGGTGGGTTTGTAGAACAGCCCTCTGGGCCTGCAGAGACCAAGCGTGTCACTCAACGTCTTCAGTTTGGGAAGGGCCTCGCAGACTTAGGGCAGCCCTATTCCAGAGTACAACTTGGGGCTCCTTTGTAGCATTGTAAAGGGCTTTTGTGCCTCTTTTGCTCTTCCAGGAGAGGTGCTGCTTGGACCTCTGCTCCTCCAGGCCCCTGAGCAGGGCGGGCAGCTGCCTCCCAGCTGGGAGGTGGGCGAGAGGCCCACATGCTCCCCTCTCTATCCCGGCTCAATGTTCATGCTGATCACACACAGAGGTGATGCTGTTGGGTGGGTTCTGGCTGGAGCAGGACTTTCCACAGAGAGTTGCCTTTGTGTAGCTTTATGGCAGGGATTTAAAGCCCTCCCGAGCTCCTGCCTGGTTTAGCTCTGCCCGTTCCCCATTAGATAGTCTCACACCTCGTGAAGGCCTTCGGTAACATGAATCGCTCCCCTCACGCTTGAATGGAAACCACAGGCTCAGCTCAGCCTGGAGTCCCACAGGCAAAGAGCAAGTGCTCTGCCAAGTCATCCACCTGTCCCTCACCTTTCCTTCCAGTAACATGAGACTGGATGTTATGAAGTCATCACCCAAGACAGGCTGCCCCCGTTTACACGTGGGGTTATATGGAAGACAGTGGGTGTTTTGCGTGGCTTTTGCTGGCTTTGCTCACTTTGCCTGAGCTGTGACACACCCCTGCTATTTAATACTGAGATCAGTGAAACCCTTCATGCCAAGATCAGGCAAGATATGCTAAAATGGTTACACACCTCACCATGGGGGTCCTGGATGGGAGGGGTGTGTATGAGAGGGCTCAGGAGGGGCTGCCTCCCACCCAGGGGCGTGCTGGGTCCATCACTTCTCATAGCAAATCAAATAAATAGGAGCACACCACGTTATCTAAAGGGAGAAGCACTGGGGAGCTCAATGAAGGGTCACCCATGTACTTTCCTTCTTGTCTTTTGGAGTTTATCTCTCAAACCTCCTTCCATCCTGAGTATGTAGGGACATGTGGGCGCAAAGCTGGATGTCCTTAAGATACGCTGCTCAAGCATCAAGTGCTCCTGTGTGGTACAGAGACCTCTTCTTGCTGATCAATGCTGACTGAGCTGGAGCTGGGCAGGAGCCTCTCTCTTTGCCAGAGGGTGTCCTCAGAGCCGCTGGGTCCTGCACAGCATGTCTGAGGAAACCATACAGCACCCACAAGCCACAGTGCCATCACCCACTGCAGCTTTGAGCATCACCTCGCTGGTGGACCTGCTTTCAGTCTGAGGAACCTGTGAAGAGAGTCTGCAGCTGTCAGCAGTGGGGTAAGGGGTAAGAAAAGGTAAAATGCTTCTCAGGGCTGGCAAAAGCTCTTTGGGGAGCAGGGGGTGAATAGCTGAAGCTGTGGGTTGGATGTGGAGCTGGTGGAGACACCCTGGATGCATCCATGCTGCATTTGCTGCTCATGTGGTTGGGTTCTGGGAGAGGCCATGCCCTGGACCTGCTGTGGGGCATCCCATGCTGCTGTGTTGGATCTGGAGGAGAGTTTCTGGCTGTTGGCTTACACTGAAAAGGAAGATTTGGGCTCTAGGACATGCTCTTGTTCTTGCTTCAATTCTTCTGGACCCGACAACCAGCCTGAGTGCCACTTGCCTGCAATGGTGAGATGGGGTTGGTCTCTGGTTGGACATCGAAGAGCTCCAACCCATCACAGCATGGTGTTCCTGTTCTTCCTCACAGAAACCTTTATCCAGGGGCCTTCAGGTCACAAGTGGATCTGAAAGAAGTGCTGAGCAAGACATCCTGTGGAACACACTGATCCTTCCTTCTTCTGGACCTGTGGCCATCAGAAACAGGTATTTCTAGGTGTCATTTTAAGAGATTTAACATACACAGCTTGAGCTATTTGTTTTCATGTTTGAAAGTATTAAAAATAACACCACAGTGTTCCTTGAAAGGCAGTTTGTAGAGCTGGACAGTTTCCCAGTTAGGAGGCAGTCCCCAAGGATTGCTTGTAAAGATAATAATTTGATTAACCAACAGTAGCATGGGGAGGGACCCACACGTACCTCAGTAGCAGGATGAAATCTGGGAGCAAAGTTTGGTGGTACAAGCAACAGACTGTAGTGAGAAGGGTCGTACTGTGAGCTGAGCAGCTCTTCCCCTGGACATGACAGAAAACAAAGACCTGGGGTCATTGCTGACCAGAAAATGACTCTGAGCCCAACGGACAGAGCCTGGGGTGGATGGAGTGAGGATTTTCCTCCAGAGATGCCAAAGGCAGGGCTAAAATACTGAGTGGGTTTCTGATCCCTGCATTCCTGATGGATTGTTTGAAACCTTACTGGACTGCTGTGAGGATCAAATGGTCTTAGAGAAGAGCCTGGTCTTGTTCTGCCAGGAAAATTGGAGGCGGGAAGGGATTGTGAGTGTGTGTGTGTCTTGGGGTAAATCCCAACGAGAGGGAAGGGCTGCTGGTCCCTGAGCAGGGACATCTGGGCATCTGGGGAGGAAAATCCAGTTATCAGACATGAGATCCCAGATGGGCCATTTCAACAGGACTATCAAGGACAAAAATGTGTCCTTGCTTGGAGGTTACCCCTCTTTACCAATGGCAAGGTACAACGTGGTCCTTGGGACAGCAGAAGTAGGCTCTTCTCTCCTGGAGTGTCCCTTAGCTTTGGGCATGGGACAAAAGCCTTGTGAGGACACAAAGTCACTAAGGGAGGACCTACATACACTGGTGTTGGCACAGATGTCGCCAGCTGTGGTCAAAAGAAGAGGAGCCATGCTCCTGCTTCCAGAGCAGGAGAGGAATGACTTCAGGCAAGGATATTTCTCCTTGGCAGAATGGAGAAATGAGCTTTCCTGGGCTGACAGGGGGATGTGGGAAGGGACAGCCACTGTCCCCAGCCACAGAGAGATTTGGAGTTGGCTCATGGAGGGACAGAGAGCATGGAGGGCCCTGCTGCAACCCCCTTAGGTGCTGGAGACCACTAGCATTTCATGGCACGCTTCACAATTTGCTTGTGCCATGAGCTGAATAATGGCTTCTAACAACAACATGGCTTGTGTGGCCTGGGGGCAGCACAGCCACTGGACAGGGGAGAGGGAGGGCTGGATTTTCTTCCCACCTCCTCTGTCTGTGTGGTCCAGGGTGGGTCAGCAAATAGTCTCATGCCTCAGTTTCCCCCCCTCACAGGCCAGGAATGCACTCATCCTGCTGACAGTGACGGCGATAAATAATATCTCTCCAGCAACTGCTATTTAAAAGAGAATCTTTTATTGCTTCCCGTCAAGCTGATGACTGTTAATGAGGAGAATTAAATTCACTGCCCTGTTGCCAGTAGACAAATATGTGCTCCATCTCTATCTGAAAACCCCATTGTAAATAACTGTGGAGGAGTGGAATAAACATCGTCCTTCCCAGGGCAGGGCCGAGCAGCAGGAATGTGCAAACACAGGTGTGGAAGATTTGTAAGCTTTAAAGGAGATTGGGGATATTTGGGAATCAAATCTGGTTTTGGTTAGGAGCATCTTCTGTGAAAAAAAAAACCCCAAACCCATAAAATCCCAAACCACCAACGAAAGACCCCACAGATGGGGCTGGTGACGGCTGTCTGCAGCTGCGGGCTGGCCGTGCCGGCTGGGGCTGGGCTGGTGGCAGCATCCCAACATCCTGGTGACAACAGGAGTGCAGTGGTCCTGGCGTGATTCCCACACCCCATCGTTTTTGGCTGCTTGGCATCCCCAGCTCCCCTGCCCCATCCAGAGCTCCATGCAGGGAAACCCTTCTGTACTGGGTCGGCTCCTCTTGGGTTGGTGCCGTTCGGTGTGTGACTGGGGGCTAAGCCGCCCGCTTTCCATGTCAGGCTTTTCCTCTCTGCCTTTCCCCTTCCCTTTCTGAAGGTGAAGGTTTTATGGGACTGAAACGTGTTAACGTGCCCATAAAAGTAAATGAAACGCAAGCAGACATTTTCCTCTCTTTTTTTGGGCACAGATGTGATTGGTTTGGGCCTGATCCAGAGGCCGAAAGGGTGATGATTAACAGCACTGAAGAGAAGGGCTGGGAAGTGTTTTTCTGTCAGAAAGTGGTGTTTGTGGGGCAAAATGTGACATCTAGAAGAGCCAGCTGTGTACCTGTTGCTTCAGGGCTGGGTTCCTCCCCTCCCTGCTCTTGCAGTCCGGCTCTGACACCACGGCAGAAGGGTTGTCCCTGCTACTGCAGATATAATTTTCCAAAGGATCCTTGAAGCCAAGCTCAGCCCATCCCACAATTAAGCCTACCCAAATGAGATTGCAGGGTGGAGAGGTTTTCACATCCCAAACCAGGTCCCCGATGCAGTGGAGGCAGAGATGGGGCCATTCGCCCGGGGTCTGCTCCGAGGAGCCGTTTTGTCCCCGCTGCTTCACAACACAGAGGCCAACAGGATGTTTTTGCAGAGGAGACCGTGGCCTCCTGCACACATCCGCTGCTGCTGGCTCCTTATCTTGTTCAGAACAACCCTTTTCAGACTCAGCAAAACCAGGAGCAGGGACCGTGTACTTCCTGACCTTGTCCGTACACGATGACACGGGACTCTTCCCTTTGCCCCCTGGAAAGGGCACAGCCAGGAAACGTGGTGCAGGATCTGCCACAGAAATGCTCCCGAATCTTCCATCCCCACTCGCTGGGAGAAGCCACCACTTGTTGGACAAGTTGGTTGAGAAAGATCATTGAGGCACCATCATGCCCTGTAGAAGGCTGGAGCAGCTCCCCTATGGAGAGAGACTGAGGGAGCTGGGCTGGGTCAGCCTGGAGAAGAGAAGGCTGTGGGGGGACCTCATTGCAGCCTCCCCGTCCCTGAAGGGAGCAGAGGAACAGGAGGGGAATCAGCTTGTTAAAGGGCAGAGACTGGCAGGACAAGGGGGATGGAGTGAAGCTGGAGGAGGGAAGGGGGAGAGGAGATATTAGGGGGAAGTTCTGTACAGAGAGAGTGGTGAGGGGCTGGAAGGGGCTGCCCAGAGAGGGGGTGGGTGCCCCGTCCCTGGAGGTGTTCAAGGCCAGGTTGGCTGGGGCCCTGGGCAACCTTGTGTAGCTCCAGGCCTGGAGGTTGGTGTCCCTGCCTGTGGCAGGGGGTTGGAGCTCTGTGACACTTGGGGTCCTTCCCAACCCAGACCAGTCTGGGATTCTATGATTCTCTGAGGTTGGGTGGTGGCAGGACCACTTTCCCCATCTGCTGGGGTCTCATGGTGAGAAGCATCTCCAAGTGATGGGGCTTCTGCCTGGCTTTGGAGGCTACCATCCCTGTGTGTGCACAGAAGAGGGAGTCCAAGGAGATGTCCTAGAGCTGTGGGTGTGCAGGGCTCCAAGGAGTCTGACAGCTCCCTGCAGCACTCAGCTGGACCATGCTTTGTGCCCGTGGTTCTGGGCTGAGCAGAGTACCAAGTGAACCAAAATGATGATTATTTGATGGTTATTTCTCCAAGTTGGTATGAAGCCAACATTTATGCCAAGGTCTGTGTGTGTGAAATCTCTCCCTTGGTCTTTCAGCCTCCAGACTAACTGTCCACCAGACAAGGGAGATGTTGCCTAATGAAGAAGAAGAAAGGAACATGAAAGAAATCGATGGCCTTGCATCACTGTGGCTGCATAAAGCTCCAGGGATGCCCAAGGCACCGAGCCACGCTGCTCCATTTGCATCCTGGAGGTGGACACCTTTCCAAAAGCACCTGCAAGAGGCTCCACCCACAGCTCCTGTCCCTGCAGATAAAGGACCTGCTGCCTCAGGGCTGGAACAGCTTCGAAAATCCCTCCCATGGCTCCTGGCAGCACATAAGACTTTGGCTCAGGTAACCCAAGGAGAGTGGGGCTGGGTGGGAGGGGATGGGAAGTTGCCCTGGCTGGTGGTGGGGCTGCTTTCCATGGTGTACACCTTCATGCCTTGGCAAAATGGGCCCTGCAGCCCAGCAGAACTTTCTGCTAAGTATTTTGGCTGGATCCATGAGCCTGTGTGGCTTTTGTGGCACGGGAACTGCCTATAATTTCCACTGAATACAGCTCCATAGATTATGTTGACAGTTCCAGAACATTATAAGACCATTTAGTCCTTCCTCACTAAACACAGTTTCAAACCACAGGGTAATTGTTTAATGATCAGTAGATGAGCCCCATATTAAGCTCACAATTAAGGGAAAAAAAAATCCAGAAAACAATGCACAACACCCCTCCCCTCCATCCCCATTCTCCAGCAACTGAAAACCCAAGACCCGTCTGACCTGTTGTTGCACCCACTGACATTGCAAAGGCAGTGATGGCTCGTGGGGAAACTACAGCAGGAGGTCCCAGTACCTGAACTCAGGATGAGAGTGCAGCCAAGCCTGCCCAGCCTGTGATAAAGCTGGGTTCAAGCTGAGGAAGGTGCATTTAGGGCTGAGATTTGAGAGGCACAAAGAGCCAGGGTGGGTTTAACTGGCTCTTTCCCCTGATTCACCCTGTGCTTTGAGGAATATCCATGTGGCCTTTACTCCATTCCTGTGTCCAAAAGTGTTCCTAAATTCCCAAAAATCCAGAGGAAAAAATGTTTAACATAGCACCAGCCTAAGGAAGCCACCAGAGTTCCAGGTTTTTCTTTCTCTGAAACCTCTTGAAAATATTTGGGGCTGGCTTCTTTTTTGCCTTTCCCCTCACAAGGGAAAAAGATCCAGTGCTTTAGTGGTGTAAAACCAGTGTAACACTGGTGAAGCCAATAGCACTGCAGTGATTTCTCTGCTGAGAAATAGTTCACAACTCCCTTTGAATCAGGACCATGTCAATATATAGAACACTCCATATCTCATGCACATCCTCCTGGGGTTTCCATCCTCTGAAATACAGTGGCAGAGAACTTAGGCAGTTTCCTAAGCAAATTCTCCATGCATCCAAAGAAGCCCCAGGTGTGTGGATGTTCCACAGAGACCTCATCCATCTATTCACATCTCTTCATTTACACTAACTTGGAACTTCTCCTTGCAAGGTCTCTCAATCTCCCTGGAGGGCTGAGCCATGCTCTGAGCATCCTGATGGGTATCACCTCCCATCCTACACCTCATCCCTCCTGTGCTTTGCTTTCTTGCCCTTCTCAAGAAGCAGCTGCAGGTTGTGCTTTTCCTCCATCAACATCATGGCTTTTATCTGCGCTGGTAGCAGCGGTCCCCACCATGCAGGATTTATTTACATTGAAGGGTAAGGGGGAGGCTGTAATTGGGATGGGATTTGAAGAGGTCAGAAGGAGCCTGTGCAGGGAAACTGTAAATGAGGGAGGGCTGGGAGCTTGCTGAAGTCATTATGCATAGATCGTTCCAGCTTCCACTCAGTGTCATTAGCTGGGGGTAAATGTGCTGTCCAGGGACCTGTGTGTATACATTAATGGGGGGTTTTAAACAGCGATCAGTAATGAGCTGTTAATGTTTTCCAAGTGGTCTTTCGACCCCATGCACTGATTTCCTTCAGCTCCAGGACTTCAGATCTCTTGGTCCCCATGCAGGAGAGCAGATCCCTTGCCACACACCAGGTCTCTGCTCAGTGTCACCCCCCCCCATCCCCCCCCCCCCCCCCCCCCGTGCTCTGTCCCCATCTATCCTCCGTCCCTGCAGCAAGCCCTGGGACTCCAGAGCCCATGAAAGGGGCAGAGGAGACCCTTCCAGCTGGGAAGGGGGACTGGAGACCCCAGCTGCATGTGCAGCAAATTAGAGTAGAGTAGAATAGAGTAGAATTGTTTCAGTTGGAAGGGACCTACAATGACCACCTCATCCAACTGCCTGCATGTGTTTGCCATGCAGTGGGTTGGTGTGCCTGGCGTGAGTGCACCGGGGAGGAAGGTGTAGGATGAAGAACCCAGGGAGTTGTGTTTCCAGGAATCTCAGTCAAATCACGAGCTGAAAACGCCCAGCTCATGGCCCCGGGTGGGCTCAGGAAAACAGGAGTTAGGTCACTACACCCCCTTTCCTCCCACCCCCGGCTCATCTCTGGGACACCCCTGGGAGTCGCTCGAAGGATTGCACCAGTGGTAGAAGTGGTAATTGAGGAAACCGATGCAAATGTGATCTCCCCAAAGGTTGTGTGGGAAGCAGATTTGGGAAGGATGCTCAGGAAAGTGGAATTTTTGCTCTTGTGCCTTTCTTGAGCAACATCATCAGACCTAAGGGCTTCCTGTTTATTTACCCAACGATCACTGCTGTGTTATACACAGAGGAAATCACAAAAGACATCTTGTTTCTGAGGACAGGTGAGGTGGAAAGAAAGGCTGCCATTTAGGCTGTGGCATCCTGGCTGTGCTGAGCATCTCCTGAGTATTTTCACGCACCAGTGAAGTGAGCACAAACACATCCTGCAGACATATGGCTGGGAAGATGCCTCAGCTGTGCTGAACAGTACCAGTGGTAGTAATAATGTTGTTCTGGTATAACACAAAGCAGCCCCAAAGCTGCTCTGGGCCAGGTAGCAAGAGAGAGGCCACCATGCCGGGCTCAGGGATGGGCCGTGGCAGAAGGCAGGTGTAGAAATGTCTTTGTATCACTCCAGGGGACTGTGTTTCACTGGCTGTAGTAAAGCTTGGGAGCTGGAATGGACAGTACTGCATGAAAACCAAATAGATTTCAATGTGTCATCAGCATCTGTTCCCCCTGGGGAGGTTTACATCCAACTGTTCTCCCCAACCAGCCCACCACGCAGCCTCCTCTGACTGCAAAAAATGTGCTGGGATGACTTCATGACTTAGCTAAATTGAACGGTTTCCAGTAGCTCAGTAATGTGTTTGGAGAAGGAAGAGCTTTCGAAAGGAAGCTCTTTGCCCATCTAACTCAAACAACTTTCCACTGCTGATGGGGAGGGAGGGGAGTCTGAGTGCTGTGCGGTGACTGCAGGGTACCCATGACTTCATCCCGGCAGCGCGTGGCATCAGGCAGTGAGATCCAGTAATTTGGCTCTTCCCTGCATTCCCTAGCTATGGGGCAACCAGTGGTGGGAATCTGTGGCCAGTCAAGATGCCCTTGCAGTAAGATGGCTTGTGAAGAGCCTGATGGGTGGCTGTGCTTACCTGGATGCTACCCAGCAAGGACTAACTGGATTCCCCTTCTCTCCCTGGTGGATCACAAGTAGTGATGCTTGATAGGACGAGGGGTGATGGTTTTAAACTAAAAGAGGGGAGATTCAGGCTAGGTCTAAGGAAGAAATTTGTTACACTGAGGGTGGTGAAGCACTGGCACAGGTTGCTCAGAGAGGTGGTAGATGCCCCATCCTTGGAAACACTTAGTGCAACCTGACCTAGTAGAGGATGTCCCTATTCACTGCAGGGTTGGACTAGATGAAAGGTGGAAAGGTCCCTGCCACCCAAAACTTTCTGGAATTCCATGGTTGGTTTAAGGGTATAAGTCATAGCTGGGCTGGTGTGGTATCCTAGGGCTTGAAAGGGTGAAATCCTTTAGGATCTAAACATACGAAATGACAGATGCTGTTTCAGTCCCATGTAATTGCTGTGAGCTCCATGGGAGTGTGGACAAGGATATTGTTTCAACTTTGCTCCTGTGGGGCCCAAAAATCACAGTTTAACAGATTCACTTGTAGTTTTTGTAACTAGTATTTTCTCCAGCAAATTATGGGATTTGGGCAAAGAAAAAGGGTAAAAAAAAGGGTATTGCTTTGTCTTCTGAAATTCCACAAAGCCTGAGTTGTTTTAGTGCAAAACTTTAGTTTCTTTTAAAAGTGGGGATTTTCACATAGCAGTTTCTCCAACCTTTTAATGTTTTGTAATTTTTTAAAAAAATTAAATTTAAAACGTTTTTTAAAATTTTAAAATCTTAATTAAAAAAAAAAAGTGGTGCTGCACCCAATGTCAAAATGGTTTGATGCTGGAATTCTCCAGAGGACTGCAGTGCTGACATGTGCTCAACCTCACCTGATGCTTCGAGGCTTTTTGAAACCTCAGCCAGTGTGACACCCCCATGACAAGACTCCAGGTAAAAATAAAACGTCTCAGTTGCTCCTCTTGGCATTTTCTTCAGCTCAAGGCTTCAAGACTGCCTCATACACATGCTCAACTGCAATCCCATTATCACTGGATGCCTTTACCCCACCACCCCATTGGGGTCTGATGAGGTACTTTAACTTTTTAATGCCAATAGCATCCCTGTCAGAGAAAGGATGCTGGTTTGTGCCCTGAGCCATTTGCTCGAACTGCAGCAGATGTTTACCTGGCTTGACCTGGTCACAAACCTACAGCACCCTACAGCCTTGAGAACTTTATCTTCAAATTAGTTGTTTTTTTCTTTTTCACTTTCCTGAACCTCTTTTCTAAGCTTTTTCCCCCCCCCCAGCTTTCTGCAGCTCTACCTATGAGCCAACAGAGGCAAGGACATCCCCCCCATGCTGTGCCCAGAGAGGGGTGCTCATCACTCCTTGCAAAGCTTTCCTTGATTCCCCTGTGGCCTCTCCCACTGCATCTGACTGTTGTCTTTTGCACGTTGCAAGGTTAGAGAGTTCTTCACTTCTGTAAGGGGGTGGAAACAGTGGCTTGTAGGTATTGGGCAACCTTGTGCAGCTCCAGGCCTGGAGGTTGGTGTCCCTGCCTGTGGCAGGGGGTTGGAGCTCTGTGACCCTTGGGGTCCCTCCCAACCCAGACCAGTCTGGGATTGTATGATTCTGTGTGCTGGGTTTGGCACCTCTGAGAAATCTGGAGGTGCAGGATTTTTTCCCCTTCCTTTTTTCCTGGTCTTTAAAGGATTTAAGCACAGATGTTTTGGCATGTTGGCTCTTTGCTCCTGTATTTATGACAAGCTCTGGTGAGTGGAGAAGTGTCTTTCTCCATAGAAGGATTTCTGGTGTTGCTGGTTACCCCATGGCTTCACACCTTGTTTGTGAGATGTGTCTGGAGGCCTTTGGTTTGGGGTATTAGAAATGCTCGAAATGTGTATTTGAGGGGAAGCATGGCCTGGAAGAGAGGTTGAGATAAGTTGTATGGTTTTGCAGAATACAGGTGAAATCTTTATTGCCTGGAAGATGGGAACATCATTGAGAACATGGAGAGATAGAGAGCAGCAAAACCTTAAAGCTGATCTCTTTGTCTTTTTTGTCTTATGAACTTCTGAATTGAGCTTCTGCCCTGGATCTGCTCTGGGTGAAATATCATATCTGAGGCTGATCCTTATCTCCTAAACCTTTCCTTTGTTTCTCTGATTCTTTGGGCTTTACCCTCTTGTGTTATTGTGAGTGAGCCCAAAGCTTTGATCTCGCAGTGAGCCCCGGCGGGCAGCACAGACCTTTGCTGTGGTGGGAGACACACGGAGAGGGACACTGGGATAACTCTGACAGCCCGGGCAGACAAGAGGTTACTTCTTCTGCTGCAAGGTCCGAAGGCAAAGGGAGTAACTTCAGAGTTTATTGTCTCCCCTTACATGATGGGAAACTGGAAATTCACACGGGTATTTCCACAGTAAGAACGTGCACCTGTGGGAACTGGGTGCTTGTATATCTGTTTCCAATTTTATTTACAATCCCTTGTATTTCTTTTTTTAAAGAGTCCGAGCAATTGAAGCTTACCTGTCCTTTAATGCAAAATAATTGAAACCAAAGCTCTTAAATACTTTATAATGTCTTTTTTTCTCTGCTATTTTTTTTACAGTCACAGGCAGAGGTTTTAGTCTTCCAGAGTATCTCACTTGCTAAGCTTGAATTGTATTTTACCTTTTTGGGAAATTCCTTTCCTAGGAACGAACAGCTGGTGTTAATCTAATCCGGTGATACCTGCTGATCTGTACAGTAAGAGCAAAGTGAGGCCAACCGTGCTGGAAAGCATCGGGGGCTTCTCTGCAGATATTCATTCATTGTTTTGGACTTCTCTTTCTTTAGAGTAATGATGTAGAGAGGCACTTCAGACTCACTCCCCACGTTTTCCATTAGCAGTAATTTAAAACTTTGAAAAATGTACAGTAACTTGCCTAGGTCAGCTGAGTATCAGCATGTAGCTTTTCATTCACATTTTTCATTTAATCCGGTGGCTTTGAATTCCTCGCCTTGTAAGTTCCCTGTGTATGAAGATTAGAAACTGCTCCTGGCTATGGAGAATTACAAGCTTTTAGATGAAACTTAATCCCTCGTGAAAGGTTTCGTTCGCGGCGATCTTTCCCCTCCGCAGCAACGGGCTGCTGGGCTGGGAGCAGATGCCACAGGTGGAGACATCGGTGGGCAAAAGGCAAAGGAAAAAACTAAATAAGGCACAGCCTGAATTTAGGATCAGATCTTTATCAGAGGTTTCTGTGATCTGGCAGCTTACAGAGCCCTGCCTTTGATTCCAGGAAAGCAGCAAGGCAGAGTTAAAGTCTGCAGAACCTATTGAGAATAAGTTGGATGCATACGCACTGCCTGTGTTTTGACAAGGTTTGAAGTGGGAAGTCTTGGCTTTCTAAGGGTTTTGCTGTGTGATCCAAGTCCAGCTGGGATTTCTGCCTCCATAGCAGGATGGAGACCTTCCCCCGGACATCACTCCCAAGAGCTTTCCCAGGAGGGAAGAGTCAGGGCTCACCTCCTGCGCAGGGGCAGCCGAAATCAGTTTCTTCTCCAAGCAATTGGCCATGTGCTCATCTCAGGATGCAGAACTCTCTGGCAGGGTCTGGGGCTCGTGGGGGTATCACTTTGGGACCTCTTTGCCAGTGACTCCTCAGGCTGCCTAGAAAAACAAAGCAGAGGCACAGATCAAAAATCTCAGCTTACTGCAAGTGACCTTTTTACATTCAGCCTGGGAATTGGTGATGGTCTCTGCTTCTTCCATATCTATCGTGTTATTCTAGTCTGCCACGAACACTGACCCTGCAAGAAATCTGTTGCTTTCTTTGCCCCATGGGCTGTGCCTCCTACCCTGCCTCAACCACCCCTGGTATCATCCCTGAAATCAGAGAGCAGGGTCCTGCGTGGGGACCAGACAGAAGATCCCACCCGGCACCAAGGAACATCCATGGGACTTGCTGGGAGACCAGATGTGGGGAAAACATCTTTGGAGGCAAAGGGCTTATGGATTTAGAGTGGGGCTGTGAATTGTGTTTTCTTGGCTGGGTTGAATCCTCCAGTGGAGGACAAGAAAAAAAAGAAAAAGCCAGAAGCCTTAAGGGACTGATTACATGGGTTAAGTCATAGAATCACAGAACTGTAGGGGTGGAAGGGACCTTGAGACATCATCAGGTCCAAACCCCCTGCCAAAGCAGGGTCCCTAGGGAAGCAGGATCCTTAGGAGAATCATCAGTCTTGAGATGACTGCTGGTGAATGGCAGTCCCCTAGCTGGGATGTGCCTACAACCTTCTGGAAAAAAAATAAGTAAAAGAATTGGTAAAATCCACTATTTTCAGGTCATTTCAGAAAAAGAAGAAGGAGGGGAGTTTAAAAAACGAAGAGTTTGTTGAGGGACCGAGCTGCTCGTTGCAAGTTGCTGGCCTGGCCCGAGCAGAGCTAAGGGGTTGGCTGCATCTAAACAGAACTCGGAGAGTTCTCCTCTGAATAAAGCATGTGAGCCTGGCCCAGAAGCGGGGCTGCTCTCTTCCTTTTATGAATCAGCCCCTGAGATATGCTCACATTCCTGAGGAACAAGCCTGCAATAACACGGCTGGCTTTGGGTGCGATACACTGATTGTGAGGAAGCGACAAGTCTCCCCTCGTATGAATAGCTTTCATGTTGCAATAGGTCAGCCCTATAGCATTTGTTGGGAAAAAATGGCTTTTTAATGTGCTTTAGGGGCTGCTGGGGCATAATGGATGTAGCCCATAGGCCTGGCTTCCTCAGAATGATATTTTATTTTTTTGCTTTATCGACCAGACGCAGTGAATCCCGGATCAATTAGTTTTGCTTTGAAGTTTGCTCTTGATCCAGCTCTTCAATAAAAAAGGAAGTTTCCAAATCACTGGTCTGTGAACACTGTTTGTGATTAATTACCCACTTATAATCTGAGGAATTCTGGTCGTCGCTGTATTTTGAATACCTCAGACTGCATGGGGAGTTTTATTTTGGCTGGTATATTTGGAAACTGCTAATAAACACCTACTTCCTGTTTTTCTTGCTACTGTGTATAACAAATTGTTAAAAAACTTGCTTTCCCCTTTCAGGCTCTTGCCTGTTCCGCCAGACCCTGAACTATATTATTGGTTAATCAACGTCGTATATCATTTGCCAGCAAATTTTCTCAGCTGTTAAAAGCAGGACTTTGTCTGTAACAAAAAGTGAGTAACTCTGCACGGCAATAAAGCAGGAGGAGGAAACCTTATCCCAGGGCTCTGCTAGAGACAAATAATGACTGATACGGTTTTAAATTCGAAACCTGGGTTTTATGCAAAGCTTCCTAAAATAACAGCGTGTTTTCCTGTCAATGCCCCAGTTAATTGGAGTGGTGGGGACCGGTCATGGATGTGGAGGGTTTGCTTCGCCCTGGGAAACGATGCTGAGCCGTGCCCGCGCAGCGCGAACATCTGTTTGGGCAAAGATTTTAAGGTTGATACTGTATGGAGGATGTTTGTTTAGACAGGATGAATGCTTTTGTGAAATCTAATATTAGGCTCTATCTAGGTATGTCCGGTTGGCACCGGCTTCTGCATTTTGTGAGCGAACAAATGTTAATTAGCAAAGGGCTGGGGAGGGGGGGAAATATTTCCCACTTTGTCTCTGAAGTAACGCGGCGTAGCTGTGGAAATAGATTAGTTGTAGCTGCTGAAAGGTCCCTTGGCCGCTGTTATCAGTGTTTGTGTTGTGCTTTGGTGTTTGTTTGCCGGCCGCGGGCTGGTGCCTGCTCGGAGCGGGTGACTCACGGCCGGCTCGCTCTGGCAAAGGCTGTTTTCAGCGCGTCGGGCTGTACAAGCTCATTAAGTCCGTGGCTTTCATGGCACTAGCGGTAAAAAAATGAGTTCAGAAACTTCCCTGAAATCATGTTTTCGGGCTGTTTTGAAGTTTAAGCTCTTGTTTTTGGAGTGTGAGCTGCTTTTAACCTTCTGTATTTTGAATTTGTTGTTCACGTACCGCCTTCGGCCCCAGGAGATGTCTTGGGGTCATTGGTTCACGGGGGTTTGTGGCAGGGTGGGTTATGTGCTGCACAGTGGGAGGGTGGAGGGCAGGTGCAAAGTGATGGTGGCTTCAGTGCGTGTCTCCTGGGCATTGCCATGGCCTGCACTCCCACCACCACAGACTCAGGGCAGGTACATGTGAACTGACTGGTGAGGACACCTGCTCTCCAGCCTTTGGGACCTGCCTCCTGGTTCCTGCCGATGGGGTCTGGCAGCATCCCAACTGGCTGCTGGTGGGCAGAGACCTGTGGGGTTCAGCTCCTCTAGATTCCCATTGCTGCAGGAAGAGGAAACCTCTCCCCAAGTAAATTGTGGTTTGGTAGTCTCCATTTGACTCTGTAAGGTGTCTCCTGTGGGTTGGTAACACACCTCCAAGCTCACCACAGCCATCAAAGCGAAGCACAACCCCGAGAATGCAGGGGACTGGTGTGTTCCAAACCGGCTGTAAAACAAACCCTGATTCCCAGTGGATTTGGGTCCTCCATGCCCAAGATCACAAAACCCCAGGCTGCTTACCAGGGTGGTGTTCCTCTAGGGTGTTGAGGTATCACAGTCTGTAGAGGTACAGGTTGACTGGCCAAGTGTGCTGGCCAGGCCCTGCCAGTCAGGATCTGCTCCAAACATCTCCGTTCCTCCAGCTTATCATTTTACAAACCTTGTACCTCTGCCATGTCAGTGTTTCTGTCAGTCCTTCTGCCTCCTGCTCGTTCCTTGGTGATTTGCTTATTTGGAAGTGTCATTAACTGCATTGTTTGGGATTAACTGAGGCAGAGTCAACGTGGAGGGAAAAAGCTCCAGGAGACAACTCTCCCTTTCCTCCTCACAGGCTGGACCATCTTATGGCCACTTCACCCAGAAGAATAAAAATGACCTGCATTTGCCCAGGGCGAGTCCTAGGGCTTGTCTGTCAGCATTGCTGCTTTCCCCTCCGACACTTCCCCTCCTGTAACAGCCACTGTCATGTCCCCACACTGCAGCCTCTCCTCAGCTGCCTGCAACCACCCGGCCTTCAGAAAAACAACACAAGGGAGGGAGAAAGGGGAAGGGGTGGAAATCTGCACAAGGGAGGGCAGGAAATCCACCTGTAGTTTTGGGTCATCACGGTGCGATCCTTTGGGTTGAACATCTTCAAACATGACTCAGACATCACTGTTTGAGTCATTCTGCTACGGGACAGGATGTGGGAGGGAAAACCAGAGGAGACGGTGGAAACTTCTGAGTCAAACAGGTTTCTGGCAGCATTGGGAGGGAATTTGGGATAGGGGAGGGCTCTGGGGCATGTAACCTCTTTGAAATGTGCTGGAAGGGCAATGGGTGCTCTGGGGAAATGGGGCACCCCTCCTTTTACATGGGTAGCCAGCAGGTATCCAATGGCCCCAGCACATGAGAGGTGCTGAGCTGTGCCAAAACATCCTTTCAGCCATGCCCACAGGGCTTTATTCTTGACTCACAGCCTATGCAACCCATCAAGGCAACCTGCAGATGTGCTGCCATCTCTCCCAAGTAACCTACTGAGGAGCAGCACACCTTAACAGTCACTGTTTGCTTTCCACCCCACGTGTTTTTGTTACATTTAGAGCTTGGTTTTGGCTGGGCTTCCTGAGTGTTGGGGCTGGCTAATGCTCTCTAGTTGGAGTTGGCTCGGGGTTTTACACCCTGCCTTCGAATGGCAGGTCCTACCCAGGTGGGTGGAAAGCATCCAGCTGTGTAAGCCTGGATTTTGGCAGCAGGGGAGGGAGAGGGCAGTGGATGAAAGCACCTACCCTTCACACCAGGTCGCCTGCAGCAGCCTGGAGAGCTCAGATCATCCCAGTGCCATACAGAAAACCCTGTTGTGCCCCGCAGGTCTGGGCCTGAGTGTGTTTGGTATGTGATCACATTGGATGGGGAAAAAGGCCTCCCATGGAAGGAGACTTGTTACCTTATTTTACTGACCCGAGGCAAGGGGAGGTTAAATGAGCTGCTCCCAATTAAGAAGCATCTCTGGGCCAGTTGTCTTGCCATTGACCCCAGATTTCTGCATCGCAGGTCTGTGCTTGTCACTTTGGGCACCATTTTCACCCTGGTAAAAGTCCAGGGGATGTGTTGATGCCACAACACTGGGCATCAGAGGGGGCTTTGCAGGCATTTCAACCCTGTACTTTTTCTTTTGCCCACAGAAGGATGCAGTTAAGACCTGACCAAAGGAGCAGAGCACCTCACTTGACTATGCTCAACTTTATCAATGCCTACAAAATTATAAAGGGGGAAAAAAAGAGAGAGAGAGAGAGGAGGTAATCTGGGGAATGTTTGACCACGAGCCCATTTGTGTTTTGAAATGACACAATGTGTGTGTTTTATGATAGCTGCAACCACTTTGTGTGAAGATAAGAGATTTAACATAATGTTGGGTGGTTGTTTTTTGGTTTTTTTTTTCCTTTGCTGTCATTTAGAAAAAAGGAAGCCAACATACCATTGCTGAAAAACATAAACAAAGTGCCCTTTTATATCTCTTTCTTCAAGCTCAGGCTGTTCCAAATGTGTTTTCACTGAATGGCTGGTGGGTTGCTTTTTTTTTTTTTTTTTTGGTGGGTTTTATTTTTTTTTTTAAGTAGCAGAAACATTGGTCAATTTTAAAACAGTTCCTTACCTCTTTCCAGATAAATAAATTAGAAGTTAGAGCTGGCTTAGTAGCCACTTCCTGCCATGAAGGCCAAACAGGATCCGTTCCCTGTTTTCTCTGTCACGCAAGGACCAGACTGGGAGCACACAGGTTATGACTAGGAGAGTGTTTCAACCTCCTCTCTATTTAATTAGTCATATAATTAACACTTACTAAAAGGAGGTAATTTTTTCCAAGACCTTGTAAACTCCTAACCACTTCATTGAGTTATTGCTGCTTTCAAAAGGGCTGCTGTGGAAATCGCCGGTGTTTTCCAGCCTCAAGACAGTTTTTTTCCTCCACTAGCATGCAGGAATTGCACAGTGTAGACAAAATCTCTAACAAAAAAAAGTCCAATTATCCTCTCTGTCTCTCCTTAGGCTGTTGTTTCCTTGTATCAGGTGAAAGACAAATAGTTTCAGTAACAAATAGAAAAAAAATAACAGGGTAAAAATAGTTGTAATAAGTCTAATAAGGAGGAAAAGATGAGGATCCTGGAAAACTTGATGTGAGAAATGACTATTTGGAAGACTTCTTGTTAACACATAAGCAGGGGATGTCCCTACAGCTGTAACTGCATCTCCTTCCCTCCTCATACCCCAGGAGCTGGGTGTTGTGCCAGGACCGGTTCCACCAGCGCAGGCTCCGAGGGATGGTGGAGCATCGTGGTACCCAGCGCTCCTGGCTGAGAAGCAGCTGTGTGGGATATAAGGTGAGAGGCGGCGTGTGTCCCCACAACGAGCCCTCATGGGGAGATGAAACCCTCTGCGGGTTGGTTTGTGAACCGCATCCTTGGGCTGGTCCAGACCTGTGAAACACTCTTTGCTCCCCCAATTACTATCTTGTTGACCCGAATCGTTTCACCAGGGGAAGGGGGTCAGTTTTGAGCAGCTTTGCAGATAGGAACTTCTTACCCCAGCTTCCTGGATTTACCAGTGGAGAAAACCATTAGTGAGCTACATTTATACTCAAACTCCCCCCAAAATCCCCTTCCCCTCCCAGCAGAAGGACCAGCCCACTCTGGGCCCCCGCGATGCGACAGGGCAGGGGGAACGTGGTGATGGGCGCGCGGCGAGGCCGGCCCTGCAGCTGGCTTTGATCAAAGCCCGGCAGCACTCGCTGCGCCCGACAGCCCTGTTTACATTAGCTGGTGGGGAGCGGGTTTACATGGCATTTGCTAACCTGGTTGCTGGTCCCATCTGCCCGGGAAGTATCGCTGCCTCCAGTGAGCTGCGGGAGGATGGGGAAGAGGCAGGCAACCCCTTCCCTGTGCTGCTGGATGGAGTGGAGGGACAGGGTCCCCACACGTGGGGCTGTTTTGGCTGCCTTGCCCTGCAAAGTGGTGGCCAAAGCGCAAAGGGGATATGCTGCCCTGGCAAAGGTCCCATTGTGGTGATAGGAAACTCCCTCCCTGTTGGGTTTTGGACTGGTTTGCTGCCCCTGACTCCCTCAGAACATTTGGGTGGTGGAGTCACAGCACCAATGTTCCTTTTCACAGGGAATCACAGAATCAGAGAGTTCTAGGGGTTGGAAGGGACCTCCAGAGCTCATTGAGTCCAAACCCCCTGCCAAAGCAGGGTCCCTAGGACAGATGGGTCTTGAGTATCTCCAGAGAAGGAGACTCCACACCCCCTGGGCAGCCTGTCCCAGGGCTCCCTCACCCTCACTGTGAAAAAGATCTTCCACTTATTGGTGTGGAACTTCCTGTGCTCCAACTTGAAGCCATTGCCCCTTGTCCTGTCCCCACAGACCATTGAAAAGAGGCTGGCTATCTCCCGTTGTGTCCCTCACTTAAGATATTTATAAGCATTACTGGGTTTGAACTGGGTTTTTCCCCTTCTCTCTGGCACTATGTACAAGAGGTTTGAATGATTGTGGCACTGGGAGGCTGTGGAGCCAGGAGCTTGGTCCATGTGCATTTGCTGAGCTCTTGGGTCACCACAGGCTAACAGCAGCCCATGGGTTATAAACTCAGGCAGCACTACCCCACAAAACCCATATGCTGATGGAGGAGAAATCTGGTCTCTTGGAGGCAAAAGAAAACAAATTGGGTCATGCAAGGATCCCAGGAATGATGTGGGATTTGTGTGGGGCTTTGAGGTGCTGGGGGAAAGAGGTACCAGAGATGCCTTGGGAGATCCTGTGGTGCATTTTGAGTGTGTCCACCTGGCAGGCAGACAGGACTACACCTCTGCCCATGGTTGGTGGGGTTTTTGGCACCTCTTTTACTTCTTTTGCTGGAAGAAATGTTGGGTCTGAACCCAGGGGATTCACCGGATCTGCCAGGATAAAGCAGATGCTTCTTTGGGTTTTGTGCTCCACTTGTGCAGCTTCCTATCTCTGTGCTGGCTGGGAATGTAAGCAGCTCTGATTCAAGTTTGCTTGTCAGAAGCCATATCTATGGCTCCTCATGCAGTGGTGGTGTGTCCACTAACCTAACATCAGAGGAGAGACCTGTAGCCTGCTGTCAAGAGAGCAAGGAGGATTTAATAACTTGCAGGGAGTTTCCAGCCATCATCATGGGCAGGAACTGGCCTATCATGGTGCTGGCAGACCCCCCAGAAGGGACCACTCATTAGTGGGTGACAAACTGCACGTTTCTAGGGCAGGACTGAGCATCCCTGCACATCCCTAGTGAGGTACCTGCCATTTACTTGTCACTCCTGGAAACTGTCGCCTTTACTTTTGCAGAACGTCATCCCTCGTATTTCCTTGCACTCCTTGGAATGTGCTAAATAATCAAAAGAGCAGCTGACAAAATAAATGAGGGAAGTGTGGGTTTTTATGGAGATGTTGCACAAAGGGCATGACAGGCCATTTGGGATGTGCCACTTCTGCCCTTCATGAGCCTTCACAGTCACGGGCAGCTGGCAGAAAGGGTTGCTCCCATCCTTCGTGCGCTCGGACACGGTGCCTCCGTCCTTGCCTTTGGTGCTATCTGTCTGCTATCCTAATTAGCCACAGTTCTGCTACCTCTCCTAGCAGACATGATGCAAAATAAATGACCTAAGAATTCCCCCCAGAGCATGGCTCATTAGTGATGGACCAAACACCAGGAAAAGCACAAGAAGGAGCCCTGCGAGGAGGTGAGCTAAATGATCTACCAGCTTCTGTCCCTTCACATGGCATGGAGCTGCGACCTGGGTTGCACCCCGAAAGTGCCCTGGCTCACACCCTGCAGCCACGCAGCTCCAAGTGTGGTCGGGCCCTTTCTGAGCCCACACGCCCTTCCCAGTTATTCCACAGTCCTCATGAACATATGGCTCTGGCAGTTGTCAAAAAATGTTGGACAGAGGCTTTGTGGTCGGCTTGATCTGTCCCATCTGGTCATCCGATCTCTTTGTTCGCTGGACTCGGATCCCTCCACTCCTTGTGGAGATAATTTGAGCAACGCTTCCCTTGGTTTTTTTCTTTCTGCTGCCTCGTTTTTTCTCCCTGCTAGGGAAATACAGCCTTCTGCTCCTTGGCTTCAGGGATAAAAATGGTATGGCTTGACCCTGGCTGCCTGAAGACATTTGTTTAGTCTTTCCTGTATTGCAGAGCACACTGTGCATGCGTCGCAGCAAACCTGGCCAAGTTCAGCAGGGTGGTTTGCAGCAGGAGGACCAGAAGAGATGAGAAATATCATGCTCTGACCTTGAAACTCGACTTTTCATCAAGGTGAGGTGTCGGTCTCTACCTTTATTTTCCCCCCTCAAGTCACTTAAGCTGTGAGGCCGTCTCTTCATTCTCAATGTGCCCAGCACCTGGCACTGTCTGGAGAAGAGATGAGGGGTCCTCGAGGGTCATGTCCATTGCAATTCCTCTCTCCTTTTTATCAGACCTCTGTTCTTCCGGACTGGGCTCTGGCTGAACCCCGGTGAACTTCCCCTGCATCCCCACTCTCTTCACCCTTCCCCGCTGCTGCGTTTGCAGCCGTGAACTTCCCGTGCCTGACCCGAGAGCGTCTCCGAGAGGTGTGATTCAAGTTGTGGAGGGAATGGCTGCAGCCAGAGGAAGGAGATCGCTGACCCACCCCTGGCTCCCACTCAACCTTCCTAATTAAGAGAGGAATGTCTCTGGATGCGAGTGCTCCTGGCTGAGCTGCACCGTGGGCCACTTGGCTTTGCTCTGCGGCTGCTTCCTTTGCGACCGCGTCCATCTGCGTGGGTCACGCCGGGCAAAGCACACCATGTGCCCTGACTGGTCAGCATGTTTTGGTGCAGCAGTACCAGCGGGGAGGAGGAGGACTGGGAGGAAGAGGAGGATGGTGCACAGACTGAGGAAGGCCTGCAGGGTGACTCGGTGCATGGAGATGCGCGTCTTCTCCTGGCGTGGGCAACTTTCCTTCCCATGCCAAGGGTGTTTTGGGGTGGTCCACCACATCCTTGGTGGTGGGATGGTCCATCACATCCTTGTTGCCTAGTGCTCGTTTCTTGGTGTGAATTTGGAGACTCAAATGGCAGCTGCTCTCCTCTGCTTGCCATTGCATGACTGATCAATAAGAAGCATTGTCTCCTACTTTGAGGACCCCTCCCAGAGCTTTACAGGTCCATAAAAAAATCTTTCTTTGGCTTTCTGTCTTCACAGGCACTGTGCAACGGCAGTGTAATGCAACAGAGGGGGCATGGAGCAGGGACACAACGTGGAGCAACGCCAGAGCCGGGTAACAACAGCACAGAACCAAACCTGGGCTGGCAGGGGTTCATCCCATCCTTACGATGACCACAGTGTGGTGCCTGTGGGTTGCTTGGGGCTCTTTGCATCCCACAAAACTGGGGACAGGTCCCAGCGTCAAAGCCTGTCGCCCTCTCGAAGCCGCCGGTGCTGCTGGAGTCAATGGGGCTCCACGCTCGAGTAAGGCAAACAGGATTTAACCTTTGCTATGGCTTGTCCTAGCCAAGAGCTATTGTTAACAAACTTGGACCTCGTCCATTTGGCCCGGGTGGTTGTAACAGCAGAGAGTAAATAATCTGACATTTGCAATAAGTTAATATTTATAAACTCAGGGCCTGCTCCTGCTTCCATTGCCATTGAGGAAAAGGGTTTTGCCATGGATTTCGCCTCTGGAGGAGCAGAGCTCTGCATCAGAAAGGATTGTAAGGTACAGCAGTGCAGCTAAAAATCCCATAAGCAGATTTTACACCCTGCCCTGCAAATACAATGGCAGGTACTGTTACAGCACAGCCTAAGAGAAAAAAATTCCACCACTGAAAATATCCCCTTTGCACCTCCATGCAGGTCTGTGGAATGTGATTTCTTTATTTACCTTGGTATTTTTTTTTCTAACAATTCAAGCTGACACCTCCATCGTGGCATTTTTAAAATATTAGGGAAAATCTGTAAAAAAAAAAAAGACCCTAATTTCTTTATTTTTTTTTCCCTAGGCCACCTCTTCCTAAGAGGATTCTTCTCCCCTCCCTTTATACACAGTCATCTTTACAGTGCTTCCACTCCTGCAGAGACACAGGCACATGCTTGGCTGTAAGTACCCAATAATCCTATTCACTTGGTGAATTTTCAATGCTTCTAGTTCAATATAGATGCAGGCTTGGCAGCCTGGGGGCCTGGGCTCTCAATAAATAACTTCATTGATGGATCAAGCCAATGCCTAAGGATATCTCTGAGCTATCACGGAAGTCAGAGCTGGAAAAGACCAGTAGGTTCCTCCAGCCTGTCACCCTGCCAGTGCTGTGCTCCTCGGTATTTCTCATCAGAAAGGAGATCCAGTCCCCTGGATATTTCCTTGAGCTTGGACACATCTGCTAAGGTCTGCAGATTTCAGTCCAAAAAAAAAGAGTTATTTATTCAGTTAAATTTTCAAGTATTTTGGGAACATTTTGCCAGTGTCCTTTCTTTTTTCCCCACTGTGCTTCCAAGAAGTCCATTGAAGCAGTTCTGCATGCACCTGCAGCGCAGAGCGCCGGCGTATTTAGTTTAAAGGAAGAGGTGCAGGTGATGAATGTCTCATTAGCACTGCTTTAATCACTTAATTTTGGAAGGAAGCTGCCAAGCTCTGAGCTGGAGCACTGTGAGCAGGGATTTCAAGGGATTTTATTTCTCTTGGAGTTTCCTTGGCAGGGGCAGGTTGCAAGGATTGGTAGCTGAGCAGGTTATGGAATTATAATCCAAAACTTGTCCGTTGGAATCACCTGGTAACCGCATGCACAGACAGCAGCCCTCTTTCCATATGCAGACACAGCAAATTTCAGCTCCTCCTGAGGGACCTTCCCCTTGTTATGGCAGGTAATATGTTGGATGCAAGTGGTGCTTTCCTCTGTGCAGCTCCTCGTGGGGTCTGAGACCCCACAGACTGGTTGCAGTGGGTGAGGGAGGGAGAGGAGCTCAGCGCAGGAGCTGTGCACCCAGCTGAAAAACAGCAGAGCCTCTGTGGAAACCTGGGGAGGTTGGGAAGGAGCTGGGGGCCTCCTGTGCAGGGCTTTCTGCTCCTCAGTGGCCTTGGAGGTGGAAGCATGGGGCAGGGTGAGGCAGCATGCAAAGGGTGGAGAGGGCAGAGCATAGGGCTGGTGTGGACAAGAGAGGGGAGGAACCTAAAGCTATATGCCCAGAGAAGAGCAAATAATTCAGTGGAATGAGGAAGACCAGGGTGGTGACTACTGGTGTTCCTGGGAATGCCACGCAAAAAACATCCTAATGCTGGACTGCAGAGTGGTTTTGCACATGTGAAGCAGGATGGATCAAGGGAAACATGGGATGGGAGTTCATGGTGTCAGAACAGTGTCCTGTGCTGAGATACAAAATGAGAAACACTTTTTATAGCCTTTTTTGTTAAATTTGTTTTGAGGTTTTTGGTTGGTTTTGGTCTTAAATTGAAGTTTCAGAATGGAGTTCTGGATGCCACTAAATTAATACCTCTGCTCTCCCTCTTGGGTGGTGTTAGCAGGGTTAATGGGTGGACTATAACCTTTAAATTAGGTTCAGGTGCAAAAGCAGATTTAATAAGCACCACTCCTGAGGTGGAAGGTGGAGGTGAAAAGCAAAACACTAATGCATTGAATGTGCTGCATTGCCTCTATCCAAACCAGTAGAGAAATGTTTGACTAGTTAAAAAGTTACAGATAAACATGAATCTTCCTTGGTTGGTTTGGAGGGCTGAAGAGGAGACTCTGGCTGGTGATGAAGGTGCTGCTGTGAGGTCTGTCATCTGCAGATAACCTTCCACCACTGAACACCACAGAGATGAGGCAGATCCACTGGCAGGTCAATCAGGAGAGAGATTTGAGCCAAGTAAGGGCCTTGCAGGGATGAGAGGGACTGTTGAACCTTAGTGGGTTCCTGCAAGGTGTTGGGTGGAGCAGGAATGCATGTGGTGCATGGAGACACCACTTCAAAATGGGGTGTTCAGAGATGGCAGGTCAGCATGAGACACTTGGCTGATAACCAAGAGGCACTGGGCACTCAGGGTGAGATACTGGGCAATAACAACCCCCTTCTCAGCAACCTGGCACAGAGCAATGCCCATCCACACTGACACCTGGTACTTGGGTCATCATTTGGTCTGGGTTAACGTTGCCTGTAACATGAACTGACTCCTAGTGTGAGGGTTGGTGCGATGGTCTCTCCTTTGCATGGACACCAGGCTATGCATTTTGCTACTCACAGCAGCATGAAGACATGTTTCAGTCCTCCAGTTATTTGTAATCCCATGTCACAAGGGGCTGACACCACCAAGGCTTCTACAAGGTGAAGTCCTGGCAAGGACTTAGCACTAGGAGACAGCCAAGGGCTGCAGGCGGGCGGTTTCTGACTAGGGCTTGTGTGCTGATTGACCAAGCACTAAGGGAGCCTCCACAAATGTGGGAATTACTTAGGTCTAGGTCTTATTTCCAAAAGTTTTGAAGGCACCCAGCTGCCTGCAGTTAAGTCACTGGTTGGGTTTTGGGAGAGGATAACTGATATTTTAGGTGGGAGCATAATGAAGCAGCAAATTCATAGGTATCCCTGGGAAAAGTAAACACAGACATGATTTTGTTGGACTGGAAAGCCTTCTACACCATCGATTACTCTCTGAGTGAGCTGACAAACACAGTGTTATTTATTGGACATGAAAACTATTTATTAGCTGTTTAATCCTAGCAAAAAGGGAAAAATAGTAACAGCCCACAAGTCCCTGGCAATGGAGTTAGCACATGGAATCAGGTTTTTTCCTTTCCTCTTTTGCCCATCCTTCCTGTTATTTGTCCTGTTGTTAGTCCATGACAGGAGGGAGAAGGTGGAGCTGCTTGCACCCAACCAAAAGAAATGACATTGGAAGAAACAGCCAGAAGAAATGTAGGAAAGCACTTGGTCAAGGAGCCCATGTTACATCTAAGTTACACGCTGGGTGTTCCTTAAAACTAAACCCATCTGACCAGGAAACACTTTTCCAAGTTGCAGTCACTTTTGCATGTGCCTGTTTTTGTATGACTGCTTCAGAGCATGGTGCTTCAGCTCTTCTGGATTCTTCCTCATCATCCCCATTCTCTTTTCCCCTGGACTCTGAGTCACGGCACCAGTTCTGCTGCCTTGGCAGAGCAGATGTTCCCCAAAATGCTGTGTGGAAGGGTGTGGTGACTGCAGAGATTTCCCATCCTGCTCCTTGGCCAGGACCTCCAAGAAATCATGCCTGGGCTTGAAAACCCAGTGATCTTCAGCACTTCCCTGTGGTACTTCTGCAGTCACCTTTTGATAGTGCCAGTGCTCCTGTTACAGGGGCATGGCTCCCACCTGCCAGGGAAAAGCACTCCTCAGAGTTTTCCCTTCCTCCAGGAGTCTGGTAGAGGGGACAGGTAAAGCCATGCATAGCCTCCTTCTTAGGGATGTGAAGCCCACCACAGGAGGATGGTTGAGAGGTTCCTTGCAGGAACTGATACCTCCCCTTGCACGATCACTTCTGAAAATCTCTCCGAGGCAATTTTTATTCTGTGTTTTTAATGGATTCCCAGACAAAGTCCAAGGAAGCAGCACTAAGACAAATAACATCCCCATCTCCAGTAGGAATTATATTGTAGCTACGATGCTCAGCAGATAGAAAAGGGACAAGAGCAGTGGGAAGAGGTGGTATATGCACATATAAAATATATATATATCATCAAACAGTTTGAAGAAACAGCTGAACTTTGTGAGCAAAAACCTTTCCTTGTAATCTGTATGTGGGATTATCTGCTCTGTCATCTAAATGTGCAAACACCATAATGCTTTTACATTTAACCAAAATAATTCTAAGCCTTATCTGAGAAGGCTGTGTTTGAGAGCAGTGAAAACCTTAATGCTAACAACATATTTTTTTGTTCTCTAAATTCCTATCCTTAATTTAATATAATCCACTGCTGTTTTAAAGGGATATTAATATTCTTTTCAAAGTGTTTGGGACTTTTACATAATTTAAAAAATATTTGCAGCTGTTTTGAATGTATCTGCAAGCACTGATAGACAAAAGGCATGGATATCCATAAGAACGTTGTCATAATACATTCCATATTAACGTAAGCAAAAAAGAATGTTTGCTCAGGAATACCAAAAAAGGTGATTGGGAGACCCACTTCTATGGCCTTAACATCTTCCTGCTAAACAAGTTACACTCCTTCTTTCTTTTTCTTTCTTTTTTTTTTCCCCTGCATTCTTACTTAATTGGTTACTTGCATCTGCCTTTTAAAATTAGCAGCTTTTTTGCATTTGGATTGTCCATAGAGCTGAGCTGGGGCCATTTGTTTTAGATTTCCAGAAATGATTTATTTGTACTCTAATGGGATGGAATCATACAGTGTTTCCCATTTGTTTTCAGACTTAGTTCGGAGTGTAGTTTAAGCTCTCATAGTATATCTGGGAGTGCTGATTCCACCCTCGTGTCCAAGGCCCACAAATCTTTTCTTTCACGCTGTTTGCACCTTTCTCTCACTGCATAAAAATCAAGGTCCCAAGGTCAATATTCCATTAGGGAAAAAAAGGGGAGAGATTATCACAGAGGCTGAAAATTTTTGCTCCTGGCTAAATCGCTCAAGGATGGTGTGTGTGTGCCTGAGTAATGTGGTAAGAGCAGGGCAAAAAGGTTCTTGAGTGAATTCCTTTTCCCTTCCATCCCCTCTGTTATTTTATAGGTCCTGACAGAGGATGGGATCTTTCTTATGCCTCATATTGTGCATGGGTGCAGCAGGAGAACCTCTTTGGAAGGGGATACCTGCTAAAGTTACTTTATTCTCACTTTTCTAGTCACTGGGATGCTGTATGGATGTAGAAGATGGCAGTCTTTTCCTATAATAACTGACACTTGTGGAAACACAGAAAAAGAGGGTAGATGGGACCTCATGGAGCTGTCTTGTCAACTCCTCTTCCCACGGTAGGACTGGCTATAAAAAGAGACTTCTGTTCCTTCTCTTCTGTTCTTCCAGCCTTTAAGTTAAAAAAAACCCCAAAACCAAACCAACAAAACACAACAACAAACCAACAACCAATAATGTTGGGGGGAGAAAAAGGAAGCAACAACTTTTTTATGACATACTGAAAGCTGTTTCTGGCTACATTTGAGGGCACATCAGCATCCACAGTGCTTTACAGGAGTTTTGATGGGTTGTTGCACTGATCTGGGCTTAAAATGAATGGACTGTCCCTCTCACCGTGATAATAGAACATGAGAGTATAAAAACTTTGAAGTGCAGGAGGCAGCTGAAAAGAAAACAATAAACTATGTATATGAGACTAGCTTGTTGCTTGGTGATTAAGAGATGAGGACCCCGTAGGTCAGCTCCCTATAGGTACAAACAGATGTTTGCACTGTTTCACAGCTGCTAAATATGATATAAATCCAAAGAATTTCTCATGTTTTTATAAAGTAAAAAAAAAATACCCAGACAGCAAATTTTTGGTCATTCAGATACTCTTACCAAATGACATCTGGTTTCTGTACTGCTTATTTAAGCAATCCTTAAAAAAATGTTTGCCAAGGGGAATAACTCAAACCTTTTAGTTCTTCACCATATATAACTGTACAGTTTAGATTACAATGTAGCATGCAGAGTTTATTATAAGCAATGCAGTTCTTCATTTCTTAGCTAGTGAGTATTACTTTAAAGAAAATAGGATAAATATTATGTAATTAGTTCGGGGAAATTCATGTATAGTTACATTTCAGAGTACCCTAGATTCAGATCCAAACGATGACAAAGAAAATGAATTGTTTCCATATGTTAGGAGATAGCCTGACAGTTATGAGCAGAGAGTTAAGGCATAAAAATGCAGTGGGGCTCCCATTAAATGGGAAGAAACAAAAGGCAGTAAGTGGAGAAGCGCGAGCTGGGGTGTGGAGGTGCTCTGAAGGCACCGTAGCTGCTGTCAGGACCACAGGAGAAGGAGAAATGGGTGGTTTCACAAGTGTGAGCCCAGCAAGTCTTGTGCTTTGGTTTGTTCATGTCTAATGAGATGTCAGCTTTGACTGAAGCTCTTGGTTCATGCATACCTAGCTGGGCACTCGTGAGGTCTTTCTGGATTCCCTGAGGTCTAAGAAATGCTTGTGTCTTTCCTTCAAGGCACACACTAATGGGTCTGCCACTCCTACCTGGCCACCTACTATCACAAAGCATCTGGGAACTTAATACCCTCAAGACCTCTATCCCTCAGCCAAAACTGGTTGAAATTGGCTAATGGGCTCAAAAATTATTTTCTTTGGGACTGAGAGGGGACAGACAGACTCACTCTTAGGGAACATAATTACCTACCTCTCGTGGCTCTTGGAAGCCAAGCTAAAAATCTCAGTATTAAGCTTATCATATAAATTATATATGCCTGTATTTTACAGAGGAAGATTTATTGCCTTCAATATCTAGGCATTTTATGCTTTTGAAGTAATGCATACTTTGATCCAACAAACACTTACACTTTCAAGTCGCCCAGTGTTCTGAGGGTTCAATAAGAATGCTTTATGTGACCAAAGATAAGCCCCAAAGAGCTGAAGGACCACAACTGGCATAGGATCTGTGTGTTTTCTCTATGGCCTCTTCTGCCTTTGGGACTTTACTGTTTCCAAGGATTAAGTCTGTAAGGCATGTATTGCCTGTTAGGACCTCTGAGTGCTGGTTCTTGACCTATTCAATGGCCTCAGCTGGTGTGACTCAGTGACTTCCACCTTTTTCAATTGGTGGATGTGCAACTTCTTCCAGTTATTTTGCATCTAATGAGTAGGTTTGTCTCCATGTCTGTTCACAGGCCTGCCTGTTAGGCTGCAGATGGAAATTCACACGTCCACAGTGACCATAATATTCAATTTCTCTGTATCTGTGGTCTTTCTTGAGGTGCCTGGTAATCAACAGCTTTCTTCTGTCTCTTTGTCAAGCAATTCCAGTGCAACAATTGCCATGAATCATCCATTTTGTATATATCTCAATGACTGCTCGGGCTTATTTTCACATGAACACACACATCCCATAGTACTGCTTGGTAGCTAGAAGCAAAATGTGGTCATATGTTCTGTGGTAATGACATGGTTGCATTTTTGTCTGTGTTTTGGGGGGTTTTTTTGCTCTTCTTGATTTGGTCTATTGCCACCATTGTGAAATGCACTGGACTAATTGACCATCAGATGACAGGAAAACGTGCAAGTCCTTGAAAGTCAAAGCTGGCTTATACATATGAGGACAGAACAAGCAGTGAGTTTATTCTCTTTTGCAAGCTTCTGCAAAAGGACATGCTCTATTACAAACCCTCTTTTAGGGTTGGGGCTATTTATTTTGTCCCACATTTGAGCAACACAATGGGAACCTGCTCCAGGGCAGAAGAGTCAACCTCTGCTGCAGTGCAAGTATTGCTGCAGCTGTCATTAGTGGCAATAACAGCTATTGTGGTAGCAAGTGTAAGAAATATTAATAGTGGGACTCTGGTTTAATTACAATGGTCCTCATGCACGTGGGGAGTTTAGCTGTCCTTTTCCTGAAGCTCCTGCAGCTTGCTTTCATTTTATTGCCAGTCTCACCGAACTGGGTATCGCCCAAACTGGTACATTTGCAGGGTATTTTCCTGTCAAATAAACAAAAAAACCCCACAGTGGTTAATTTGTATTATTCCTCTCTGCTCTTTCTGTAGCCAAAACACAGATTTGCTCCTCCTGCCACAGTCCCACAACTTCCTGTTTAGTAGGAAACTTGATTAGCTTGTTGGCTCCGCCGGTCTTGAAGGTCTTGCTTTTATTAGGAAGAAAATTGTTTGTTCTGCTTGCACAAGATTTTGCTGGGAAAAAATTGTTCACAGTCAGGTGTTTCAGAGGCAGCTTTTTAACTGCAGTTAGCTGAGAGCGTGGGGGCAATTCCTGGGGAAGACACCGTGCTTCAACATTTCCATAGGTGTCACCAAGCTGGGGGACGCCTGCTTTGCAGCTGGATGTGGTCACTTGGAGGGCACGAGGCCTGCTCTAGTTTTTAAAAAGTTACAAGCATGTTGCAATAAGTCAACACTGAGGATTTTAAAAAATAAATATTTAAATAATCATACTAATTCTTGCAGGTGGAGAGAAATGAGTCTCACAGTTGTGTCTTGGCCTCTGTTGACCCTGTGGAGCTCCAGCCAACGGCCTGGAAGGGTTTGACCATTTTGTTTTCACTCTTAAGTTTTCTTTTCTGCCTGGTGTGTAGCCATGTGATTTGGCAAGGGGTTAGGGGTACTGCCAGTGTTTGGCACAGAGGATGAAACCAATAGCTTCATGTTTCTTAAGAGCAGGTCTGGTTCCCCAGGCTTCAAACCAGAGACCTCCACTGGATGGAGGAATTATTTCTATGTTTTGCAGGTCTCAAGAACATTTTATCTTACAGACCACTTTGTCCTACTGCACAAAAAAAGTTGTCATTTAAAGAGTTACTGGTAGGTTCTGGCTATTTTTCTCTTTTGATGTTGGGCCATGCCAGGCTTCTGCTACAAAAAAAACCCAAAGTG
Organism: Gallinula chloropus; assembly: GCF_964237585.1. NCBI lineage: Eukaryota > Metazoa > Chordata > Aves > Gruiformes > Rallidae > Gallinula > Gallinula chloropus. The sequence goes on along the minus strand of NC_140099.1, from coordinate 690,472 downwards.
TGAAAGAGGGCTTTTCAGATAAGGCTTACATCCACGTATGAAAATAGACCAAATAAGCACTTCATAAATCATTCAAATATTATCTTTCCTGTAAGTAATGCAGCATATTTGTGACAGGGCAATGTGTTACCATGCATTCACTTGGATGGTCTTTGTAACTCCTGGACATCTGTAGGCAGGTACCATTTCTGTACACATTACAGAAAGGTCTAGAACTTAAAAAATATATATATCAGGCAGAGATATTATTTTATCAGAAAGATTTTACATGGATATGCTGATGTTTGCACATATTTCTGTAGGCATAAATGTCTCTGAAGAAGTCAGCTCTAAATAGATAAAACGTTCAGCAAATGAGGAACACCCTGACTGGGTGTACTCCAGCAGTTGGGGTTCACTGGATGAAATGTGTTACCCATCTTCCCAAAACCAAGCGATGACAGGCGTTAACTGCCAACTATCCTCTCTTAATCATCATGGCAGTGATTTGAAAAGGTGGAGAAGGGAACATCTCAGGCTCTTCTGGGTCTAAACCCAAATTATCGTGAGCATCAACAACGCCTGTCAAGAAGCATGCTCTCACCAGCACTCAGCTGTCAGGCTGGTGTAAACATTTAAGGTGATGAAATATGTTTGCTTGTTGCAGAATGAGTTTGACATTTTTGCTTAATTCACCATAGCCCTGTGAAGGGAGCACATGCTACAGACAAATTCCACTGTTGTTGTTGTTGTTTTTGCTCTGCACTGTTGCAGAGGCAACACTTCTAATTAAAGACTATCTCCACATTTGGCTTGGCAGCCAAAATAAGCTCCTAGGAGTTGCGTGCTGGATGGCTTTTATCTCCACTGTGGTGGTGGGCTGGCTTTCCAGCAACTGCAATTACAAATGCACATGGAGACCAGAGACACAAACATCTTAGTGGGGTCATGTGCCATTACTGTCTCTCAGTGCCATCCAATGAGGTTCCTTTTACACATGGCTCTCCAGTAACATTGAGGGGGAAAATGGTGGAAAGGTTGAGAGCTGGTGTGTGTAAGAGCATGGGGAAAAGGAGGGCAGTGACAAAGAAGCTGTGAGGAGTGATGTACAGGAGTCTCATGAATAAATGAGGGAGGTTGTAGAGAAGGGAGGTTGTAGAGAGGTGGGCAGTGGTCTCTTCAGCCAGGTGACAGAAGATAGGACAAGGGGAAATGGCACTAAGCTGTGCCAGGGCAGGGTTAGATTGGATATTAGAAAAAAAAATTTTACTGAAAGAGTTGTTGGGGCCTGGAACAGGCTGCCCAGGGAGGTGACTGAGTCCCCTTCCCTGGATGTGCTTAAAAAAAGGGTAGGTGAGGTACTTAGGCATCTGGTTTAGCTTAGGATGGGATTGGTTGGACTTGATGTTCTTAGAGGTCTTTTCCAACCTTGTGATTCTGTGAAATCTTGGGTGTCTGTGTCCCAAAGTAGCAGACAAACTTGTTTCAGGACACCTCAGCTTGACCAAAATGATACCCAATAGAGCCACAGATGGTGCCTGCATTGCTGGCCATGGCACATGCTACTTGTCTTCAGCCAAAGGTGGTTTCCACGCCATGACTTGTGGGAGACAACAGCATTTGGAACAGGTTTTCAGGAGCATCTCAGAGGGAGCTATAAATATGGCACTGAAATCAAGTACCAAGAGTTCATCCTCTCCACCTGCCTTGAGTTTTGCTAACCCATCGAGTTAGGCACCAAGAGAAACACAAGCTTTTGGTGGGTGGAAAAATCTTGCATAGCAGGAGAGGAAAATGTAGCTTTGGATGATGAAAATGAAGACCAGTGCGGTTCCCGGGCCTCCTGGCTGCCTGGCAGAAGAAACAAAATCCCCAAGCAGCCCAGCATAGATCAAAATGTGCTCCTCATGCTGTTTTATGGAGGGCTTCGTTATTTCTCCATCACCAGAACCGATTGCAGTGACACCTCTGGAGCTGGGCAGACCTCACCCCATGCCAAATTCCTTTCCGCTGAGGCGTGCCAGCAGCCCACCCCACACTCCAGATGTTGCTGCTCTCTGAGAAACAAGAGCTTAATAAACCAGGCTCACCCTTCCTCCTGGGGTGAACCCAAAGACAGTCAGATATGGAAAATTGCTGCTCAGTACCATGAACAATGTACTTGGTCAAAGAGCAGTGCCAGCACTTTGTCTTACTAGAGGAGAAAGCCGAGACGCGCGGTGCAAAAATCCGAGCTGGCAGCAGCCAGTGAATTTAACATACATTGAAAACTATCCATGAAAGAGCACACTTAAACAAAGAGAAAGAGCCTGGAGGTATATTTAGACAAACTGAAAAAAAAAAAAAAAAAAGAGCAAGAATAGGGAAAAAAAAAAAGACATTTAATAGGTTACATTTTTCCCAGTCTGTATTTCACTTGGGTTTGTTTTATTGGCTTATCACGAGCACACACAGCACACAAAACACACATGAACAGCATTGCAAAAAAAAGAAAAGATTAAATCTCATGTTTTTCACCCACAGGTCCCACTTTTCCCATTGCCCAGAAGTGTCAGAGCTCTGGTCCTGTATGTGTTTGGCCATCGCCGAGGGTTTGGGCAGAGGTGGGTGTTGGACAGCCCCTGGATGTTTATGTGCACAGCCCTCTGTCTCACAACATTGCTGGGTTTGCTGAACTGAGCAGCCCTATTGCTGACTTGTTGACTTCTTTGCTGCTTTATTTTCACAGCCGCCTCCTCCCACCCTTCAGAAATTGGGAGACTCTTCCTCACAGAGCCTGAAGAGTGGAGACACATCTCCCCTTTCCTGAGGCAGGGTGACTCAGGACTGATGTGGCAAATCACAGTGGGAGCATGTCTAAGCCAAGATGTGCACCGGGATCTCACATCCTGCCCTTGCACAGCCATCCCCCTGGCGTTCTGAGCCCTCACCCCATCAGGTTCCACTCTGCCCGTGCGCACTTCATGGGCCCAGCAGAGCTTGAGGCACCGAAATGCCACTCTTGGCCAGGCTGGCAACTGCTCTTGGAACCCCTTGTCCAAGGGAAGTCATCTGACATTGAAATAAATGGACTACTCATTCCTAGGGTAGTGACCAAGACCAGAAGGGAGTGTAGAGGACACCAGATCCAGGCATTGTGTCCGTGGGTGTGATGCCCTACAGGCATGGAGTGACAGCAGTTCCCTGTGAAGAGTCTCATCAGCTACCAGGGCTCAATTTTCGGTGAGTTGCTACTCATGGAAGACGCTGGAATCTGGCCCAGAGTAACCTTCTTCCCTCCAATTTCTTTCTCCCTGAAGCTGCAGGAGCCTTTCTGCACCCCCATTCTGCATGGTCAAGCCCAGGCCCCGGGAGACCAGCTCTGCACACATCCTGAGCTCAGCACCAGCCCATAAATCTCTCTGCTGGACCCAGGCAGTGAAATGTGAACAAAGGAAACCACCATGCGGTGGGGGAGGTAGGGTGGGGAATTGCTCTGGCACCCTCCTTGCTCAGAAAGAAGTAAGAAAACATGGCTTTGTGTTGCTGTTGTTGCAGTTGTTGTTTTATGGTTTCTGCAGATGCTTCCAATCAAAGAATTGTGAAACTATTCCCATTGGTGGCCCGTCCTCTACCCACAATAGTGATGGAGAAGATTGCTGGATTTCCACTAGCAGAACCATTGCAGTGTGGACTCTACCAACACAAGAAAGCTCCCCATTTGCTGCTTGCCAAAGAAACAGGTGAATTTTTCCTATTTTTTTTTCTTTTGAGATTGAGAAATGATGGTGCTAATCAACTGCAGTTCAAATGCTTGTATCTTAATACTTCCATTCATCTGACTTTCTTTGCTGGTCCATGATTTGTTGACCATTTATAAGTTCTCTGAGACTTAAACCATGGTCTCTCTCTGTGCTAATATTGGTAGCTTCCTGGTGCACTCCAGGAAAATGGGTGAGAATGTGGCAGACAAGTCACTGAGAAAGGTACTGAGTGTGTGTGTTAAGGTGCTACACCATTGATCAACCCTTTCTTAGGGATGAAGCAATCTGTTTCAAAACAAGTCTTTGTCCCATTTGTGTTGAATAAGGAAGTTCCCAAGCGAAGTGGTGGAACAGTTGGCCAATGCTGGATGATACTTTCAATCCATAAAACACCATTTCTGGGCATGGCAATCCTACATTTGCAGATTTCAAATGGGGTTGGGGCTTGTGAAACCAACATTTGGACAAGCAACAGTATTCTTGAGAAACACAGCATTTTTTCCCCAGTATTTTGTGCTCTAAACACACTGATTTTGGAAGTGAAATTATGTTTCCCTTCTCTCCTCCCCCTGCCCATGCTTGGGTCTGAGGCTCCCAGACCTCAACCACACTCCTGCAAGCCTCTTTAACGAGGTTGCAGAGGTGCCATTGGTGTGGTGATGGCTTGGGTGGTGTGGAGCTCTGGAAGAGCTGGAGCAGTGAGGGCTGTGTCTGCAAAAGAGGGAAAACAGCCTAGAAACAGCTCAGCTCTGGCTCTGGGACTGGACTGCTGCACGCAGAGCCAGAAGTGAGACCTGATCTCTGATGGAAGCAAACTTATGGTTGCTTTGGGTTTGTCCATGTTGGGGAGCACATGTGTGGTCTCTTACCATGGCTCAGCCAACAGGCAGCATCGTGCTCAGCTTTGAAGGTCTGAGTCTTAAAATATTAGAAAAGGAGAAGAGCAACTAAAAGGAAGGAAAACAAACAAGCAGAGAGCAACAAAGGAAGAAGACAGCACAGTGATTGCAGCAGGATCTGATAGGTCCATGCTGCAGTGGACAGGCATGACAAGGGCACGTTGAGCAACTGGCTGCTCTTTACATCACAGGGCAGAAATAGGAAAAATATGAAATATGTAGCAGGGCTGGATAAAAAGGGAAATGTAATAAGAGTAGGACAAAGAATGCCACATGCTCCAACCACATCTGAACTTGGCAGCAGCAGACCAGGGAAGCCCACGTAAATCCTAGGAGCATGTTAAAGGCATTTTCACCCCACAAAGACTGACACGCCTGACAAGTATCTTTTCAACAATGTCAGTCAAGAGCCTGGGGAAATAATTTACTGATATACTGCTTAACAGGCCAATATGACTGACTGGAGATGGGAATTAATTCGGAGTAGGTTTGCAGTGGGGGCAAAGGAGCACAAAGAGATAAAGACTGTGTGAACAAGCTTGCATGTCACTGCTGAATTTAAATGCAGTTAACAGGAGAGATTTAGGGCTCCTCACCCTCAGAAGGACATTGAGGTCCTGGAGCGAGTCCAGAGAAGGGCAACCAGGCTGGGGAAGGGGCTGGAGGGCAAATCCTCTGAGGAGCAGCTTAGGGAGCTGGGGGTGTTGAGCCTGGAGAAGAGGAGGCTGAGGGGAGACCTTCTCCCCACCTCCCCTGCCCTGCCAGGAGGGTGCAGAGAGGTGGGCGATGGTCTCTGCAGCCAGGGCACAGGAGATGGGACAAGGGGCAATGGGCTCAAGCTGCCCCAGGGCAGGGTCAGCTCAGCTGGGAGGGAAAAGTTCTTCCCTGGCAGAGTTGTCAGGGCCTGGCACAGGCTGCCCAGGGAGCGGCTGAGTCCCCAGCCCTGGGTGTGTTTAACAGAGGGGAGATGAGGTGCTCAGGGCTCTGGTTTAGCACAGGACAGGGACGGTTGGACTCGATGAGCTTAAAGGGCTTTTCCAACCTTGTGAGTCTGTGATTTTCATCAAGGGGCTCAAGGAAAACATGCCAGTGAGGGGAAAGCAAGTGACAGTGAAGCACAGGCAACAAAACGTGATCCCAAGCAAGGAGTGTTGTGGATAAAGCTGTAGTGGAAAATGCTCTGGGTATTGTCTGAGTCCTGTGCAATGGAAATTACTCTCTGGGCAAGAAACCCAGCACTGGTGTGTGTGATGGGAACCAGTTCAGTGCACCAGGAGAAGCAGGGTGAGACTGGACCCAGCAGTGCAGGGCCACGGTGGCCAGGACCCCTGTGCCTGCCCTCACTTGCAGCTGTATCCAGGCAGAGCAACCCTTCCTCCCAGCAAGGTTTGTTAGCTGAGCCCTGACTTCTGGAGGCAGCAAGGTCATCGTTTGGATGTCTCCTTGGCCTGTCCTTTGTGTATTGTAGACATGCCAGGATCTGTAAAGACTTAGCTACACTGATATTTTTTCCCTTAAAAAAATATACTCTCTAAGTTATTGAATTAAGGGAAACATTATTTTGCATTAAAGGGGATATAGTGAAATGTTAGCATGTTAATTTATTAATATTTAATTTGGCTATTGCAGCTGGAAGTACTACAGTATTTCCCTGGAAAAAGGTATTGTAACACATTCATGGGCAGGACAAGGGATTTTAATCATTTCTCAAATGTAGGTAGGTCCCTGTCAGCTTCTGCAGGTTGGAAAATTTTGGCTTAGAAATAGTTTATGGAACCACTTCACCTGCAATTCTGTGGGGCATAACTTGGTGACAGCCAATGTTTGGCCAGGTCTGGGATGGACATAAATGCTGCAGGCAGGATAGGTGGGAACTGTCTGTAGATGCAGGACAGAAATACAGAGGAAGCATTGCTCCACCTGTCTTCTCACAGATAACTCCTAATGTAAGGTATAATGTGCCTGAGCCTTCAGCCCAGACTGGGGATGAATGAGCCACATGGGAACCCCACTGGTTCCTGTTGTGTGTCAACCAAGCTCATGGGAGTTTGCTAAAACTCCCATCAGCCTCAATAGATGTTGGATAGAACCCAAGCAGGGTAGAGGGGAGACAAGTCCATGATGACCCCAACCTAACACTCCTCAGTCTTGCTCCCACCAAAACGAAAAGGACAGTGCTACCCACATCCCCTGCCTTCCCACCTGTGGTGCCTGTGGGCCAGGGAAAGCTGGAGACTTGCAGCAAAATGAATGGGATGCAGGCCTGGGACTATCACAGCTGATGCTGATGCTGGCTTTAGGGAAAGTCCTGCACCTCCCCGTGGCTAATTCTCTCCTACACTTTCTTTTGCCCATTACACTTTGGAGGAGGAGCTGTGCTCTGCACCACACTGATGCCCAACGTGAAGCTTATTGGGACAGCTGCTCTCTCAACCACCCACCAAATGGCTGAATTCCCCAGCAAAGACAAAGCCTTATTTATGCTCGTCCCTCTTAAAGTACATATATTATAGTCCTGGAGGATTTACTGGCTATAAAGTTTTCTTCTGAGATTCCTAAATCATGAGGTACTTAGGTTCTCCAGACCATGATGCCCACGGACAATATTTGCACTGTAGCCTGACACATCTTTCTGCTTTAGAATAACAGAAAAACATGCAGCTGGGACCTGCTAGGCTGTGAGGACTTTAAATCACCTGCTTTTTTTCCTTTTCTTTTTCTATTTTCCAGAGGGGCAGGTGCAGCTCAGATTATCTGCAAGCTATTTTATTGCTTAACAACAGGGCTTTAACGCAGTTAGAGATGCCTTTATTCATTCTTACACTCCTGAGTATTTTTGTGTAAACATTTTTCATCTGTGGCAAAGCCAGTTTGTTTGTTGTGTTTTGTCATGTCAGAGCAAGGCTGTGATTAGACACTGAGATGAGACTACTAAATATTTTCAGATGGTTTCTATTTCCTCAGTGAAGAGCTGGATTTGAACCAAAGCTCCGAGGTGAAAGGGTGATGTGTAATATATTGAGACATCTGAAATAAAATAATGTAATGTTTTTAATATTTAAGAAGAAAAAGGCAGCAGTAAAACATTGTGGAAGGAGGAAAACATGAATACCTATATATTTTAATTTTAAATGCATGCAGATGTTGAATTTTAATCAGAGCATGTCAGAATCTGACTGTAACAAAGGCAAAAATGTGAGATCTGTTTTCTTGAATTGCTTCCATATTTTGTGCTCCAGATTTTTATTACATATAGCACTGCATCATCATATATTTATGTAAAGTGCCAGCATCCATTGACTTGGTGTGTGCCTGATGGTTAGCATATAAAACACTTTACAGTATGTTCTTTTTCTCAGTACCTACAGTATATATTATACTATACACGCCTGTGCCTTCTTGCACAGTGGCAGAGTTCGTGTTCACCGCCCAGTGCATCTTGTGTTTCTTTTGGAGCCTTCTACCTCTTCCCAGATCCAGAGGACTTTGCTGGTGATGACCTTGGACTGGGCTTCTGCTCACGAGAAGCTTGTCTAGGGGCATGGGAAGGCACGGTGGGCTGGGCATGTAAAGGGGGCGGTAAATGCTGGGCTTGGATAGCTGGCATGGGTGGAGGATGTAGAAGCCAGGCATCATTTTGTCCCTTCTGCTACAGTGCTTGCAGCAGAGCATTGCTGGAGAGTCCTGCTGCAGCCCATCCCTCTCCGATGGAGCTGCAGAGAAGCAAAAAGTAGGAATGGGATTGGCCTGGAAGATCCCTGCTTTGCCCCAGTCTGTGCCACCCTGCACCCATTGGGCAAATACCATGGCTGGCTGGGGATGAGAGTGCATGAAGCCCTCTGGGCTGGGCTTGCCTGGTCCAGGGTTTCCATGTCCCTGGATTGGCTCTGAGCATGAACCCATGCTATGAAATCACAAAATGCCAGAATGATTGGGATTGGAAGAGACCTCTGGAGATCATCTGGTCCAAGCCCCCTGCCAGAGCAGGGTCCCCTCGAGCAGGCTGCACAGGGCAGCGTCCAGGATCATGGGGTTGGAATTTCTCCAGAGATGGAGACTCCCCAACCTCTCTGGACAGCCTGGCCCAGGGCTCTGACACCCTCACAGCAAAGAAGTTCCTCCTCAGGGTTAGGGGGAACTTCCTCTATTCCAGCCTGTGCCCATGGCCCCTTGTCCTGTCCCTGGGCACCACTGAACACAGACTGACCCATCCTCCTGACCCACCCCTCAAGGGTTTATCAGTGTTGATAAGATCCCCCCTCGGTCCTCTCTTCAGATCCACACCTGCTACCCTGCTGGGCAGGCTGTCTTTTGCAGAGCTGAGGAAGGCTAGGATCAGTTTTAAGGTAGAAAGGTGAAATTTTAGGAGAAACAAGGAAAGAACTAGAAGCAGGGAAGGAACAGCCTTAGGCAGCACTACAGTGAAGGAGATTGGATGTGCCATGGGTATGCTCCGTTCGGGCAGCAGGAAAGGCAGAGGCACCTTAGGAAACATTTGCCTTGGGACCAGCTGAAGCAGGAGGTTCTGAGCACAGGGCATGGCTCCAAGAATAGGGACAGCAAAACCATCTTGGGAACCCCTTGTCTAAAGGGACAGGTCATCCCCTTGCACCCATCCCGAGAGATGGGCACCGGTGCGTGTGTGGGCCGGGACAGCTTGGCCCAGGCTGATGCTGTTGCCCAAACCCACTCTGCTGTGCAGGATGCCCTGCAGCTCTCTGCAGGGGGCTGCACTGGGGCTGCTTCCTTTTTTGGTTTCTTTTCTGGATTGCTTTTCCTCAATGAATAGATTTTAAAAAAACAAAAAAGCAGCAGCAGCCCTTCTCACGCCTTCGGCTCCTGGCGAGAGACACGTGACCGCCCTTGGCTGGTGTTTTTCCTAAAAGAGGGATGTTTGTGGAGCGTCTCTCGAAAGCTGCAGCCCGTGCTGGGCTCGGCTGCCAGCTGCTCTGTCCAGGGAGCCTCCAAGCCCCGGGCTGAGGTCCAGCAGCACAGCCCAAGCTGGGAGAGGAGAAGGGCAGCTCTGTGGCATGCTCACCCTCTGGGTTTTGGCAGGGGGTCTCTAAGTTTGGGGTAGTGCAGAGACATGCTGGAGGCTAAAAGTTAATCAGAATAACTTGACCTGCCTTTGTTCCACCTGGTTTATTTAACTGACCCTCCACAAGCACTCTCTCAGGGTCATACACCTTTTCCTCTCCTATCTGTGGATATTCCCACTGGGTTGACTCCCCCAGTTCAGCTGTGCTTGGTCATTCCCTCCATCCCCTGACCATCTGTTAGAGGCAGCACACTTAATGGGAGATGTCTTCAAAAAGCTATTTCAGGTTTTCTATGACAGGAGAGATGTACAGCGTGTGAGGTGGGATGTCCCTGTGAAGGTTTAGCATCATGCAGTGTTCCCATGGAGGGGTTACTGCCATCAAAGACCTCATTCTTACTGATGGAGCTGTGGGGAAAGAGGAGCTGGATGTTTTCCCTCTGCATCCCACTCCACCTCTTAATGTGTCCTTTCTGTTTGTGGGGTTTCCTGTCCCCTCCCCCCCCCCCCCCCCTTATGGCATCATGAGCTGGATTCATTAGTGGTTTATTCCCTTTAATGGATGCTGTTGGGATGACAGATGAGTATGGGATTTCTGACCCTGTATTAGAAACTGTTGTTATTATTATTAGGGATCCAGGACAAACAGTCCAAAGGCTAGATTCAGAAAGCATCCATGCACCTAACTCCTAACAGCATGAGAGATGTTGGGAGCTTACATGCTTGAAGGGAACATCCTTGTGCCTTTGACTTTCTTGCAGGGAAGGCTGATCCTCTGCTGTCTCATGGGTGGTTGTGTTATTCCTCTGTGAAAAGCAGGCAGAAGCAGTGTGACAGCCCTAAAAAGACATCCCAGTTATGGGACTGCTCACTGGTAGTGTGAGCTCTGCATTTGTGCAAGACCTAGGCAAAGACCTCCAAATTAACTTGGGAACTGCTGGTCTAAAGTCCAGGGCTTTTCAATTCCCCTGAGCTTTGCCTTCAGCCTTGCTTGTCTCCCCCCAACCCATCAGCTTTCCCTTTCCCTTTCCCTTTCCCTTCCCCTTTCCCTTTCCTTTTCCCCTTCCCATTTCCTCTCCTCTCACTCTCCCTCTTCCTTTCTTTATTTTCCTTTCCTTCATTTCCCTTTTCCTTCCTTCCTTCCTCTTCCAGTTCCCCTTCCCTCCTTCCCATGCCCATTCCCCATTCCCTGTTCCCCTTCCCTCCCGGGCTTTGTAACTCTGACTCTACACCTGACTTTGACTCAATAGTATCTGTATGTCCTGGGGAGCAGCAGGATTTTTCTAGGGAGGGACACCAAGCTTGACACTGACCATGAACAGTGCTGAGATGGGTAGACCCAGGTCTGTCCCTGCTCCAGGGACCAGTATACATCTGACACCACCAGAACCTGGAATGAAACACCTGAGCTGTGCTGTTAAGGCAGCACCAGAATCTGGCACCTCGAAAATATGCTCTGGGCTGGATTGCAAAGCTGGGTGCTTGGTGCTCTGATTCCTGCCAGGGGAAGGGCCTGGGTTCGCCTGACATGAGTAGGTGTCCTCTCATCAAACTGTGTCTCATCTATGCCAGGGTTCTTCCCCAGCAGAACAAAGCAGGACCCAGGTCCTCAAGTGATGACAGCTTGGACACTGGTGGTCTTATCTCCCTCAGGAGCATCTGGAGCGTCCATGTGTTTTGCAAAAGGGACCCTGCTCCTCACCTGCTCCTTCAGTGGCTGAGATTAAGTTCAAACACCTCAGCAGGGAGGTAAATCCCACCTCTGTGCTGAGGGATCAGTGATGCTGAGATGCTGCCAGATTGGGAGCAGCACACTAGGCAGGATGGGGCTCTTGCACCAGGGATGAGCCCCAAGTGAAGATGCTGGTGGACCATGACTGCTCAGGAAGGCCTGGTACAGGTTCAGTGCTGATTTTTTTCTCTCCAATCCACAATCTTCTAATACTTCTGGAGCTGCAAACAATCAGTTTGGCTCTGACCCCGTGATCTTTCCTCCTACAAAACTCTCATTGATGCCAACAATTTTCCATCCCTTCGTTCCCATTGACAGCAGCAGTTCGGTCTGGGCAAGAACTTTCTCATGAGGGCATGCACATTTTTCAGGGTTTTCCCAGGTAAAGGCTTTATTTTCATAATTCTTTCCCTCAGTAGGTGCTGAGCTGTCAGAATCCCAGCCGTGCAGGATTCCAGCTTAGTTAAAACAATATCCTAAAGGTTGTGAAGCCATGCTGCTTGCCAAGAGCCAAAATTGAATGTTCCACACTCCCCACTTGACTATATTTAGTTCGGGATCCTGATGAAGTCTTTCTTTGTGTGATTTCATGTCTGCAGGGCAAGAGTGAGCGAGGACTTCCTAATTCTGTCAGGATACTGGCAGCCCTTACGCTGGGACAACATGTCCTCTGGGCCTCCACTGCATGGCCGTATATACAGTACTAGATTGTGCCCCATGTGCTCTTGGGGAGACTCTGTAACAGTTCTTTTTTTCTCTTTTTCTCCCTTCTTTTTCCCCCTCCTTGATGAAAGAAACCTCTGTGTGTTGCAGCAGGTTAATTCCTGGTGGTTTTCCCTGCAGATAATTTGATAATGATGCTGCTTGGCGATGGTGGGTTTTATTGTACCTCTGCTCAGCCAAAGAATATTTTGAAGGGTCATTTGGGGTGAAATTCTCTTTCCTTTTTGTGTGCTGTCCAAATGGCATGGTGAAATGCACCGTGAAGATCCAGGAAACCTTCCCCATGCTGCTTGACTATAGGATCAAGCCATGGATGACCACAGAGTAAAATAACATTGGTACGTATTGCCATAGTATTAAATGTTGGACTTGAGGCCTGTGCTGAGCTCCTGAAGGTTACTCACATGTGTAAAGCCTGGATCCTGTCCTAAAAAACTTATGTTGGCTTCCAAGTCCCTTCAAATGAAATGTCATACTCCTTTGTGCACACAGGCTGCGTTGCCTTCAGTGGTTTGAAGCTTTGTCCCCTGTGATCACTGTGAATTTAACATACCTGTGGACTCAGCTACCTGGGCCTTAAGTCATCCCAAGCTCTGGTGTCTTGGGTCAGGTTGCTGCCCCGTCATGTGCCACACCAGTGGCTTTCCTTGCCCTCCTTTGTATGTGGCTGAGGATTTCCAGGTTTGGCTTCCTCTGGCGTCAGTGTCACCATCATCACAAACCAGTATGCCAAAAGCCATAGAACAACTCACAAAAGTCCTATCTCTGGGATTCAGCATGAGGGCAAAGCTGTGCTGGAAGGAGATCTGCCCTGTGGGAATGGCCCAGAGAAGCATCAGCTCCCCAGGGTAAAACCCTGCAAGCCCATGATAAAAAGGCCATGTGAGAGCTGTTATTTGACTTGTATTCAAACAGAAGCACAGGGCTGGACAGCTTGCTGTTCTTCAGCCTCCTGGATATTCATCTCAGTCCCCAGCTGGCAGTAAATGTATTGTTGGATATCCCTCTGAAGTTGTGTAAGTTATTGCTTTCTTAGAGCGCTTTTATACCTGTGTGTGTTTTTCTTCCCGTTCCAGCATCTTACAGAGCTCTCTTTGGAGACGCTCGGCACGGCTAAATATAGCTTCACAGAGTCCCAGGACACGTCTTCACTTGGCACATGGAAATTAGTTAACAGAGCGTGGTGAGACCTTTCTGTGCTCTCCCACTGTTCTCACTCCCCTGACACCGGACGCGCAGCGCACGGGTTTGCAGATGGCCTCAGGTTCGCTCCGTGACTCACCATTCATCAGGATGAGGAGCAGCCTTCCCAGCCCATAAAGTCAAGGTGAGCTCACTTTCCCACGCATCCTGCCCGAGGGACATCAGCAGGCTGCTCACATTCACTCGTGCCCTCCGAGACACGGCGCTGCGGGGGGCGAGGAGCCGGGGCAGGGGGCTGCAGCGTGTTGACAAACACGTTTGCGCCTCCAGCCGCTGACCTGTTCTCCCTCTGCAGCCCCCAGGGCGCACACGTAGCACGGGACGGATTGTTCGGTCGCCGAAACCACAAGCTAAATATTTGAGCTTCCAGCACATTAAGTAAACACATCCTATCTACACCCCAGCTGCAAGGAGAGATGTGGAATTTGGGGATGAGCTCGCTCTGCTAAAAATCCCTAAATACCCAGGGTAAGCTGTGGTGGCTTGACAGGGGGTGGCTGTAAATAGCTGTAGCTGTTGAGCAGTGGCGTGAAATTAAATCATGGGGAACAATAGTGATTTAAGTGGCATTTCTGGCTTTTTATGGGGAAGGGAGAGGAGCAGAGGGAGTGTTTCACAGCACAAGTTAGGAAGATGGCAAGCTTTCCCTCTGGGCTGCCAGCACCTCGAAAAAAGTTCATAGAAGTTGAGCTGTTCTGCCCCAAAAGTTTAACGTGTTGATGAAAAGACTCAGAGCATGACTAGAGTTAAAGAAACATTGATAGGGGAAAAGGGAGTCATGAGGAAGGACTAACTGTGGGTACTGTGTGTGGTAGAAGCTCTTTGGTAGGTTGTTATAGTAGAGGGTTGGTTAAAAGTCAGGATGGGGAGACATGGAGAAATGAGGTGATGAGAATACAGGTGTCTTCCTCTGAAGCCGCCGAGCACAGCACCAGCACCTGTGGGACCCTCCTCACAGTTATCTCCTTGCTGCCCTTTGATATGCCAGTCACCCAGCTCTTAAATTTCCCACTCACCTCTTTCCAGGTGGATTACCTTCCACAATTTTCTGAGCGCCTGGGGCATTACCAAGTTACCCCCAGGGACTGTGGCCAGTCCTCATGGACAATGCATGGTGTCCTTCCCATCGGAAGGGTGTCCTTCCCCCCTTGCAGACGGGGAAGTTGGATGCTCTGGCCATGCTCAGCACCCATCACACTGCAGGTCTCACACCTTGCTGCAGTGCACATGTGCCTTTCTGTATGCTGACCAGCTGAGTGCTGCTCCCTACTCCCCCTTAGGGCTTCTTTCAGACAATGTTCTTAGGAATGAAGTGCTAAACCCCCCCCAAAAACACGAACAAAAAAAGAAGTAAGGAGAGATATTCTGCACTCTGCCATGCTTGGTGAGTTTGCTCACTGTTTGTAGCCTTCCTATGCATGTGTGGCTGGAGATACCATGTAAACCTGAGCAACTCAAACCCACAAATGGTCTGGGTCACAAGGACTGGCTGGTGTGTCCTCAGTGGAGAGCTGGGGAGGTATTCACCATAATAACCACAAGAGATTGGTCTCCATGTGTCCCTCTGCATTTGGGGGTGGCTGAGAAGTTTCCCTGGTTGTGTTGAAGACCTGGGACCTAATTCTGCTGTTCTGCATTGTCCCTTAAGCTACTGCTCTGGTCCTTTGATCGCTGTGACCCACAGCACAGAGGTTGCCACTGCTCTGAGACCCATGGGACCATGAAGGATGAGGAACTCAGGTTTGGAGATGAGGCATTTTCCTCCCATCATGTGTAAAAAGAAGCTTCCAAAATAAGCATCTCTGCACAGTGCATCCCTAGGCAAAGAGATGAGCAGGACCCCTACAGGCAGCTCCCAAACTGTCTTTTGGACCCCAGAAAACTGAGAGGAAGTGGCTAGCAGAATAATTACAACAATCCATGGTACCCTTCCCAGTCAGCTCCAGAGCAAAACAACTCATCTGGGCTGCAGAGCAGCAAATGTGCATGCACGTAGAGGTGTTTAACCCCTATCTGAATTCATTTGTTAAGATACTTTTCTTCTTTCTGCTGCATTTTTGCAGTGCCCAGATGGTCTCCCTCTCATACAGAAGCATTTTACAGCACTAAGAGGAAAAGCATTGAGAAAAACACATATTTGTAGGAAAATTTTTAAGCTGTTTCTCTCCCCGGAGGGTAAAAAAGGGAGATTCTTTGTATCTGGGAACTCTTAAATTCGTATTTATACACATGTCCCTGGGGGCAGGATTTATTGTTAAATAACAATAGGGGAACAGCATGATTTCAGTGAAGACATTTGGGCTAGGGAGCGTTGGAGTGGATTCTGTTTCAGCGTTACTATTCAAAGTCAGGGCTGCTTCTTAATTGCTTTAAAAGTACATCCTGAGCTGGAATGTCCCAAGCCAGGCACTGCTGCTCAGCAGCACTGCTGCAAGCATGCCTTGCTTTGCTGTGACCAAAAGGCAGGGTGATGTAAGCCAGCCAGTTTCATTTTAGTGAGAATCACAGAATATCAGGGGCTGGAAGGGACCTCTGGAGATCATCTAGTCCAACCCCCTGCCAGAGCAGGATCACCCAGACTAAATCCCACAGAACACATCCAGGCAGGTTTGGGTGTCTCCAGAGAAGGAGACTCCCCAGCCTCTCTGGGCAGCGTCCCAGGGCTCTGTCACCCTCACAGTGACAAAGTTCCTCCTGACATTCCCATGGAAAATAAATCTGCCACAAAAGGAAAATACAGTAGCTGAGGGCTCAGAACTTTTCAAAGCCTTGCATAAGGCTGTGCATTTGAAGACATCTTCTTCTTTCTGCTTTTCCTGGGGGCTCCTGCCTATTTCCCACAACAGCAGGATTTGTGCCCTTAATGCTCAGAGTTGTTCCACTTCTCTGCAGGGGACGTGGATGTCCCAGGCTACAGCAAAACCCTGATGCACATCCCTGCTCTTGGGTAATCCAGCCTCTTTATTTCCACTGGCAAAATATGTCTCCAGGCAGTCTCAAGGCTTATTGAAAGAGTTAAATCTTCAGGTGCCCCTAGTATCACTCAGAAAACAGGCAAGGATAAGGGACAGCTGTTCAAGGCGAGGCTGAGTGGAGCCCTGGGCAACCTTGTGTGGCTCCAGGCCTGGAGGTTGGTGTCCCTGCCTGTGGCAGGGGGTTGGAGCTCTGTGACCCTTGGGGTCCCTTCCAACCCAGACCAGTCTGTGACAGGAAAACCCAACCGGTTTATCCCAAACCCTACCTCTCCTTTCTGTGCTACCCAAGGGGAGATCTGCTCAAGGCACAGTGATGGAGAGCAATGTGCTGAGGGAATTTCCCTCCTACCTCCATGCAGAAGACCTTTAGGGTCTCTGGGATCATGGCAATGCTCTGACATCCATGAGCCCTCTCCTGTGAGCCGCTGGACACTTGCTCTGCTAGAAGAGCCCACAAATCAGCAAAGCCAGTGAAGAAACCCAACCTAGGAGTTTGCAGTCAGGGACCTACTCTTTGTACAGGGCCCTTCAGTCGCTTCCCTTTGCAACATCCACCGCTGGCCTCCCGTCCCTCCTGCGGCTGCCCCGGCCGCTGCTCTGGTGCATGCGGCAGCTTGAGCTGCTGTCCGAGTGCCAGAGGGAATGTCTGATGGGGTATTGTTTGCGTGTGTTCCTGAGATGGAAGTGATTAACATAAAATACGTAAAAGGATCATGTCAGGAATTCTCTCCAGATCTGCACGGTTAGCGAGCCGCTCTGTTTCACATTACAGAGTTACAGTATGTTCTCTGACTGCTTGGGGTTGGACAAAGATTTGGGTCTCTTTCTCCAGTGTTTACAAACATGGATGGGAGCTGAGCAAAAGCTGCAGCCAACTGCACATGTATTTATGGACCTCTAGTTGATCAACATCCACATACCTAAGGGTGCTTACGTCCACCTCGTATCGCAGTACATGCGGGTCCTCAAATAACCCCAGATGCAGGCAGACAACCTTTGGGAAGCTTGGCAGCTTTTCTTGCTCTCAACTGATAGGCATGCTCTTCATCAAGAGCCTCCTCTAAGCTCCCAATTAATTCAACACCTAAAATATGCGGCAAAGAGCTGTGTGCTGAGCTGGTGGGAAATTCAAACGCTCCCAGGCATGGGAGCCGCTCAAGCTGCTAGAACATAAGGCAACGCTCAGGCTGGGGTCTCTGATCTGTCTGTATGGTTCCACTGCTTCTTGCCTCGTGAGCCTCTCACACGAAATGGCTGGGACTGTCTCCCTCCAGCTCCAGGCTGTGGAGGTGGTTTTAGTGGAGGGTCACTAAAAAAAGGAAGGGGAAAAAAACCAACCAAACAAGCAAAAAAAAAGCCAAACTGCCAAACCCCCCAAAAGTGCTATTGTGAAAGTGCCAGATAAACTGTCCCAGGGCTAATTTTACCCAGGGTGTAACTTTACTGACATCAATGGGAAAGGGCCTGACACACCCCTTCGTGGCAGGAATTTCAAGGCTTCTGGGTAAGGTACAGCAAAGTTGAAGTTCAGTTCAGCATGAGATGTTAGTGACTCCAGTAGTGTCACTGGACTCACATCAAGCTTCAACTTTTCTACTGGAGGATCAGAGGAGTGGTCATCAAAACAGTAAGGATTGATTTAAGTTCCCATCCACCAGAACTTTAAACCCTTCTTCACCAGGTGGTAAGTCTACGACTGAAGATGCTCTTCCCTTTACCTTTGTCCAGGCTGTGTCTGGGCAGGCAGAGCAGCCCATTGCCTTGAAACCACTGGGCAGACCATGTACTTGGCAGACCTGAATAACATCCTTCTATCTAAAGGGGTCACTTTTTGAGCTAAGGCAGTGCTCCCACCCTCCTCTACTTTGACCACACTGGCACCTTTGTGAGACAAAGCCGTGTTCTTCATCATGAAATCTTTTCCTCCCTGAAATGTTATGTTTCTGCTCCTGCTGCTTCTTCTTCTAATCCTGTAAATTCACTCTCAATTTGTCCCACTCCAACCTCCATGCAGTACCTTCTCCTTTTCCACTTAGTTCTACCACTCCAAGCAACTTCAGCTGGCATCTCTCTGCTGCTAACTTCCCAGTCCTATCATCTACGCCAAGAGATCCCTCTCTATCTGACCAGCATGGCTACAAGATGTGCCTTCAGCTTCCATGTTTATCTGCTTTTTCCTTTGTTGAATGACAAGGATAGGATAGCCAATACTGCCTCTACTCTTGTCCATAATGTGCATCATCATTACCCTGGTCACCTCTGTGTCCTCTCATCCAGGACACAGTCTGCTCTGGTAGACTGTCTGCAGAACATCTCTAACAGACACAGTGGGATCCTCCATTCACACAGCTAAGTCTGACATCCAGGATCTCATTTCTTGTCTTGGTTTCTGCAAAACCCTTTCCTCTGGTCTTCACATCCAGCCTTGCTTCAGTGAAATAATCTGGTATATTGCTGCAAAAGTCGTTGTCCCAACCCCTTTGCTTGACCCTGTCTTGACTATGACCCCTCTCTAAGCAGCTTTCCCATAGCTCCTCTTTCTTCATCCCAGAAACAAGAAAAGACCAGGAGCTAACATAGACCTTTTCTGTCTAATCCTTTTTCAGTACTGGAGGTCAGATGGAGAGGTAAAGAGACTCCTGGTGCAGCCCAATTGCTCTTCTTTTTCACACTGGTGAAGAGCTCTCCACACCATAAAAAAGTTATTTCCTAATTCACTTTAAACTATACCTTCTATGGTTGTAGACAGTGCTGTCCTGCTGTTTACCTATCTTCTGTTGCCTCTTGACTGACCAAGGTCAGGCCTCTTGTTCAGCCTTTCTGCAGCACCTAAGACAACAGGCCCAATGACTGGACAACTCAAGAACTGCCATAACACAAGCAAGGAGCAGTAACAAAGTAAAAACTGAATTGATTTCCATGGGAAGTAAAAATCTGTGGTTCTGCAACAAGCTTATCCAAGTGGAGGGTGCTGGAAAGGGTCCTGATTGCTCCTGAAGTCATAGCGAGTCTCTCCCCAACTTCCACAGTGATTTCATCTCTCCATGTTAAAGGGCTCTGCATCTCATTTACTTTCCCTCTTTTATTTATTTTATAATTGACTTTTTGAACTTCTGCCTGAATTGGAGCCAAGGCTGAGGGTGACCTAATTCCAGCAGCACTTCTAGGATGTGAAAAGCCTGGACCTTCCCAGTGCAGAGTCCCTCCATCAGCTTTAGATGTGATGTTCAGGCAGATACAGGGAGCCTGTGGTACAGCTGGGTAGGGGACTCCTTCGTGGCTGGTGTCCAGGAGAAGCAGCATTACATGCCAGTTCCCACTGCAGTGGGTAAAATGTTTGCCCTCAGGTTGGTAAATAGCTGCATTTTTCAGAAGTCAGGAGTCAATCAAATACTTTCTTGGGTTTTTATTTTGATGAAGGTAAACGCTGGGATGGGGATGTGGCTGGAAATTTCATGGCTGGCTTTCTCATCTGGGAGGGCAGCAGTGCAGCACTCTGCATGTTGAATTGAAGGAAAACTGGAGCTTTTACTTGTGTGGATTTAAGTGTCACCTGGATTTTAAAATAGTTAATGTAGGCGCTAGATCTTCCTAAATCCATCAATATGAATGGATCTACCTTGGTAACCTACAAAGATTCTCTGGTTTGGGAGCAATGGGAGCAAGCAGATAAAAGAGACAGGTTTTGGATGATCAAGAGCCCCAATATTCATTCCCTTTGTTGTGGCCCACAACAAGACTTACACAAAATGACATGGGCCATAGAGCTGGAGGCTGTGTACCAGTTGAAAAGCCAACTGAGCTGGGGAAGCACATGCTTGCCTGAAAAATCTTTCTTTATAAGATATTGTTCTAATGGGGGGGCGGGGGGGGGGAGTGAAACCCTGCAACACACAGCTCATTTTTACAGGCTGTTTCTTTCAGGGAGCCAGGCAAGTTTTCTGCTGGGGGAAAATGGGTCTGCAGAGCATTAGAAGGTGCTGCCTCAAGATGTGTCCCTTGTAAACCCTCAGAGAGGGAGATACCGTGGTGCTGGTGAAGGGAGAGGGTGGGTTCCCTGAGCAGGGCAGCCAGATGCTGGAAGTCAGTCGTGAGCGTTTCCCACAGATCTGGATGTGACCCAAAGCCGTTCTGGCTCCTTCTCTGGAATGAAGCACTTCCCAGAAGTCAGAGGAAAGCTCCTGCTAGATTCTTATCTCGGGGGGACCAGGGGTCTGATCCTCACCTGCTGGGAAGGGGAGTAACTCCACTGACTCACGCAGCTCCCACTTCTGGGAACGGCGCCCGAATTACTCATTTTAGTCCTGGGCTGTTGGCAAAACACAGCGTTCACCCCCAAATTGCGAGGCAGCCTGCTCCCAAGCCAGCCAGCCTCCAGCCGCCGGACTCTGGCCCCATCACACGCTGCTAATCTCCTCAATGATTTATGTGCTCTTTTAAGTTTTAATTCTCTCTCTGTCATGAACCTTCCTCACTAGCAAGTTGACAGTTTAAATTAGTGTTTAGACATGGCTTTCATAATGTCAGCTTTTGTTTTGTCTCAGTCATCTGTTGGAATTCCTTCTATTGTATCTGAAGTGACTCATGACAATAAATGACTTCTTTCTTCCTTTGTTCTTAATCGGGGAAGAATGGAATGAACCATGCAATATTTGTAAAAGAGCAGTCTTAATTAGTCCTCAGCTGTAGCTAAAGATGCTTGTCTTGTCTCTTTAGCATATTAATGCAGGAAGCCATGCGTTCACGTGGGCAATTGCCATGTTCCTGAAAAGCCTTGTTACGAGCCAAATTCTCCAGCGTAAAGGTATTCCCCGGCCCATTTCTGCGCTGAGCCCTGCCAAATGAGGAGCCTGTGCCCCGGGGCATTGTGTGAGGCTGCTCAGGCCTGTGAGGAGGAAAATGGGCACATTTGGGAGTGACTCATCTCAAGGATTGGCTTTCTTTTGTGTGTGTGTGTGTGTGTTTTGTTTTGTTGCTCTTAAAGGTATAATCTCTGGTTGGAAAGCTGGAGCTTCACCTCCATCCTCAGTGATGCTGCCTGTGCCATTTCCCTGCTCTGAAGGTGGTGATGCTCACTGATGAAGGACCCAAAAACCCTCTCTGTCTGCATGGTTGTTTTTTGCTTTGCACTGGTTATGTGGCTCAAATGCCTGAGAGCTAATGAAAGGTTTGGGTGGGGGCATGAGTGTTATGTACAAAATTAATAGTGACATCTTTTAGGTGCAATATATGGGGGTTTTATGTGGAAATGCAAAAAGATGGGTCTTGCATTGCCAGAACAAAGATGCTGTGGCTGTGTCATCTTTCATACACTGCTAGAGCTGGTGACTGGAAACAGCTTTCTTCCTCTTCTTCTTATTCTTCTCTTTTTTTTTTTTTTTTTTTCCTGTTTGTCATTTGGGAGCAGAAAATTGATTCTCTAAGAAAGTGTGGGAAAATGGCATTGCCAGCTCGCCTGCCCGTGGGCTGCCTGTTTCCTAGTCCATGTAGGGCCATGCCCACGGTGCCAAGTTATGCAGGAATTGTAAAGTGCAGCTAAATAAAGGTTTAGGTTGAGAGCTGACTTTCTAGTGGTTGTGTTTTGAGGAAGGGCTGCAGCACGGGTCTTGGGATGTATTTGAAGCTGTGGCTGAATTGCAGGCAGTGGGTCCTCTCCTTTCCCTGAGACCTGGCTTGGGCAGGGGTCTGGGAGCATGGCTTGCACCCATGTGGTACTGGAAAAGGGTTAAAGCTCCCATTTGATAACATGCTGCCCATCTGTCTGTCTGCTTCCCCATTTCCCTCTCCAGTTTTATGCCTGATTCTGACATAATAAAGCAGCTGAGGTTTTCCTCTTTTAGGTTATTAAAGAAGATGCTGCCACAGAGCAAAGCAGAACCACAGAGGGTGACAGGAGGTGGTTAACAGGCAACCCGTGACAGAGTGCCAAGAGAGGTCATCGGGGACCAGTTTTCTCAGGATCCACAAGAGCTGAATGAACCTCCTTCCTACACACACCAGTGGTGTTCCACAGGCTCTGCCCCGACGTGGCTGCTCCTTGGCCAAGGAAAAACGAAGCATGGATGAGCAAGGCTGTGATGAAAACATGGGTAAGAGCTGGGCGTGAGATGCCATTCGCTGTGCACAACAACAGCCTCGCTGAGCCCAGAAACACATGAAGAACACTACGAATTCTTCTGTGCCAGTACATGGTGCTCCTTATTTTAATAGTCAGTTTATATATACATACAGCTATTTTTCTTTTGCCCAGACCTTGTAACAAAACCAAATGTCTTAATGAACACAAGGAGAAAGCAAGCAGCTGGAGAAAGACATAAAAGTGTACAAAGCCAACAGAGTCCCAGGGAAATCATTGCAACTTTATTCAAAGGGGTTTCAAAAGTAAGTTGTCCCTCTGTAGTTGGGCTGAAATAAGTGCTGTGCTGCTTTTCCCTGTGTGCTTCAAAGCAATTACTGTTCCCTGTCAGTGCTGTGGTCTCATATAGCCTGCAAAAAATGTTCATACAGTTCATGGTGAGCTGTGCTGGATTGTACTGTAACTGGGACCATCCCCACCATAGGTTTTCTCTCCAGCTCTGCTCCCCACCTCTTGTTAATGAAGGTTTGAAAGATCAGTATTGAGGGTGTCAGGGTTCTCTGGGAGAGGTGGTATCGTTTACTGGCCTGATTGGTAAAACTGTGGAAAACAGATCACTTTTGGGACTCAGACCTTTCAGCAAACCCAGCAAGGTTTTAGGCAAGTGGTCAAAATCTTGGAAATCTAGGGGTTTGCAGGTACAGTTATTCTGGAAGTACAGTGTTCTGCCTCAGAGCAGACTTTGGACGACAACTCTTTATTTTTAATCTACAGAGATTGTCTGTTCTCCATCCATCTCACATCTCACAGTATATTTCAAAGGAAATAGTAAAATTGTGATGGAAAAGGTCAGGGTGTGACCATACAGGATGGGTTCTGTCCTTGCAAGTGAGCAATCTTCATTGACTACATAGGAGTACCTTCTACTTGCACAGCCTTGCAGGTCTCTGGTTTGATGGTGTATGCTTGCTCTTCCCTGCAGTAAGAGCTGTCAAAGGGCAGTTCACTCATAGTGCCTTTTTCTACAGCAGTGTCTTAGCGTGTCATCAGCTGAGGTCAAATTTTCCTTCCACCTGTGTTTACACTGGATAGAGAGGAACAGGTCCTGACCACAATCAGAGCATCAGGGTGACTGCAGTGCAGAGGTGGTGGCGTGTATTTATGCTGGAGAAGTTATGCAAAGGGTTTATCAGTTTGGCACAGAACTATCATGCCTGGGGTTTTGCAGAAAGCCTAAGCTTGAAATGTAGAAGATGATGGGACTGATCATATGTAGAGACTTTCAGCCCCTTCTGCAAAACCAGATAGTTTTGTAAGGGCCTCTTAACCAGCACTTCATTACAGCTTTCCATTGGCCTCAAACACAATGTTAACCTTGGCCCTGATGCAGCGAATATTGACTTTCAGGGTCAATAAATCTTAATATGGATCAAATTGGAAGTCATGTTTGCTTACTTTATAACTCCTTTCCAGTGCAATTACTCTTTACACAATGCAAGGACATTCTGCACATTTTTCTTCTTGGCCATTTTGAGGCACATTACTCTTCCACTAAGAGCCTGGCCTTTCCAAGACCAGGATTTTCTCTCCAGCCTTTCCTGTCGCGGCCCCTTTGCTTTTTGTGTTATTTATCTCCCTTCCCCCAAAGGCAGACGTGATCTTTCTTCCCCTTCCCATCGGTTCTAGCGCGGATCCGTGTAAAACGACTGCCTCCTTGTGTAACTGGTTGTATTGCCTCCTCCTGTGTCCAGAAGCGGCACGCGGGCGTGTGGGATGCTGGAACCACAAAAGGTTTTCAGATGTCCAGGGCACTGAGCCGCGTTCTGAACCACATGACCTATTCTCCAGTCATTTCCCAGGCTCAGCAGTCACACGAAGGCTTGGTGGTGGTACTGGTACTGGTACTGGTAGTGGTGTGTGTTCCGGTTTGTTATATCAGCCAATACCTACAGAACTTTATTGAGCGTACAGTGAGTTGCCTGTGTAAGTGGTACAGGGCAGGGTGTGTACTGTGCCCATAATGAGGCATATATAACGCCTGGGGCTGTGGAGGCAAGAAGCCAAAGGATGTTATTATTGCCCTTATAAATTGTTTTCAAAATAAATAAGATACAGAATGTTTCACTTTGAAGAGAAAAAAGGAAGATTTGTGCTCTGAATACTGACCAGAGGTGGGGGGGAAGAGCAGGAAAGAGGAGAAAAAGGGTGGGTTGAGCTTTTGATTTGAGTCACTTCTGTTGAGCACATGTGAACTCAGCGTACACGTGTTTCTGGGGCTACAGCCAGGCCCATATGTGTCCAGGATGTGAAGGAAGACTGGGGGCTACCTGCTGCAGTAGGTAAAACTAACAGGAGGAGGGTACTACACATAGAATAATAGAATCCTAGAATGTGTAAGGTTGGAAGGGACCTTTGGAGGTCATCTAGTCCCACCCCCTTGCAGTGAGCAAGGACACCCTCACTAGATCAGGTCAGTCAGAGCCCCATCAAGCCTGACCTGGAATATCTCCAGGGATGGGGCCTCCACCACCTCTCTGGGCAACCCGTGCCAGGGATCCACCACCCTCAGAGGGAAGAACTTTTTCCTAACACCCAACCTAAATCTCCCTTTTCTAGTTTAAAACCATCCCCCCTCATCCTATCGCCCCATGCCCTCAGGAACAGTTCTTCCCCAGCTTCCTACAGGCACCTTTCAGGGACTGGAAGGGACTATAAGGTCCCCCCAGAGCCTTCTCTTCTCCAGGCTGAACCAGCCCAACTCTCTCAGCCTGGCTCCACAGCAGAGGTGCTCCAGCCCTGGGATCATTTTTGTGGCCTCCTCTGGACACACTCCAACAGGTCCATGTCCTCCTTGTGCTGAGGGCTCCAGAGCTGGACACAGCACTGCAGGTGAGGTCTCCCCAGAGCAGAGCAGAGGGGCAGAATCCCCTCTCTCCATCTGCTGCCCACACTCCTGGGGATGCAGCCCAGGATGGGGTTGGCCTCTGGGCTGCAGATGCACATTGGTGGCTCATGTCCAGCTTATCCATCCCCCCAAGTCCTTTTCCTTAGGGCTGCTTTCCAGCACATCATCTCCTAACCTATATGGATAACGGGGGGTTGTCCTGATCCAGGTGCAGGACCCTGTACTTGGCTTTGTTGAACCCCATGATGTTTCCCTGGGTCCACTTCTCCGGGGATCCTGTATTGGGTTCCTGCCTTCTGCTCCCTCACTGTCATGGTGTGAAGGTGACCAGGTTTGTCAGTTTTTTTGGTGGAGAGAGAGAAAATCCTGTTTCTTATTTACAAAATTTAGGACGAAATAGCTTCCCTTGAAAAACAGAAGAGTCCTTATTCCAGGACTGTTCAGATTGGCAAGAGGCAGCCAGCCAAGCTAGCAGGAGGTGTCTGTAATGGTAATAATTTGTATTATACTAGAGCTTTGCATCAGCTGCAAACTCTTCAGGTTTGGCCTTCAGGAGGAGATGAAACGCAGTTTCTGAGCACAGGTGGCTAGGGAAGGCTGTCCAGTGCACGGGCTGCACTGCAGCCTTTAAGGTTAACTCTGCCAAAAGCTCTGTGGCTTCGCCTTTGTGGAGCAGCTGATTTGGAGAGCAAGGCTTTGTCCCACGTTACAGTTGACAAATGCCAGGAATGGCTCCCAGGGAAATGTTTGTGACTGGAAGAACTGCCAAGGGATGGTGTGATGCACGGGGGAAAACATCAGGGCAAGGTGCTGGGAGCATGGAAGTGCAACAACCCCGTGGCCATCCTTGGGCAGAAGGTGATCTCCGAGTTCGCGTGTGATTAGCACTGCACTGAGCAGGGGAAGGAAACACCATGAGCCAACTCTGGTTTCTGTCGGCCCCTTGACTTCAGAGGCAGAAGGAAAAGATTAAGATCATTAGCAATTGGAAAAATCCAGTTTATTCTGTGCATTAGTGCTGCTGGCATGCAAATGGGTCTTCAGAGAGCAGCTGTTGTCCTACTGCACTTCAGTCCTTCCAGAAGTAGCATGAGAAGATCCAGTAGGTGAACTGCACTTTCCATTGGGAGCCTGGTGTTAATAAACCAGTATTAATTCCTGGTATTAATAAACTGGACCACTTTCCTGGGTTAGCCCAGTTCTTCTGTGGCATTAACCTGCTGATCCCTTTCAGCTAACTGTACCAGAGCACCCTCAGGTATGCACAGAGTCTGGTGTATGATGGGGTAGGATCCAAACCAAGCTGGCAGCAGAGGACACACAGACACACAGAAAGGACATTTTGGAAGCAGGATGAGAAGGGAAATAAAACCAAAGTAGCCTGCTCTCAGCCCTTGGCACCAGTGCTGACTCTCTCTTCCCTGTGATTTTTTGGCTGCTCTTGTGACTTTCACCTAAAAAGGGAGAGTAGGAATCACCTTCATCCCTATGGCTAAATTTAGAGGCAGGGCAGCCGCTGTCAAGTGGCAGTGGAGTGACTCAGACCAGCCCAGGAGCCGCAGTGTGCACGTGCCTGTTTGTATGGCTCACTTTGTTGTGACAAGCCTGGTTGTATGACAGAAGCCTCATGGTGACTGGGAGATACCAGTAAATGTGGCCAACCCTTCAGCCAGCTCCCACCTGAGCAAGGAGCAGCGCTGTTGGAAACTGCCCTGGAGACCTTCCTGTGGAGATCAGGTCTGGATGAAGAAGTGTAAAAGAGGAGGATTAATTGAGTTTGTTGCTCACTCAGCATAGTGTGAAATTCAACGTCCTGTTTCCAACGTGTGATTTAAACATAGGGCATGAGAGTTGCCTCTTGGAGCAAAAATGTGCACATGAAACTGGTCTTGGAAGGTGTTCTTCATCCCTGGGTGACATGGATAGCTCTTCAGCCCAGGATGCAATCCCATACAATGTGGTGCTCACCTTTTCTCTGAGCAAACCTCCCCCTCTTGTACCTCCTTGCCTGGGGAAGGGGATCAGGAGTTTTGCTGAGCCATGGGCTGGTTTAGGCATCACCAGCCTGGTGAGACTGGATGACAAGGAAGCACTGCTGAAATGGGGTCAAAGAGAATCAGAAAGTCATATAAGTTTGATGCAGATCCCGTTGGCAAAGGCTGGTGACACATCCTCTGTTGATTCCAGTGGAGTTTAGCACACATCTCACAGGCTGTAGAGGAGCAGGCATTTGTAGTCACATCCTCCATTTAGGAACCTCCAGGGTGGGAATCAACCTGCTTAGTGTCTGGATGGTGCTTTAGCAGCTGGCTTAACCTGTGAAGGCAGTTCATCCTTGTTCCTTCTGCCCACAAAGCTGGGAAGGCAGTTCATCCTTGTTCCTTCTGCCCACAAATCTAGGTAAGCCATTTTGCCAAGGCACAGAGCCTTTACTGAGGAGATGTTTCATGAGCATGTAGTCCCACAGATTGAGTTTTAGCAGCCCTGACCCACTGCTGAGTGTTTTTTTCCTGTCCAAGAAGAGCTTTGCTGTTGTTGCTGGGATGTTATTGGTAGTTTTGAGGATTTTTTTAAGCAGACTGTTGCCAAGGAGGCTCAGAGGCATCCCAGCTCCTCACCTTGAGCCTGTCCCCAGGGAGATGATCTAACCTGACTGGGAGTAATTTGGAGTTTGGGGGCTGATTTCTGCTGTTGATGCAGAGTTGGGACATAGTAGCACTCAGCAAGGAGCCAAGTTGGTGCTACTGAGAGGCTGAGGGTTTTAAAAGATAAACTAGTGAGGAAAAGCATTAGGCAACAGGGGTGTGATGATAAGGAACTGAGACAGGAGGGAAGATGGGGGGACCCTGTGTGGTTCAGGCTCCTTTTTTTTCCCTTCCCAGTTTGGTTTGTGGTTTTGCATTTGCAGCTTGTAAAACTGTATGGAAGGAATGTGCAGCTGGGGGCTTTCGCCAAGTTGGTGTCAATCTGGGTTAAACCAGAGGTCCTGGAACAGAGCCTCGCTGGGAGAGTGGGTGACTTGCATTAAGACCAGAGCTTTCATTATTCTCCCTTCAATTGTGGTCATTCTTTGGGGACCCTGTTGCAGGAGCAGGGCCCAAACCCTCTCACACCAGGCACACTGCAAACCAGTAACCCCAAAGGCAGGCCCTCCCTCTGCGGGCTGGCAGCCCCCGAGATGCTCGGTGTCCTGCCATTGTCCTGCTCTGGCCTCCAGCAACGGCTGTCTTGTCCTGTCAGCAGCAATCCACGTGCTCCTCAGCTGGATCCCACCAGTGCTTGGGATCTGTTGTATCCAGGATGTCGACCATATGTTGTGTGAGGTGCCCAGCACGTCTGAGGAATGGCACAATGAAGATACTTTCTTTCTCTGATCCCTGGGGATAGTGCTTCTGGATCATCTCTGCTGTGTACTTACTGCAGTCCCTGCGTGCAGTCAGCCTGACACAGAGTCCCTGCCAGCATCCAGCACCAGCCAGTGCTCCTCTGCAATCCAGCTTGCTTCTTTGGACACAGCATCCTGTTTCCATGCACACATGAGAGAGGCAATCTTCTGCTTTCCTTCCTTCCCGTGGTCAAACTGTTCCCAAGGCAGCCTCCTTGGAGAGCGCTGCAGAGGGATGACTTGCAGTTGGGGATTTCTCCTTTTCCCTCTGCCCTTGCATGTTTGAAAAAAATATCCAACCCATTCCAATCTTAAATGCATGTTTAAGCTTGTTGAGTTGTTCTTAGACTTGCTCCCTCCCTTTCCACTGCTCACAGAAGATGCCTGCATGGCTTGAGAAGCCCATGGATGCCACTGGGTGTAATGGATAGAGTTATGCTCCTCGTTGGGGCAGGGCAGCTCTGCCTTGCTGCCTTTCTCCAAGCTCTGCCTACAGACTTTAGTTGGACTTTCCTGGAGGGAGGAGATCAGTCCCCCTCAACCTTGCAGGTGTTTTCTCAGATGCTTTGGCAGCCTGGCCCTCATCACGGGCTCCCCAAACACAGCCCAAGTTTACAAACCACACGAGTCTTCGCATGCCCGTTGTTTAGATTCCTGACTTAAACAAAGCAGTATGATTGCTATTACTGTGGGGAAGTCATTTATTCCTGTGGTTTATTTACAGAAGGCAACATGCAACCAGCAAGTCTAATAGTTCACCATTGTTCCTGTATCAGTCCTTGGGCTGGCAACGCTGAGCAATAGCAAACACATCACAAGAAACCACCTTCCTATGCTCTCCAGGGAGAACAGAGGTCTCTGGTGAAGAGGAAACAAACAAAAGATCTTTGAACTGTAAGTCATGATTGCAATAGCTTTGTTCTTGGTTTCACCAGAGTTTTGTTTTATCTGAGACCATAATTTGTTTTCAGTGATGCACTAGATTAAATTAATTGATGTTTAGAACAATATCCATTTCCTCTTGCAAGTGCTTTCACTGATGGCATGATCTTATCTGACTTGTTATCCCTGCTGGCTCTGTTTTCCTGACCTCCCCTTAGCATCACATGTTTCAGAGGCGTTTTTTCTGTTCTCTCTTTTTTTTGTTAAATTATAAAAGGGTTGTTTGTTGTTGAAAACATCCAAATTCTTCCTCCAGCTGTTAATTCTTTCCTGTGGGTAATTGGTGAGATCCCTCTCTGAGGGAAATAAGGGTATTTTCCTAAATAAGTGTTTCTGGGGTCCCATCATCCATGTGGTGCAACGGCCTCTCAGCTGCTCCATGACTCTTGGTGGATGCATGACAGACCTTACAGGAGTAAGGTCAAAAGTCTGATCTTGGATGATGGAGGCCTGGAGGAAGTGAAGGTGTCTGCCTTATGTATTAAGTGCTGGCAGGTAGAGAAACGCTGTCACCTCCTATGCAAAACAGGGAAGAGCAAACAAGTGGGTGAAAAGGGCACCTGGTATCTGCATATCACACCACACTGTATTTCAGCCCTCCCCCAGGGCAGTGAGCCCTGCACCAAAGCCAGATATGTACAATTATCAGCATCAGGGATGCTCATAGACTTCTGGCATAGATGTGAATTGCTCACAATCACCTGGAAAGAAAAACTGAAATTGATACCAACATATTTTGCAGCTTGATTGGAAAAGGGTGAGGATGTATCTCACCTGGATGTTGCTGTTGCTGCTGCTCTTTCCCATTTGCACAGTGCTCACCTAAAAAGGGTAGGGAGGGAAAAGATATGGTGAAGACTCTCCACAACCAACCTGTCATCTGGAAATTATTTGCTGAGATCTGGTAACTGAATGTTCTTGTAGCCACTAATTGCATTCACTGAAGAGAAAGGCAGAGGTAAAAATTGTGGTGCTTTTGGTTCTCCCCCATATTTGAACAATTACATTTAAGTTGTAGTTTTAAGCTTTAATTAAAAACAAAAGGGGGGGAAGCTTATCAAGGACCTGTGTTGCTTAGTTGAGTTAGAAGTTTAATTAAATCATCCTGATGTCACAGAAGTGCAATCCCAAAGACCACATTTCTGCCCTCATGGAACTATTAGCAGCCACTGAAGACACCCAGCAGCATCCACAGGATCACAGAATTATGGAATCACCAGGCTGGAAAAGCCCTTTAAGCTCATCGAGTCCAACCAATCCCCCTCCTGTGCTAAACCAGATCCCTGAGCACCTCATCTCCCCTCTGTTAAACACACCCAGGGCTGGGGACTCAGCCCCCTCCCTGGGCAGCCTGTGCCAGGCCCTGACAGCTCTGCCAGGGAAGAACTTTTCCCTCCCAGCTGAGCTGACCCTGCCCTGGGGCAGCTTGAGCCCATTGCCCCTTGTCCCATCTCCTGTCCCCTGGCTGCAGAGACCATCGCCCACCTCTCTGCACCCTCCTGGCAGGGCAGTGGAGGTGGGGAGAAGGGGTCCCCTCAGCTTCCTCTTCTCCAGGCTCAACACCCCCAGCTCCCTTAAAATCCAAGCCAAATGTTTTAGAACCAGGGCAATCTTGAAGCATTAAGTGGGCTATCAGTCACACTGCTTTCACCACAGCACCAGGTGACCCAACACAGCCTTCCTTTCAGCCCAACTTTGCAGCTATTCCCAACACAAAATCCTATAAGGGACCAGAGAAGGCTTCATTTCCAAAGATTTTTCTCTCCATTTCTCTTTTTTCCCTTTGACACTCATTTCTGAAGCAGATTTCTCCCCCCTCCTCACCCCAGCTCCCCATATTTATTTTATTACAAGCATTTTCGCTAAAACGATTAACTCAATTTAAAATTTCAACTGTTTCCTTGCCAAGGATTTTAGGAATTTTCATTATTTCCTTTGGGAATTCTGAGACTGCGGTTTAGCCAGTTTGGAGTTCAAGACATGAGAAATGCCAGCACAACTGAGGACTTGGCTGTAAAAGCCTTTTCAACATGAAAGAATTCCAGTGTTTTATAAAAGGAAGTGTAGTACTTGCACAGATATGTTGATATAACTAAGGTCTTAACAAAACGAAAGCCAATCTATTATTGCTTAAGTATCAAAGAAATCCCTTTGTAAAGGTGCTAAGCCCTGCTGGAGGAACACAAAACATGTCTATTTATTTGTTGTGTATTTAAATGGTTTATGTGTGCTTAAGGAGCCAA
Source organism: Gallinula chloropus (assembly GCF_964237585.1). NCBI lineage: Eukaryota > Metazoa > Chordata > Aves > Gruiformes > Rallidae > Gallinula > Gallinula chloropus. Next base: position 658,629 of record NC_140099.1, on the reverse strand, counting down.
GCCAGCATTACTGAGCTGGCTGGGGATTGGGAGCGCTGTGGCTGTAGGCAAACATTAGTAAAAAGGTAAAGCTGCTGCTCTGCTGGGATGGGTCTGCAGCCTTTAGCAGGGCTGGTATTTAAAGGAGGTTTCTCCAGCCATGGGAGAATGGGTGCTTTTCTGAAAGCTGGCCTTCAAACACATCCCTCTCTGCTATTTCAGTCCTCCAGATAGAAGGGACCGATTCTGATGCCGTCAGACCCTGTGGATGAAGGCTGCCCTTGGACTGCCATTATAGTTCTTCGTGTTTTGCCTCATGCTGTATGTTGGGTATCGACTGTAGTGCCGCTCTCCGCTGATAAAACGCCCTTGGGGCTGATGCTGGTAGGTAAGAACCATATTGCTTTGCTTTGGTCTGCATGGAGTGGGCAAAGTGCTCCTGGTACAGCCCTGGAGAGGAGCTTCAGCAGGGACCACGGCTGGAGATAGCTGCATCAGTCCTGCACAGCCGTGGAAACCCCTTCCTGAGGGGAACCAGTAGCAGAAGGCTGTCCCACAGACTCAGCCTGTGTGTGCTGGAGCGGCCCCAGGAGCTGGCTGTGCCAAGGGCACACGTTTGACCCCACGTGTGGGGCTACTCAATCTCTTCTCTGGACCTACACCCAAGCCCACATCGTTTGACCCTTTTGTGTCTCATGGCCCGAACACCACAATTCCCTGGGAGCTTTGCAGGGTCACGATCCTGCCCTTCTCAGTACACAGCAGGGAAACAAACAGTTGTGTTACCATGGGGGCCAAGTGATGCTGCTGTCATTGTAACAGTCCATGCCTCGCCTTGTCCTCTTCTCCCTGTATCACACCAGGGAGGAAGACAGTGCATGCTGTCTCTTGGCCGTGCCAGTGAGGCCCTGGGAAAGGCGTGTGAGCACAAGTCAGGTATCTCTGGATGGCTGGAGAAGTGCTGTGCTTTGGCCAGCATCTGCTTTGGCCAACATCTGCTAGTCAGGAGATCAGCTTGGGAACAGGAGGCGCTTCGCTCGGAAACCTCTGTGTCTGCTGAAGCACTGATCATCCTGCTGAAAAGTGACTTAATTGGTGACACTTTATAGACACCCCAGCTGCACAGTTGTCCCAGCTTCTCTATAAAAAAGGACGCCAATGTTTTAACATAAACAGGATGCTGAACACTGATCCAGTGCAGTTCCTGATGAAAAGGAGTGTGCTCTCCTGCTGTTCACATGCACCACAAGCCGTGATGGTTGTCAGCAGGATGAGAGTCCCGAGGGACAGCTCGTTTCCCTCTGCTCCAGGAATGATGCTGCCCAAAAATGAGGCCACAGGACGGCCCTACACCTAAGGAGAAGTTTAGGCCTTGCCAGTGTAAGAGCTTTGCTGAGCAGTAGCATGTCTGTCCTGGGACTGATGGCTCCCCTTTCTTTTTACTACTTCTCCACATCTTGTGATCTGTGGGGCAGCACCTGCTAGAGATGGGAAGGGAAAAGAAAAGGGTTTTTAATGCAATTTATCAGAGCAAATGTGTCACTTTGGATTCTTAGTCTTCAGGGTCCCATTTTGCCATGTCACTGAAACACCTGGTTTACTGACCCCAACACCCTCTTTCTGCACATCCCCCCCCATCTGTGGTACCCATAGCTGGCCCCTAAAAATAATCACTGAGAATCATTCCTGGAAAAGAAACAACCCAACAAACAAGACACCAAACCCTGCAGCCTGGGCCCCTGCTCAGGAGGAGTTTGGCTGAGCCAGGCACGATGCCACCAGCAAGGGACAGGAACAATAGGAACTTGGCAGGGGGCAGAACAACGGGGCTGACAGCAGGGGCTGAGCTCAGGAAAGTACACACAAAGCCTGGGAGCCGGCAGTATGTGCCTCTCTGGAGCCTGAGAAACTGTACTTTAACCAAGTCAGGCAGATATTGGGGTGATTTTCTCCAGGCAGAAAGTGCTGTCCTGCCAAAGGGCACCAAAAAATGCATCCCAGCAAATACAGCCCACTGTGTGGAGCTGGGGAAGCCTGAGGGGTGCTCATGGCAGGACAAGGGGTGATGGCTGCAAGTTGGAGCACAGGGAGTTCCCCACCAATCTGGGGAAGAACTGTCACACAGTGAGGGAGCCCTGGGACAGGCTGCCCAGGGGGTGTGGAGTCTCCTTCTCTGGAGAGATTCCAGCCCCGTCTGGATGCTGACCTGTGCAATATGAGCTGGGGAGCTGCTCTGGCAGGGGGGTTGGACCCCATCAGCTCTCCAGATCCCTTCCAACCCCTGGGATTCTGTCCCCGAAAATGGAGGCAAGGCCCATGGAGAGCAACCCCAGACATAGTCTGCCCTTGGGGCTAAACCCAACTCTGAGCATAGGCAGTGGAGGTCACAGCCAGGGAAAGGCTTTGCCAAGTTCTCCACGTACGTCCGCGCGCGGGGGAAAACCACACGCAGTCTGTCAGAGACAGCTCGGAGAGGCCCCAGCTAATGCGCTCCCGTCTGAAAGGTCGTTCTGTTCTCCATTCACAGTCTCCCCTCACCTTGAGTGGTGTCTCTAATTGTAAACAAACACGGGGGAAGGTCAGAGTTTTAAAAAAAAAAAGAAAAAAAGCCAAACCCAACAACCCAGCCCCAAAGGAGGCCCCGGCCTTCCCCCGCCCCGCTGCCAAACATGCAGGTAATACTGGCTCTATTTTCCTCCAACTGAGATTTATGATGATGTCATGCATGTGGCCCAGCAGAGTAGTTTTCCAACTGGGCAAATGAGGCTTGAGGATCTATTTAGTATTAATTTATTCACAGCAAATAAAAGCTTTGGGGCCAGAAGATGGGCAGCCCTGTAAAGCAGATCAAAAGCCAACAGGGCTCAGGCCTTCTCTGCTCTGGTTGGCCCCAAGGCTTTCTGCCCAAACCCAAGGCTTTTGGCACCTGAATCGAAAGGACTTTCCATGAGGGAGGTGGAGGTCCCTGGGGACTAACAACTCCTATTTGGGGGTTTGGGATACCCCTATTTAAGGTCTCTGAGTAATAGGGATGTCTGGCAGCCAGAAAGGGTAATAAGCCACTCGTTAGAGCCCTGGCAATCGAGCCAGAAGATTTGCATCTCAGATAATGGCCACCAACAGCCAAGTTGAAGTTTTGTTTTCACATCATAGGAAAAAATACCAAGTGCCAAGCCATGTGGTAAACCAAAATAGCTTATGAAGTGTGCAGGTTTTGGAATATGGGTAAGGATGAACCAGGAAGAAAAAAAAAAGAAAAAAAAAAAGAAAAAAAGTGGTTTTATATATAGATACTGAAAAACCGAATAAATCACATGACCCAGCCCAAAAAAAGCTTCAGTGAAAAGTTTGTGTCTGGGATTAAGAGCACTAGTCATTACTTTAACTATGTATGGTATGTTCTCGTTTTGAAAAATGTGTACACCAAATATTTCAGCCTTTTCTCATGGAAGGATCCGAAAGGCTAAAAGCTTTTTAGTATTACGCAAATATTAGCCTTCCCAGGACGGGCCTGGCTGGCCAGCTCTTTCTTATGGTCCTATATTTTGCTGTCTGTACTTGTATGATGTCCCCTCTGACTCAGTGTGGGGTTTCTGGGTTGGCTTTTTTTTTTAAGAGAGACTTTCTCCTGTTAAAGGTGGCAAAACAGAAGACTGGTCTGGGCTGCATCTTGATTCTCTCCTGATTTCCGCCAGGCCTGGTTGATAAACTTTGAAATCTTCTGATGGGGTTTAGTGTATTTTGGGGCTACTGGAATGTACCTGTTTTAATGTAGCACTCCACTGGGACAGTCCAGTGGGGGACTTTGGGAAGGTCTTGGTGTGATGTGGCTCTTTCCCAACCCCCCATCATGGGGACAAGGATTGTTCAAGTGGTGTGAACATATAGAATCAAGTGAGAAGCAGTCTGCAGCCTTGCTGGATTATTTATGTTAATGGGACAGGATTTAGGGGTTTCCAGTGTTCCCAAGCCTCCCACTCCAGCCACCAAAGGAGATGTCATGCTGGAGATAGGTGAACAAAGCCTCCCTCTGTTCCTCTAGAAGATAGAAGACAAACTTTACCCAGACAGGCTTCATGTGTCATGGACATGCAAATGGCAGGTAGCACCACCGAACAGGCTGTGCGAGGGACTGGGTTCAAGGGATGGGCTCATCCTCTCTGGTGGTGCCATCAAGTTTCCTGAGGCCTTTGGGAAGTCACACGGTGTCCCTGTTAACAGAATGGGGGTAATGGCACAGAGCAGCTCGCCATGTGCCTAAAGTTCTGTGGACAGACAGGGTGGTGTAAAACCAAGGTATCCCTCTATTATTATGGGTCTCAGCCAGACCACTTTTCAAACCAAATTCTGCTTGTTTGTTTGTTTGTTATCTTTGTAATTAAAATAACCATCTTTTAAAAACTGGGCTGGGCTCAGCAGCTTTCCATGCTTCTTCCTTTACAACACATCCAGTTGGTAAAGTACTTTAATCGATGTGCAGCTCTGCTGGGCTGGTGATGCTGCTTTGGGGCACTCTGATAAAATTTTTAAAAAGAAAAAAAAAAAAAGAGAGAGTAGAAGAGCAATTTCTCCACTTTTGTTTGGCCATCCCCTGCACAAACAACTGCATCGCCCGGCCTAAGCTGAGATTTTGCAGGGCATGGAGCCCCCTGACTTTGCATGGTGGCTTTGCATCCCTGCAGCTTCCTTTGCTGCTGTGAGCAGCATTTGGGACTTGCACAGACTTCGCTACACTGCGGGAGATGCATCAGTGCCAGAGTCCTCCGTCTAGACAAGCCCTTAAACCTGATTGCTTCATTCCATTACTGATAAAAAGCACTAGACATGGGAATGAGTTTTCCTCTCCATCCTTTCTTTTTTTTCCCCCTTATATCCCCGAGGAAGGAAGACTTGATTTTTTTCTGATCCACCCAAAAGAAACCACAGTAACCACAACTGCAATTACATATATATATCTTTAAAAAAGAAAACCCACGCCAAAAAACCTTTCTGGCAATTCTTCTGCATTCTTTTTTAAGCTTCTTTGCTACATGTAGAACAATAAATGATTTAAAAATGAAACATAAAGGCATCTGTTTGCACTATATTTGAAATTAAATTGGATAAAGCTGAGAGGGAGCAGCTAGTGACTAATACCAAACAGTGCCCGAGTAATAGTATGACGAAGTTAACAGGACCCAAGTTAAGCTAAGTTTCTTCCTAAGGCAGGAAAGACTCCTTTTCTTAGCTCCCTCTAAATGTCACACTGACTTTTTGCAAGATGGGGCCAAAATATTTATTTTCTAAAGTTATTTTTGGTAGACAACTGTTTTAGGGTGTTTTTTCTTTATCCCTTTGTCCTAAGAATAGGACAAAGCCAATTAGCATCGACACCAAGGGATGATTGTCTGGTGACTTGGCTGATACAGAACCATCACCAGTATAAAATTCTCACATCAAAGTATTTTAGTGACTTACTGGAGAAAGCAGAGCAAGAACCAAAAGTGACAGAAAAGAAGCATCTGGATGTTTTGCTTGGGTTCATCCCATCTGCCCATTTGTTTAAATTGCTCATGTTGTATTATTGTTTCAGAGGAGGCCAAGCTCTAGCTGCTCAGTGGTTTGGGGGACACAAGACTGGAGGGAACGTGGATTTTGGGGGAGTCATACTGCTGCTCCGTGGAACATTCTCAGTGACCGAGGACTTGGGATGTGGTAGGTGTGGGGGTGGTGCATGGACTTGGTGGGTCCCACAGAGGGTCCATGGCTTTGCTTTCATGGTGAGCAGTCCTCTACCCTCAGCCCCTCTCCCCCACAAAGATAGTTATTTTGCATAGTAGTTCCTGATATTAAGAGACACGTCCTATGGGTGTCTGCATTTCCAACAAAATGCCCCACCAGGTCGGCTTTGAGCCTCATTTCTGCAAACATCCCATCCTCTGGAGGCTCCTGGAGTGAGAGCAGATGACCAGGAAGGCAGCTGGCAGCTATGTTGGCAGCCACAAACCTGCTGCTGAGATACACCGTGTTGGATTTGATCTTATCATCTCCACAATTAAAAAGAGGTATCAGTTCCACAAAGCCCATAACCACAGCACTGGTGTAATTACAGCACTCTCACAGGGCATTCACACTGCAGGATTATTCCTGTCCTGCCAGCTATAAATTATGTACTAAATACAGCCCATAATGAAAAAACTGGCATCCTCTGAGCAGTTACCAAGACCATTTTAAGTGCTGGGTTATTACAAGATGATGGAGAATTTGTAATGAGCCTATTGTTATGCTTTGGTTCTCTTTTGCACTTGGAGTGGTGGTGGCAGGGAATTTGTCCTTTTATTTTCATATATTTCCATTTTTTAAGGCTTTTAGAACTCACTTAAGCTTAGATGTTCATGACAATATTCAGACAAGCTACTTTATGAATCTGGGTCTTCAGCAATCACAGACGGACTTTAACTACAATTCATATTCTGAATCTGAGAATATTGAGTCCTTTCTACCTCCACTTTTTCGCCTGTGTGCCTCGCAGAGCAGAAGTATGCACACAGTAAGTGCCCAGAGATGACCCTGGGGCTATTTGCTTATTTTCTTAGGTAAAAGAGAAAAATACAGTGATTATTCATCAGAACTGAAGACCTCTGTGCCCATGCAGTGAGCAGAGCTCTGGGTTTGCATTAGCTATTTCTGTTCACTCTAAGATAGCTCCTTGAATCAGCAACATCTATACTATTGCCTTGACCTGCCAATGTGGGGAGACTTTTCCAAAGTGGAGCTGAGGACAGGCTATCCAAGATTAGGCACTGATGGACATAGGTGTGCTCAGTGTGGTTTCCATGCTCTTAGGTAGTTTTGTTGTCCTACTAAAAAAAGAAGTGTCATACTTGGTCTTCATGGGCACTTTGGGGTGTTTTGCCCGTGGTGGTTTGTGATCTTCAGGGTGCCATTGCTATTGTGCATAAGGATTTCTGTTAAACACGGTCTCATGCCTCAGAGATGGGATAGGAGTTTGTTTGTCAAAAGTTAGATTAATGAACTGAAAATGTTCTTCTGAGCTGGGAGATGATTTTGGACCTTCCCCCCCACTTTAAATTCAATGTGAAGGGCCAGCCTGTGACAGGGCAAGTGGCAGGAGCCCCCTCAGTCCTGGCCTTTCTCTCAAACTAATAAATCTTAGGAGTTAACGTGGGTGATGCTCCCAGCTCTGGACTGCTGTGAGCTGGAGCACTGTGACCTCTGAGTGCACACTTACAAATGAAACTGACAACACACAAGAAGGATAGGATGAAGAACAAAAAAACCCAGTGATATTCTTGGCTATTTGGCCAAGAAAGGAGAGGCAAAAGATTGGCCTCAAGTGTCTCTTTATCCAAGGAATAGGTATTTTATAACTTGAAAAATCCAGTCACAGAGTAAGAGCATTTGCAGGTAGAGGAGGGGGCTTTACTGAGCCAGTACAGCCAATCCCCTCCTATTGGAAGGCAAAGTGGGATAAAAAAGAAAAACAAGGAAAAAAAGAATACAAATTAAGTATGTTTCCAGGATTACAGAAATATTGGTGGGAAGGAATCTCTGGAGGTCTGTATGTTCTGCATGGAATGGAATCAGTTCATCCATGACTTTAGCTGAGCCTTGAAAACCTCCAGGGATGAAGACTGTCACTGTATTCCAAGTGACCTGTCCCAGTGCTGCACCATCTTTTAGTGAAGGCATTTCTCCTAATGTTGAATCTGAACCCCTTGAGCTTCAAGGCCACTGCTCCTTGTTATAGTATCTGTCCTGACTGAGAAGCCCTGGTAAAGCCATGCTGGTAGTGCTCCCAGATTCTCAATATCCCCCATGAACTCCCCACCCCCCCATCCCCCTCAGGTATGCCCCAAACTGGAAACAATGCCCTAGGCATGGCCTCACCTGTGCTGTACTGTCAGATCTGTAGCATCTACCAGAAAAGCAGAACTGGGTTGTATCCAGGCTCTCCACAGAGGAGGGACAGCAAAAGTCAGAGAAGACTGTCAAGTCATTCCTTGCCTGTGTTGCTCCTTATGGGTCTCAGCTGGGATGGTTTGGATGTGGGTCTGGGTGGAAGACTCCCAAATTCCTGAATGTTTGTCGCCAGAACTGTGTTTGGGTTGGATCTGTGAAGTTTGTAGTGCTCCACCAGAGCGAGTTATTTGTTCTAGCAAATTCACAAACAAGCAAGCAAACAAACAAAAACAGAAACAGAAAGAAAGTCTGAGCTGTTCCACCAGCAATGGGATTAATAAATCTCAGTTTCCTATGGGTTTGAGATTTGACTATGACTGCCCATGTGGATTTGATGATGTTTCATAAGAGTCAATCTCCTGCTTCAACTTTTCTCTCTGGCCACCCTTTAATTCTTTCACTGACCTTGTAGGAACTTAACATCTTGAAGACCTCATCAAACCCAACCAAAACCGGCCAGGGAATTCCACAGTAATTGGTGAGGAGTGATGGGCAGATGGACACATAATCTGATCAAGCAAGGCCTTGTTTCTGTAAGAGCTGGGCTAAAATAGAGTAGGTAGAGGTCAAGACAAGTCTATGTGAAGCCTGTGTTTATTACCATATAGATGGGTCCCTGTCTGCTGCTCAGCAGAAGAATTTGTGATTCTCTTTATCAGAGGTACTGTGATTTACAAGAAGGGGAGTAACTGAGAAGGAAAAAGAAGAATATCTTAGACAGGAAAAAAGTTCATAGGTTTGGGACCATACTTGTTCCTGTTCTGAAATCAGTGGCCTGGAGGCTGAGAAGTAATTTGGGGTTTGAGAGTTTCAGGGAAAAAAACCCACGTTTTCTTAAAATACAAATAGTGGCTGGGGGGAAATGCAGACCATCAGCAAAGAGGAAAAAGGGTTAAATCTGTCTGCACCAAGACAGCCATTTCCAGCTGAAACCCACGAGGCAGAAGGGGCAATTCCAGGAAAGGCTCGTGGAGCGAGAAGGGCCGCTCTGACATGGGGCAGGAGAAGGTGGTGGGCAGAGGCAGCCCGAGTAAGATAGCAAACAAACAAAAAGCTCTTTGAAGGTGGGTGGCTTCCATGTCAGACTGTTTGCCATTGACTGAAACAAAGTCATTCTGTGGTTTGTGACTGAGCGGGCGAAATGGGAGCGTTCGGGCCTTTGATGGTGGGTGTGGGTATTCGGCATTCAGCAGTTTGGCGTGTCCTGCTGGGGATGGAGAGGCCCGTATTGTAACGCTCCAGTTTGGCCTGAGACACGGCCAAAGGGTGCCCTTGGGTGTCAGTGAATCTTTTCAGAGCGAGAAAGAGCTGAAGCAGAGGGGACTGCTGCAGAGAAAAGAAAAAAACAGACCAAAAAACCCCAAAACAAAACAGAAAACCCCCAACTCTTCTGAGCCCGTGGAGACAAACCCGTGGGTTAAAGCTTTTGCTCTCTTCTCCTCAGGAGCTTCCCAAAGAAGTCATCAGCACAGTGGTGCTTCCAGCATGGGGTGGCAGGGGAAACAATGAGTCAGGTGAAGAGTCCCAGAAGAGGGTTTCATAAGCCCTTGGAAGGGAAACCGTGCAGCACTGCCTGAAATAACTCTGGGGTTGAGAACCAGAGAGCTCAGAGAGCAACAGCCAAAGCACACTGGCCTTGAGGAACACAGCCAAGCAAGGCAAGGGAAGAACAGGCCCAGGTAGAGAGCTTACCCATGAGGAGGACAGGAGATGCCAGGTCTCTTACAGCATCAGGATCAGTAGAGGCCACCCCAAAGCTTCTGTTCCCAAGTCCTCAGACACAGTGGTGGGGATGACAGCAAGAGAGAGAGAGGTATCCAGTTCCTTTAAGCATGCTTTAGGCTTGCTCTGGAAAGAAGACCACCAAGGGGACCATTTGTCTTGGCTGGAGACAACACCCACCCCTTTCACCTGCCAAGCACCTCGTGTCCCTGCATGAGAGGGGCTGAAGAGAGAGAGGGTTGAGTAGGAAGGGAGCAGATGGAGGGGAGGGAAGGTCTGCAACAGGGTTCATCTTGCCGAGGTCAATGCATCCTGGCTCCCAGGGGGAGAGGTGAAGAACCCTACTGTGTTGTCCAAGAGGAACTGAACCACAGCATTCATGTTCAATGTTGCTATAAATAAAGAAGTACACACTGAAGAATGCAGGGCTTCAAAACCAGCCTGGCACTTTTTCCACCCCAAAATTTTATATTTATTTCCTCTTTTTATGCAAGTGACCTTAAACAATCAGCTTCTATAGTGATATTAATAGATGTTTGATAAATTTTGGAGACAGGAAGTTGGTTAGGAGCATACTTTTTGGCTAAACCATACAGGCTCCCTCCTGTGGTATAATTAAGGTCTATCAAGCAACTATGTATGTTACAATATGCTCCATAATTCAATACAGGACAGAGCCATCTGCCATGTCAGGACTCATACATATCTGTAAGGAATTTCCCCTTGGATCTTGCACTGACAGTGTAAGGATCAGTTACAAGATTGGGGCTTCACCCCCTTGCACAATACAGTGACAGAAAAGACATTAAGCTGTAGAATTCAGAGTCAATACAAATTGCATAAATAGGCACTGCAAAAGCTCAGAGTTGCTGCTAACCACACATGGCTTAGGCTGGGCTTACACAGCAGCTCCCTGCTAGCATAGATGATTCCAAGCCAAAACACAGCGTTACTGGTCATATGGTGTGTGGAGAGCACCAACTGCCCTTGCTCTAATTGCAGGGAAGGGAGTGAGGATTAGGAGTTCTTTGAGTTCAAGAAAGCTGAGAGCTTGGTGCTGTTTGTACATACATCAAAGGCTGTGTTTCTCCACAACTCATTAATTTGGGTTGGAAATCTCACAAAAGCCAGTTTTTCCAGAAATTCTGAGTTCTGAGTTACCCAGACAGTGGCAATTTCAAGTGACAGCAGAGCTTGGCCTGGCCTGGGATGAAAAGTACAGAGACAGACAATTGTGTTATTGGTCTCCTGCAGTAAGCAGATATAATGACCTTTGATCAAAAGTGTGGCTTCAGTTGATAGCACCTGAGGAGGACTTGCAACCACTTCTGTGCATCAGCCCCAAGGCAGGAGCCAAGGACAAAGGCTCCCAAATGGGTACGTGGGTGCAGTCCACCCATACCAGGTTTCCAGGGTGAATTAACACCAATGCAGAAGATTATAATACACATGCCTGCTACCAACACGCCTGTAGAATAGATCACCAAAAACATACTTCAAGCATCCAAACTCTTGGTTTTGGCTTTGAGGAAAAGGTTGGTTTGTGCTCATAAGAGAGATGGGCTCCAGGAGGAGGATCAGACCTGTGGGAAGATGCTAGACACCCAGCACTGTGTGGGAGAGCCGTGAAGAAACTCGTTCCTGCAAGCCAAGACCCAGCCAGTTCTGAGGGAGTTTATGTGAGGTGAGGAGAAACGTGTGGTGCAGCTTGAGAAACAGGTTGTCAGGGCAAAGTCAGGGTCTTGTGTTGCACTGTGTCTCATGCTGCAGCTTTTGAGCACTGCTGTTGGGTTTGATGTTACTTCTCCTGATACCAGTGCCCAACCCACTCCCCAGCGTGTCTCAGCTCCAAGAGCCACACCTTGCACAACTGGGGGTTAAACCAGACACGAGGCCTCTGTAAGCCATAGGCCAACCTCTGCCAGGTGGCACAGCCTAGGGACGAGGTCTGGTAGTGATGTGGAAGGCAGGAAGGCATGGGCCAGGACTCAGGGCAACTTGGCTCAGTCAAAGGCTGAGTCTACCATCTCCTGGGAATGTCACGCTGCCAGAGGCTGGCGGCCTTCGAGTCACCTTGGACCGTTCCCAGTGCCTTGCCATGCAGGAGTGATGCCAGTGGGCAGACAGCTGAGGGCTCAGGACTGTTGCACCAGGCCCTGGCTTTAATGTTCCTTTGCTTGGTAACTTTGGTCTGTTCACTTCCGTTTTTTCTGAGCCTCACTTGTCCTGGGTGCAAGGCAGAGACAAATGACACAGTCTGCAAGCAGAGCTGCACTGGAGTTGGTGAAGTCTCACCTGTCTGAAGGCATCAACTGTAAAGCCAGGATCAGGCCCTTTCCCCTTGGGAGGCGACATTACAAATTCCATTTGGATTATTTAAAAAAACATAGCGATTTGGTTACATAACTAAATCCAGGGCAGAATGAACCAGAGCATTTTGCTTAAAAGGCCAACATGTAAACTAGCTGTTTTGCTTAAAATAAACAGGACTCTCCGGAGGACAGGATTTCTCACAGTCTCCTCTGGGCTGGCCCTGTTCCTGCAGGACACTGCTCCAAAGCAAAAAGGGTTAGATGCTCTGGGGCCTATGGCAATACCAACACGTGTTGCCTCCAGCTGGTGAGAAAACTTGAAGATTATTACGTGTTACAGAGGAGATGAGGCCTCCAGAGAGAGTGAGAGACTGCACAGCAACAAGTGGCACATTAAAATTTCTGTGCTGATACTGGTTATGAAATGATGCTGGGGCAGTCTCCCATGCTTTGCTTCAAAACCTTTCTCAGGAAAGTCATTAAAATAAAGTAACATGTGGCTGGAAACCTTTTATTTCTGCAAAGAGCTGGGATTGGTCAGAGATACCCGTGGTTGCTCTTCCCTATGACTCAGTGGACCTCTGTCTTAGTCTGGTGTTTGCTGCTGGCAGTGTTACAGCACCCTGCTGGAAAGGTGATGCTGTCATTGAGGCACAAGCCTTAATGAGCCTGGAGAAAAGGATACAGTGACTTGAGCAAACCACATCAGCCATTTCCTAGGCAAGACCAGATGCTTTAGCAACTGAGGTGGCCTGAGACACCCCCTGTGAGAAATGTCAGTGTATGGAAACACTGCCACCTAATCCCTACCGAGAGAGAGTGTGGTAACATTGCAGGTATGGGTGCTGTCTGGAAGAGGGAAGGTTGGGGATAGGTCTGGTGAAGGTAAAGGGTGGCTCATTGCTTTCTTCTACCTCATATTTGGCTTTTTTACCCGAGTGTTTCCTATTAGACATGTTGCACTAGTAGGTTTTGGCAAATCATGTAGGGAGAATCACACCTCCTAATATATCCATCCATCCATCCATCCATCCATCCATCCATCCATCCATCCATCCATCCATCCCTCCCTGCTCTGAGAAACAGCTGTGTGTTGAGGTGATTTCTGGCAGGGGAGAATATCTGCAGAGGGTGGTGGTTGCGCCACTGCAACCTGCTTTATAAAGGAGGGAGCAGCGTTTGCTGCTATTTTGGTAGCAGGGAGAGACAAGAACTGGGCTACAACAACTATGTGCTTTTGTAGGATCCTGATGTTGGGACCAGCTTGAGGGGGAAGAAGAACACATTGCATCAGGCAAATCTAGACTAACTTATACTATAGAATTGTCCTCCCATCACCATCGGTTCATCAGGGACATGAATGTCCCAGATCTAGGCCTTTGGATTGCTTTTTATTTTTGTTATTCTCCGTTCTGGCACCCAGATGAATCCTTGGCTCCTTCCTTGCCTTCCTCTGAAACAAAATGTTTGAACTCAAACATTAAGTTCAGCTGGAGAGCTGATAGAAGAGACAGGGACCCAGAGAGGGACAGTGCCTCCTCCTGAGCCAGTCCTGCTGGCAGCCCAAAGAGAGCAGCCATGGGCAGCCTCTGCTCAGTGTCTGTGGGGACAGGACAAGGGGCGATGGGCTCAAGCTGGAGCACAGGGAATTCCCCACCAATGTGGGGAAGAACTTCTTCCCAGTGAGGGTGAGGGAGCCCTGGGACAGGCTGCCCAGGGGGTGTGGAGTCTCCTTCTCTGGAGAGATTCCAGCCCCGTCTGGACACTGACCTGTGTGCCCTGTCCCAGGGACCCTGCTTGGGCAGGGGGTTGGACTGATGGGCTCTGGGGGTCCCTTCCAACCCCTACAGCTCTATGATTCTGTGATTCTTCAACCCAGAGAGGGGGTTTAGGAGACTCCCCCACATGCATGGGCAGCAAGGGGGGCTAAAAGTACTGCTGGTCAGTGTTGCAGAGACATGCAAGAAAAGCAGCATCACCAACACTTGCAGAAGCAGCTGTTTGGAGTCTTTCTTAGCCCACAGCATTTAGGTGGTCCAGAGATAGATGCTCAAGGGCACAGGCACTCTGTTTCTCTCAGCACCGTAGCATTTTTGGGTTGGAGAACAATTCTGTAGAATATCATAACCAGGGCTGTGATTCAGGGTTAACCAAAACCTCAGCTTGGCCTCCTGTGACTCAGCACTGCAGCACATTGCCCCCGCTCAGCCCCCTGCGAGCCATTGTCTCTTAAATTTGAAACAGAAGGTTGGAAAAACAGAGAGCCCTGACCTTTTGGGAAGGTTGGGTTTTACACCATGCAGAGGGGCTGGCAGGGGGGGAGGAAGCCTCCAATTCAGTTTAGCAGTGAGCAGCTGAAACAGAGCAGCCAAAAGGATGTGGCTAAGGAAGCCGAGGGCAGCACGGCCGTGGGCAGTGGCCTGTGTGGAGCTATAGGGAGAGGGATGTAGGTGCAGTGGCAGATTCCATAACATAAGGCTGGAGCCTTCCCTGTCCCATGGGTCTCACACTCAGCTGAAATCTTCCCACAGACACCACATCAGAGGTGCTGGGTGGACATGCTGGGTGCTTAGGCAGTACCTGCCTGAGAGTTCAGAGGCTGCAGTTGCTGTGGTTGTTTCCTTAAAAAAAAACAACCACCCAAAACAAAACAAAAACCCCAAAAACCCCTCCAAAAACCCCAAAGCCAAAGTGTAAAATACCAGCGTGCTGAATTAATCCTGCTCTCCGGGAACACTGAGTGTCTGGTGGTGGAGTCCCAGGAATGTGATGCTGCTGCTTTGCAACTCACCCTGGAGAGCCTGGGGTGGTGCATTGTCTTCCAGCTACAGCTGAGGGCCTGGGAAGGAGGAAAATGCATGAGGGTCTCACAGGAAAGTCAAGATGTCTGTGCTTCTTGGTCACAGGCAAAGGATTAGTAAAGCACCATTAACCCTACTATAAAAACACACCAGCTAGGGCTTCTTTCATCCCAAACAGAGTTTATAAACACACCCTTATCACTAGGAGAATGTTTATCTTCATGTGCTATAAGCGGATTCCAAGAAAGCAACAGTAGCTAATGAAATTAAATATGATGTTTGGAGATACATTTTCTTCATTTAACTAAGTATGCCTGTGTGTGTTTAAAAACAACAAACCCAAGAAGCAACACTGGGGCTTGGGTTAGCCTCAGCTTCCCATTTCAGCATTCATTTAGAAGTCTGGGTGATACATGTGGAAAAGGAGAGGGAAGGAAAAACTCAAATCTTTTCTCTCCTCTCCTCTCCTCTCCTCTCCTCTCCTCTCCTCTCCTCTCCTCTCCTCTCCTCTCCTCTCCTCTCCTCTCCTCTCCTCTCCTCTCCTCTCCTCTCCTCTCCTCTCCTCTCCTCTCCTCTCCTCTCCTCTCCTCTCCTCTTTCCCCCCTTTCTCCCTCTCTTCCTTTCCCCAACCATCCCAGAGAAGAAGGCTTTTCAGACTGTGCTCTGGGAGGATTCTGAACACTTTTGTAATTTATGATCACTCACTTTAGAAGCGATTAACAGCAGCAGAAACCTAATTACAGCCTCCCTGGCTGAGTGCAGTATCCTTTGGGGCTCCAGTTTTAATTGTTTTCTATTTACATTCAAGTTTCCAGGGGCTAACTGCCTGGCAAAGACCCCCAACTAACCCCTTCTACTAAAAGCTTCATTTATTCTTAATAACATGTTTATAGACCCAGCCTCATTTTTCATGAGAAGGTCACGTTTGTTATCCCTGGTTGTTAGGGAAATGATTAAGGAATCCCGGAAACCCTGGAAGTTCCTACTAAGGAACTACACAAATCTCCAGCCCGTGAACAGCCGCTCCTGAGCATGGGCAGGAGGATGCATACAGCATATGGGATCTGTACCGGGGAGAAGAGCAGGATCTGCCTGCCCAGTTCAGCTTAATACACTCTAATTAGTCCTCTTGGCCTTGACCAAAGCATAAATTACTGCCACCAGTGTTGTTTTTTGCTAAGGGGAAAGTGGAATAGGTTCAACCCACCTCACAGAGGTAGGAAAATATTATTGCAGACAATAAATTTGTCAGTGGGTTATTTGGGGAGCTTGAGTGCAGTCACTCTGTCGTGCCAGCATCCAGGCAAACGTGGAAGCTTGGAGATAAAAAGATAAAGCTGTAGGAAGGTCTCTCAAAAGAAAATCTCCTTAAGCAGACTGGAAGCATGGATCCCACCAAGGAAGCTTGGTGAACTGGCATTTCAGGTTTAATTGTTTGTGCTAAAGCTAGAATGGCCATTCATGGGTGAAGAGCTGGGTGAAGTGGGTCCTGTATCACTTCAAATCAAACATGTTGGTCCAACTGCAGCGTGCTTACAGAGCAAGGCCACTGGTGGGAACAGACAGATGATGCTACCATGCTGCTGAATTGTTCGTGACACTTAGTTTTAACAGAAAGTTTGAGTGAAAAAAAAGAAAGGAAAAAATAAGTTTATTGTCATTTAATTTCCTGCTTTTTACTAACTCTGCTTTCACTGGTTGCATTTGGGTCATCTTGACTATTGCATGTCTAAAAAGGGCACTTAAGGTGTGGCTTGCAAGAGGAGTTCTAGCCTTTTTTTAGGGTGAGGAGCTCAGGTGCATAGTTCAATTACTGTAAATTGCTGCACATCAGCTGAGCCTTGACAGGGGGAAGAGTAGGTGTTCCCCCAGATGTCAGGCAAAGAGCATTTCCTCAAGTCCCTCCAAAGGGCTTTTCAGCACAGCCTTTAACTCATAAGGAACATGGAACTAGACCCAAGCAAATTTTATCATGAAGAAGTTGGTTAAAATTGGTACATTCCTCCAGGAAACCCAGTTTGGATTCATCGTTTTCTGATGAAAACCCCATTTGTCACAAGGACATTCCTGACATCTCTTTCCTGAATGGCCTGAATTCCCTTCATAAAAACAGAGCAATTAGATTATTAAATATTTACAGTAAGGAAAAGCACCATTCTGCTCCCAGAGCCTTTTCAGGTTCTATTAAATGCAGCCTCCAGCCACCACTTTTTCTTCGTCCTCTGTTGCAGACAACCTGCAAAGCACATGGGATGTGCTGCTAGTCCAGGCTGGACTGTTAAGAAGGGCTCCCTCTGTCTCAAGGTCTCACTAATCTTTCTTGAGCCTGTGAAACAAGGTTTTAAAAGCCTATTCACAGGGTTGTGGCTGCTCAGTTCAAAGGCTAGCAGCCAGGTTTCCCTTCTGGAGAACATGTCAGTCTCAGAGGTATGTCCTCCCTTTCTGTCACTGTTCTCGTCCAAGGGGGAGAGTGAGAAAGATGAATGAATGTGTGAACCAGGCAAACACATCGACTCCCTCTAGTGGCTTTGGCTCCATACAGAAGCTCGTGGATCCTCAGCCACGGAGGCTGGTGGCCTGAGGGTCTGGGTTCATGCAAGACCATTGCTTGAAGACCTGCTAGAGCCTTTTGCCTGAAGACTGAGCTGATTTTGAGAAGAAACAGCTCATGGAGGAGAAAGCACTGGAGACAAGAGCTCCTTGTGAGTATGGAGAGTCCAGGACCCACTCATGATCAAGCACATGGCAGCCTCTTGTAGACTGCAATTTTTCAAAGCCCTGTTGCCAGAACTTCTTTGATTTGCCTGTTGTATCAGCCCTGTGCTGATTATTTTGCTTGGAGCTCCCATTTCTTAGCTCCACTGAACCACACATATGTGTGACCACTGCTTCCTTTTATACTGAATGAAGTGCTGTCGTTATTTCTGCAGCTTCCCTAAGCACGACCCCCCCAGCATTGTTCCCAACATCCTCTTTTCTGAATGTATGAATGCAAGAGTTAAATTAGTTTTACTTTTTCAGTAAAAAGCCTTTTCCATTTTTGTATTTTTTACCACCACCACAGCTCCCTAAGGGATATTTTTTTTCTCCCAGAAACAAAAAAGAAAAAAAAAGAGAATTGTCTTCACATTGTAGCTACAGAGAACAATACAAGACATGCTTATTAGCTGAACAGTTCCTCAGTGCAGGGATTCCCAAATGTCCCCCTAGATATCTTGGTTCTCTGCAGTCCCCAGTCCCATCACTGGCATTTGTGCAGACGTGAAGTCTTCGCCTGCTCACACTGCAGTCAGTGTGAAAAGACTCCCACCCTCTTTAAGAACATGGCTTGCTGCTGGTCCTATTCACTGGCCATCACTGGGAATCAAGCTTAAGACCTGGCCATGGATTGGGCTTGTCAAACCCTCTAAAAACCCCACTCTGAGCCCACAGATCCCTTGGTCCATCATCACAGTCCTCTTGCAGCATTTCCCATGGCTGTGTCTTGTGCTTCTGTGCTGCCCTGGCTCCAGGGCTCACACCTTTCTTGGAACAGTGCTTCTCACCTTGTCTGTTCGTGTGGGGCATGCTCTCCATGTTACACTCTTCTCATACCTACAGCTAACACTCACTGCAGCACACCTTGAAGATGTGCTTTCTTCTGTCCATCAGGAGAGCTACACCTTTGTTCAGGCTCTTCCCAGCTCAGCTTTACTGCAATGTTGTCTCTGCTTTTTGCAACCACCTAGAAAGCTCCTGCACAGGTAACTGTCCCAGCATGTGGCTTTCACCATGTCATGCCACTGGTGCACTTCCTAGATGGTTCCCCACCTCATTTCTATCTGTCCCTTGCCCCATTCAGGATCAAGAAGCTTTGCACAGATCCCTGATGTTCCCTTTCAGTGCACACGTGCTGGATTTTGTGCTCTCTCCCATGCTTGGAGGAAGCATGCAAAGCCCCCACACGGAGGTACCTCATGGACCTCCTCACATCTCCTGTTTCAAATCACTTTCACCACAGTGCTAGGCACAGAAGCTGGGCAATGGCCTCTTGCATTCAATGCTCCCATGCCCCAGGACCATTCCCTACGGCAGTGGAGCTAAGAATAGAAGAAATTCCAATAATAATAATAATAATAATTAAGATGGACTAATTGTTATTCTGTTTCCATGGAACTGGGGTGTTTCTGTCAGTGGGATGTCTTGCACAGAGGCTTCCTCCTGCAGCCAGAGGAGATGGACTGTGGGGTGACTCAGACCCTCTTCCCTTTGAAGCAGAGCAGGGTCTGGACCACAAAGCTGAGCTCAGGTGAGACGGGTCCATATGGGCAGGAGGGGGGTGGAGGTCTGCAGCTGCCTCAGCCCCCAGGGCTTTTAATGGGTCAGAAAACTTTTCAGGCTTTTTGAAGAGCTGTCCCTTAAACTCCTCATGGGACTTTTAGTTTTTCTTTTGCAAAGCAAGACAGCAATACCGATTCTTGACCAGTCTGTGTTTGCTGACAGTGTAAACTCCTGGGGCTGGGGTACTTTTCTCCCTCTGATTGCAGCAAAACCCTTGGCTGCTTGCTCATCCTCTCTTGTTTGGGCCTCTGGCTGCTGCAAGGGCACGAAGGAATCATAATTTTCAGTTTACAAACACAGGCAACTCCTAGTTTTCCTGTGGTTTCCTGCTGAATCTCCAGACTAGGACACCAAAACACATACAATTAGTAAATCTTCAAATCCCCAGCTGAAACAATCACAACTCCATGCCCGTGCAGCGATGGAGATGCCGTTGGATCACGTAATCGCAGCTTTACATGGCTGCCGATGATCTCTGGGTTTATGATGACTTCATTTCCCCTCTCCCACCTCCTTTATATTTTCTATTATGTAAAACCCCAAGAACTAATTACAAGTGGGTGGATCAAAGATCATACATTTTAATTTTCCTTCCAGCCTCACCCACTCACAGTGAGGAATCCAGCATAACCCATTAAACTGTAGGTACTTGCTGACAGAAAGGGAACCATCTGCTGAAAAACTTCTGTTAATTATTTTGGAACATACTAACGAGAAGAAAGTACAGGCCCATAGTGACCTTTCCCTTGGTGGCAGAATCCACTGCAAAGTAGACAGTTGTGGCTTGGAGCCAAAAGTTAATGGTTAGTATTGGCACAAAAGACTCGAGCATACTAGTATTTATTAATTTCCCTGTAGCAGAGAAAATATTCCAGGCATTCCAAGTATAAAACTTCCGAGCACCTGCACGAAACCAAGCTCCAAAATATTCATTTAGAGCATTATTCAGAGTCCCTCAGAAAAAATGTGGACTTCACATGTTTACTTCCTCGTGGTGTTCTTTTCCTTTTGTCACATCTGATTTGGTCAAACAACCTTTTGTTTTGTTTAGCAATGAGCAATATTTACACAGGGCTCTTTTGGCACGTAAGAATCACAATTATTCCACGTCCCTGAGGCACAGAGGTCGGTGGAAACTTGTGCCCCTTGTAGACACGTGGACTGGGCGCTCACACATTTTATTTTTATCTATTTTGTCCGTTTCAGTGCAACTGAATAAACTGGCTTTCTCTTTGGCCTTTTCAGGAGATGCCTGCTGGGCTTAATTCAGAGCTCAGGGAGGGTTCTGTGAGCCTCCTTTCTGTGGAGCTGAGCAGAATTTGGATCTCCCTTCCAAGTATCTGGATATCTTGAGGATGAATTAAGCATCTGCCTTAGTACTTAAATGGTGTGAAACTTCCCCATATTTCTTAATATGTTTTGCAAGAGAGCTGTGCCCCTGTTTGGAGGGAATAGAGCAGAAGAAGGATATCTCACTGGATCCTGAAAAGTGCTACAGCTACAGCTCTGTCCCTAGATGCTAAAATAGTGAACCTTTGAACCATAGTTTAAATTAGATGAGGAATTGCCCGTTGCTCAGGGGAGCTGGTCTAGTCTGTTTGATTTCTGTGGCTTTTTTTGACTCTGGAGACCGTGGCAGGTCAGTGCAGAAGGGATGTTTCGAGGAGGGTTTCCTGACGTGTCCAACCCGGGGCTCTAACCAGCCACGCTCTTTCTAGGTCTGTGTTTGCACCCTTATTGCTCGAATAGCAGCAGGTAAAGACGCAACCTAAGTGGTAAATTAAAAGCTGTTTGTGTCTAAGTCATCCCATCTGTGTCTTTTGGACAGAAGTCAACCATCTTCGAAACCACATGCATCAAGCAATTGGCTAACCGTCCTGGTAGACAGGATGTCTCCTATTTGCATCTGAAGTGCTGCGCTGCTTTCTGTTTAAAATATGAATGCAGCTCACTCCTGCCATTTTCTTAACCCGTTTACAAACAAGGGGCTATTGCATCACCAGAAATAGGTGCTAAAACGCCAAAGCTGTCAAAGGGCTTTTAGGCATCTTTGTGTGAAGGGCAGAGATTTATTGAAAACACCTGAGGTAGTGAACACCCAGCCCCTCCCCTGCCTCCAGCCCAGCCCAGCACCACCGCTGCCACCCACCGCCGCCTTTGAAGTCGCCTCATTGGCCATGGACGTGCTGCAATTTTGGGTACACACCTAACACTCAAAGGGCAATATATTATCCACATGACAGATGTAATCAGTCCCTTGGTCTCTTAGAAGTGCAGCTGTTGGTGAATTCTTTTTTGTGAATGTAATATTTGAGAAGACTTAAGTTAAAAACTGACACTTCCATTGAAATCTCATCTCCTTTGGAAAGAAGGTTCCCGTTTTCTGGCTCTCCTCCGTGTGTGACAGCCAGGGATGTGTCAAACACCAGTCAACTGACAGTTTCCAACAGAGATGCCATTAGCAAAGATGGCATGAAAATAACCCTCCCTTAGAAACCTTTTCTAATGTGAGCTGTTTGTCTTCAGAGATGTGGCAAAGCCAAACCAAGAGGAAAAACCTCATTTAGGAGGAAGGCAAAAAGAAAAGATGCTGCAGCTTGGGAACAGGTAGATGCAAAGGAGCCAGAGGGACTGGGCTAAGATGAGGGATTGGAGAAATCCAGGGACCAACAGTCTGCAGAGAAGGACCTGGGGGTCCTGGTGGGTGGCAGGGTGGCCACGAGCCAGCAGTGTGTCCTGGGGCTGAGAGAGACAATGGGATCCTGGGGGCATCAGGAGGAGTGTGGGCAGCAGGTGACAGGAGGGGATCCTCCCCCTCTGCTCTGCCCTGGCCAGGCCCCAGCTGGAGTGTTGTGTCCAGTGCTGGGCTCCCTGGGATCAAACAGCCAGGGATCTCCTGGAGAGAGTCCAGAGGAGGGACAGAGATGCTGAAGGGCCTGGAGCATCTCCCCTGTGAGGAAAGGCTGAGTGAGCTGGGGCTGTTCAGACTGGAGGGACCTTATTAATGTTTATCAATATCTTCAGTATGGGATGCAGAGGGAAATGGGCAGCCTCTGCTCAGTGTCTGTGGGGACAGAACAAGGGGCAGTAGCTGCAAGTTGGAGCACAGGGAGTTCCCCACCAATCTGGGGAAGAACTTCTTCCCAGTGAGGGTGAGGGAGCCCTGGGACAGGCTGCCCAGGGGGTGTGGAGTCTCCTTCTCTGGAGAGATTCCAGCCCCGTCTGGACACCGACCTGTGTGCCCTGTCCTAGGGACCCTGCTTGGGCAGGGGGTTGGACTGATGGGCTCTGGAGGGCCCTTCCAACCCCTACAGCTCTGTGAGTCTGTGTTGTTTGTGATTCTGGAGCATTTTCACACTCTTTGTGTACATATATATCAAGTAAGATGACTCCTGCCTAGAAGTTGCACTCAAAAAGGATGTTACCCCAAAGGGTGAAGGGAAAGCACTTTCTTACTTTCCAAATGGGAAAAGGTACCCATCCTCAGCTGGGACCTCTGCCCAAAGTCACACAGGGAGCTCACAGTCAAATTGGGAACAAACCCCGGGCCGCCCCAAGGCTCGTCCAGTGCCTGAACCACAGGCTCGTCCTTTGCTTTTATTGGTAAAAATAAAAATATGACCTTCTTCTGGCAGCCTTACAGAGCAGATGCTGCTTTTTAGATGACAGCATCGAAATGCAGAAAAACTTAGGGGATTTGCAGAAATTCTTTCCAACGACAGATTGTCTGGCCTACTAGTGTCATAATGTCAGCCCTGAAACATGCTATAAAGCTCTCTTTCAGCAGAACAAACATAACCCCCTAGACCAGCTCTTTGACAAGTAAGTAAAACAAAGCAGGGTAATTGTGGCTGGAAACCCACCAGGCTCTTAATGTGACCTCTTGAATACTAATAGTTATTAGAGATGCAATGAATAAACGTCAAGAATATTACAAGCAATCTGTGTTTAAGGAAAGGCCTCCAGAGGAAAATTTGTGAACGAGAAAAACTTCTGAATGTGAGTTACAGTGATGAGGAAGCGCTCACGTGGCTCCTGGGGAGCCTGGGTGTATTTCTGATGCGCTGGTGGACTGAAGGATGGAGATAGAGCACTCCAAGCTGCTACGAGCTACCAGATTGCTGGATCCCCTGACACAGAAGATAAAAGCCCAAGCTGTCTGTGGAGCTCCTTTGTGCAATACACACACTGGAGGAAAATAAGGGAGGAGGGAATGAAGAGGGCATGGATGCTGCAACTTGGTGCCTTTGGAAGATCGCAGGTTGCTTGTGAAGTGTCTTTTCTCTGTGTATGTGCACGTGTCCACCACACAGACATGTGCAGACATCAGCCCCAGGTGCCCAAGGCTTTTGGGAGATCCCCCTACTTTCTCCCTCCCAGCCAATTACTGGCTAAGTGGAGGAGGTGAACCAGTAGCATGTGACTTGTGGGGTTAGGGTCACAGTGCCTCTGGGGCAGGAAAGGCTGCCTTTCCCCACAGAGGTTGCCCCCACCTTTAACTCTGGGCATTCTAATTACAGTCTCAATAGCTTTTCCACTTCCAACTATTTCTCTTGTGCTCCAGCACTGTGTGACATGTCAGTGCACAGGTTGTACTCAGAGATTGTTTTGCAGAGAAAATAATGCCAGAACATTAATATATCCAGTCAAAGACCTGGTTTTGGTAAGACCAGGCTGCAAAATGCAGAATGTGAGTGTTGTTATGGCATTCTAGCTCAAGGAAATTCTGGAAATTTCTTTGCATGACAATTGTCAACAGAGTTAATAGAGGAAGAGAGCACCAAAAAAAAGAGCTGTATTTTGTTTGTGTAAGAGGAGAGAAATGGGATGCTGGGGTTTTCCACACGTAGGTCTTAGCACTGCAAAGGAGAAGCCAAGAAGCTCTGGTCCCAAACATCTGCAGCTGTGTGACCACCACTGTCCACCTCTGCATAGTACCATTACCCTTAGACTCCTTGCACTCATTTTTTGACTGAAGTGGCTCAGATGGCATGGAGGCTCCTTTGGCTGGAGTTTGTCCCTATATCCATGGCAAGGAATAGGTGGACATCTGTCAGCTGCATTTGATAAAGGTCCAGAGGTCCTGTGGCAGCGCAGCCAGAGGGACGTGCAGCTCATGCAGAGCTGTTCTTTAAACTGGCTCCTTAGCTAAGCCCTTCTGACTGTGATTTCAGCGGGTCAGATATGTCAGCCTGTTTCCTTTCTCTCATTCCCTTCTCCAGCGTCACCAGTGATATGACTTCAGACTTGGGAGGTAGCACTGTGGCTCGTTGGGTGGTGTATGTAAAATGAGACACTGTTTAGTTTCAGGGCTGGGAATTCAACCGTTGAGCTTCACACACTGGGTAGAAAAGTGTTTCTTTTGATTGGTTTTTGAGTGTGCCACCTTCAAATGTTACGGAGCAGCCCCTTGTCAGGAGCCATGGATGTCTGCCTCTTCTTGGCTGCTTCCTACTCTGCCAAGTCCTCACCTCTTTTCCTCATTTTTAAGGTAATTCCTTGGAGGAGGGGAGGATGGGATGGGGGAGGGAGGTTTGGTGGAGGTTTTTTGTGGGAATACAAGGTTTCAGCTCTAAAGTATGGGTTTAACTTCAGTGATTGAGTTTGACAGGAATATAATGATGCCCTAAAGGTATGCAAACACCCAGCTTCAACAAGGGGATGAGCCAAACCCTGCGGAACTGGGTTCCCACATTGCAAACCCACATCTCACCCAAGGGCAGAGGTGTCCTGCGAGGGAACCTGTGATCAATGTGCTGAGGATCAGACCTAGGGTGGCACATTGGTGGGCTACCAGAAGGGAGTTTCATCCTGTTTCTCACTGGCTGTAATTAAAATGCCTCTCTATTAGCTCCCCTAAACTGCACAAAACCTTTTCTCATTGCTGGTGATGCTGTGACGCTCCTGCTCAGCCATTCCTGCGCTGTGCAGTGAGATCACCAGCAGAGCTGGGTCAGACCAGTGCTCTCTTAGTCATGAAGTTCAGAAAGTTCTGCCTTATCTGATGGGCCCCGGAGAGCCTCTCGCTCGCTTTGTTCTCAGACATCCACACAGGGAGCAAATCCCACCTCCCACCACGCCACCCCCGACGAGCCGAAACCTCCGAGGTGCAGGATGGGCTCTAAGTGGACAGGAACCCAGAGAGAGAGACTATCAGATCTGTCTGTCTGCCGATGAGTCCTAAAAAACACATTGGCTGCAGCACGCATACCCCAGTGTGAAGTCAGCCAGGAACAAGCCAGAGAACCTGCCTCTGACCCTGAGGACATTGCTTGAAAAATATTTTCCAGAACTCAGTGCCTGGGGACCTGCAGCTAACAAACATTCTGGAAGTGTAATCACAGCCCTTGGCTCTGCTGCCCAACCACCTACGGGAGGTGAGTTTAAAGAGAGCGGCTCTAAAGCTGTCAACATAAGAAGGAGAGAAGCCAAATTGCTTTCGTGCTTGTGTCCACGTGCCAACTGGTTTGTCATGGGATTGGTATGTAGCAAAGATAGAGTTGTCTGCAGAAAAGCTGTATTATTCTTTTTTTGGATGGGCCCACTGGAGATCAGTAGGGCCCACAGTAATTTCCTGAGGGGACAGATCTAGCCATGAGCTAGGCCTCTGGCTCCTCAGTGGTTGCATGGAGCTGTGCGTTGGGTCAGGAAGTCAGCCTTTGAGGAGAAGAGCTGGAGAAGCCTTCAAGGAGAGAGAGTTGATAAGACAGCAGCTGCCCAGCTCTGCTGTGGCCACCCAGTGCCACATATGTCATTGGAGTAGTGAGAACTAATAATCCTGGACCAGACTCTGACCTCTGCTCCTCAGCCATATATCCCTGCCAGCTCCACTGGCCTCTCCGCTGGGCTCTGCATCGGCTTGTTTCAGCCTTCTCATAGCCCAGTTCCCTTGTCTCCCACAGACCATAGCTGGGGTTGGAGACATCTGGTCCCTCTCCGAGGGATGAAGTGCTGGGAAACAAGATGAATGCCAAGGGCTGTGCTCCCCTGCAGAACATGCAGCACCCTTCCTCCTGGCATCTGAAAGAGAGAGATGTGGTGGAAGGACTACCCAGCCTGGGATGCAGGACCTGTGCTGGTCCAAGGGTGACCACTTAGACTTGGTGAGCATGTGGCATAATGGGTCAGAATCCACGAGCAGTGGTACTTATGCTTGATAGAAGAGAAATCCCTGGTTTTAGGCAAAGCCTGTGGTATATTCTCACAGGATCCAGATGAAACTAAGGTCAATTGCATTAACAGCAGCTTTTCCAGATGAAGAAGTTCCCAGGTGTCCCTGCTGCAGGGTGAAAGGTGTTGGTCAGCACAGAGCATCCTGAATATTGACCCCACTCATGAGATGTCTGTCTGTGGGCTGTTGGGACATGCAGAGCCTGAGTGACAAGTGATGGGGACAAGGTCACTCCAAGCAATTTTGAAGGGCAGGAACATCTGCCCTTTCCATTGCCAAACCATCCTGGGATGATGGGCAAAGTCCTCCCCCTGCAAACTAATCCCCAGTGCCCTTTCAGGGCTATTCTCCAGGATGTAGACACACTTGAGGTGACATACTCAGTATTTCTCTCAACAACTTGAGAAGTTCATTTTCTCAGCAGCACACACTAACCTGAGAGTGGGACGGAGAGAATGGACAGAGGAGAAGCAAAGGTCTAAATTTATGCAGTGTAAATCAGAGCTGAAGGGTTCCCAGGCTGTGCTCAAAGAGCTGCACTTGTAGTTTGGGCAAGGATGGCGTGTTCGCTTGGCTCACTTGCTACCAGCTCCTTGGGCATCTCGGGGTGAGAAATCTCCTGGCTGGTCAAGCCGTGCTGGAGGGACCTTTCAAACTGTCCTCCTACAGAACCCCAGCCAGGCGGCATCTCTGTGGGAGACGTGAAGCCAGAGGGTTTCCCTCACCCTCTTCCGAAGCGGTGCCTTCCCGGAGAGGTGCGGTCGGCACCCGCCACCGCTCGGCACCTGGTGCTGCCCGGACAGCCGTGCGTGAGCCGGCAGCGCCCGCAGCCTCCTCCCCAGGCGATGCTCAGCCCACACCCTGTGTCCCTGTCCCTGTCCTTCAGCAAGCTGTTCCCACCCTCCAGCTGGCCGGGGAGAGCCGCCAGCTGCCTCCGTGAGTCAGGAGCGCCGGCTCAGCCCGTCCTCACCTTTCCGGAAACATTGGCAGCCGCTCACAGGCCCCCCGGGTCACTGCTGCAGGGACGTTTGCTCAAATGAGATCTACCACGTGGAAAAGGTACGTGAAGAAAGGCAGGAGGAAAGTTCAGTCCTGGCTGGGACATGGGGTGCCAGGCTGGAGGGGGAGATGTCCCAGGGGGGTTGGGGATGGTGGAGTTGTTAAAAGTCTCTTTTCTTGTGCTGCTGCCGCCTCATTGATTAAATCAGGAGGAACCAAACCTGGCTCAGGGACTCAGGGGGTTGTGGGGGTGCACAGATTGCACGGCACCTTCCTTAGTGGAGGTGATCTGGAGGTAATCTGTTGAGCTGGCGACTGGCTAGAGATGCTCAGATGAAAAACACCTGCAGTGCTGAAGGGCTGGGGAGGGACTTGTTAAGTCCATGTGTTGCACTGTATTTTCTCTCTATTGGCCCCAAGCAGCAGGTGCTTACAGGGCCAGACAGAGTCCCCGATGCCCAGTTCAGTTGTAGACCCCATGTGGGTTTTCTCTTGAAGCACAGGAGACCCTGCAGCCCCATAGAGGCTCTGGGGTGGAGAGGACAGTGCCAGGCTGGTGGACTCTACTGAGGGTGAGGGTGGTGTTGCTCCACAGATGGGAAACAAGGGCACTTCCTTCCACTCCAGTTCAAACTGGAAGGATTGCAGACAGAAGAGGGTTTTGATTCAACCTTTAACGTGCCGGTATGGGGAGAACTGGTACTGTACCTACAATATCAGCTGGGCACTTCCAGGCTGCTGGAGGGCTTTAGGACATAAGTAATACCCTTCTTTTTTATTCTTTTTAATTTTGCTTCTGGAGATGCATTACAGCGTGTGGTAGAGCCATCCTGCTGTTTGCTGGGGTACTGGTGAGTGCTGTGAAGCTGGGGGTCCAGGGAGGCCAAACCTCTGCCTGCCTGAGCTGGCTGGTACAGGTGGTCCCTTCCCTCTCTCAGTTCCTGAGATATTATATCATATGAAGTGTTTATCCATCTGTTTGCAATCTTGGGGAGGCTGGTGTGGTTTTAATTAATGAGCAATTGTTTTGGTGGTTGTTGTGCAGTGCCCCAAGCGATTCAACAGGGGTGGGGGTGCTTATAAATAAAACAATTATTATTACCCAACCTCATTAACATGCAATGCTGCCATTCCCTCCTCCTGTCCTACCCCTCGCTGCCGACTCTATCAGGTGGGTCTGGAAAGGAGAAGAGTTGTCAGAACCCACCTGCCCTGGGCAGTGGCAGTGTGGATTCTCTGGTGTCTCCTAAGGGCAGAGCCTTTCCCCCATCCAGGCCAGAAATAAGGTCTCTATCCTCAAACCATTTCCACAAACTTAAATAAGCCAAATTCTTTTTTGAGAGTTTTATTAATCTCCAGTTTGGGCTCAAATCATCTACAGGTTAAAAACTGCTCACAGTAGATAGACATTGTGTACGTACACCTGTGCACAGCAGCCATATAAATTCTGTGGGTTTGGGGGGAATGAGGCTGAGAAATGCTCATAGGTGACTAAAACCAGATTTAGACAAAGTTTAATAGCAAAGTTTCAAAAACTCCTCCTCAAGGGACTCCTGGTTGCTCTCAAGGTGCTGGATGCTTGTGTGCCCATCAGGTGTTGCAGCTGCTCTGTTCCCCACGACCTGCTTCAACCCAATAAGGGTTATTCCCAGGTCTGCTTTTTTTACTGCCTGCTGCCTTTTAGCTCCTCAGGCAAAAAGGGTCCCTGGAGCCTCATGTTCTCCCTTCTCCAGAAGATTTTATAATTGCTGCTGTAATTGCACTGGATTTTCTTTTTCCCCAATAACTGGAGCAATGCAGCACAAATCAGCCTGCTCAGCCCTGCACCCGATGGGAAGATGGAGCCTGTGCCACCCCCCACTACTGTGCATCATGCTTTGGGTTGAAACCATCACTGGGAGAAACCCCAGCCTGGTGGCAGGCAGCTTTTGGGGTGCTCCTTGTGTCTCTCCCGTGAAAGGGGTGTTAGTGAAGCAGCTGTAACCTCACAAATTAAGATAAATTAGGGCTCCTTTGTGACTCCCTGGCAGCCTGCTCTTCCTGAGCCTGTGGTGAGAACACCTCGCCTGCCACTGTATCACCATGTGCAGCTTGTGTCCCCTCTGCACTGGTGAATGACTTTGCTTCCCTAATGACCAGGGCTCAAAAGGCTTTTTGAAATGCAACGTGAGCCCCCTGAGCACTGGATTGTGTGATGGCACATGGTGTCCCAGTGACGATGTGACTGTGGGAGCGCATGACTGGGAGTGGTACCCTGATGGTGGCATCTCTGTCCTTGTCACTGCATGGTCACAGCCTTCCTCCGGCTATGGGACATGGGAGACTCAGCTGTTTGACTTCTCACCAGGGCTGAGGTGGTTATTGGCCCTCAGGGTCTGCATCTTTGGGATGAGTGTGACCCAGCCCTGATGCTTTCCAAGTGCTGGGGGGAGCAATACCAGAGCCCAACTGGTTTCTCTCAATCTGTGCTGCTCGGACATTCATAAAACAGCACCACTGCTCCTTCTCCTTCTTGCAGACCCCCCACCCCATTGCCTCACATGGCGAGAGGTGCACCGTTTCCCAGCCCCTCTTTTACCGGGGGAGATCCTCAAGCCACTCCCCTGTGGCACAGTGGGACAGGGGTGACATCAGCTCTCCTGTAGCTCTGAACAGGCAGGAACCTCAGGCGACCACGCTGCAAGAACAGGCGCGTTGCTCCTGCTTTTAATGAGCCGATGAGCTCCTGATCGGCAGTGACCAGTGGAGGCGGTTAAATGCCAAAGGGGAACATGGCTGGAGGGTCTGGCTGCCAAACCTCTCCTCCAAAGCACGTGCTGATCCAGGGAGAGCACTATAGATTATTTCTCTGTGTGTGCTGGCCTTGCCAAATATAACTAAGTAGCAGGAGGTTGCTCTGTTTCTAATTGGGTGATGAAAGCCCGTTTAGGAGGCCAAGACCAAATGGTCAGAAGCAGGGGAGGCAGGAACTGAAATGGCACTGATTTCTCCATGCAGCAAGGACTGGGTGGTGAGGACCAAATCTCCCCTCTGTGCCTATCTCGGATGTCTTCACAGCACAAGGGAGAGAGATGAGGCTCAGGGAGTTCGGGGCTGCATTTGGGGAGGATGGGGTTGTCTCCTGGGAAGGTCTTTGTGTTGAGGAGGAGTGGATAGTTCATTCTGAGCATCAAAAAGTGCTGACTGTGCATTGTATTATATTAGCCTTTCTAGAAAGGAAATAAAATAAAAAAGAAAAAGGAAGGAAAAAAAAGGAAAAAAGAAAAAAATAAAAGCTGGAATGACAATTTTCATCAAGCAAAAATTCCCTGTTCCAGGGAAGGCTTCAGTATAGACATATCTTCAGTTCCAACAGGAAAGTGCTAGTTTCTGCCTAGATGCATTGCTGACTGCCCCCTGACATGTCCTGCCTGGGGGAAGAAGGCAGCGTGGATCCTGCAGACAGCAGATGAGCAAGAGAAACCTCATCCTAGCATCTGAGAAGGAACAGTCTGGAGCCCTGGAGCACCTGATGAGCACAGGGGTGAGCACAGAAGCTTCCTGCAGACTCAGTGGTTTTAAAGCCTTTCCCACAGTACCCCTCCCACCAGCCCCCTCCCACAGTCTGCAGTGCTGCTGTGGGTACCCCATCTCTGTGGGGTGAGCAGCCCTGAAGGCAAGAGAGCCTTCCCACTTAACAATGCCTTGCTCCGCCAAGGGACAATATAGGACCCTTAGCCCCACTGTCACTGGGGGGGGGGGGATGTGAGTCTCAAGTGGTGTGCAATAGTCCCATGCTTCAGCAAAGCCCCCTTCAGCACAGATCTGAAGATCTGGCAATGGCACGTTCAGCCCACGTGCTGGGCTTGCCTAGGAGGGGAGAAGAAGGGATCCGTGAACATGTGAGATACAGGGGAGTGAAGTGATGGAATAATTCACTTAGTGTTGGGACATTTATGAGTCACCTTCCTCTTCCCCTCCCCTCCAAGATAGATGTCATAATGGAGACTAACCCTGCAGTAATCTCCATATAACATATGTGATATGTTTACTTATTTCTTTCCTCTGTCTTCTCCGCTCTGCAATGTAAATAGTCAGTTGTTCCTCTTCCAGATGCTGGTACATGGTCTCACCAGTGGGAAATATATTATCATCCAATAAAACCAAATTTTTGGTGGCAACGAGGATGATTTATTGATTTTGGCTCTCTCATGCTCGCAGATGGAAATAGAAGCTGGCAGTTAGCTCATGTCTTACAACCCAGCCTAGGCCATTTGCTTCAGCATGCTGGATGCTGCTCTTTGGAGACGGTATCTGCTCCTCAAAAGAAAGTTTCCAGGGTTGTGGCTGGATTCATGTAAGACTGCAATCAACATTGATTAAATGTAAATGCATCATGGGGAGCCCTACTTCCTAATAGTGAGCTACCTCTGGGATAAAGACATCCAGGGCACATCTCCAGCCCTGAAGTGATGTGTCCGCCCCAGTAAACATACGCACCGGGAAGCTTGCGAGCCAACCCAAACAAACACTGCAGAGCAGCCTGCAAAGCCCTGACCCATGGAAACTTCCTGGGTCCAAGGGCCTCTGCAGCTGGAGACGATGTCCTTGCTCACAGCTGCGATGGCTGCTCCCTTCTCAGAGGCAGCCCTTCCCTTTCCCTGCCCACCCTGACCCCATCATGAAGCCACGGGGCTCTGGGAAGGGACCTGGGAGACCCGGTGTGCCTCCTTCCCAGGGTCTAGCACTGGGCTCCTCCACTTGCTGGCCAGCATTCAGCAGGCAGAGCCTGCGCTGGAGCAGGGTTTCCAGCCAAGCCCACGCACTTGCACTGTGGGAAGAGCTGAGACCTCTGTGGTTGGTTTGTGTTTCAGAAGCAACTCGTGTGTGGAAACCTCTTGTCCGGGCATGACTGGCTTTGCAGAAAGATCTTTATTATTTTTATTTTATTTTATTGCTTGCTTGGTTACTTTTTCCCTCACTGATTCTCTACCCAGACCAAGAAGGACCTGGGATCCACCAGCACGCTCAGGGCTGAGCAGATATTGATGGCTTTTGTGCAGGGTGTAGTCTAATGGAGTTAACAACCTTGGCTTGCCAAAACAGATGTTTTGGGGGCCTAGTTCGAGTCCCCATACCATAAAAAGCCATATGCCATCCCTGAAACCCCGACCTTTCTCTGCTCCTCAGATCCAGAGCTGCTTTGCAAACACCCCACCATGGCTGGATAGAGTCAGGGCAGTCACTTCTGCTCTGCTATCTTCACCCTGGTAAGCCTTGCAGCAACCCTTCCTTGCTGGTGTGCCACTTTGGGTTGTGTCACTCCTGGGCACATGAGCTGGTGGAGAGGGGTTTGCCCACAGCAGCTGATGAGCAGTAGTTTGTTTTCTCCAGCAGTAACCTGCTGGCACGGCCGTGCCTGGGGTTAGACCGGATTACAACCGCCTTTAAAACTTCTGCTTCATCCTCCAATTGCTCCTGGTCAGAATCTTTCATCTGTTTTGGGAAAGTTTGGTTAACTTTCATGTGGTTTCCAAAAAAGAAAATCATCCGCCAGAATTTCCTGTTATGCCATCAGCCTCCAAGCCTGGCCAAAAGGAGCAGTTTACTGTTGTTTACATAGCTGCAAAAATGTACTCGGACCTTCCCAGCCCAAGGTGCCTGCTTATTCTTAAAGTCTGGCCTCCTGAGGCTCCAAGTGCCATTTGCAGCTGTGTTTTGCTCTGCAGGCTCTCGTTTCTGGGGAGGGAATTTCTCCGAGGCAGGAAACCATGTCTTCTCATGCCTCCGCGCCATGCCTCGTGCCAAGGGGCCCTGATGCTGCTGGGGGGTGCAGGAGGACGCAGATGTGTATTGGAGCTGGGAGAGCAGGGCTGGGAGGGAAACTGCCCTGAAGGATCGCCTGAACACCGTTAAATCTGTGACATCTCCTGGCTGGGCATGGAGGGAGGAGAATGGCTTGTGGGTGAAAGGAGGGACTGCAGGGCAAGAGTGGGAAGGCAGGAAGAAAGAAGAGCTTTCTAAGGAAGCCTGCTGCTGTTCAGGGAATGATACCACGTCCTTGCCAGGCAGGAATCACAGAATCACAAAATGATGGGGATTGGCAAGGATGTCTGGAGATCACCCAGTCCCACCCCTGCCAGAGCAGGGTCCCCTCGAGCAGGCTGCACAGGGCAGCGTCCAGGATCATGGGGTTGGAATATCTCCAGAGATGGAGATTCCCCAAC
Source organism: Gallinula chloropus (assembly GCF_964237585.1). NCBI lineage: Eukaryota > Metazoa > Chordata > Aves > Gruiformes > Rallidae > Gallinula > Gallinula chloropus. The sequence continues at coordinate 625,157 of NC_140099.1, read as the reverse complement.
CTCTCTGGACAGCCTGGCCCAGGGCTCTGACACCCTCACAGCAAAGAAGTTCCTCCTCAGGGTTAGGTGGAACTTCCTCTATTCCAGCCTGTGCCCATGGCCCCTTGTCCTGTCCCTGGGCACCACTGAACACAGACTGACCCATCCTCCTGACCCACCCCTCAAGGGTTTATCAGCACTGAGAAGACCCACCCCCCATTTTCTCTTCTCTGGGAGCCAGGCTGGGGACCCCAAATGCCTTTGAGATCTGTGCAAAGGTGAGCAAACTGCCCATCACAGGGGGTTTCCTGTAAGCCAAGAGAGAGCATGTGGTCTGTTTTTGTGTTAATGAACTCTTTTTTGGGTAGTGGGTTTTGGCATGTGGAAAAGTGGGTACTTCCACGGGAAAATAAACACATCCTTTGCAGCAGACTCACCATGGGATTGAGAGAGCACAGGGTAAGCTACTGTGCCCATCTGCTGTCTGTGCCTCGGCCATGGGGGACCTATGGAGTCCTTCAAATAGTCCCAATGAAAAACACCCTCTCAGCAAACACTAGTTTGAATATTAAACAAAACATCAGTCCTTGGAGCTCCAACTGTCTGGGGAGGCAGCTCTTCCAAAGCAAGCCTGGCTCTCAGGCATCACCCAAAGAGCACTGTGAAAACGTATGGATGGGGGAAACCCCACTGTAGCTGGGCAGGGGGTCAGAGAAGGGGAGGGACCGTTTTAATTTGTACCTTCGAACTGCTGGAGGCATCATTTAAGTCCCGAGTGCCCAGTAATCCCAGTACCCCCAGCTGTCTAATGATACGCAGCAAGGGGCTTGTTTCTTCACTGAGACACAAGGGATGTGCTGCGATGGGGCTGTGCTGAGCAGCACGTGCTTAATGGAAAGCAGCAAAAGCCTAGATGCAGAGGTGATACCTGAAGTGATTGCAAGGTCTCTGGTCTTTGAATGGCTCTAAAAGACCTGCCATGAAGATAATCCTGTTTACCATTAAGTTCCTTTCACCTGTGGGGTTTTCATTTCGCAGTAAAAGGAGCTGAATCACTGAGCTTCCCCCAGGGCTCTGATCACAGCCCATAAAGTGCCACCGAGGTTTATGAAAGGAAAAGCCCGAGTTACGTCGGTCACACATCATATTTGAAGTTTATAAAGGGTTAATAAAAAATTAACAGGCAGTTTTGCAAATGGTTACTCACTTTAGTGCCTAATGGGGTCCTTCACAGCCATCATTTGCTCGTTAAGATCAATCTGCAATGCAGAGTACTCAGACCAGTTCTCTGCTTATGGTTGGAAAGAATCCGACTTCCTTTTTCTGATGAAAAGGATTATTTTTACTAAAACGCAGTTCTTTGCAATGCACCAATAAACTGTTTGGAATTGCTTGGTCTTTAAGGAAAAAAGTAAAATTTTAAGCATATAATTTGGTTTTCTGCATTAAAAAACCCCCAAATTTACTCGTTCCATCTTTTTTCCTTTTCCAATATGGAAAACTCCAAACAAAATAAAACCTGTGACCTTGTTCATAGCACAGTCATCCTTTTGGCCACACTGATTTTCAAAAAGAATTCATAGGCAAACCTTTATCAAAAAGCCCATGCTTGTATGTTTGCATTGCTGCTGATTCACAATAGTCTAAAAAGTATATATATCTGAGTAGATATAATATTCAGATCCAGATCTCTAAGTCTTCACTTTGTTTTGCCATTAGTGGAAATTTTTGAAAAACGAAGTCACTTTTGATGTAATTAAGCCTGAGAAACTTTTGCTCATGTAGCAAGTGGTAAGGATTTCAGAAAGCAGCCCTTAGGAAGATCTCTACACAAGGTAAAACTACAACGTGATCAGCACAGAAAACTTTCTTTCCCCCCCCCCCCCCCAGGATCTTTTCTCAATTTGAAAAACAATACCAAAACATCCTCCTGCATGTCTTTCAGTGGATTTTTGGAAAACTTTTCTCTTGCAGAGGAAGGCACACGAAGTGGAGACTACAGTGCAGTCTTCTTGGGGTTGCCTTCTTAATCGAAACCAGCATCACATAATGCTTTCCAAGAAAAAGAATGTTCTACCCGGTCCTACAATAATCAGTCAGAATACAATTATCCATCCTGGAATTAGATCAGTAGAGCTGGTAAAAAAAAAAACAAAAACACTCAACTATTTTTATTAATTTTTGTGCTTTTCCATAGCCCTACATGAAATGCTGTTTTCAAAACGTGTGTAAATTGAAGTGTACTCTCTTGAATATCAAACGCTGGAAAAGACCTCCTTTGATGAAAACTATATTGTTTTCTGCCCTCCTCTGCCAATTTAAACTTGGCAAAATAAAAACATACCTATAAAAATTGTTTATTGACTTTCTCCATAGAAAATATCTCCTGTTTTCTGACTCCCTGCACTAGTGTTAAGAAGGAAGTTATACAATGAGCAGCTTCTCAGCTGGAAGAGCATTTTCAGAAGAACTCCTGCACATTTATGCTTTGGTAGATGAACAGATCATCATCTTCTGGGCAAAGGTGTAGGACCTTCAGTGGGAATGCTGTTGAGGAGGCCTTGGGTTTCCATCTCAGCATATTAAGGCAGTGTTTTAAGCAGCAACCTACACCAATTCTGAGCCAGGTCCATCCTGTCCAGGTTCCATCTTCAACAGGAAAAAGACACAACAGGAGAAATGCCCATGGTGTTTCTCCCAAAAGTCCCACTACCTCCAGCTCGGAGAATTTCCTTAGCCTGACGTGCCCCATCTATTTAATGTTCCCCCTGCATTGCCCCTCCAAGTACTTGTCCAATCTACCCAGGGCTGCAGGTAAACTTTTCACACCCATAATTCCCCTTGGCAAAGATTTGCTCTGGTCCATTACCCACCATGGGGGAAATATCTCCTTCTGTTTATTTTGAGCTTGGCTTCTGGTGCCTTTGCATGGTGCCTCTCCTCTCCCACATCCTGCACAGATATGGTTCAGTACTGCTTGGGGAGGAAGGTTTCCCACATATGAATCATCCACAACACTCCCCAGAGCATTTCTTGATGCCCTCCCTTCATGTTAAGTAACCAATAAATTTCAAGCACATACAGTCTGTGCAGGCTGATAAGATCACAGTGAGAGAGGGGACAGTGCCAAAAATACTGAGCTTTTTAAAGGATGTGCCATGTAATGCTTTTAACATTTGTAGTCCTTAAGGCCAAAGGGATCATTAGATCATCTGCTATGACCTGTATAATGCAGGCTGGAGAATTCTCCCTGCTTACCCCCATGCTGAACCCAGTAATAACTGGTGTTTAAGTGAGTGGGTAATACAGAAGGTATTAAAAGCACCAGCACACGAAACTGCAGCTCCAGTAGCAAGGCAGGATAATGAATCTGTCAACTGGAGGTGGCTGTCCTGGAACTGGAGAAGGAAAAGCCTGTGCCTAAATTCACACAAATGAGGCAAAGAGGGCAGGATGCTCACGGCTACTGCATGCCCATTAGCTGGCCTCATTTTTAGGGAGCAGAGTTTGATGCAAGGGTGGGAGTGGGACCGTGGGACATGGACAAAATCCCATGTGGTATTATTAAGGACAGATTGTGTTGCTCCAACACAATATATGCTCATATATATTCAAAAAGATAACTGAGTTCTTGGACAAGGGGAACTAATGGTCTGATTCCAACCCTACATAAATTAATATTGGGTTTGAATAAAAAAAGGAGTGGGGATCTGACTACAGGGTTCCACTAGCAATCCCTTGTACCTTCTGTAGAGAGATAGTCAATGAGAAATTTCTGTTGTTTCTGGGGGACTGGTGGTAGGACATGGCACCCAAAGCACACATGGCACTAGTGAAAAATGCAGGTAACTCAACATTGGGGGATATTGGCAGCTCTGAACACTACCAAAGAGGTGGCCAAAGTAATTTTGTGGAGTGGAAGACACTGGACCACACAAAAGTAAGGTCAAGTGCAAGCTACAACCATTCCTCAAACTGGACATTAGCAGTTTGGGAATGTAGAAATGGATATACTCCTTCATTGTGCACTGACTATGGGCCACCAGCATAAAACTAGCTAATATGTTGGTCACAAACATGTTTAGGCTGGAAATCAGAAGAAATTTAACCCTTGGAGACTGTACCCCTCACCAAACTCAGGGCATGAAGATCCCAGAGCTGCTTGGGTCACACTGGTAGGCAGGATCCTGAAATTAGCAATGAAATCCTGTGTGATGATGTGTTGGGTGTCAGACTGTCTGAAATTTCCAAGATGGGTTAGGAGAAGAGCTGATGCCCATGTTTGTCATACAGCATTTACAGCACATTAAATTAATCACAGGCTGTGGAACTTCCTGGCTCTTGCAGAGGATGTGCATTTCCTCACCGCAGCTCCTCTCCCACTCCTTGTGCAATCTTACTCCAGGATTTGGTTTCTTGCCTTTCTCTAAAGCTTTGGTGACTGGTCCCAGCCAAGATCTGATGACCACAACACCAAGATGCTTCTCCAGGTGAGCCTTGTTCACTGCCTCTGTCATAAAAGCATCAGCAAAGCTTCAAGCAGAAGTTTCCTCTCAGTTTAAATAGGCAGTTACAGTTGGGATGCCTTCTTCTGCTACAGGATGGGTCATGGGCCACTTCCAAGTATCGCTTCCACCTGGCATACTTTATTCTACTGCATGGTACAAGCCTCTGGAAGCATGCTTGGTCTCTCCTGATCTCTTCCTGGGCCACACCAAAGTCTTTTAAGCTTTTTGAACTTCTGTCTAAAGACCTCAGCTGTGTGGTTTCTCCCCTTCCCCCAGGGAAGGCAATAAGTAGCATCTGTGACATCAGACTATGGCTATTTGGCATCTCCTCCTATGAAGGTGGGCTGAGAGAGCTGGGCTTGTTCAGCTTGGAGAAGAGGAGGCTCCTGGGGCACCCTGTAGCCCCTTCCAGTCCCTGAAAGGTGCCCATAGGAATGCTGGGGAAGAACTGTTCCCAAGGGAATGGAGCAATAGGATGAGTGGGGATGGTTTAAACTAGAAAAGGGGAGATTTACGTTGGATATTAGGAAAAAATTCTTCAGTATAAAGGTGGTGGATCGCTGGTGCAAGTTGCCCAGAGAGGTGGTGGAGGCCCCATCCCTGGAGATATTCAAGGTCAGGGTTGATGGGGCTCCGAGTGACCTGATCCAGTGAAGATGTCCCTGCTCACTGAGAATTTGGACTAGATGGGCTTTGAAGGCCCCTTCCAGCCTTACACATTCTCTGATTCTATGATCTCATATCTAAATTACTGATTGCCAGTGAGCACCTGAAGAACCAGATGGCCCAGCATGGCTATCACCAGCAAGTGTGGTCTCCTTCTTGGGATATGTGAGCCAGGACCAGTCCTTGCACTTGGGAATGAGAAGTCTTGTGCCCCATCCTGCTGCAGCCTTGGTCTAAAATATGGCAGGAATGTGATGATAGGTTTCACCAACTCTACAAATCAGGCTCAGCCCTGCAAAAGCCTCACATCACTCTACATGGAAAGGATGAGGAGGGAAAAATCATTTCACATTAAGAAAGGTCTGAGCAGGCACCTTTTGTCTGCAGAAGAGTGTGGCCAGGCCTGTTTCACTGCTGGGCACTGGGGACAGCAGCCCTCTTCCACCATCTGTGTATAATAAATGAAGAATTTGGGTCATAAAAATTTCTACCCTGTTTAAGATGCACAGTATTGCTTTTCTCAAGCCGACTGCCCCTGGCAGTTCCAGTTAATACTTCCGTTTGAAATAAAAACCTTAAAAGCCTTTTAAGTTGACATTTAAAGTAATTTGGGAAACAATGTGAAAACATAATCTCTCTTCCAGGGTCCCTTTTTTTTTTGCAAGGTATGGAGTTTAGAGCTCTGCAAACCTTTTGCCCATGGCAGACAGTCTCCACGCAGCCTCCGCATGAAACGTTTATCCTACTTGTGCAATATCATCTCTGGGTCCCAGTCTGGCCGTGCACTGGCTGTGATAATTGTAGAGGCATCTTTGCTCCCAGGGTTTGCACCAGCTAAAGGGAAATTCCTATTAAAGTATCACTGTAGCAGGTAAAGGTGCTTCAGGAAAGCTTGGCACTCTACAACGTGGAGCATGTTGGACATCTCAACGTTCCCCAGGAGGCTGGAGCAATCCGTCTATGGCAAGCAGTGAACAGAGCTGCTTGGCACAGCTTCACGGGGTTGTGTCCACCATCTGCACAGGGCCTGACCCTCACGTCCCACCCACCTGCAGGGCAAGGAGCTGAATCTTCCTGTTTCCCCAAGGGAGCCATGAGTCACTCCTTCCAGGGCAAATCCCTCTGCAACTGCAACAACCCTTGGCAAAGGAAGTGGGAAGAGAGTTTTGTGCAAAATACCCCGAATGTTTCCACTTTGCAAGGGCTGATGGGCCCGTTTTCCTGGCAATTATTTTTAGCCATTTTTCCACAAACACTTTTCCCCTCAAAAATACACGGAAGTTTTGGGTTTTGGGGGTGGGTTTTTTTTTTAGTTATCATGTGCTTGGAATCCTGTCTTCAGCAAGTGCATGGCTGAACAGCTGTCTGTGAAACGAAGAATTACAAACATCATTTCAGCTCATCATTTTGTTTACATAGTTTGTGGAAAAATGGTAGAACTTCAGTGATGTCAGGAATTCTTTTTCTCAGGAGCTTTGTTTTACAAAGGAAGTTTTGCTGGTAAAGGCATCCTATCTTTACATGTGCCACACTGAATCAGGCAACTTTGATCTCTGCTAGTTCCCTGAGCTTTATTGTAAAACACATTAATACAATTTCTCAAGAGAAAGGTTTATCACCAAAAAAAAAATATCCCAACAACCAAACATTTGTTTGGAAATTGCTTCCAAATTTTCCCTTCCAGTTAATCTGCAGCTGTATGACTGTTACTCCAAGAGACTCCTTTAAACAAGTCCCAAAGAGCACATGGTGAGAAATTTCCTGAAGACACTATCCAGATATATATCAGGGAGAGAAAATAAGACATGTATTGACTCAAGATACCAGGGGCACACTGCATCTGATGGTACATCAAGGTCTGCATCTGAGCTACCCATCTTACATCCTTCTGTAGGCAACAGAGGTCCGATCATTACGGGATATAGGCCATTCGGATGGCCATGAAGGTGTTCAGGTACCTCCTCAACCTAAAGCAGATGCCTACTTGGTCATGAAAATCACATGTGAAATATGAAGTTCTTTTTTTCCATTCAATATAAAGAAAATCCTGGGATGAATTGCTCAGGTGAAGATACCCATGCCATTTGCAACAAAATTAGATGAGAACATGTCTTAAGTTGACCAAATGTCTCCAGGGCAAATGGACAGGTGGTTGTGAGTGCTGTGGTGACACTCCTTAATTGAAGATTACCATCAGCTAATGAGTTTTTAAAGATGATCCTGGAGTACCAAGCACTGAACAAATATTCAACACTGGCCAGAAGCAGGGATTTCTATCCTGCCCTGTTTTCCAGTATTTTGTGAAAATGAGAATCATTCCCATTTAGAATTAAAAACTAAAAGTTGTTATTGCCTTCAGGATAAGAATACTGGAAGAGTGTATTGGGATGGTTTTATTTTTAGACTGTGTTGCAGGAGGTAATTTGTTTTGACTTTTACATTATATCAACTTTTAAGTATAGCTGATTGTGTAGAAGTACATAATGTACTCAAACAGAAAAGGATTGTATTGTGATCTAGAGGTCAAAATGTCACAAATTGAAACTACTCTATCAAAATGCCATGTTTTGACTTTTTCTTGAACCAAAACTGTCATTGACATTTGAACAAGTTCCTGCTTGATTTCAGAAAGAATAGTATTTTTCAGTGGAAAAACTCTTGGTCAAAAATATTTTGACTGGCTCTGCTAGGGCAGACACAGAGGGTGGCTGCAGCAGAAAGAAATGTTTTAGACAACAGCTATGGAGGCCCAGGGACCTGCCCCACTCCTTACTCTGCTGAGACACCAACCTTCAAGGTAACCCAGAGATCTTCTGAAATTATCCCACTTACAGGGACTGTCATGGAAAAGGAAGTCCTGGTGGTCTCTTGTTCTGCTTGTTCAGCTGATCTTGCACGCTAGTGTGTACCTGTCCATTTCAGGTGCTGTATAGAAGAGATATTTGGGATCAACACACCTGGTATTAATCCTATTACCATAGCCAGAATATTGACAGTTAGGCAAAAGTTTAAAAAGAAATGAAATTACTGTGCCCTTCTGAAAATCTGGGTGTTTTTTCATCAAAGTTCCCTGGAGCAAAGGGGAGGTTTCCCCATTGCAGTTTTCATTTGCAAAATGCAGGTTTATTTATGTAGTCATTCTCTTGCTACCCATTAGGTCCAACACTGAACAGCCTCATTACCCCCAGAGCCAAGCTCCTGCTGATCTGCTGCTGACAGTAACCTGTGAGCAGCAGAAACTGTCACCGAGGACCCTTTTAGGCTGCATCTCGGGGCAGAGTCTCCTCCCAGCTCCCACCAATACATGTCCCTGCAAAAGCAGCTATTGTTTATTTTTGTTCCTGAGGGTTGGGAACCTCTAGTCTACGAAAAAAGAAGTTAATTTTTTTATTCTGGTCCCCTTGATGTACCCAGCATTGCTGGGGTTTTCCTGCATGACACAGAGAGATGTGGCCATTGCCCCAGGTGGGTCCCCAGAGCATTTTCAACATCCTGACACTTCAATGCTCAGCTCCACTGCATCCATTGATGTTTAACTATTAAATCAGAGTAGTGCTGTCCTGAAGATGGAGACTTTCCTCATTTGGTGCCTACAGAATTTATACAGGAGGTAAAATAATTTATTGTTGAAGCAAAGGGGCTGCTTGTCCCAAAGTCACTGGTCAAAGCCTTGCTGCAGTGAGGACTTACAGTCACAGTCTTACCTTAACACATGCTCTAGAACCACTGTATAATGTGTTTTCTGTCTAAGGCCCTTTCCTAACCCATACTGAGAATGATGGTCTTAGCAAAATTTTACACCCCACTCTGAGGTTTATGAGTCTGCAACGTGTAATTCACCCCCGGTAAGGGACGCAGCGGTGGTTTTGTGCTCTATGTAATGCTCAGCCAACACCAGCCCTAAAGATAGATCATCAGTGTTTAAATTGTGAAAAGAATGTTGATGACATTTTCTTTTCTTTACTCCACTAAAGACAAGAGAGGTTCATGTAAAACATAAGCTCTGGCCCCGTCCCAACATTAATGCAATTTACTGCAAAAGTGTTCACTTTTTTAATTAAGCTGGAATGCTGCTACTCTTTAGGAATGCAAAACGAACGGGTTACTGACAGAGGGAAGGGCTAATGACTGCAATCTGCTCTCAACTGAGGAGAGCAAGACTTTGCCACCTCCGCTGGGCTTTGCTCAGGAGTAAAATTTGCTCAGTGGAGCAGACTGCGAGCAGCGTTGGGTCCCGACACGCAGAGAGCCTGTTCAAATGTCTAAGGAGTAATTCTGCAAGCCTCTTGCCTCTTCAGTGAAGTCACTGTGATCAAGTGGCTGGGATGTGAATTTTATAGGCTGATCTAGTTTCTGAATAAATAAAAGTCTGGAATTTAAAAAAAAAATTTTTTTTAAACTTCAAATGGCTCCAAATGAAGAATCTACACCCACCCCCCCTCCTTCCACATGTGCCTGTAGCAAGCTGTTTATGAAAGCAGAGCATAAAATATTTGATCATGGTTTTGATCCAGAACATGCAAACATTTGTCCTCTTGTGCTGACTTCACCTGGTGGCTTTCATTTTCTTCGACATAAAGACAGGGTGAAGCGAAGTAATAGAAAAATAGAAAACATCTTTGTCGAAAATGAGATTGCAGCTGTGTAACTGGAGCACACAACCATAAATCAGAATGTCAAATCCAAAGCACATGACTTTTTTTGTGAGTTCTCCATGTGTGCTATAATGTGATTACAGCCTGGTTACTATTATGATTTAAAACAAAGTCTTTCATGCTAGAAACAAAATGCGGAATGTGAGCAGCCTGGGGGAGAGAGACGGGAGACTTAGCCCTGCCTGTCAGAGGTGGGCTAGAGGGTTTCAAGTGCTTCTCCGTCAGGTGTGAGGGGATGAGGGAAGGACTCAACCCCAGCTTTGGCTGCAGCCTTAACATCAGGGACAAATTAGCTGGTGGTGTTCGTCTCTGTCTAACAGTCCTCGATTAGGGATGGGGTAGGTTTCTGTCTCCCCAAGTCGTAGAAAATCCCGAAGCCAAATACACAGATTACAGAAGTCATTCTTTTCTGTCTATCACATAAACAAATGGTCCAGCTGTTATTGCTAAGATTCCAGTTTGAAAACTTGGACTTTCTTGTATAAACTTCAATGTAATGGTATTTAAAGTGTCATAGACAATAAGCATCTAATCCTAGTCAATAAATTGCAGACTAGTTGCATGAGCTTCGAGAGCTGTTAAAGACAGCTGTGCTTTTTTTGTAATTCAAGTCATTTCCAAATTGGGCAGCCCTCCTGGTGTATTTTCAGACAAACACAGTGTGCTCAGAAAATGTGTTGTTTGGAGCAGCACGAGCATGAACACAAGGGCGTCACATCACCCGGAGACGGAGTAGAGATCACATTCTCCATTTCTAAGAAGCTCAGGTTGACGAAGGGGAATTGCTGAGATGTCTGTGAAATTAGTAAATGGCCCTACAAATCTCCTGAGGGAAAAACGTGGCCCCAGAGGAGAAGAAAGGGAATATTCCTATTAACATCAGTTGAGCCAGCAATATAAATGGGTCCATAGAGACTCTTGTTCCTTTCAGAGAGAGGGGAAAGAGGGCAAACATTTTTTTTAAACTATCACTCAGCTGTTTTGCAGAAACAGCAGCCTGTAAGGCCCGAAAAGGGTGGACAAAGCACTATTTTCCCAGAGCCAGCCTTCTGCCGTGCCCCTGAAGAAGGCTGGTTGGAGCCACATGGGCTCCACCAACATGAGGTGTCTGGGACACATCTCAATGCACATGACTTCTCCCGCTGGGATCAAACACAAGGTCAGAACAGGGCTCCCTGGGTAGCAAATTTTAGGATTATGATCATGGTTTTGCAGAAAGAGCAGCAACCACCAGCCTCTCTGATTCCTCTTGTTGACCTCAGTAGGAGATCGATGCTTCTGAAGACCAGACAGGTGCTTGCAATAAGCTTTCACAGCCTCCCCACCAGGCCTAGGGTGGAAATCTTGGCTCAGATGTATATCTGCGAGGTATTTCAAACGTTACATTTGAAACCAGTTAGCACGGGGTCACCGCCTGGTATTGTGGGGTGCCCCGCGGGATCTGGTTGAGTCGAAAGGTGTCTGCGCACTTGCTGCTGGGCTGTCACTCTCCCTCTGTCAGCAGCTGTGGTGACAAACACCCAGTCGAGCTGTTTCAAGGGTATTTTTCCACATCTGTGAGCACCAGGCAGATTATTTCTTTCCCTCCCCCATAAGTCATTTTATGACCATCAGACGGTTTACACCTGAGGAGCGGCCTTGCCTCCTGCGAGCGCTGCTCCGTGGCGCTCAACATCTGCCCCTCAGCACGTATCAAATATCCCTCTCCTTGTCAGCAGCATGAGTAAAACAGACAAGCTGGCGGAGAAAATATAAATCAAAAGCCTCCACTGCAGGGCAGGGTTTTGCAGGACCTTTTCACGGGGCTGAGAACCCAGCACGCCTGCCTGGGGGTGCACAAGTCCCACTGAGCACCTGCTGCGAGGGCGTCCCACCACCCGGCTTGGCTTGAATATGTGCGAGTAAGGTGCTCTTGCCAAACCCGTATCTCTCTGCCTGCCACACGGGGAAGGGTCCCAGGATGGGCCTAAGCCCAGGGCCAAGCCCCAATCCTGGAGCTGGGAGCTTTGGGCTCAATTTCCAGCTCGGCCACAGACTTCCTGTGTGGTCTTGGGCAAATCATACGCTGCAAAGGCCTGCTCTGGGCTTGCTGATATTTTGAGAGCGCCGTGGTTTGGCAGGTGAACGAGCTGCATACGTATGTGAGGAGAGAAGGTTTTATTATTAGAGCCGCTCGAAACATGAGCACCACCGGCTCCGTCTGCAAGCGCCTCAGCACAGGGCTGAGAGGAGAGCGCTCATCGGAGCGCGCGTACGCCGGGGTTCCATCCCCGCCTTGTGTGCAAATGGCAGCATCTCCGGGACAGCAACCCTCGCAGACCTGAGCAGCCGGGAAAACAGTCCATCATCACGTATGTCCTCAGGAATGCGAGCTTGTGTGGGTCTCTGCAGACAACCCTGATTCATCACCTCCAGAGCAATTAATAAAGCTCGGCTGGCCCTTCCCCAATATATTGAAAATGATTTGCAATTTGAGAGTGAAAGTCAGTGTTGTTTTTCACATGGAATCAGTTTAATTAATCACACTGTTTGAACAGCTGGGTCCGCCATGCATTTCTACTCCAGTTCAGCATTCCTAGAAAACTTGTCAAGTATGAATCAAAATAATACCATCTCCCTGTTTGCAATGATTAATCGCATATCTCTTCTTCTCATTCACACCTAAACAACAGCTAAATCAAAAGCAGCCTCCTTCCCCACCATTGAGTTCGTGGCTATTTGCCAGCCTTGGATAAATTATCTAGAGGAGGGCTTTGAAAAGCTGGTGGTTTGCCCTCAAACTTTTGTTATCAACGTCTGTTGCAATTTCACATGTATTTGTAGTCTCTAGGAGCCAGGGACCGCACAGGAAATGTGCACATTCCAAAATTAAGGATTTGTGGCACAGAATTAAAAAATGAAATTAATTTCTAGCATCTGGAAGTCCAAGTGAGGCATTTGCAGGAGGTCTCCAAAGGGCGTCTGAACAACGGGCCAGAGTTTTGCAGAATACGGCTCTGGTTTCCAGCACCAGGTCTGGTATGTCCTGAACATTTCTGTTTGCTTCAAGCAAGTCTTTGGCTTTGTGGCAGTTTGCCAAGGCAGATGGTGGATCCTGGTCACTAGCACCTTGTGTGGTGTGAGCTTGGGCTACCAGGGTTTATACACGAAGGGGTGGCTGTGCATGCAAGGATGTACACGGAAGGGGGAAATGCATGTGGGATTTCTCTATGAGTCCCTCCTGGGAGACTCTTGGCAAGTGGGTACAAGTCAACAGCCCCGCCAGCCCTACCCGACGAACAACTGGTTTTGAGAATGCAAAAGTTGAAGATTGTGCAAACAAGGGAGAGCTTCAGGCACAAATGGGAAGTTTGGCTCTTCAAGGGCAAAGAAGAACGCTTGAGGCTGCTTGAATTGCCTAACCCGATGGAGTCACGGTATAGCAAGGCTCTTACCAAATCCCCACCACAGAAACCTGCTCCCAGAGCTGGGAGGGGTCATGGCTTGTTTTCCTCCTACCATGCAAGGAGACAGGAATATGCCATTGGGCATGAGCCTTGAGAAAGCAAGAAGAGGCTAGAAATAGCTGAGCCTTCCCTGAGGACCACCCAAGAGGAGCTAAATATGGGGTTTCTTTTAAGTGGAGTTGGGATCAAAGAAGAAAGGAGATTAGAGCCAATAGGGAGCTAAAAGGTAACATCTGGTCCTTTTCAGTGATCACCAATAGAAAGAGACTTTCTCTGGAGAAGCAGTGTCCAGAGGAGCCTGTCCTTCAGTACAACAGGGGATGGAAGTGGGAAAGTCAGGCTTGGAGATGTTGCTTTGATGTCTTCTTCTGGTCCCAGCATCTCTCCATTCTGCATGAGAAGGGCAACAGGCCTGGAGCTACAGTACTGATCACTTTAGAGGCCACCTTAACCCATCTGTACTCCATAGGGAAGTGCTACATGGAGGCACTTGAGCTGACTTGAGGCAAGGAAGGTACTGTCAAAAAAGGGAATAAATACTGTCCTGGTGCTGTCCCACCCTGTCACAGCATTACAGGGCCAGGATTAGGCAACATGCCCCATCTCCAGGCATTGCAGCATCCTCCAGAGATAGAGCAGACAAATCTGAGGCTGCTGTCCTACCCTCCATCAATGACATTACACCCATCCATTGCATAGGAGTGAGTCCTTCCACACAACTCCTATTTCCATGGGAAAGACTGTACAAAGTGGGTAAATGGGGGTGAGGGGAAGCTCTGTATCCTTCCTGGGCTCTCTGTGCAAGGCTCTGATGGGAGACCATCAATCCACCCTGTCACCAGGGGTGCCAATTAACCAGAGTAAAGTGCCTCTGGGTGATAAGCAAATCCAGTCGTTGACCTTCTGAGGACTGAGCGATAGCAGGACAAGTCCTTAACTTGACAGCTTAGTGGGCAATGCATGAGGAGTCCCTGTTGCCAGAGGCCAGATGGCTTTTCCCAACGGTCCCCTGTCTGCTTTTTAAGCCTGCAGTCCAGTATTTTAGTGGTGACTTTGTTAATTCTTAAGGAGTGGAAAAGGGTGGGTGTCATTTTCTCATGATCATTGTGTTTTTCCATCCCTGCTGTCCACTGACCCATCTGCAAGAGCCTTGCCACAACTCCTGGTACAGCAGATGTCTTGCAGGCTTTTAAATAGTGACATGCAAGTCTGTTTGCCAGGGTACGTATGTCAGATAGCCTGCCAGGCTTTTGTCTGTAAGTGTGTGGTTGGGTGACAGGCCCTGGTCTGCTGCAAATGTATTAAATACCAGATTGCTGCTCAAAATTAGCCCTCAAGATGAGTCACACTTCACTGTCATGTGTTGGTGTTCAAAGTGGCCAGGCAAACCTGAGCTGCTCTGTAAATCCTTCAGGAGCTTTCTGTCATGCTATTTAGCTGCCCAGGGTTGTACATGGCAACAAAGGGAGGGAATAATCTGTTCCCTACACCCACTGTTGGTAGAAGTGATCCTCGAAATATCTTACAGAAAACTCAAGGAACTTTCTAACAGAGATGATAAAAAAGTCAGGATGAGAATATCTGGGGAGGATGTGGTGTCTTCATCACCAGGTCAGTTTGGTTCTGCCATGGGGCAGGAGGATGGAGGAGGAGACCTCTGGAGTCCTTCAAGCTCCCAGCCCTGGGACCCACACATCTGTGTATGTGAAGGATGTGATGGTGAAATCATTTTGCTGCTCCCTCAAACTTCTCACCCACAAATTACCCCCATCAGATCCCACTTCTTCTATACATTTCTGGCAAGAAAATGCATACTTTGGGGGGAAAAAAATAAGAAAAGAAGAAGAAAAAAAGAAAGAAAAACCCTGGGTTTGCTCTCCATAATGATACCAGATATCCTGCCAACAAAAATACAAACCCTGAAATGGATCTAGTTCTTTTCCCACATTTTTCTAAATATAAGGTCTGAATAGCAACTCCAAGCTCTCACTTTGAAAGAAATCTTCAGCCCAGTGCTGGAGTTTAACTCAGCAGGGAGATGATTGCCTCCGGCAGTACCTCAAGATTGCAACCTGGATCAGAGGCTTCCCTTCAAGTTGAACTTCTCCTTCTAGGCTGAAGGATGTGGGCAGCTCTGTGAGGCCAGCCCAGCAGCATCATCTTTTGCTGCATCCAAGCTAGTGGGGTACCTGTTTTATGGTGGAGCAACACTAAGGTGTTGGGATGCTTGAGGTGTCTGGGTAGACTGGGGCACCAAGGGGACTTGCAACCACTTGCTGACCTCAGGTCCCTCTCTGGGGGTTCCCTGCCTGCCCACCTGTATTTTGATCACATCAAAAAGGTGCCTACCTGCATCCTTATGAATTGTCTTCAGAAGAGCAATGGGCGATTCCACGTCACGGTGGAGCGGAGCAGTCGTACTGCCTACATTAGGCATTTCCAGTTGGTAATAGAGGCTCTTTCTAGTTTCTCTTCCCACTGCTTGGATTGCAAAAAAAAAAGTTTTAAAAATCAAATTAATTAAAGATGGAAGAAAAATATAACCTTGAGAACAGGAGTTATTTTTTGCCCCATTTATGCACATACAGTCATCCCCCCCCCCCCCCCCCCCCCGGTCTTGTAGGGTTTGGGATAGAGACCATCGGGATTACAACCCAGATGTGCACAGATATCAAGAGGATACAAAGCTCCTGATGAGTTCAGCAGCATTTGGGGCCAGCATATTTCAATGCATGCTGTAGAAGACCAGAGTATACACATTTTGATTGCTTCAGCTCTCTTCAGACGCTGTAGAATTGCTTGTGTCCTCTCTGGGGCACTCTGGGGCAGAACTATTGCTCACTGGAGGTACAGCTGAACCTGGGAGCATCACAGACAAGTTCAATGTCAGGTGGGGAATCTGACTGAAATGAGCAACCTTCCCTTCTCAGTGGGCTGGGGTCTCCATTAAAATCTGAGTACTTGTGTGTTTTCAGGTGTACAGCCCACCTGTGGGCTGCAAGGCTGGATTGTCTTCCATCCACACCTTCACAAAGTCCTTTTCAGGGTCTTTTCCAGGGTCTGGCTTACATTAGATTGACAAGTTCATCCACCAGTTCCCCTCCAGTTTGTTCCCACTTGGTTCTTTTGGTCCTCCCAATGCCCTTGCTGGGGAGGTAGGAGATGCCATGGCTCTGGAAACACAGACCATAGCAACCCCAGCTTCTAGCCCTGGAGGAGAGGGATGTGCCAAGGAAACCTGAAGAAAGGAGATGAGGGTGACACACACACGAGGAACCCCCCAGCCAGTGCCATTCTCCCTGACTCTTTGTCAAGCCAAGCTTGTCAAACACAATGTCTGTTTAAAGAAATTGCCTTTTTTTAAAAGGGATGTTTTGGAGCAGGACACCATTTTTGAAATATTTTTTCAAAGGCCGTTGGAAAACACTGTTGTTTGGGCTGGGCTTTTTCTCTATTTTATTTTTTTCTCTTCATTCTCTTCTTTCTTTTCCATTTTCAGTGTCTGGATCACCCAGTCCTCCCTGTAAATAAAACTGTTCCTTCAAGTGGGAAGCTGCAGGGATGTGTCTGGGCGAAGCCTCCCGGCGATGTCTGCCCCGACTTCGGTGGGAACGGCCACTCACTTACTCAGAGCAGACTTTTTTTGTGTGGCAGTTGCTGAAAAGTGCCTGGTATCTGCCTGTACTCTTTCAAATGTAAGTCATTCAAAACATTCCCTGTGTTTTTTAGCTCATAAAACTGCTAAAGTACATCCTGTACAGTGAACAAATTACTCAGCTTTAAGCAGATATTTATGCTAATTATCCATGGGAAGCTGTTTCTGCCATTGTAGTTTTTAATCTGCTGGCATAATATTCCAAAGGTTTTATGTGGCGTTAACTATCAGCAGTAAAATCCCTTGAAAGTAACATGAGAAGGAAGAATCTGCTCTGCATACATTTATTTTCTTTAAATGTTCTTGATTTGCCATCTATGAGACCAAAGTGTTTACACTCAGCACTCCCTCCCCATCACTACAGCAGCGTTCTCTCCCTGCCTGCTCTTGCTTCGGTTTATTTACCAAAGAATATTCATATTTTGTAAATCCCAGGTATTTATTCCCTTGATTATTTTGGCACGGGGCATTTTGAGGATGTTTGCTTTGTTTTAAGCAAATCCTTTTTTTCTGCCTTTGAAAAGCAGAGCACTAGTAAAAACAAAGGCAACAGCAATATTTGTTAATGTAAGTCCACGCTCCTAAAATATTTATCCTTTTTTCATATGAAGAAGATTAAATGCTTGCAAAATTCTACAGACACATGCACATATTTGACCCAGAAGGACGTCTCTTGGGATTTGTAACAGCAAATGTGTGTTGAACAAAACGTCTTGGCCCTGTACAAACTTACTTTGTGTTCTAAAAGCCAAAAACTTCATTTTAGCATGACCTTAGAAGAATAGCGATACTTTTAGTATTTCCTGGTATTTGGTGCAAGGAATGTTTTTATTTGAATGCAGATGTCATTTGGTTTACAGGAAGGATTTGGTAACATGTCCATGCCAGTACTGCACTTATCCCAAATTTCCTGCTATGGAGGAAGAACATATGTCAAAGCTCACTGTTTGTTAAATTGAAAAGATTCAGTACACCAGAAGCTTCTCTTCTAAACATTGTGACTTTGTGCAATTTACAGAATGTTCTATCTCCATTAAACAATAAACCCTTGACCCCTGGAGCTGGCTTTCAGGATCTTGCTATTTGAGAAGGTAGACATAATGGATGGCAATAATAAATGAAGAGTTCAAGAGGTTAAGAAAAACTGTTTAATTATTTCTCTAGAGCGTGGGCTGCAGAAGAATTGCATATCTGCCTTCTCTCTTGTAGAAACCCTGCAAGGAACGACTGCAAGGCAGCGCAGCTCGGGTAGGGTATAAAGCAGGTTGCTGGCCCTCAGCTGTGTTTATGAACAAACGGTCTCTAGATACTCTTCCATCTCTGAACCTTTCAGTTTGCTGTGAGTTAACTCCCTGCCAGCAGCGAGCCTGTGCCAGCCCCACAAACCTCAGCATCTGTTTTGCAAGGATCTTTTTATTTGTTAGCATGTGAAAGCTATTGCTCATGTGTGTGCTTCCCAGCTGTGGTGTGCTTGGGCTTGGTATCTTTTAAAGAAATCTTTGCCTTATTTGCTTGTGAAACCCAGACACACACAAACCAGCGCGTTCTCCGCTCGTTACGTGAGCCTGTAACTCAACCTCTGCTCACAGGTCACCCCTGCCCTGCCTCTCCTCTGCAGCAAAGCAGATCGAGAACAAACTTCATTATGACAAGAAAATCAGTAGGTTTTGCCTTCCTCCCCTGGAACAGACACCTCTTTTTTTCCTTCCACACTCCTGTTGGGTTCTGTCACATGGCTTGCTGCATTCGATTACTACGGGCTTTATCTTGGGACTGAAAGCCCTGAGCTAAAAATCATCATCCAGTTATGCAAGTCACTGTACAAACAGCCAGCGAGGGAAAGGCTGCTCCAAAAACATCCACGGCAGGGAGAGACAGGGATCGGGAGTCACGCTCAAGGTCACCAAGCACGTCCAGGGCAGAGCCCCAAATAGGAGCCTGCTCTTGAGGTCCGGCCCTTGGCCACCTGCTGATGAATGTTTCCTTTGCTTGGACACCACGTGAACTCCATCGTGGTGTCTCTTGGGAGGTCTTACACATGCACAGAGTGTGGCAGGGCACAGGTGTGGGGTGGGATGCAGCAGTAGGGTCACCCAAGGAGGAGCTGGAGCATCTCTCTCATTGGGACGCAGACCCCTGTGCTGCAATGGGGGGACCACCCTGGTGCATCTCTCCCACCTGTTTTCACAACCTGTTCTGCCTGGGGGTGACAGCTTGCCACATGAGATGTCCAACCCACTTTTTTTTCACCTTGCATGGCTCCAGGCCACCTCTGAGTGTGTTTAAGAAGAGGAAGTCGTCATTTAATGCTGGCCCAGGAGATGGATCAGACCGTCCTTTGGGGTAAATCAGTTTGTGTATGTTACCTTTAAGATGGCCTGTGCTGATGAGAAAGCTGGCCAAGGGCTTCTTATGACAGCTATTGAAAGGGTTTTAAAAGCTTTTCACATACACTTTCTCCTTCTAAATACCTTGATCTGCAATTTATATTATCATTTTCCCAAGGTGGGCCTGGTGCAAGAAACATGACTTGACTTTGTTCTTCCTAAATAAATCCCCCTCCCTCCCCCAAATCAGCTTTCTCTCTCTGCCTCCTGCATTGGATAAGAAAGCATCCCAAACACAAGCCTCTGGTCTCCCCCCAGCACTGTCAAGCGAGTGGGAAATGAGACGTCAGGTTGTGACCCTGATGGGACCCTCTCTGTTTAAATAAACAGTCCAGGTTCCATGTAATGTTATACTCCATCATGAGCCCTGGAACAATAACAGTGTGGGAACCACTCACGTGACTTCTCTGGGATATGTCAACAAACAGAAGGAACGGTGAGCATTGGTGGCTTGTGCTGCGGGTTGGATGGGACGTGTTCTCAGCCTGCCACCAGATGAGCAAAACAGCTTTCCAGAGCCACCACCTGCAAAGCACAAAGGCAAAAACCTTGGGATGGAAGATTTTTTTTTTGGCCCAAAGTAGATTCTAAGAAAAAGTACACATGAATGTGGTTTCCAAGCACAGAAGTTAGGCAAAAGGGTCTGATGTTTGCTTGTAACAATGGAAAGGGTCATCCCTCAAGTGTCTTTAGTGGCAAGCAGTCTCCCTTTGCACCACTGACCTCATGATGTGGCCTCCTGCCCAGGTTTGGTTTCTTTCTACGGGGAAGCTGGTTTTGGTCCTTAGCTGTAGTGAAAGGCTGCAGCCATGGCTCACTCCTTGCAGCCTGTAGGTGATGAAAAAATCCCCAAAAGTCCATGGAGTTTGGAAGTGTCGTGAAGTGAGAACACAGTCTGGCCAAGCTGGTTGCGCTGTGCATGGGGCATGGGAGCTCATCCTGGCAGAATCACCAAACCAGAGGGTTTTCTCCTCTCTGTCATACTCCTGGAGTACGTGCCATTTTCCTCACACTGGATACTTCTGCAACAAGAAAGCCGTGGGATTTTTAGCTCAGTCTTCCTTGGTAAATTCCCCATCAGCTAATGACTAAAATAACGATTCCCCACCCTGTCCCCTCCCTTCCCCTTGTGGGTGTGGTGAGAGAGCAGTCAAACCCTCTCATTTCCACTTAAGAAGGTGTAAGGAGGAGCTTTGGCTCACGGGAAAAGCTGTCCCCACTTGACCTGGCTGTCGGCTGTATCTGGCCCTTTGGCCTGGGGAGGTTCAAGGAGACCGAATGGGATCATGCCCAGGTCCCTCCCTTGGATGTTGCTGGCCACGCAAGCTGGCAAGCCCCAGGCTGGGAAGCCTTCCCCGCATCCCTCTCCAGGCATGCTGAGTGCCTCTTGGCTCCGTGCCACCAGGGCAGCTCCGCGTCCAACCGGCATCCTGCCAGCACCCGTCCAACCTCCGCAGAGAGGAGGCTTTGGGCCACGCTCGAAACACTCCCTGCAGCCCCAGCAAGAGATTTAGGCACTTGGACTCAAAAATGACCCACGATCCTTTCCCCTTTCCCATGGGTGATGTCCTGTACCCTTGTTGCTCCTCACTGAAGCCTCTCTGAGCCCCCCCATCTTTCCTGGACCCAAAGCCCAGACAGTGCTGCAGTGCTGGGGGGAGCCCAAGGGATCTGCCTGGCTTACAGACCTCACTCCTGCTTATGTGTCATGGCACTGGTGACTTTGCTTGGCTTGTGGTTATCCCTTGTGTTTGCACAGTTGCAGATTACGTGCAGAACCATCTGCTTGTCTTGTGTTGATTCATGGCCAGTTTTGCAAGGCCCAGATTGAACAAAAAGATGTTAGGAAAGACAAAAGGCCAGCTGGTGCCAGAGGCGCATGCCACTCCATGAAATGCAAGGGGAGAATGAGTCAATCTGTTGTGTAGGTCCACCTGACTGTGCTCCCAGAGCATGGAAGGGCAGACAGGTACTGTTTCAGGCTGCCCACCACCTATGGTTCACTTTTCCTCTCCACTGGTTTTGTAGGACCTTGGGTAGCCTAATTATGGGTGTTCTGGAGCAACGTGTGTGTCCCTGTAGCCCCAGCAATATGGTCTATTACACTTCTCCACCCTGCAGAGAGGGTGAGGGGCAAGAGGGTGTGCAGCCCCCACACCACTGTCAGCTTTTCAAACGGTGAGTGTGGCCAAGCAGTCACAGCCCTTATGCACTTCTTGCAAACCAGAGTTCATTTGTCCTACAGCCTAAAGCAGCCAGCTGATGCAAGGTCCTTCTTCCACCTGAACCCAAAATCTCAACCAAAAAATAATCTCCCACGTGCCAACATTATCAACTGCAGGCTCTCTGTCTCCTGAGCTCCTCAGGCAGCTTTCCCATGGCTGCACACTAACAGGTACAAGCAAAGTGAAAGCAGCAATCAGGGGAAGCCCTGAAGTCACCAGTCCATCCTGAAAGCAAACAGCACGTTAAGTCTCCTCTTGGGAGATTTTGATTTTGTTTTCTCTTTGTTGGGCCACCTTGAAGTATACAAGAGACATGGTTGGGACAGGGTATGTCTAAAAACTTACTTCATGCCACTTGTCAGCAATCACAGACTCACAGGATCACAGGGGTTGGAAGGACCTCCAGAGATCATCAGTCCAACCCCCAGCCCAAGCAGGGTCCCTGGGACAGGGCACACAGGTCGGTGTCCAGATGGGGCTGGAATCTCTCCAGAGAAGGAGACTCCACACCCCCTGGGCAGCCTGTCCCAGGGCTCCCTCACCCTCACTGGGAAGAAATTCTTCCCCACATTGGGGGGGAACTCCCTGTGCTCCAACTTGAGCCCATCGCCCCTTGTCCTGTCCCCACAGACACTGAGCAGAGGCTGCCCATTTCCCTCCGTGTCCCACACTTGACATATTTATAAACATGACATTTCCCTTCTAAAAAGCCACCCTTCAGCCCAGCCTGGGCAGACACAACCCACCATGTCCATGGGTTTCACCTTCAGAGTGACTCAGGTACCACCGAGGGCTCCCGTTTCTAAGAAATAGGTGACACCATATCTGGGAAAATTGATGATAGAGCAAACCAACTATGATGGCAAATTTTGTGTTCCTACAAGCGTGTAGAGAGGAGGCTGGGAGTCCCTCCCCTTCCCAGGACCATCATCCCTTTGCACAGCAGCATCAGGGGGAGTTTCGGTGGCTTGCAGCTCTGCCAGAGGAACAAGGGGGAGGTAGGTGGCTCCGGAGGTACAAACCTCTTAGGGACACCCTGCCCAGAGGAAAGCAAATGAAAATAATGACTCACTTGACCCCTCTCAAGACAGCCAGCACCCAAAGTTTTCCACGCAGTGTTAAAAACCACCACGCACTGGCCTCGGTTCATGTCAGCCATGCCAGACTCCCACCTGTTTATGTGGAAAACTTTATACACCCAAAGAGTGAAGTTTTTAACTATAATATGTTGGGTGGATCAAGGTTTCCATGTGCTCCAGTGCTGTCAAGAAAACGGTGTCTTAGCCAGCACAGGACGATACGAGGAGGGCACAGAAGGTTTGGAGTCTTCATGAACTCATTTGCTCTTTTGTTCCTTTGGCATTCAGAGACCTCTCACCTCCTGCCCTTTAGTGCGCAGAAGTGCTGCAGATTCAAACTCTGGAAGATGAAAGAAAAGCCTGTATTGCTTTGCAGCTGTGCTCTGGAGGAGAACCTCAGCAGAGGTGTCCCCTGACAACCAAAGCTGAGAGTATGATGGGTACAAACCTTGGCATGTGTGACAAAACAGAGCTGAGCGAGGTAAAACAGTGCAAGAGGGAGGATCTGAGAGCAGAAGAGTGGAATGTTAGAGAGCCAGGTAGGTAAGAAGGTATGTGGACTCTGCACAATGTGTTTTGTGTCAACAGATGACCAGGTTGGATGGGGCCCTGGGCAACCCTGTGCAGCTCCAGGCCTGGAGGTTGGTGTCCCTGCCTGTGGCAGGGGGTTGGAGCTCTGTGATCCTTGAGGTCCCTTCCAACCCAGACCAGTCTGGGATTCTATGATTCAGTTGTACCAGGGACCCAAACTTACACACTGATGCCCAACCAAGATCTAATGAGTGCCCACTAAATGGGAACAAGCACAACTTCTCATCAGCTCGCTGTGCTTCTGTGGCACATTCTGCTCTCTCTGCTCTCAGTGCCTCAGCGAGCAGTGAGAAAAGCTCCAGGCTGGAAAAATTTCCAACAGCAGAATATAGTTGCACTTCTCAATCCCAGAGCAACGAAGCACCAAGTAAGAGTAATAAAAAGCGATGTTGTTAGACCAAAAAATTCATGCCCCAATTACTACAAATTCTGATGATGAGTTGTCCTGCCAGGGGAGCCAGGCTGGGTGTCCTGGGGACAGACACGCTACAGCAACGCGTGTCTTCTGTGATACATTCTGTTCTTGGAGATTGCTGAGTTGAACTCTAAGTTGATAGAGGTCCTGGGACTGCAGCAGTGAGTGACAGCTTTGTTAAGTCATGATTGATGACTTTGCTACCAAATTCTGATTAATGTTTCCTTCCAAACCCTCCTTGCCCTTGCAATATGCTGTCCATTAGCCCCTGCCAATATCTGCCTGGAATAACCTTCTTGCTGTGATAGGAGTAGTGTGATTATGGTTATCTAAATGTGTGAATAATTGGGAGGTTATGCCATATTACATGCTTCATCAAGTTCTCTATTCAAGTCTCAGGGAAACATTTGAAGTTCAACACCATGTCTCAATTATGCTTGAATTTCTGGCGGGGGGGGGGGGAAGTCACATTAACGAAGCTGTCAAAAACACATTCTGCTTTAAATTTCCTGGGACAATTGGACAATGAGACTTGCTCATGCAGTGAAGAGCTGCCTTCTCCTCACACCATTAACAGGCTCTTGAATTTATTGAATTTCTTTCTTACTTAGGCTCGGAAACTAGGTCTTGATAAAAAGGGGTTGTGCAGTAAATTAGTAAGCTCTGCAGACAATAAATTCTGTGCTGAAACATTTCTTTCCAGACAGTCTATATGGAAAGCAGTGTGGCTCTGATGGGATATGTAACGAGTTTGCACTATGGTGATACTTGTAAGTTATAAAAGAAGTAAAATAGGTGTGTTGTTGCAGCTCTGGTGTGATGTTATTGTTACCAAAAGTGAGGCTTTATTCTTGTGTGTGTTCTGGACTGGGACTCTGTCCCAGGCAGCTTTGCACCTCAGGACTTTAATGGGGGAAAAGCCTATCTCACAAAGTTCTTTGAAATTTCAGGAGCAAAGTGTTATTGTAGAGTTACAGATGTCAGCATTGGACCTCATTGAACAGGCTGCCCAGAGAGGGGGTGGGTGCCCCGTCCCTGGGGGTGTTCAAGGCCAGGTTGGCTGGGGCCCTGGGCAACCTTGTGTAGCTCCAGGGCTGGAGGTTGGTGTCCCTGCCTGTGGCAGGGGGTTGGAGCTCTGTGATCCTTGGGGTCCCTTCCAACCCAGACCAGTCTGGGATTCTATGATTCTTCATAAAGTTACAACCCCAGAAACTGGGCAGGAAGCTGATGTGCAGATGGCCTCCACTCCATGGAGAAGCTTTGCAACATGATCCATGGTGACCTCCCAGTACAAAACTAGTCTGTCACTGACAATCAGGGCAGAAGAAGCCCAAGAGTTGATGGCTATTGCCACCCTTCTACCCCTCCTACCTCTTCTTGGACACCCTTTGGACTTCTCCAAGCACCTCTCAGTTGGTATTTGCTCACACAGAGCTTCAGCTTGTTCCAAGGGCTATTGTTCCCTCTTAACAGAGAACAGGTAGACACTTGTACACGGTCATTCATACATATATGTTGTATAAGCTAACATGGGGCCAGAACATCAGTGGG